>NC_046160.1:115920965-116640131 GCF_011064425.1 Rattus rattus | reverse complement strand
CTTACCCAATTTCAGTAAAATACTTCTTTTAGACATTTTTTCTTTTCATTTTGAAATTATCTTCAATTGTGTGTCAAATGCTTGGCAACACATGGATTCTGGATAATTCTTTGTTGAATGCGGGACACACTAGCACTTTCAATCTTTTGGAGAAGTAGACTTTACAATAGATTTTGACACACTGAGAGAAAATATTTGTTTTATGAGAACGTTTTTGCCTTTGTAAATTGGAAAGTCAGGCAAGAATCTACTTTTTCTCTTTTTAAATGAGGAGCATAGCATCTGTTGTAAATTGGTTTTGGATTTCTTCTCTGTCCCAGTAATTTTTGCTGTAGTTAAAAACAAGAGTTCATTCCACAACTACTTGATTGAAAAGCTAATAGAGGCTAGACACTGTACCAATAACTGTAGCACCATATAGTCTTCATTCAATGACATATACACACAAAACACCTAATGCAGATATACATTATATAATGTCACATGTTAAAATGAGTCGTAGGAGTTTTAGTTTTTTCTTTTTTTTTTTTTTTTTTTTTTTTTTTTTTTTCGGAGCTGGGGACCAACAGGGTGTTGCTAGGCAAGCGCTCTACCACTGAGCTAAATCCCCAACCCTGAGTGAATTTGAGTTTTACCCGGTGTTCTATTATGGCTTTTATGGACAAGATATTTGAGACTAAATCTAAAATTCAGTGAATATGTTGCATGTGTGGAAACCTGGAGCAACCAGAATAAGCTGAGAATCTGTCTGGAACGGAAGGGTTGGGGAAGATCAGGTAAAGCACTTGCTGTAGTTCTAGTTTGCTTTCTGCTGCTTAATAGACACTAAAATCCAAACAACACTTGAAGGAAATGGTTTATTTCTTTTTACACTTCCAGGAAACATTTCATTGCTGAGGTAAGTCAAGGTTCAAGGCAGGATCTAAAGCAAAGACTATAGAGGAATGATACTTACTGGCTTGCTTTCCATCCATGCTCAACTTATTATCTTACAAACCCCAGAACCATCTGTCCAGATGTACTCATAATCACCCTTCCCAGGTGACTCGAGTTTGTGACAAATTAACAAAATCTGACAAGTAGACATAACCAACGTGGGTTTTATTCCCAGAACCCACATAAAAAACAGATGTGTTGTAATGCATCTCTTATCCTAGTGTTCTTATGATGAGATAGGAGACAGAGATGGGAGAATGATCAAGAAGTTTGTGGGCAAGCTACAGTAAAGGAACATAAGAGACCCTGCCTTAAAGAATGACAGGTTAGACCTAACACTCAGAAGTGTTTCTTTAACTTTCACATGTTTACTGCGACCCATGTATGTATATATGTATGCATAAGTTTGTATAAATATTAATATATTCAAGTAAAATGAAAATTAAATACAAAGGAAACAGGAAAGAAAGAGTGTCATATACATGCAATTAATAGATAAACCTTGAAGGCTGTGTAAGAGAATCTGGGTTTTTCTCTGGCTAGTCCAGTGCTATGAATCTAAAGCATAGAAAACAAATTTGGAGACAAACTTAAACTTCTCAACTTCAGAATACCTAATTTTCCATAACTTTCAACTTTCTATAAATTTCTTAACAAGGGTAAAACTCATAAAGCTTCAACTTGAAATTACAATAGAAAGACATAAAATGGGTTTTGGACACATTTCTTCTTTTTTCTCTGTTTCAAAGCAAGAACCTTACAGTCAGACATGAATGACTATTTAGCTACACAAAGGTTTGAACTGTTTTAATGTTCACCTCAGTATCTTGAGATGCAGCACCAAAGTTTTCCATATACTAATAACTACTACTTCCTTTCCATGTCCAGCACCAGGCATCTCACCACGCAGATCAGTGTTGCATTTCACATTTTTATTTTTCTTATAAACATCTGGAACTCAAGAGTTTTCTGACTTAGCTGGTCAGCAGAGATTGCCATAATCTGATAAGGCTGGACAGAGAGCCTAGGTTATGAGGTTACACTAGTGTTTTAGAGGATCCTCCATAAGAACATTTCTACTTTATTATGATTCATTCTTTGAACTCGAGTAGCTATGCTGTTACTGTGTGTTTTTGTGAACCTGAATAAAATATAGATGTACTCTTAATTAATATTTAATTTAAATGCACAAGGCAGAATACGTGGTTACTGCCAGTACCTGTGTATTGCCAAGGTAATTTAATTCTACTTGGCTCTATATGCTATACTGCCTTGTAATGAAAAAAAAGTATCCTGCTGTTACTGGAAGCCATTATTGGAGTGAAAGTGAGGTAATTTGTAAGTAATAGTAAACCATTGCTTTAGGTCTACACTTGGCAGTGCTTAGTCCACATTCTTCCCTTTGCCTGATGCCTCTATTTCATTCATTTAATGTTTTCAGCCTGCCATCTCACAGCTACTTGTTTTGGTGCTTTGCAAACTGTTTGGTACATATATTTGGTGAAATAGGAGAACTTTTTTTTCAGTTTTTCCAATTTACCCAACAGAACCCAGTTTCTTACCTCTTCCTCTTACTGCTATAAAGACAGTAGATTAAAATAATTGGCTCCAAATCTACTGCATATTTCTCTTTGCTTTTGATATCTTGCAACATTCAAAGATACAATATTCATTACAGATTTTCACTTCAAGACATTTTAACTGTTGTAGCTTGTTTTCCTTACCTGGGACTATGACTTTTACAGAAACAATCTAGGCAAACCATGACTTCTGAAGTTCAAGAAATGTCACATATTTGAATGTTTAATGGAAGAATTATTTTATTTAAAGGATGGTAGCGATACTTGTTTTCCTGTAGTTAGAAATAACATTGCTTGAATAATTTAATCAATATAAATAAGATGAATTCTTTTAGTTTCTGTATGGCCTTAAAATACTAAAAGATAATAACTCAGTGTATTTATTCTCTCTAGTACTGTCAGAGTTTTCTTATACAAAGATAATATTATTTCTCTTTTTTTGTGGGGTACTTTTAGTCTTCTAAATATTCTGAATGCTAAAATTCTGGGACACCTGCCACAATAGCCTACATGTTTCAAATATTTGAATACTACTGGTCTCTAAAAAATGTCCATGGAAAAAATCTATTCTCGTGTGTGAGCACACACACCCGTGTAGATGCTTGTGGAGATCCAAGGTTGATACCAGTGTCTTCTTTGATTATTCTCTATGATATATATTGAATTAGGGCCTTTCATTTGAACCCAGGATTCTGGTAGACTAAAAGGGAAGCTCTATCTGGGGATCTTTATCCCATATCCAATATTCGATATTCATAGGTAGACTGTCATGTCCACCCAGCATTTACAAGGGTGCAGTGAATCCAAACTCTGGGTCCTTATACTTATATAACAAGTTCTTTACCTCCTCAGGCCGAAAACATATGCGGGGTATTATAACCCATAATAGATCTTAGTATAGGCAAGAAAATAATTAAACTTGGCAACAAGATCAAGAGGACTCTAAAAATTTGCTTGCCAAATAATAATAGTTCTTAATCTTAATAGTTCATTAGCATCATTTATGGAACTTGTCAAAACAGACATATTCCTGAGTCTCACTGTAGATTTTGGAAAGATGACAATGGACTCAAGAAGGTGCATTTGTAGTGCTAGAAGTGATGGTTCACAACTTTAATTCTAGCATTTAGGAGGTAGAAGCAGGCAGATGTTCTGTGATTTTTGATGCCAGGTTTCTCCACATGAGGAGTTTGAGACCAGTCAAGGCTATACAGTGAGACCCTGTCTCAAATAAATAAGAAATGCAACTGTTGTTGTCATCATGATGATGATGATGGTGGTGGTGGTGGTGGTGGTGGTGATGGTGGTGGTGATGATGTTTTGGAGACAGGATCTCACTATGTAGCTCTGGCTGTTCTGAAACTGTGTAGACCAAACTGGCCTTGGTCTCACAGAGGTCTGCCTGGGATTAAAAATGCCATTACTTCCAAAATTCTTATATTCTTAATAAAATCTTTCAGTGACATTTTAGGAATCACTGCAACAAAACTGAATGACCTCAGTTATACTACTTCTAAAAGGCTCTTAAATGTTGAAAGAGGGGCTTCTGTTGGCGTTTCATTAGTTATGTACTTTTGAATGAAATCCAAACGAGCGATCCTTTTAATTATTATTTCTTTGCAATGTAATCCTAACCTTTTCTAATTTTTATTCCATAGCATGCATTATATGTTATAAATCATGCTATAAACCTGATGCAAGATTAAATTTGGGGTAAAAATAAATGTTTAAATGAGTCATGAATTTCAAAACAAAAACTAGTATACAAGAAACATGGGGAAAAAAACAGATGAATTTCAGTAATTCCATTTGTCTACTTGCTCAGCCTCAAATAAAAGCTATGAGCTCTTACAACATGGTAATGTTGTAGTTAGGGTGCAAATTATCTTCCAGTGGTTGATGTGTTTGAACTACCACTATTTTTTGAGGTTGTGGACCATTGTGGGTAACCTTAGAGATTTAAGTCTGACTCTCTTTTCTGTCCTTTTTTTCTTGTTCTGTCTTGAAGTGAGCAAGAGCCTCATGTTCTTCCCTCTACAGCTGAGATCCATTCTACCCACCAAGCCTTCCCAACTGTGCTGACCTCAGGCCAGGCTCATGGTACCTCAGAGGACCACTTGGCCTAGAAGCCATTAATGCGACATTCTAGCAAAGAACTTGATTATCATAAGCTCATTTTCTAAAAATGTGAGTGAGGTTGAATTACAAAGTAATAGACTAAATTGTTTGGCAGAGGAAATATCAAAACAGTCTATGGCATTGCTTCTGCCCAAAGTTCTCATTCATATTTACAGTGAAGAAGAGCAGAATGACATGATAAGTCTGCAGTTTAAGGTAGGAGCATGCCTAGGATTAAAGCTGTGGACAAGACAGAGGCTATAAAGGGTATCAATTGTTATGGAGATTATTGCCATTAAGGAGAGATCTCAAACTTTACAGTGGGATAGGAGGAAAGAGGTCTTGTTTTTAAGACCCTGTATACCTAAAATTCTACTGTGTAACAATATAAAATGCAGAGGTCAAAGTAAATCAAAGTAAATTGGTTAAAATAAATCATGATAAATCTATGTTAAAAATAACCTAGTATTATCATGGTTCCTGATATGCTTGGGCACATGGAAGGAAGTCTCATAAAATATTAACAAAAAATCATGGTCAAAAGTGATGATGAGCTGGACGTCATAGAACATTCTTTAATCCCAGCCCCGAGGAGACAAAGGTAGGTGAATCTGCATGAATTTGCATCCAGCCTTGTCTCCATAGTGAATTCCAAACTAGCTGGGTCTACATAATGGATATAATGAGACTCTGTCTTTAAAACACACACACAAACACACACACACACACACACACACACACACACACGCACACACATCTATATCTATATCCATCTATATCTATATCTACTGTGCCTATATCATCTATATCTATATGTCTATGTCTAGTCTATATCTATTATCTACATCTATCTGTAGATGGATCAAGAAATAAATTTCTAGTCCTTTTTGACTGTAGAAGTGTGTTTACACAGTTTTAAAATGAGTAACTTTTAACTTTTTAAACTGGATTTAGATTTAGTGGCAAGGTATTTGTAACCATGCATGTAACCTCTAATACAGGAAATTAAATCTGGTCAGTTGTTGGTGCCTTTGGATTACAGGAAAGTAGGCGAACAGCTTGATAAGTTTTACAGATCAGTAATGAAATATTCAAAAAGGGAAAAGTTTTAGTCTTTCTAATTTTTGAACATGGAATTTGTGATTACAATCTTGGTGCTTAGTATAAAGTCTAGGGTTTGGCACAAAAGTAGAAGTACAAGGAAATTTAATGTTTACTTCCCTGGAATTCTGCGACAGAAAACAATTAATGATCAGAAAGTGCTTTTAAAATGTAATTGCACGTAGACCATAAGCCTGGGTGGTATTCTTGAGTAGAGGTTGCAACAAATCAATTAATTCATGACCATGCTGGCAGCCCTGCCAGGTGTCATTAGTGCTGCCAGCTATAAGCTACCACTGAGGACCTGCCTGTGCTTACTTCCTGCAAGGCTTAGTTTGAGCGTGTGGAATGGAGCTGGCCCCAACTGCACATTACAGCACAAGTAATTATTCATCAAAACTTGCTTCGCTGCAAGCAATTCATTCCTCTCTCAACAGATGTCTAAGACTCTGACCCAAAGCAGCATGAATGTGGACTAAAAATAGCTCCCACTGCAGCAGGCAGCCCTGGAGAACTTTGCGTTTAAGTGGTTTTTATTCCCATGGCAGCAGAACATTTTGCTCACCAGATTGACCCTGGAAGAAAAGGAGGAAAGTAAAGATTTTTTAAAACCTTCTTTCATGTTTCCATTCTTTGAGATATAAAACATTTCTTCATGGAAATAAATTTTGCTCTACCTGGTAGAAAAATTGGGGGAGGGGGGCAGGGGAGGGCATCCAATCCCCTTCAAAACCCTATCTTGCCTTCTCTTTGAGTATTTGATGTTTCTTACTTCTTTCTCTTTTATTCCTTCGGTAGCTGCAGGGGAGACTGAGTGTGTCTGTCCAGTCAGTACCAAAGTGAACACTACATAACTAGCATATCACTACACTTTTTTACACATATGCTCATGAGAATATATTCACTAACATCTTTCATGGGTACATGTATGCTAGACACTGTAGAGGATATAACCCCTGTGTCTTCATCAAATTAGTGGAATGGAACATATAATAAACCATCACAGGACTCCAACCCAGTGCTACTGGAATTTCAGTATACCTGGTGTAGCAAGACTCAGTGGATGAAATCCGGAAGTGAGAATCACATCATGCAAGTAAATCCTCTTAAAAACAGTCAAGCTAGTCTTGTTAATTAATCCAGGGCATGAATCAGACTGCATCGGCTGGAGAGTCATTTTTTAATTACTCCAGTGGGCCTGGGTTTCCTCCTGCTAATAGAATTGCTAAATAGCCTCAAGTTGCTAAGAAGCATAGGGAGATAAAGTTCTCCCAAACAGAGAATGATGGACTCACACAAGGAATCTACAAGTTAACTCTAATACTACTGACAGTGCTTATAAACATGAATACATATAATATTCTATTGCCAGATTTTTGCAGGCCTGCTAAGCAGGACCTAAACTATGTTTCTGTGGAGAACAGTAATGAAGTTCTTCATCAAAGTTCTTCATCAAATAATGTAGTTCTTCATCAAAGTTCTTGCTTAAGCAGGTTTTCATAAATAAGGCCAAGTTAATTCTTTTAATACTCATTATGCAGCAGGGATTATTCTAAATACCTCCCAGGTATTTGCCTTTGAATCCCCACAATCAACAAATTTATTACTATTGTTTGAAAGATAAGATCAAAAAATAGCAGAAAGCAGGCTACAGGATCCAATTCAAATATATATTAACATAGTAGTACATAACCACAATTGGTATTGAATTTCTACCAGTGTGATGTATAGTATTTGGAATATTAGTCTAGTAACTGTGGTTTAAAGGAGGGAGTTCTGTGAATATATAATTTTGGAAAGTATTGCATGCCTTATATGAGATTTATAGCACATTTTAATACATTAAAATCTCATATATAAATAGTTTTGGGAGAAAAACATTTTAACATTAAGAAAAAAATTTTCAAAACATCCTTGTTCACAGAGTGCTTTTTACCATAGAAGTCTTTGGCATGGTGCTGAAGACTTAGAAAATCCATTTTTAGGAATAATGTACTTGGAGAAAGGAGACATAAGAAAGAAAATAAAATTTCTGACAGACTCTGCAATATTTTGGAGAGACCTGTCCAAGAATTCATAAGAAGGCTTCTTATGTCTAGTATTATAGTTTTAGTTAGGTGGTCTTTGGCTGTTTGAGGAATCATTTTCAATACAGATGAGAAGTTTATTTAAACTTTATACATACATAGAATATATATATATATACATATACATAGAATTACATGTATTATAAGATTTTAAAGATATAGTTAATAGTATGATTTCTTATGACTTTTTAAGACATTCTTATTGATATTTTATCCTTCTTCTGTAGGCATATCCCTGGTCTCTCTCTAAAAAACATGCCCTCCTTTTCTGTCTCTTTAATCAGATCATTTATTCCCTTGCCTATTGTTCCCCAAGCCACTACCTCAGAAATGGTCCTATTTACAGTCCTCCTTTCTGCTGTTACTACAAGATATATACACACTTCTGAAGACTTGAAGCTAGCAGCTCCTCCAGTGAGAGAGTGCATGCAAAGTTGATCTTTTTGTGTCTGGGTTACAACATTTGATGCCATCTGGTTGTTTATGGTTTCCATTTACCTGGAAAATTCAAGATTTCATTCTTTTTTTATGTTGAAGGATTTTTCAGTGTTTTACTTTTCCAACATAGTGAATAGAACAACAGTGAACATGGCTGAACGAGCGTCTGCAGAGTAGGATGTGAGTCTCTTGGGCTAGTGACAACTAGCAGTATAGATGGTTCCTATACTATGCTTATTTTTAGTGTTTCGAGGATTCTCTATACTGATTTCAGTGGTGGCTGCACCAATTTGCAATCAATCCACAATTAATGAGGCTTTCCTTTTTTCCAGATCCCCTATATCCTTAGTTGTTTTGTTGATTTTTGTTATCATTCTGACTAGAGTAAGATAGATATTATGTGGTTTCCAGGCCCATTTTCAAATGACTCACTTGCTTTTTATCACGCTTGTTTTATAAGTTCTTCACATATTCTAAATATCAATCCTCTGTTAGATGTTGAGCTGGCAAAAATTCTTTCCCATTCTGTGTGCTTCCACTTTACCCAGTTGATTGTTTCTTCATATATACAGAAGCTTTTTAGCTTCATGAAATCTCACTTGTCAGTTGTTGGCGTTAATTCTTGAGGAAATGGAGTCCTTTTCAGGAAGTTCTTTTCTACACCTGTATTATATAAGATACTGCCAATCTTTTTCTCTAGCAGTTTCAATGTTTCAGATTTCACATTTGGTTTCTGATAAGTTCGGAGTTAGTTTTTGTGCAGGATGTGGGCATCCAGTTTCCCAACACAATTTATTGAAGATGGTTTATTTTCTATAGCATGTGTATTTGTCACGTTTGTCAAATATTAAATTGTTAAAGTTATGTGTACTCATGTTTGTGATTTTTTTGTTCCTGTGCCATATATGTGTTTTTGAGCCAGTACCATAGTTTTTATTAATATGGCTCTATTATATAGTTTAAGATCTGTAACTATAACCCCTAGAGCAATGTTCTTTTAGTTCAGGATTGTTCTGGTTATCTTGGGTTTTTTGTGGTTTTATGTAAACTTTAGGGCAATTTTTTCTATTTCTGTGAAGAATGAGATAAGGTCATTTTAACATTATCAATTCTACCAATTCATGAATTTGTAATGTCTATTTTCTATTATCTTTCTCTATGCCTTTCTTCAGATGTTGAAAGATTTTTATCATCAGTGTTCTTCACTTCCTTTGGTGGTTTGAATGACAATGGCCTCCAAAGGCTCATATCTTTGAATACTTGATCAGCAGGGAGTGGCAATTATTTGAAAGAATTAGGAGGGGTGGCCTTATTGGAAGGAACATATTTCTGAGTGTGGGCTTCAAGGTTTCAAAAAGCCCAATCCAAGCCCAGAATCTCTCTCTTGTTGCTGTCTTCAGATACAAATGTATAACTCTTAGCTACAATGTTTGCCCGGTTGCAGCCAGGCTCCCCTACCGTGAAGAAAATAGACTCAACCTTTGAAACTTGTAAGCAAGTCCTAATTAAATGCTTTGTTTTTAAAAAAGTAAGTTGCCATGGTCATAATGTCTTTTCACAGCAATAAAACACTAGGATACCCTTTCACCTACACATACATGGTTGTAAATGGGAATGTGTTCATGTTCTCTGTATATTTGTGATGTATAGAGATGTTATTGATTTGCTCAAGTTGATCTGTGTCTTGCCACATTACTGAATTTGTTTTCTGGTAGAATTTTTGGAATCTCCAATGTATCAGATTATATTGTCTGAAGATAAATTTTTTGATTTCTGCTTTTCCTATTTGTATACCTTTAATTTCCTTCTATTGACTGATTGTTCCCACTAGCACTTTAAAGATAATATCAAAGGAAGTGGGGATAGTGGACATCCCTGTCTCATTCTTGACTTCAGTGTGTTTGCTTCAAGCTTTTCTCCTTTTAGGATAATATTGCCTATGGATTTCTCATTTGAAGCTTTTATTATATTGAAGTATGTTCCATATGCCCTACAGTCTCTAGGACTTTTTTATCTGGTGGGCATGCGGGATTTTGTCAAAGGCTTTTTCTGCATCCATTGAGATTATCAAGTGATTTTAGTCTTTAAGTCCATTTATTGGTTTGCATATATTGAATCATCCCTGCATTTAGGAACAGGGTCAACTTGATCATAGTTTCTGACTGCATTCTTCTGTTGTTAAGTATTTTATTGAGTAATTTGGTCTGTGTTCATCAGAGTTATTGATCTGGAGTTTTTGTTTTCCCTTCTCTTCCCTTCCCTTCTCTTTCCTTTCCTTCCCTTTCTCCTCTTCCTCCCTCTCCTTCTCTTCCTCATCCTCCTCTTCCTTCTCCTCTTCATCCTCCTTCCCTTCCTTTTGTCTTTATCTAGTTTGTATGTTAGAATGATACCAGTTTTGTAGAGGGAGTTTGGGATGCTCCTTTTCTTTTATCATTTTCTTTTTAAAAATAATTTATTGGATATCCCTTTGAATGGCTGGTAGAATTCTGCACTGAATCCACCTGTTCCTGGCAGTTTTGTTTTGGTTGGTAGAGTTGCCACTAATTCAATCTCCTCATTTGTTACAGTTCTGTCTAGACTGTTGTATTCTTCTGGGTTTAATTTTGTAGTTAACCTGAATCTAAAAATGTCTCCATCTCTTTTAATTTCTAAAGCTTAAGGAAGTACAGGTTTTCAAAAATATTACTTTATAATATTCTGTATTTTCTTGGTGTCTGTTGTTATGTTTCCATGTTCATTTCTGCTTCTGTGAGTCTGAGTCTTCTCTTTCTTTTCTTTCATTGGTTAGGCCAATGGCCTGTCAATAGCTTTTTTTTCTCAAAAAATTAGCTCTTAGATTTGCTATTTTTTTTTTTTTTGGTATCGTTTTCATTGTTTCTGTTTCACTGATTTCTGCTCTGATTTTTAGATGTATCTTGCCATTGACTGGGTTTGGATTTGGTTTGTTCTTTTTCCAACTCTTTGAGCTGCATTACTAAGCTAATTATTATGCTGTTTCTGATTTTTTAATGTTGGCACCCAGTGCTATGCATTTCCCTCAAAGACCTGTTTTCTATGTGCCCCAGAGGTTTTGTCGTGTTGTGCCTTTATTTTCATTTAGTTCCAGGAATTGTTTCTTATTTCTTTTGTGATTTCTTGTTGACTCATTCATCATCCAGTAGTGAATTGTATATTATACATGAGTCAGTATATTTACTAGAAGTCTGTTTGTTGTTAATTTTAAGTTTTATAGTACTGTGGTCAGATAGAATAAAAAGACTTAAATTTTTTTAAATTTATGATTGTTTGCTCAGAATATGGTCTAGCTTAGAAAAGCTTCTACATGCTGCTGAATATATCATGTATTGTTTGGTGTTTGGGAAAAATATTTTGCACATATCTGTTAAGTCCATTTTTTTACTCATTTAATTTTGCCACTAAAATTTGTGCTGAAGATGGATTTTGATATTTTAAAATGGTTTTTAGGAAACCACAGTGCAGAGAATTTTAATGGGAAGAAAACAACTATTTGTAGTATTGCTTTGGACTTCACTGTTGGCTTGAATTATACTCTGTGTAGCAGAGTGATGTGGGTTATAGAGTAATATGAGTCTACTGTTTGAGAGAAAAATCTTTGCCAAAATATTATTAAAACCTTAACATTTCATTTATTCTAGAGAGTTCTACTCAAATATTTAATAATGTTGGTAGGACAAATGCTTTCTTGAGTTTCTTTTACACACACACACACACACACACACACACACACACACACACACACACACACACGAATACATGAAAACACAGTGAGAAACATTAGTGTTCAAACTAGAAAGAGAACCCTCTCCTTGTAAGTACCTGATCTCAAACTTCTGAAGTGATCAGAACAATGAAGGCATTTATTGAAGCTACTTATAAGCCTGGGGTATTTTGCTATGCCCCTCTGAGCCAGGTAATGGGTAAACCAAATCTAGTCATATTTCCTAATACCTCCCCTGTTAGATATTAGCTTAATTTGATGCAAGCTATGGGCTTACTTATTAATGCAGAAGATTTAGGAGGTAATTACAAGTAGTCCATACTGATTATTCTGACATTTTTCTCATCAATTTCTATTAGGTATGTTATTATTACCACAGTGCTCTAAAACTGCAACTCATTAAACATCTTATTAAATAGAATCTACTTGCAAAGTATGAAAATATCCAAATCCTTTGAAAATGAGAGGATTTTTTTACTGGGAAATGATTTAGTATAATGGATGGCTAATAGGTCTTGCAAGGATTGAGTAAAACTGAATCAAAGATGAAAACAATTTTTCAATACATGCTTTATTTTTGGCTATTTAAGATCTGAACTAATAGAAGGCCTTTCAAAGGTATCTATAATATTTCATCTTGTTTTCTTCTGTGCAGTTTTGTATTTTTTATGAACATGATAATAAAGACTGATCTTATGAAACATGCTTAATTTCCACAAAACTGAAGTACAAAATTCTTGGGTAAATTTTCTATGCGTTATTGTGAGTTTCATTCTCCAAAAGAGATTTTCCTATTTTCCCAAAAAAGGAAAACTGCTTTATGTGGTTTACCTAGCATGGAATATTGACGCATGTGCTTTAAGTATGGGCAAACCTTGCTGACTCAGATTCCTGGGAACAGGAATTCATTTGAACCAGTCTCTTGGTCCTCTTTGTTGATCCTTCTTGTTGAATGTGCTTTGTATTGAGTCCTGCTTGACTAGCTACAAGAGATCGAAGTCTGCTGCATATGCTTTGCCAGAGGAAAGGATTAAATCGTCACTCTGGGTGGTGAAGGTACTACCTAATGCAGAGGTATTTTTCTCACGTCTCATTTTTAACCCCACATCCCATTAGAGGCCTTCACTGACTCCTGAAAAATGGAGATCTGAGGTAGAAATTTCCCCCTCTTTAACTCTGAGGTGTCCTCAAATAAGTCTATGTCCTTCTACTAATTGATTTCTGCCAGAATCGTGCTAGAATAACAATCACTGTGTGCTTTAGACTCTGAAAACAACAGTTACTACATTATTTAGGAATCTTACCTGACTGCAATTTTTATCTTACAAAATGTAAGATAAAGATATACCTATAGACATTTGCAGTTAGCTGAAATACTAGATTATTTTTGGCTTTCTACATATCTGCCGCGTTAGAAAACTGATAAGAAACTACCATATCCTAAAGACTTTAAAATAATCTGACATTTATTTCTTCTTCCCATACCTTTAATGTGCATAGTCTGCATCCACCACTGTAACTAGATTAATAGCGATGTAATGCCAGCTCAAGAGCATGAGTCCCATGCTGCATCTGGAGCTCCTCTGTTCTATGGATTATATTTATCACCATAAAAACACACAAGGCAAAAACCAAAAGATTTATAACTCAAGAGTGTGTGATGTGAATCATATACTGCAGAAATGCCTTTGGGCAAACCAAAGCTATTTTAAAAATTCAAACAATAATATCTTATGTCGTACTTTGTGAAAAAAAAACCTTTTCCAACCAGAATCATCATACTCCTGCCCCTTCAATCCTTTCTTACTGACATTGTGTAAATTAGAAAATGACTAAAGGACTTCCTTGGAAGTGTTTTAGTGCTGAGCATAGTTTTTGCTATCCTGGGTTTTTGTTATTCCAGATGAATTTGAGATTTGCTCTTTCTCTGTGAAGAATTGCATTGGAGTTTTGATGGTGATTGCATTGATTCTGTATATTGCTTTTGGTAAGATGGACAATTTTACTATGTTAATCCTCTGATCCATGAGCATGGGAGATCTTCCCATCTTCTGAGGTCTTTTTTGATTTCTTTAATCAGAGACTTGACGTTCTTGTCGTACAGACCTTTCAATTGCTTGGTTAGAGTCAAGCCAAGATATTTTATATTACTTGTGACTATTGTGAAGGGTGGCATTTCCCTAATTTCTTTTTCAGCTCATTTATCCTTTGAGTAGAGGAAGGCTACTAATTTGTTAATTTTATAGCCAGCCAATTTGTGGAAGTTATTTATCAGCTGTAGGAAGAAATTTTTGAGGTCCCTTAAGAATACTACCATACCATCTGCAAATAGTAATATCTTGATTTTTCTCCTTCGTAATTTGTATCTCTTTGATCTCTAATTGCTCTGGCTAGAACTTTGAGTACTATATTGAACAGATAGAGGGAGAATGAGAAGCCTTGTCTTGTCCCTGGTTTTAGTGGGGTTGCTTCAAAATTCTCCCCATTTGGTTTTATGTTGCTTATTGGTTTCCTGTATATTGCTTTTATTGTGTTTAGGTATAGACCTTGAATTTCTGATCTCTCCAAATACTTTTAAAATGAAGGGGTGGTGTATTTTGTCAAATGCTTTTTCAGCATCTAATGAGATGATCATATTTTTTTTTGCCTTTGAGTTTGTTTATACAGTGGATTTCATTGATGGATTTCCATATATTGAACCATCCCTGCATTCCTGGAATGAAGCCTACATCATCATGATGAATGAACATTTTGATATCTTCTTCCACTCAGTTTGCAAGAATTTTTTTCAAAAATTTTTATTTGATATTGTCTTTATTTACATTTCAAATGTTATCACATTTACTGGGTTCCACTCTGGAAACTTCCTATCCCATTCCCCCCAATCTCTGCTTCTATGAGGGTGCTCCCCCACCCACTGACCCACTCTCTCTTGCCTCCCCATCCTGGCATTCCCCTACACTGGGGTATCCAGCCTTTACAGGACCAAGGATCTCTTTGTTGTTCTTTCTGTGGAGTTGCAAACCCCTTCAGCTAATTCTGTCTTTCTCTAACTCCTCCATTGGGGACCCCATTCTCAATCCAATGGTTGGTTGTGAGCATCTGCCACTGTATATGTCAGGCTCTGGCAGAGCCTCTCAGGAGACAGGTATATCAGGCTCCTCTTAGCAGGCAATTTTTGGCATCTGCAAGAGTGTCTGGGTTTGGTGATTGTTGTGGGATGGATCGCCAGGTGTGGCAGTCTCTGGGTTGCCTTTCATTCAGTCTCTGCTCCACACTTTATCTCCATTGTTGGTGGGATTGCAAGCTGGTATGACCACTCTGGAAATCAGTCTGGTGGTTCCTCAGAAAATTGGACATTGTACTACCTGAGAACCCAGCTATACTACTCCTGGGCATATACCCAAAAGATGCTCCAACATACAACAAAGACACATGCTCCACTATGTTCATAGAAGCCTTATTTATAATAGCCTGAAGCTGGAAACAACCCAGATGTCTTTCAACAGAGGAATGAAAACATGATATTTTACATAATGGAATACTACCAAGTTATTAAAAACAATGACTTCATAAAATTCTTAGGCAAATGGATGAAATTAGAAAATATCATTCTAAGTGAGGTAACCCAGACACAAAAGAATACACATGATATGTACTCAGGGATGATAAGTAGATATTAGCCAAAAAGCTCAGAATACCCATTATACAATCCACAAACCATATGGAGCTTAAGAAGAAGGAAGACCAAAGTGTTGATTCTTCAACCCTACATAGAAGGGGGAACAAAATAATCACATATGGTGGGGAAGGGAGGGACAGTGTAGGTGGAAGGATAAAAAAGGAGAGGCAGGATCAAGTATTAGAAGGGACAGAAAGAAGTACAGAGAGTTTAAGATATTACATAGAAATATATAGCAGTGGGGGATGGGGAACTTGGAATAACCACCTGAAAGGCCCACACATAGGGGAAGTAAGAGGCTCCCAGGACACAACAAGGATGACTTTAGCTGAAATACCCAACAAAGGGGAAATAGAACCTATAAAGACCCCCTCTAGTAGATAAGCACAGCCTGCAGTTGAGGGATGGGGTTATCCACCTATCTCAAAATGGTTAACCTAGAAATGATCCTGTTTAAAGGAAAGACATGGAACAAAAATGGAACAAGACTGAGGGAAATGCCACTTAGAGACTGCCCTACCTAGGGATCCATCCCATTTGCAGACACCAAACCCTGACACTATTGCTGATACCAGGAAGTGCTTATGGACAGGAGCCTGCTGTGGCTGTTCCCTGAGAGATTCTACCAGTACCTGACCAATACAGATATAGATACTCACAGCCTACTATTAGACTGAACCCAGGGACCACAATGGAAGAGCTAGTGGAAGGACTGAAGGAGCTGAAGGGGATTGCAAACCCAAAGAAAGAATAACTGGACCATCAACTAACTGGACCATCCAGAGCTCCCAGAGACTAAATAAACCACCAACCAAAAAGTATACATAGAAGGATCTATGGCTTCAGATACAAATATACCAGAGAATGGCCTTATATGATATCAATGATAGGGGAGGCTCTTGGTCATGTGGTGGCTTGATGACCCAGTATAGGGACCTCCCTATTAGCCAACCACCCTCCAAACGTAGTGTGGAAAAGAAAAGTTATTAGGATACTAGAGTATTGGTGAGGCAGGAGGGGTGAGTGGGTAGAGAAGCACCCACATAGAGGCAAAGGCATGGGGGAAAAGAAGCAATGGGATAGGGGGTGTGTGGAGTAATAATCAGGAAGGGGATACCATTTCAAATGTTAATGAATAAAATGATTAATTAAAAAAAGAAAATGACTGCAGAAAAACAAGCATGAAGGTAAAAAAAATAAAAGATTTAGGTAATGCCCAAGGACCTTTAAAGCCTCCAGATGTTTGATATTCTGCAAAGAAATTATTAGATGACTATATTTTTCACTTTACATCTATATGTTGTCCTACTAGATACACTCTCTTGTTTGTTTTTATAAAACACTTTTATTTTAACATGATTCTTTAGTAAGATTTTGAAGACATCAACGAAACAAACTGGATGTCTTGTCTTATATATAAATCAATTTAAAACTAAAGAAAATTTTTTGGAACTATTTAATTTTTATTTTTTGTTTTTGTTGTCGCTGCCCTTCCTTTGTTGTTGCTGTTTGTTTTTGTTTGTTTGTTTTTGAGGCACAGATTTGTAGCTCTTAATTTTTCTTAACCTACTTTAGTAAGGGTTCAACCTCCCTATTAGCCAACCACCCTCCAAAGGTAGTGTGGAAAAGAAAAGTTATTAGGATACAGGGAAAGTGGACCTGTTTAGAAATAGGTCTTTGAGAGCAAATCTAATCTTTGTTGTATGGATATCAGCAATCCAGTCCTCAGGAAAATGCCGACATGGATCAGCAGTGGCGGGCCAGTCCACTCAGCAATCCCCACTCACGAATCAGCAATGGCAATTCCATCCAGAAGCAGCAAGGCTCTGTTAACTGGCCCGGGTCTGTTGAAGAGCAAGAAGACACAGGAACCTCACCAGAGTGCTTTTGTAAGTTTTTCTCTATGAGATCACTACCAGCGAAGCTCAGCAAAGCAATGTAAGGTAGATCAATATATGCATGTCATCAGCGAAGAATAGCGAGGCAGAGCAATATGAACCAATACTTGAGCTCCCACTGTCTGTGGGGTCATACCTATATTCCTTCTAAATATCAGGTATCCTTGCACAAGTCTGCTTCAGCAAAACATCCTTTCACTGGTTTCTGCTTTAGCAAAACATTACTTCACGTGTCTACTTTAGCAAAATATCCTTTCACCCATGTGCCCCAACAAAACATCATTTGATATAACTGACTTTCCAAAGGAACCAGAAGTTTCCACTTCAGGATTTCTTTGTATAGCTTTGGCCTGGCTGTCATGGAATTCTCTTGAGAGTTCTACGGACCATGCTGGCCTTTTTTTTTTTTTTTTTTTATTATTAACTTGAGTATTTCTTATGTACAGGTGTTATTCCTTTCCGGTTTCGGGCAAACATCCTTCCTCCCCCTTCCTTATGGGTGTTCCTCCCCACCCCCCCCCATTGCCGCCCTCCCCCGACAGTCTAGTTCACTGGGGGTTCATAGCAGGACCCAGGGCTTCCCCCTTCCACTGGTGCTCTTACTAGGATATTCAACCTATGAGGTCAGAGTCCAGGGTCAGTCCATGTATAGTCTTTAGGTAGTGGCTTAGTCCCTGGGAAGCTCTGGTTGCTTGGCATTGTTGTACATATGGGGTCTCAAGCCCCTTCAAGCTCTTCAGTTCATTCTCTGATTCCTTCAACGGGGTCCCGTTCTCAGTTCAGTGGTTTGCTGCTGGCATTCGCCTCTGTATTTGCTGTATTCTGGCTGTGTCTCTCAGGATCGATCTACATCCGGCTCCTGTCGGTCTGCACTTCTTTGCTTCATCCATCTTGTCTAATTGGGTGGCTCTATATGTATGGGCCACATGTGGGGCAGGCTCTGAATGGGTGTTCCTTCAGTCTCTGTTTTAATCTTTGCCTCTCTCTTCCCTGCCAAGGGTATTCTTGTTCCCCTTTTAAAGAAGGAGTGAAGCCTTCACATTTTGATCATCCGTCTTGAGTTTCATTTGTTCTAGGCAACTAGGGTAATTCAAGCATTTGGGCTAATAGCCACTTATCAGTGAGTGCATACCATGTATGTCTTTCTGTGATTGGGTTAGCTCACTCAGGATGATATTTTCCAGTTCCAACCATTTGCCTACGAATTTCATAAACTCGTTGTTTTTGATAGCTGAGTAATATTCCATTGTGTAGATGTACCACATTTTCTGTATCCATTCCTCTGTTGAAGGGCATCTGGGTTCTTTCCAGCTTCTGGCTATTATAAATAAGGCTGCGATGAACATAGTGGAGCACATGTCTTTTTTATATGTTGGGGCATCTTTTGGGTATATGCCCAAGAGAGGTATAGCTGGATTCTCAGGCAGTTCAATGTCCAATTTTCTGAGAAACCTCCAGACTGATTTCCAGAATGGTTGTACCAGTCTGCAACCCCACCAACAATGGAGGAGTGTTCCTCTTTCTCCGCATCCTCGCCAGCATCTGCTGTCACCTGAGTTTTTGATCTTAGCCATTCTCACTGGTGTGAGGTGAAATCTCAGGGTTGTTTTGATTTGCATTTCCCTGATGACTAAAGATGTTGAACATTTCTTTAGGTGTTTCTCAGCCATTCGGCATTCCTCAGCTGTGAATTCTTTGTTTAGCTCTGAACCCCATTTTTTAATAGGGTTATTTGTCTCCCTGCGGTCTAACTTTTTGAGTTCTTTGTATATTTTGGATATAAGGCCTCTATCTGTTGTAGGATTGGTAAAGATCTTTTCCCAATCTGTTGGTTGCCGTTTTGTCCTGACCACAGTGTCCTTTGCCTTACAGAAGCTTTGTAGTTTTATGAGATCCCATTTGTCGATTCTTGATCTTAGAGCATAAGCCATTGGTGTTTTGTTCAGGAAATTTTTTCCAGTGCCCATGTGTTCCAAATGCTTCCCTAGTTTTTCTTCTATTAGTTTGAGTGTGTCTGGTTTGATGTGGAGGTCCTTGATCCACTTGGACTTAAGCTTTGTACAGGGTGGTAAGCATGGATCGATCTGCATTCTTCTACATGTTGACCTCCAGTTGAACCCATGCTGGCCTTTTCTATAGAAATCTCCCTGCTTCTACGTCCTAAGTGATGGGACTAAAGGCGTGTACCAGCACTGCCGGGCTCCATTTAGATTTTTATAACTGGATGGTTAATAATACTATTTTGTCTTTTTACAGCCATGTAAAATATAAAAATATGAACACATTGATGTTCCTTTTTAGGTAATTTGAAATTAAGCAATAAATTTATTACATTGTTATCTCCTCATGAACCTATTGACAATAGGATTCTCATAGTACAGTCAAGTATGCTGTCAACCTAATAGAGGGATTAACACATCCTAGAATCTAATTCAGAAGTAACAAAGTCTAATACCCTGAGGCCTAGGGTAGGGAATATTACAGAGTTAAGTGGAAGATGCTGGGAACTCGTTGGTAAAGATGCAAGTCTATCACTCACCAAATGGATGCAAGCATTAGAAAGGATAGACATGGAAGTTTCTCAGTTAGACAGGGGAAATGTCTTGAAATATATTTTTGCCACATGGTGACTATACCTAGCATCATACATTCTTGCAAAGTGGGAAAAATGGAAGAAAAGTGTTTTTATAAACCAGTATCACTGGATAAATAGTATGTATTTAGATTTATTTAGTCACTTCAAAATATTATGCATTTAATCAACATAATTTCTTCTGTCAGTTAAAAGCTAATTGAAAACTTTAAAAAGGACAAGAAGAAATTACGAAAACATGTTCCTAATGTGATTTTTGCTCAAGAGCAACCCAGTTTCAAATCTCTGATTTAATTTAATTCCTGTAATTTTTTTGGAAAGGGACTGAATTCCTACAAAACTAGAGTGCAGACTACATAAAAACAGACTCCACTTATTCTGATTCCTGATCTGTTATTCCATGCACTTTCATAATTTTCTTCATGTTACTTACAGCAGATTTCTAAATCCTCAAGAGGATTCTTTAACAGGATGATGGGACCATCAACACCTTGAACATAATCATGGATCCCAATAGTGTAGTTTAAAAAAAAAGAAACTGCTTGCAAAATAAAGTTATTGTAGTCATGTGGTTTGGAGTTTGTTTGGATCAATTTAAATCTTATTTCCATCATTTGAAAGTTGGGTGGTACTGGAACATTGGGTCCGTTAACATCTGTGACCCTCTGTAGAAGCTAAAAACACATTCAGAAGATGATTGTGAGAGATGAATGACAATCTCTCAATGTAAGCAGAAGACCAGATAAGCAATGTAAATTGCTTATTGTTATACACAATGTTAGGGAAGAATGGCTGTTTTAGAAATTGTACATTTATTAACCTCTACTTTTTAGACAGAGAAATAGACTAAATCTACCCAAGAATACACAAGCACTGCACTGGGAACAGGAACACAGAGAAGAGCTTGGGTCATATCAAGGAACAACTGAGTTAATGGTTATTGTCAACATATTATTAGTAAATCAATTTAAACTAAAACTCTAATTTTCAAACTTCACCAAAGTGGGCTACTCTCATACTTTAGGGGTAAATATTTCTGTGTGTCTTTATTTCCATTGTTTTCCTTTCCTTTTATTTTTCAACCAACAAAATAAAGTGCTAAGGGTCACTCCAGGACCCACAGAACAGATCTAAAACATGTCATGGGGGAACTTAATGGAGTTAAAACTGAGAGCCAGAGGGTGCTGAAGTCATAACCTTAGCTCCCCTGTCCTCTGTCTTTGGTGCTGTGTGAGTATTAAAGAAGGTTAAATAGAAATAATGAATTGGAAGTCTGAGGCCATCTTAATTTAGATCTGTGAACAAAGAGTCTTATTCTGAATGTGAGGACCTTGGCTAGGGGCCAGCAAGTCCTCATCTTGAACAGCAGAGTAAGCGCTTTTCTCTATGACCTTTCCCAGTGTTGTCTCACAGGAACCAAATCTCTCAAGCCAGGTTCTGGTCATCTAGTGAGACCTTATGCTTTGGACCCTGAAAAATTATTCAAATTAGCCTACTGACAGAATGCCTGGAAATTCTATCTTAACTCCACCTTACTTGTCACAGAGATGCCTAGTTCTTATTCTTAGATACTGTAGGTAGCTCCAACTTGCTGTCATCCTTGTCATCTGTCTTACAAAATCTCTTGATATCTAGAATTTACTAAAACAGTTCAGTGGAAGACATTGGTATGGGAGCTATAAGGAACACATCTTTTATCTAGTTACATAAAACATGCTCTGCAGCTCTGGTATTCCATTCTAGATCAACTGGATCAGAAGCTCTGGTGCAAAATGAATGGTATATTAAGTGATTCCAATACTCAAATTGATGTTAAAGTTATAATCTAATGTTAGAAAACATATGTTAAAATGTTGGTTTATCTTCGCATACTTTAATTCCAGGAGGAAATGGACGATCTGGTTATAGCATGTTACACTGAATCTTTTTATTTGAGACTCGGCATCCTTGTTTATAATAGCTTGCTAGAACAATGCAATAATTAAATCTGAATTTGACCAAAGCTGTCCAGCAAAATATTCCATGCTTAAAAATAGAGTAATAATTGTTTAGAGAGGAAACTAGTCCGATATTAAATGTCAGAAGACACAAATTTTAAAAATGAAAGAGTAAAATTCTTCATAGCCTTAAGGCATAGAGTGAGGATAAATTCGACCAATGTGTCTTATAAAAATTACAGCTATTATAGCATTTAATCTAAATGTTTATTCATGAACCAGATGCCTCTGTGACATAAACATTCATTCACTCTGTAAGTGCTCACTGAAAACCTACCTATGATTCATTTCAGTATCTTCCTGTGCAGAATGATGGCTTTCTGCTTGCTGGCTGGCAGTGACAATATAGGAGTTGGTGTTGACTAAGATCATTCCGATGCTTTCACAACAAATCTTTTCTCTCACATGCTCTCATAATTTTTCTCCTCTTCAAAGTATTCCAAATCTCATCATCTAAAAAGTATATCCTAGACAGTAGGACTACTGGCAAAGTTCTTGCCAACTAAGTATGAGGACATGAGTTTGACCTTCATAGCCCATATCAAAGGTGTTAGTCATAGTATGTCATGCTTATAATCCTAATGCTGGGATCGTGATGACTGGCACATTGTTAGGGTTCTCTGGCTGCTCAATCAAGCTTATTTGGTGAGTGCCTATCCAGTAAGAGATGTTGCCTCAATGCAAAGGAGGACTGTGCCTGAGGAACAACAACTAAAATTGTCCTCTGGAGTTCACACAACTGTACACACAAGTACATCAGCACACACATGAACATGCACACATACAAGAACACATAAAAGTAAACACACAACATGCATTGCATAATTAAGGAATATCAAGAATCAGAAAATAAGTACAACAAACAATACAGATAAAATTATTTTTATGATTAAAGCAACTAATAAGAAAATATTTTCCGGAATGTACCTTCCAAGATGATCTATTGTGTGGCATGGTATGAGTAGTAGCTCATAACTTTCCTAAATTTTTAATTTAAACATTAATTGTCAAAAAGAAGAATTACATTTTTCTACAAATGTATTTAATGGTGACACTCAGCTTGTCTTGATACTAAACACAACTTTGTTTTAACATTAACAACAGGCTATTATTTTCTGCTCTAAGTTACCTGCATTAATAAAAAAATCATAATCACCCATGGCATTCCATAATTCATCCTTTGTTACTGAAAAAAGTGATATAAGTTGAACATGTTGATTATTATGATTATTCTAATTTCCTTCTTTCTTGGGCTGGTTAGATTTTTTGTTTTGGTCAACTCAAAATAATATAGAGTCACATATTAAAAGGGAGCCTCAATTGCAAAAATGTCTCCATCAAATTGGTCTATAGGCCAGTCCATGACATATTTTCTTTATTAATGATTAATGTAGGATAGCTCATGCCAACCCTATGTAGGAATGTCCCTGGTCTGTATATAGAAGCAATCTGAGCAAGCAAACCAGTAAGTACATTCTTCCATGGCTTTTGCTTTCATTCCTGTTTCCAGGTTCCTGCCCTACCTGAGTTCCTGATTGGATTCCCTCAGTGATAGAGTTTGATCAAGATATGTAAGTCACATAAATCTTTGAATCCTTAAGTTACATTTGGCTGTGGTGTTTATCACAGAAGTAGAAGGAAAACTAAGATAACATTCACTGATTGTATACATTGAACACATAATTGGTATCTTTGTGTACATATTTTCATTTGTAGAGTGCCACAGTAAGTAAAATGGCACATGTAAAACCAATTTTCAAACTTAATTGTTTTCATATGTATGTTTGTGTGTCCATGTCACATGTATGTGTGTGCATGTGTGTGTATGTGTGTGTGTGTGTGTGTGTGTGAGTGCCCACAGAGATCAGAAGAATGTTTTGAATCCCCCCAAACTGGAGTTACAGATGGTGTTAGCAACTCAACATGGGTTCAGGTACCCAAACTTGGGTGCTCTGGATGTCAGCAAATGCTATTAGCCACTGAGCAATCTCTCCAGTTCCTTAATTTGTAAACTCTTAAGTATAACACAGTGATAAACCTCATCTAAAATAAATCCTGTATGTATAAGAATCTAGTCCCTTTCTAATTAGCCTTCTGTGCTCAGCCTCAGAGACCTGGCAGGACCTGCTGCACCTTACCTCTACAGGAATAAAAATGACCAGAATGAGCTTGCCATTGTGACCTCTGAGCCCAGCTCTCACTGTAGAAAGCACAATGAAGAACTCTACTGCTGTGTATGCAGCAGTCAGTGACACAGTGATGCTGGCAAGAGCTGCTTTTCATTATTGCAATTGGACTTCTCTCAGGTTTATTGATGGTAGTCCAACCTTGAGTCACATTTCTATTCTAATTTTAGCCCACCAAGGACAAATCAATTTTATTCTTCCTTCTAAAATTCTGTTCTGAGATCCAGGAGATTTTAAGCAAAGATGCTCAGCCTTCTCCTGGCCTGCTGCACAAGGATTTGTGAGGAAATTTTTTTCTCAATGATCCAGACTGTTATAAAAGTCTTGGACACAATTTTTTCCCAATGTTACCACAAGTGCTGTAGTTTAAGGCTCATGACTGTATTTACACCTTAGAGCTCAATGTGCATATAGAGAAAGCAAGTATGTATTTCTTTTGCATTGACATTTACCCAAGATATTTTATACTGTGCTCATAAAAACATAATTGGAGTATACAGCAACTGTATACTCCCCATAAGACATAGATTTCATTTTCAAAGTTTCCTCTTTTGTAAGAGCTTATGAGTTCATAATGACTCTTTGAGAACAAGATTACCACTCAAGTATAAGTATATGATTTCACATAGCAAATCAGCTGTGTTTATTCTGCTTTCTCTCATGGCCAAGGTGATGAGACATGGAAGGAAAAAGCTGATCAATATTATCATGGCATGTCCAGTAAAAACTGCATGTGCATCTCAGAGAGAAACACACCATGAGTTACTCTCAACACCCATTCAAGCACACTTATTCACACAGCCCTTCAACTGTGACTTTAGTTCTGTCTCAGATAACAATCAAAACAACTCCAGCCAATTATCCTAGGTCCCTTGTATCTGGGCTGATGTCCTTGAAGATGAAATGACCTTTTAATGCATTAATTAAATCTTAATCTTCAGCACTGTTGTGGATAAAAGCCAGGAGGAGAACAGAATTGGAAGAAAGCACATTCTTGGGAATCTAAGCACGTTTCTGATTATGACAAACTAGGAGAACCTCAGTTTACCCAAAAAGCCCCAACAGAAATGACGTCAGTGTGATGCAGGTTCCTGACTTACAGACATTAATTACTAATTCCTACTTGTGCTGTAAATCTAACAAACTGACACAATGAATGAGTATACATTATTAAAATAATTATTTTAAAGCAATAAATTAATAATGGAAATAGCACACAGGACTAAATATGAAAAAGAGAGAGGTACATTTCTAAGGGGGATGAAAAAGGAGAGATTACCATCTTCAGTTTTTGTTGCGATGTCATTGAAACAAGGCACTTAAACGAATAAAGAGTAGGAAAGATGGCTCCAGGCAGAGCCCTGAACCTGGCATTGCTTATTTTGAATGCATCCCCTTCTGAACATATAGGTAAAATACTCATGTTATCAAGTCATAAAGGAAAAGTGGAAAAGGTGATAGTCGATAACTTATGTGTGTATGAATGTCAGCTGGGGGAGCGGAAAGTTGGAACCTATCACAGGAGAGGCCCAACAGACTCACGA
Organism: Rattus rattus; assembly: GCF_011064425.1. Taxonomy (NCBI): domain Eukaryota; kingdom Metazoa; phylum Chordata; class Mammalia; order Rodentia; family Muridae; genus Rattus; species Rattus rattus. The sequence goes on along the minus strand of NC_046160.1, from coordinate 116,614,232 downwards.
AGCTTCATCCCATACAGCTGAACAGGATCTCCAATCAGAGGCTACAGCTATTTCAAATTTTAGAGTAAAGAGGCAGGCTTCAAATTAGAAGTATCAGTCAAAAGAACATGTAATTTATGAAGCATATTAGGATCCTTTGAGAGTACATGTATTATTAGCCAGGAAAATCTCACATGGCATCAAATAGACGGCCACTGACACAATTGATTACTTCTGTCTTGAAGAATCTCCTCAGTTCCACCTTCTACTTTGTGACGTTGCTTTCACCTCTTGAATGTCTTTTTTTAAAGAACAGAAATCATTTCTAAATCATAAAATGCATTAATTTTCACTTTTGCACTGGCATATTTGTGCCATTTAAGAAATTTGGTGCATGAGCTGGGGAGATGGTTCAGTCAGTGAAATGCTTGTTGGGTCCCCAACACTTTGGAAGTAACTGGATGTGGTCATGTATATCTGTAATCCCAACCCTAGTACAACAAGATTCTTGGAGCTTGGAGGCCAGTCAGTGTAGCTGAACCATCAAGTTCAGGATTCAGTGGGAGACTCCACTCAAAAAGTAAGTTGGACATCCATGCTCAGTCTGATAGTTAGCTGCAAGCATCCTCAACTGTATCAGTAAGATTCTGGCACAGCCTCTCAGGAGACAGCTATATCAGGCTCCTGTCAGCAAGCACTTCTTGACATCAGCAATAGTGACTGGTTTTGTGGCTGCATATGGTATGGTTCCCCAGGCGGGACAGTCTCTGGATGGCCTTTTTCAATCTCTGCTCCTCTTTGTCCCTGTATTTCCTCCCGTGATTATTTTGTTCCCCCTTCTGAGAAGGACTGAAGCATCCACATTTTGGTCTTCCTTCTTCTTGAGCTTCATGTGATCCATGAATTGTTTCTTGGGTACTCTGAGCTTTTGGGTTAATATCCACTTGAGCATGGAACCCCAAGGGAGGAGTTAAAGGACTGAAGGAGCTGAAGGGGTTTGCAACCCCATATGAAGAACAATACCAACCAACCAGACCCCTCAGAGTTCCCAGGGACTAAACCATGAACCAAAGAGTATACACATGGAAGGACTCATGGGTCCAGTTGCATATGTAGCAGAGGATGGCATTGTCTGGCATCAATTGGAGGAGAAAGCCCTTGGTCCTATGAAGGCTCACTTTTTCAGTGTAGGGGAATGCCAAGATGGTGAGGTGAGAGTGGTGGGTAGGTGGGAGGAGGAGCATCCTTATAGAAGCAGGGCAAAGGGGATGGGATAGGGGTTTTCTGGAGGGAAAACTGGGAAAGGGGATAACATTTGAAATGTAAATAAATAAAATATCTAATAAAAATGCAAAAAAAAAAACCAGAATAAAAGGTAAGTTGGAGAACTATAAAGAAAAGCGCATAAAGTCAAGCTTTGACCTCTGCATGGACATGTAGGACAGCAGATGTGGGGCCCTGGTGCCTGGGGGCTCTCCACGGTGATCTCTGGTCTGCCTAGGTGTTTGGTTTGGGTGAAGGGAAGAGAGCCCAGGCAGGGAGGGGGTACTGCTCAGCTGCCAGTCCTGATCCTTTCTGGCTCTGCTTCAGTTGATCAGCCAGGCTGAGCCAGCAGGAGACTGACTAGCCAGCCATCAAGGGGTGCAGGGGAACTTCTGGCAGCGACTTCAGGAAAGCAGATATCTTCCTCAACCGGCAGTTTTATAGCTCTTAGGACAGAAACTCTAAGATGATGGAATAATTCCTGCACACTTTCAATCCTGAACACGACTCTTAAATACAGTTTTTGGATGGGTCTGTGTCTGTTGGTTTGGCCTGAAAGCTTGGGAAGACCTCATCTACATATTCGGGGACGTGGTCCTGCTTCTATGATTGATCTGTCTTGAGCCTATGTAACCTGTGGTCACATCCTCACCTGTGGAGAAGGGGCTTGGGGAATTGCCCTATGTGACTGGTCTGTCTCAAACATCTCTATAGGGGTCTGTGGGGGGCTGAAGCTAGTGAGGCCTTGATCTGAGAGAGACTGGGAATGCACCTGCAGTCCTTATTAGGGTTTCCGGGTATTCCACCTATTTCGACCAGGAGTCAGGGTACCTCTTACAGCCTGTCACCCCACATGGATGTATGCATGTGCCTACAGCGGAAAAGAAAATACCAGGAAAAAATTGACTAATTTAGCTTTCATATTCATATCTTTAAATTACGTAGAATTCAGTTTTTACATGGCATGAAGTCAGTGCATATATAATAATTAATAGAGGTGTTAATTTATAAATGAATAAATTATTAAAATAACTTGTAAATATTAATATCACAACAAAATTTTCTTGCCATCCACTTTAATCCACTTATTATATGAGTTTAATACCTCTGATTTCAGCATTTTTAAAGTAAGAAATTTTTAAGTTATTAATTACCTTTTCTTTGGAAACTATTTTAAATTAAAATGTTGTTATATTACTTCTTCCCTGCCTTCCCTCCCTCCAGCCACTCCCTTGTTCCTTCTCCTCAAATTAATGGCCTGTTTTTCTTTGATTATTTTTGCTTCACACACCTGTGTTCAAATAAATAAATACAACTTGATTATCTGGGGTTTTTTTGTTTATATGTTTATGAATATTGTTGAGGTATAATGATTGTAGCTTCCCTGCCACTAGGGAGACACACCCTCAAGCGAACTTCCTGCTTCTGTCCCACTAGCTCTTGAAGTCCTTTTGCTCCCCTGTGTCACAATGATCCCTGAACCTGAGAAGTTGTATTGATGAGGTCAGGTACCAGATGGTCACTTTTCTGCATTTTGATCAGTTATTATTTTCTGTAGGAGTTTCTATTTGTTGAAAGGAGACATTTTTGGGGGGGGAGTTGAGGGGATGAGATGTATACTTATCTCTGGGTATAAGCATGCATATTAAGGAAGTAGTTAGGATTTTGCTAGTTTGCTGAAGTGGTAGTTGAAAGAAAGTTCTCCAAGATACATGACTTCACTAGGCCCAGATATTTGGCCAAGTTTCCAGTACTAAACATGGTTTTCCTATTTTTTTTTTTTTTGGTTCTTAAGTCTACTTAGAAATCTGTTGGTTATCACCAAGGTGTGTGCACCGCCATTTTATCCTTATGGTTATCATGCCCTCCTCGTCACTGTTGTGATTCAGATGTCATAGGTAGGTAGGACTGTTTGTAGCTTCTCTTTTTTGGAAGCTTGCTTGGAGCCTTCTAATACCATGAAAACTAGTCCTTAGGGAGGAAGCATCTATGTCAGTTCCAGCTCAGGGTATTCTGGGCCCTATTCTGAAGTGCATGATGTCTTCAACAGTAGAGATTTTCCTTACCCCTCTGAGAAACAACCAAAGACAACAGCAATAGACATTTTGAGAGTCTCAAAATTGGACAATCCTGACCAATAACTCAAAAGATAACTTCTCATTGATAACATTAGGGCTTCTGTTAGATAGTCTACAGATGGCTTTTGAAAAGAGCATGGTCATCCAAGATGAAAGATTTTCTTTAAACTATGTATGTATGTTTATTTACAGACTTATGTGAATTTTCTGTAGTTTTAGGTAGCCAGATCATAACATGATTCCTATGACTTTTGCAGGCATTCTTACTGCTACTGTTATTGCACTCCTCTTCCACCATTACCTGTATTAACTGATCTTCTTCCTCCACCATAATTAACGCTCCCTCCAGTTTTTCTTAATTCCACCATGAAAATGTGTGTATTCACTATCGCCCATTCTCTCTTTGTAATCCATCCCAATGGTTACTTTCCTGGATTCTGTGGTTCTTCCATGTCATATATTCACATCTGAAAATTTAGAGCTAGGAACAAGAGTTGAGGGAGAACATGCATTTATCTTTCTGGATCTGGGCACCTCACTTGACATGGCTTTATTTTTTTCTGCTGTGCTTTTATAACACATCTTCAATATTCACTCAAACTTTGGTTGTTTCCACTTCCTAGCTATAGTGAATGGAGAAGCAAGTGGAATAGAAAGTCAAGTCCTTGGGCCTATGGTAAAGTGTGGTATAGATTTATTTTTAGCTTTTTGAGAATTCTCCACATTGATGTCTAGAGACTCTGAACCAGTTTGCAATCTCATTAACAGTGTGGTGGAAGTTCCCTTTCCCCCATATCCTCTCTGAAATTTAAGTTAAATTTTATGCTCATTTAATTTTTTTGGTATTTTTGTCTATATGTAAGAGTAACATGCTACATTTATTATTTATTATTTAACGAAGTAGTTTCTTCCTCTCTCTGTCTCTCTGTCCCTCTGTCTATCTCTGTGTCTTTCTCTCTGTTCTGTCTCTCTCTGTCTCTCTGTCTCTCTCTGTGTCTCTCTGTCTCTGTTCTGTCTCTGTCTCTGTCTTCTCTGTCTCTGTCTCTCTCTCTCTCTCTCTCTCTCTGTGTGTGTGTGTGTGTGTGTGTGTGTGTGTGTGTGTGTATGTGTGTGTAGTTTCTGTCTACCTTAACACACATGACACATGTTTGTAGGTCAGAGAACAACTTTGGGAGGTTGATTCTCACTTTTTACCTGGTTTGAGATGGGCTTTATTTATTTATATTTTCACTACTGTGAGCTTTCTGGAATTCCCCTGCATCTACTTCCTGTCACTTTGACTACCTATGCACATTATCATACAAATCTTTACTTGAGTTTTATAGCTTTGAATTCAGGTTCTAATACTTGCACAGGAAGAGCTTTGCCCACAAAGCCATCTCTTCAGACCCACTGCCTTTCTTAAGACAGAGTCATCACTTATAATTGACTTTTGCATTTTGAGATTAATTCATATTTAGTTTGTGAGCTCCCATAAAGACCCACAATAGAATTTTGAAAAGGACTAAGAATACAGGTCAAACCTAAGAGCTTTACTGCTTTACATAAATAAGTTTTCCATTCATGACCACTTATTTGATTTTTAAATTTTTTTCTGAATGTTTTGTAGATTTGCTATTGAGATGTTTTTAATTTCTTAAGATTTTAACTCTGTTGTGAATATCATATTTTTAAAACATAACTTTGCATACATTCATTACTGGCAGTTATTCATTAATTAATTTTAAAAATTATGTCAGTCAAATTAGTTACTTGTTCGTTAAGATGCTAAAAACATTTTTCATGTATACAGTATTCACTCATCCAATTGCTTACTTGTGGTGCCCTCGTTTTAGTCTTGATATTTCCTATCTTGTAGCTTTGAAACTTTATCAGTGATTCTAAGACCAATATCTGACTTTGTTATTCATTTATATCCTGCCAAACCATTAACCATAACCAACCTGGATTTAACTCAGAGGTAAAGGGGTGGTTCAGCATATGAAAATTCATTTTCTTATTTTATTAAATTTTCTTTCAAGATTTTTGTTTTATTCTTTGTATTTTTTGGAAACAGAGCCTTTTCTACTGACATTTGAAAAATACGTAGTAATTTTTCTTTAATATGTAAGCATGTACTTAGAGTAATTAAGTTTTGATAAGAAAGTATACTGTCTTTTCATTTTAATTAAGTTCTTTATGCTACATTTTTTCATAATGCCAACATTTCATTATAATATTTTTGGTAGTTTTTTTCTGTATCTTTTCCCCAACTCTTTCCCTAAGCTACTTTGCAGGCTGAGGTAAAAAGAAAACAAGTGACCATCTGGTGGTATCACGTGCAATTACAGGCCAGCATGGGAAATGTAAGGAGAACATGTCTCAAAAATATAAAAATATAAAACCTCCAGTACTAGGAAAAGGCAATAAAATGTCTCCTAATGACATTCTGCTATACACAGAGATCAGTGTCTCACTCAGCTATCACTAAAGAAGCTTTCTCTTGTGGTCGATGGAAACTAAGACAGAGATGAACAACTAGACAATTTGCAGATAGTAAGAGATTTTGGAGCACTCATGTCTCAGTGAGCTATGCAGAAGAGGAAAAAGATAGATTGTAAGAGCCAAAAGGATGGATGACTCTGAGGAAACAGTAGCTTCTAGACATAACAGGACGGATGCACATATGAACTCAAAGAGACTGTGGCAGCATGCACAGAATCTGAACAATTTGTTGCCAGATGAGATCCCAGGGGTCTCCAGTTCTCATGCCTAATGAAGAGTCTATCTACAGTTGATAAATTGTATCTACTTTTTGAAAAAGAGAAAGAAAGCCACCACTACAAACAAAAAACTGTAGTTTTCTTCATTGGAGTTGCATTACATATATTAACCATGTTTAAGGGAGGTCCCATGCCCTGTAGTAGATGTTCAACACAAAATGAACTTTTTTTTTACCATGAATTCTATTTGTAGTATTATATGAATAGTACTTATTCTATGTAGTGTACTATGAATATTTTTTTTTATGTCATGCCATTTTACCATGGATTCTCATCAAAATTCCATGGAGCAGAGAAACTGAATGAACGAAGATGGATTCTTCTGAGTAAAGCCTTCTGTTTTGTTTTTCTGCTAGTATTCTGCCTATGGGGTTAGTTATATAAGCTGCAAAATGTTAACTAGTCTATTTTTCCTATGTGAGCCTTCAAGGCAGTATTAAAAGACAAAATCATAAATCATGGTATAAATTTATTGGCTTTTTTCAAGAGTTAGGGCAGCTTCCATTGACAAAATAGGAGAGCTCCCAATGACAGTACAGAAAAATGAGAGAACAAGAAAAATAACACTTTTATCAAATATTATTTATGCACTTACTTACCTACCACCAGTAACTAAAATTCTACAACAGAATTGAAACTAGAAAAAATTAGCTTTATATCATATTTCATAGCCTATATTCACTGCCTGTCCTTCCTCATCTCCTTATACTTAGCCTTTCTTGTTCTGTTTTCTTCATGCTATACTGTACCCATATGTACAATTGTTTACATATATATGTTTATTATTGGCAAAATTCCACATATGAGAGAGAACACACCAAGACTGGTATTCTGTGCATGACTCTTTTACAAATACAAGTCAATGTTACTACAACACCTAAACCAGTTAAAAACACAAGAAAACTGAAATATAGATCAATATTCCTAATAACATAGATACAAAATTATCAAAAAAATCATTCAATCCAAATGCAGGAACATATTGAAAAGATAATTAACCATAACCAACCTGGATTTAACTTAGAGGTAAAGGAATGGTTCAGCATATGCAAATCAATAAAAGTAAGTAACCATATAAATGTTTTAAGGTCCAAAATCTCACCACCATCTCAATAGAAGCCGGTAAGTATCTGATAAAAATGCAATGTTCAATCCTGATAGAAGTTACAGAAATTGAAAGTTGAAGGGATGTAACAAAAGTATAATAAAAGCTGTATATAGTTAAGCCATAGACAACATTATCCAACATATCGGAAATCTTAAACCAATTTCATTAAAATCAGGATTAAAACAGGCTAGCACTGTTTCCACTTTTACTCAATAAAGTATTTGAAGTCTTATCTAGAGCAATAATATAAGACAAGAAAATAAAAACAGAAACAAATAGGAAAAGAAGTCAACTATTCTTGTTTGTAAATGATATGATTCTATACATAAGAGACACTAAGGACTCCAAAACTCTTAATGCTAATAAACACTTTTATTGAAGTGGAAGGAAACAAAGTTAACATACAAAAATTAGTAGCTGTCCTGTATACCAATGACAGATACCCCAAGAAAGAAATCAAAGAAATAGTTTCTTTGAAAATAATCTCAAAAACAAAACCCCTAAGAGCAAACAAAACCAAGAAGGGCCTCTGAATGCAAACTTTAATATTCTGAAGAAAGAAATTGAGAAAGACAGTAGAAGATGAAAAGAACTCCTATGAACATGGGTTCTAGAATTAATATTGTGAAAAATGAGCATTTAACCAAAAGGAATTGATAGATCCCACGCAATCCCAGTAAAAATCTCATTCTTCACAGAGATATGAAATGTAACCATAAAGTTCACATGAAAACACAAAGAACCCCATATATCCAAGGGAACATTGAAATTACAATGCTGGAGGCATTACTATACTTAATCTTAAATTATACTTCACACACACACACACACACACACACACAGACACACACACACACACACACACAAACAAAACAACAACATCCCAGCAAGATACTAGTACAAACAGAGACATGCAGATATACAGAAGAGAAAGCCAGAGGGATAGGAACAATATCTCTACTTGATTTCTCTATGGCAGACAAGCTATGTGATATCTTTAGTATTGTTGCTCCAGTAGCTGCTATGTTTTTTAGGATATACACTGTGACTCCTGCAATCACCTTAAACTGGTGTTTTACTACCTCTTGTACATTTAATGTTGCCATAATCAGCTCCATGTACTCTCCATGTTTTTCTTTGTGCATTGTTCATCTACTTATTTTTCTAGATATCCCAGAAACCCTGTCAGCTGCTATAAGTGTGTTATTGATGCTTAAAGTCAATATAAGTTTAAATATTAATATAAATACAATTTAAACAGTCAGTTTAAATTTCCTTTATCTTATTTTTTCTGGTACACCTTTTTTATTTCTGAAGTTCCTCCTCTTCTGTTAAGCAATTTTCCTTTACTTTAAAGATATCATTTCAGTGTTTCTTACAACATATATGTTGGCAAAAATTTTTTTCTAATGCTCTTTTTTCAGATTAAAAATTAGAAGACAAATCAAAAGTATTAAGCAACTTTATGGCTTCCAAGGATTTTATCTTGAGCATTGTAATGATATTAAAACTGAACACAGTGTTTTTCAAAATGTGTTTTGTTTGGTTGGTTGGTTGCTGGGTACCTGATCCCTTTGTTCCAGCCCAAACAGTCAATTGACAATATTTGAACTGGAAGACTACAGTCCCTTATATGGGCATACATTTACAAGTTAGAACATACTACAGAAGTAGCTAAAATGGGTGAATGTGCTTCTACAGAGAGGGATGGGACTATGGCTCTGAGAGGAACTTGTGTTCCAGTATCTGTCCAGTTTACTGGACACAGAGCATATGGAAATCTCTCTATTTACCTTTCAAGTATTCCTTAAGTCTAAAATTGTTCTTGAAAGAGTCAAATCTGTTTTGAAAGGATATAAATGACAGTAAAAAAATTTGGTGAAAAGAATGAGTCTGTCATGGCATCTTCTAGTCAATGGGATAAGGGCATGGTGAGTGCATTTGGTGACTTTCTTCATCCTTGAAGTCTCAGGAAGTCCATCTGACATGTGAACATTAATCTCTGATCATTCGACTTCTCTCTTATTCTGATTTATTTTATGTCATTTGATTCCCATCTACTCATCATTCAGTACACTTTACCTGGAGCTCCTAATTTTCAACAATCCCTAAACAATAGTTGTTTCAATAAAGTACTACCTGCCTCCAAAAGAAAAAAAGGAAAAAAAAAACCCTAACAATTAAAAAAAAACTACCCTAATTAGCTCACATAGCTACATCCATGATCACTTCCTGGAGGTTTACTCTGAAGAAACAAAACCTATCTATTAAAAAAGGAAAGATATTTACAATTTAGTCTTTTCAGGGAACTTACAGTTTATGGAATAATTTCTATGTCCCAAATGATACTGAATTATGCAAGAGCAGTTGGTACAGAAATTCACAAGAAGGCCCCCATCATTTCTACTGTGGGGCTCCTTCAGTTTGGGACCCACCATTGATCTTGCTGTTTGCTGTGTATCCTCTAGTTGCAGCAACTCTTGTGTTCTTAGCATCAGAAAGCCATCCGTAGCCAGCCTGTTTGCAATGTTATTCCCCATTCATAGAAACACCATACTGCCTTTTTTGAGTCATTGTATTTCAGTTCTTCGCATGTAATCCTGTCTGAAGCTTGAAGAATTCTCTGTAAGATGATACAGTATACCCTAAAGATTTCAGATTCGCATCAGACTCTTTTCTACCTTGTGACTAGGACCTCTCACCGACCTTTTCTTCCAGTTTCCATGGAAACCAAAATAATCCAGGATTTTTCTTTGTTGTAAGAAGTCTTTCTTGTTCTTTTCTCTCAGATAATGTAAGAAATCCAACTGACGAGAGCAGCATTAACCTCTCAGCCATTCATACTGAGCAGATTCTCATTTACTGCCAAACTACCAATTTCTGACATGATAGATTTTGTTCTTAAGATATGTTAAAGAATCCAACACTCTACAGAAAAATGTTATTTTGAACCTTAGATAAATGCTTGTACATGTTTTTGAGCTACAGAGAATAAGATAAAAATATTTTACATTTTCCCACTTTAGAGACAAAGGCAAAGTGTTTAAAATGAATTTGAAGTGCAACTTGTTTTGCTGCTTATTAGAGCAGTGAAAAAACCCAGGTCAAATATAGAATTACTGCCTGCACCAAAAAACTAATGAAAGTAGGAGCTGGGAATAGGGAAGAGGAATGGAGCTCAGTGGGAGAGGGTCAAGAGAGGGCAATGGGGGTAAATATCAAACTTCATCATATATCTCTGTGAAAATGTCACAGTCAAGCCCACTATGTATAACGAATGTGTGATTAAAGCATATAAAATTTAATCAGTTTTAAAATCTTAGGTTTGATCAAGTACTTTCAGCTTGGCTGTATGATAGAAAGATGTCTCCGCAGACACTAAGGAAAGACAGCAAACATCATTACTATTGCTGTCTCTGTTCAAGAGGAGGTAATGCTTAGTGTAACCGCTGGAAATTGTGAATTTGTGTGTAACGTGGTTCAGTGTACTAACAAAAATATTTCCATGGCTCTTATATTTATTAAAATATACAAGACATATTATATTCCAAATAATAGAAATACAGATATATTTATATATATTTATATTATAGACAGCTAGACTTGAGGATGAAGACATGTATTCCTAGCCACATAGGAAGTTGTGTCTAATACATTACAACTTCAAGTTCTTCCTGGTGAACATAGTGAGTTTAAGCCAGAAAAGATGACTTAGTGAAAGTTTCTCTCAAAACACATAGTGAAAGGAGGTCTGGGAATAGAGCTCAGGAGTAAAGAACTTACCTAGCATGGATCAGGCCCAGTGTTTAATTCTCAAAACGACAGAAATAAAACCAAATATAAGTTAATATATAAATTGATAGTAGAAGAATTCTGTAAATGTCTGTGACTCACAGTTAAACCTCATTAATAACCTTAACAGTGTCCTGATAAGAAAACTACAAATGAGATGTTATGTGACATTTCTTCTGTGGGCCCCTGAGGGAAGAAAATGGAGAGTCAGTTTGGTAGAACTGGAAGAGTACCTGTGACTGTAGTAGGCCTCCATCCTGTTTATCATCATTTTCCCAAACCTCAAAACTCAGGGGGAAATGTCAGTATTTTAAATGCCTTCAAACACATTCTCCTCATCTTTTTACTGAGGTTTGTGGAAGATGGATGAGCAGGCCTGTCAATAATATTTTATCATTTTGAACTAATTAGAAGTAGATTGAAACAGTGTGAAAATTTTGGTGGGTGAAGTTCTCAGAATCAGACAGAAAAGAAGAATAGCAGAACAAGAGGCTAGAAGATTAGGGATGAATCTATGGCCATTGTTCTTCTATTATTTTTCTTCAGAATAGGTGCCCATGTGTTCAGACATGCCCTAACATTTTTTGCCTATTTAATTTTAGTATAAATTGTTCATGATTTTATTAGTTGCTTTTCTAGAAAAATCCATATTTCTCCCATTCTTCTATTATTAAAATGGTATTCCTCTACTTCAGATGGTGAAAAAAAAACAGTGTAGGTAGAGAATTCCTCTTATTTGGAATCTTTGATCTTATTCTTTCTGTGTAATTCTTTAACACTTTAAATTATTGGAATTTGGTATTATTAGACATATCTATCTATGAATTTCCCTTACCATTAACCAAATTCCAGAAAATCAGAAACAGAAATAATTAGACTACCTAGGACACCATGACATCACATTTTTAAAACATATAAATACATGTGTTTTAGTGTGTGCTATTCAAAAGAACATTGTTGGAGAAATGGAGAGCAGTGCTATTCCTCACACTAATTCATTTTACTCATTGTTTCTTCTTTGCATTGCACCAGCCCTGCAGAGTCTCTGCATACATTTCCTTACACTCTGGACCTCTTACTTTCTCTGCATTTTGACTTTTGACATTCTCATTCAGGATAATTAGATTGGGTTAGTCAGGCATTATTTTATAGAAGTTACTCTTATTGGGCAAGTGCTCAACATTATAAAGGTAACAAGGAGTATTAGTAAATACTGCTTAGTTTCTGGAACAGGACATATTGATATAAATAATTTTCACAATGGCGGTCTCCTTTAATGCCTTCTCTTCAACCAGTTCGGAGACAATCCTGACTCCCTATCTCCACAATAGTGTAATGTTTTGTTAGAGATACTATCTAATGTAGATATCTGAGAAAGAGTACATAAATGTAGAGAATTATAAAGGAAAAAATAAAATAACTTTTCTTTACTAATATAAAAGTAAAACAAGTTTCTTGACATTTAATTTAATGTTGACTGTTAGTTTGCTGTATATTGCTTTTATTATATTTATTATGTTCCTTGAAATCCTAATCTCTCCAAGATTTATAACATGAAGGAGTGCAGTATGTTTTCAAATGCTTTTTTAGCATTTAATAAGATGATTATGTGATTTTTTTCTTTTACTTTGTTTATACAGTTGATTATATTGATGGATTTTCATATATTGAACCATCCCTGCATGACTGGGATGAAACATACTTGATTGTGGTGAATGATCATTTTGATGTGTTCTTGGATTTGGTTTGTGAGAATTTTATGAAGCAATCTCACTAGAATCAGTTACAAGACAAGGCTGCCCACTCTCTCCCTATTTATTCAATGTAATACTTGAAGTTCTAACTAGAGCAATTACACAATAAGAGGAGGCCAAAGAGATACAAATTGGAAAGGAAGAAGTCAAGGTATCACTGTTTGCAGATGATATTATAGTATACATAAACAACCACAAAAATTCTACCTGAGAACTGCTACAAAAGATAAACAACTTCAGCAAAGTGGCTGGATATAAAATTAATTCAAACAAATCAGTAGCCTTCCTTTATACAAAGGATAAATGGGCTGAGAAAGAAGTTAGAGGATAAACACAAATCACAATAGTCACAAAAATATAAAATATGTTGGTGTACCTCTAACTAAGCAAGTGAAAGATGATATGACAAGAGTTTCAAGTCCCTGAAGGAAGAAGAGATTGAAGAAGACCTCAGAAGATGGAAAGATTTCCCATGCTCATGGATGGGTAGGATTAACGTAGTAAAAATGGCCATCTTACCAAAACCATGCTACAGATTCAATGCAATCACCATCAAAATTCCAACATGATTCTTCACAGACATGAGAAAAGCAACTCTTAACTTCATATGGAAAAACAAAAAACCCAGGATTGTGAAAACAAGTCTCAACAATAAAAGAATATGTGGGGGAATCACCATCCCTGAGATCAAGCTGTACTACAGAGCAATAGCAATAAAAACTGTACGGTTTTGGTACAGAGACAGACAGGTAGATCAGTTGAATAGAATTGAAGACCACCCCCAAAAATCCCACATACCTAGGGACACTTGATCTTTGACAAAGAAGACAAAACTATTCAGTGTAAAAAAATATAGCATTTTCAACAAATGGTGCGGGTCTGACAGTCTGCATGTAGAAGAATGCAAATTGATCCATATTTATCACCTGTGTAAAGTTCAAGTCCAAGTGGATCAAAGACCTCCACATAAAACCAGATACAAGAGAAATTAGGAAATAGCCTCAAACTTATTGGCACAGGGGAAATTTTCCTGAACAAATCACCATTGTCCCAGGCTCTAAGATCAACAATTGACTATGGGACATCATGAAACTGAAAAGCTTCTTCAAGGCAAAGGACACTGTTAATAAGACAAAACAGCAAACTACATATTGGGGAAAAATCTTCACTAACTCTACATCCAATAGAAGACTAATATACAAAATACAAAAATACTCAAGAAGTTAGACTCCAGAAAACCAAATAACCCAATTTAAAACTGGGCTACAGAGCTAAACAGATTTCTCAAATGTCCGAGAAATACCTAAAGATATGTTAAACACCCTTAGTCATCAGTTGCAAATCAAAACAAACCTGAGATTCTACCTTACATCGATCAGAATGGCTAAGATCAAAAACTCCAGTGACAGCAGATGCTGGCAAGGATGTGGAGAACAAGGAACACTCCTCCATTGCTGGTGCAACCACATGGAAATCAATCTGGAGGTTTCTCAGAAAATTATTAATAGTTCTACCAGAAGACCCAGATTTATCACTCCTGGGAATATACCCAAAAGATACTCCACCATATCATAAGGACACATGCTCCACTATGTTCATAGGAGCCTGATTTGTAATAGCCAGAAGGCAGAAACTACCCAGATATCCCTCAACTGAAGAACAGATTTAGAAAAATGTAGTTCATTTGTCCAATGGAATACTACTCATCTATTTAAAACAATGACATCATGAATTTTGCAGCCAAATGAACGGAACTAGAAAATATCATCCTGAGAGAGGTCACCCAGACCCAAAAAGACATACACGGTGTGTACATGATAAATGGATATTAGCCAAAAATAGAGAATACCTATGATACAACTTATAGTCCATATGAAGCTTAATAAGAAGGAAGGCCCAAGTGTGGATGCTTCAATCCCACTTAGGGGAAACAAAATAATCACAGGAGGCAGAGGGAAGGAGAACCCTGAGTGGGCAAGGGGGAAGGAAATAGGGAGACACGATCAGATATGGAGGAAGAGAGGAGAGATTCCCAGAGGGCCAGGAGAATGAATAGAAATATGTAGCAGTGTGTGGTGGGTGACAGGGGAACCTTAGAAAATCCCAGACTCCAGGAATGTAATGGGACTCCAAGATCCAATGGGGATGACCTTAGCTGAAATGCTTAACAGTGGGGAGATAGAACCCGAGGAAATCACATCTAGTAGATAGACAGGGCCCCCAGTTGAGGGATGGAACCACCCATGCATCTCAAAAACTTTGACTCAAAATTGTTCCTATCTAAAGGAAATGAGGCATCAAAAATGGATCAGAGTCTAAAGGGAAGGCCATCCAGAGACTAACTCAACTTGGGATCCATTCCAGGCACAGGCACCAAACACAGACACTATTGCTGATGCCATACTGTGCTTGCAGACAGAAGCCTAACTTGGCTATCCTCTGAGAGGTTCTACCAGCATTGAGACAGATGCAGATATTTATAGCCAACCATGGACTGAGCTCAGGGATTTATCTGGAAGAGGTAGGGGAAGGACTGAAGGAGCTGAAGAGGACTGCAACCCCATAAGAACAACTATTAACTAAATGGACCCCTCAAGGCTCCCAGAGACTAAACCACCAACCAAAGAGCATACATGAGCTGGTCCATGATCCCTACTACACATGTGGCAGAGGACTGCCTTGTCTGGCCTCAGAGGGAAGGGATGTACATAGTCCTGTGGAAACTTGATGCCCCAGAAAATGAGAATGCTAGAGGGTGAGGTGGGAGTGGACAGGTGGGTTTGGGAGCACCCTCTTAAAAGGTGAAGGAGAGGAGGTTACAGTGGAAGATTTGTGGAGAAGGGACCAGGAAGCAGGACAACATTTGAAATATAAATAAATAAAATAATAAAAAATGGAAAACAAATAATTTCATAGCTTATAATACACAAACTTATTATCCTGCTATTTTCAAATCAACAAGTCTCATACAAATCACACTACGTTGAATTCAAGGTCTTTTCAGGGCTATGTTCCTTCCTGAGACTTTAGAGGGAGAACGGTTTCCTCTTTTGAAGCTGATACAGGGTAACCTTGTACTCAACTTACCACACCATCAAAATGTAGTACTTACCCTTTATTTCTGTATGTTTCTTTCCTGACTCTGGCCCTAATGAACTCTTCTTTTAAGAACTCTTATAATTACATCCATCAACCTACAATATAGTATAACCTCATTCTGAGGTTTCTACACCTACAAGATGCTCTTGCTACATAAGGCAATATACTTGTAGACTTTGGAGTTTCAACTTCTTGAGGAGGCATTATTTTTATCTTATAGAAAATGTCACTTTTACAGATTAAAGACACTGTTCTTTTAAAAATGTAACAGACTTTACGTGTAATAACAAAAATTATAGAAGAAAAAAGTACCCAATAACATACAAGAATCAATAGACTCCATAAATTGAGATGTTAAGATCTTATATAATATAATAGCAATTAAACTATAAATTACTTATTGAGAATTAAGGAATTAATAAAACTTGTGAATAACCATGAGACATTCCTGCAATATGTACAAGTAGATTTGAACTAAAGGAAAAAAACCACTCTGTTTCCTGAAGATCATGTCTAAGCATCATGAAATTTCTACCAAAATACCAACTACTTTTCTCAAGCTTTCCATGTTGATTTTGAAGCATATATGGAAAAAACTGTGTATGGACTATTAGTTAGGAAAATCACAGAAATATGATCTGAGTTAATAAAATTATGTGAAAATCTAGCAGTGAGGACCTGAAAAAATAATATTGTATCTATTATTAACAACATAAGTAGCTCATTTGCTGGTTTGAATAAGAAAAATATCTAATAACTGCATGTATTTGCATACTTATTCCTCAACTGTTGGTGCTGTTTGGGAAGGATATCGAAAATTTAAGAGGTACACCTTTGCTAGAGGAAATATATCACTAGAGGTGAGCTTTGAGGTTTGATAGCCTAGTCTTGATTCCTATGTATGGATAAAAATGGGATCAGACAAATCCCTGTTCTTGCTACCATTCATTCCCACTCATGATCAGCTCTATCACTCTAAACAGGAGCCAAAATAAATACTTTCTTAAGTTATTTTGGTAGACTATTTTATCATAGCCACAGAAAAGTACAGTTGATGAACACAGTTGCTGGCAATGAACTGGAATGGATCATTTTATTCTACTGTATTGAACTTGTGAAAATATAGAGTTGTTCAGAATTGGTAGTTCTGAACCTCCATGTACTGAAGACTTAAGGTCTGGGCTACCTGATTCAGACAGAGGCTTATAGCTTCAAATTCTGAAAACCAAAAGATTATGGGCCAGGCCTTAGAGATTAGGGACTTACAGCTCAAGGTGCTTAGTTTAGAGGTTTGCTTTTCAGTGCCCTAGACCCAGAGGGGTGAGTGACGAAGGCCCAGCTACATAATCATGATGCCATTTTAAGCTTTCAAAGTCTTCCACATACATTATCATCATTTATCACTGTAATTTCTCAGTGACATAGCTAGTTATAACACAGCTACATAGAAAGACAACTTGTATACCTTGTTTTGTTTTTAATTTGAATAATTTATGTTTCCATTCATCATTATATGTTCCTAAGCTAGAGACTTTATCACTTGAGCCCTAAGCTGACTTGCTTAGGGAGAAATCATCCCAAAGCAACTACCTAAGTTAGAAAACAACTGAAGTAATTTATGAATTTTAAAATACATTAGCTTCCCAAGTTTTAGTCTGGTGTGTTATAATGGCTTAATTGAAAAAAAATGAATGTTTGGGGTCTAGAGAGATGGTTCAGTGGGTAAACTGTTTGATGAGCTATCTTGAAGGCCTAAGTTTGGATGCTTAACACGTATGTAAGAAAATCGCTAGGCATAGTAGTTCTTGCCATAATCCCAGCACTTGGGGAGTGAGGAAGAAAGACAAAATGATGGCAAGGACTCACAGGTCATCTTATCTAGATCAGTAAGCTTTAGATTAAATAAGACAGTCTACTTCAAAAAAGTTATGGGGAAAGGGATAGAGAGGAAGACTTAAAACACTGACATTGGCCTCCACTCACAAATACAAATCCTTTGTTCAAAAAGGGGGGGGGGAGACAAACGCTTTTGGGTATATAGTTCAGTGGATATCATGTTTGAGTAGCATGCTGGAAGGTCTGGTTTCCATCATGCAGTACAGCATAAACTGGTCTGTCAGTACACACGTGAAATCCTACATTCAGGAAATAGAGGTGAGATATCAAAGGTTCAAACAGTCATTTCAGCCATATAATGAGTTCAATGTGTGTGTGTAGTGTGTGCGTGTGTGTGTGTGTGTGTGTGTGTGTGTGTGTGTGTGCGAGAGAGAGAGAGAGAGAGAGAGAGAGAGAGACAGAGACAGAGACAGAGAAAGAGAGAGAGAGCAATGAAATGCACATTTCTGAAAGCCACTATCATGTTATCTTTTATTATCTTTTAATTTCTTCAGGTTTTTTTGATCTGTGCTGTATAAAAATGTTACCATAAAATGAAAGCTCAAGCACGATGTTATTTCTACCCACTGAAACTACAAAATAGGAAAACCCAGAAGAAACTGTTAGAGACCACCAAGTGACACTATTATAAATGACTGGTATTCCAGTCATCTTGTCCCCTGAGAAGTAAGTCCTCCTCCCACATAGGAGGAACAGAGATCATAGTGTTTCTGAACACTTAATGTATTCATCACATTTCCTCTAAACATAGTGCAAGTCTTGCCTACTGACATACTTCACAACTTCTTGAAATGAAAAATCATTTCTAGTTTAACATGAATACCCTAAAGCCCAATGCTCTCAACTATAGGATTCTTGAATTTACATACAAAGTCAAAGAGCCAGGAACTTGGCTCTGGCCAATGCTCTTATTGCTCTAATTGGAACTCAAAAATCAAATAACAAGCAAAACAAAATTCACTAGGTTCCTGGATACTGTTCAGCACAGTGATTTGGCTACAAAATAGTTTCATTATTAATAGTCATAGCCACATCCTTTGCCAAACAGACTTCCTTACTCCATTTTAAGCTCCAGAGTAGCAGAATAGCTGGAAATTTTCATACATTTTGGAAGATAGCCTCAGGTAGCATCAGCTATGTGACAGGAAAAGCAGAGATGGCTAATGCACATGATTGGCTGGCTTAGCAGACAACAGGAGAACCCAAGTCCAGTGTCTAGCCATCTTGTATTTGTCAGAACCTTTGGTGTATCTTTGTTTTCCTGTAACAGGAAGCAATGGCCAGTGTCCCTCAGCATAAGTGCTGCTTTCATTTTAAATGCTTGTAGGCAGGTAAAGTTCAAAGATGGTTTCTGGGAAAGCATTTTCCTTTCTGCAAAAGTGAAATCTCTGCTTGGAGGAAATATCTACCCAAAATGACAGCTGGAACATCACTGACTATGGACACTGATCTGAGTAGACTGTACTTTTTGTATGAAAAAGTTTCATACGATGCAGGAAATTTATTTGTGTGATGGTTTGGCCTAGGGAATGTACTATCAGGAGGTGTGGCCTTGTTGAAGTAGGTGTAACTTTGTTAGGGAAAGTGTGTCATTGTGGGCATGGGCTTTAAGACCCTTGTCCTAGCTGCCTGAGGATGCTAGTCTCCAGTCTCCTTCTAGCTGCCTTTGGAACAAGAGGTGGAACTCTCAACTCCTCCAGCCCCTTGTCAGCCTGGACGTGGTCATGCTCCTGCCTTGATGATAATGGACTGAACCTCTGAACTATAAACCACCCCAGTTAAATGTTTCCTGGTGTCTCTTCACAGCACTCTAAGACAATTTGTTTAACCAATTTCTCTAAAATGGCTTGCCTTTCAGTTTAGCCCAAAATAATTGTATAAACAAGTAACTGCATCAGACTTCAGAGGTGTCAGGTTGGTTTGCACAAGAGTGGAAGGAAAATCTTGAGACTTCGGGGACTATGGATAGAGCACATTCTTCTTTTCCCTCCCTTCCCCCTTTTATTCTTGCTTCCTACTTTGTCTCTTTCCCATCCTTCTTTCCTTGGCTTTTCGAAAAGCAAATTCACATGTGCTGAGTAGAACAGAGAAAGACATATTACTTCACAGCCGGTTTCCTCGGTGGTGACTCTACAGTGCTTATCAGGACAGCACAGCAGTTTTAGAACAGTAAGTACTTGTCCCCTGGGAAGGAGGCCAAGTTCCTCTGACCATTGACTGGGCCCTGTTTGCTCTCACATCTTCAGAGACTTCCATACTCAACTCATTGCACATATAGGAATAAAAGGCTTAGGAAACTAGACTCTTGCGGCTTCCAATCTTTGGTAAAGGCCATGGGATGAGATAATGAGACTTCTTTTCAAGAATCTATTTTTAAGTTTTCAAATGCTTCAAAAGAAGAACTGTCTCTGGGGATTGGGGACGTGATACAGACAACACAACGCTTGGTGCCACTCTTCTTGCATAGTTGAGCCAAATGGGAATTAAAAAGTAACTTTCTAAAGTATTATAAAGAAATTTATGTCTGACCAGATGAACCAAGATGTCATATTCTCATGGCCTTTGTATTGATTCAAACAAAAGGAGACCTTTTTCAAAGAAGTTTAAACTTTCGACTTGTTTTCTAACAAAATATTGACTTGTGGATTGGAGTGTGATTTGAGTAAATTTATGCATTGTTTGTATTGCCAAGAAATGGATAAATAAAACAGAAGTACTGATTTAGAAGTATTTTGTGGTTTATTAAATAAATGCAGTATATTATAAAAAAGGAAAGAAAACTTTCCAGTAGAAATAAAGTAATTATCCACTTATTTATGTAATAGATACTTCTTTTCTGTCTGTGCCAGGCTTTGGGAGACTCTGGACCCCAACATACTGAAGGTAAACAACTTTGTTCAAATCAAAATGATTTTTGGAATAGTTAAAAGTAATAATTAAGCAAAGCAGTTGGAGTTGTAAAGGTGGAGTAGTATTCTCACAGCCTTCAATACTGCATGTGTAAGGATAGAGAAAATGAATTCTAATTTCTACTGTAGAGAAAGGAAGGGAAAAATCTGGGCCAGTATGGGTAAGAGGTCATGCTAGACAATGTAGACTTCCACTCATCTGATTAAACTAAGTAGTTATTCTGATCTCTGGCAGTTGTAGATGGTTTTAACTTTCTGAGCAGGTTTGATGACTACAAAATAAAAGAGTATATACTAAAGCACTGTATATGTGAAAATCATAGAATTCTAGCCAGTAAATCCTAATATGAAAGGAGGAATATTATACAATGACTATGCCCCTATTTCCTTGTGATAGTCTGTTAATCACAGCATTTTAAAGCAGTATCCTGAAGGATACTGAAAATCAGTCATGATAATCTTCAGGTTCTTGACAGACATTTACTGTAGAAATTAGTTGCTGGTTGCCAGAATGGGGGTTGATATAAAGGTTTTAATGCTTGTTTTTATGCTTAATTAATGTACTAAATTATACTGTAAATTGTTTCTTGGGCTAAAAAAATAGGATAATCACTAGAATTTATCAAACTTCAGGAGCCAGGTAATGTGTAATTTATGCTAATGCCATTATGCTGTGTAGCTCTCATGAAGAGATAATATTACTATCCCCTTATAGAATAAATCATTGGTCTAAGGATAGATAATATACAGAGCTGAGGCTGGAACTCAAGACCCTCAGCATCTGGGAACTCATTCCCCACCACAGTTACAAACACATTGCTTTCCAGCCTCAGGCAAGTTAACATTTCACTTCTAGAATTCTGTCTGAATTAAGCTTTCAGACTTCCTTATCAAACAACGAAGCCTAAGAGACTCCATCTTTCCATCAAAATTCTTGTGGATAAAGGTATTCACATCACTCTGGGAAATCTCTGTATTTGCTACTACAATAAACATGAGCTCCTATGTGACATTTGATAGATTTTGTGAAAGAGAAAATATGCATATGTAATTCAGTTCTTCTAGGCACTTCACAAATCCTACTTGTCCTTTTCTTTTGCTAGTAAGAGGAACCACCTTTTTAAGCTGAGTCCATCAGAGATAGCTTTCAAAAGAGAATTTTTTTTTCAGTAAAAGTAAGGTAAGTTATACCCACATTCTGCTAAAAAAAACAACTAAATGTTTTAGATGGAGGTTTTAAAACTATGCCTTGAAGCCCGGCCTGGTAGTGCAGCCTTGTTATCTCAGCTCATTGGGAAGATAGGAGAGGAACATTGGCTGACCACAGAGCAAATTCATACTACGACCTTATCTTAAAAGGAAAACAAACAAACAAAAACCATTTCACTGAGCTAAATTTTAATCTCTTGGGAGGCCGAGGCAAGCTGACTTCTGTCAGTTTGAGACTAGTCCTGTCTATTTATCAAGTTGCAGGATAGCAAAACCACATAATGAGACCTTGTCTCACAAATAAAATAAGTATTTTCTTTTTCTTTTTTTAAGCCTTGTACTCTTTTTTGCATTTTTATTCGATATTTTATGTATTTACATTTCAAATGTTATCCCCTTTCCTGGTTTCCCACTCTGCCATCCCCCCTCTCCCTGCTTCTATGAGGATGCTCCTCCTCCTATCCACCTATTCTCACCTCACCACCCTGGCATTCCCCTACACTGGGGAAATGAGCCTACATGGGAACAAGGGCTTCTCCTCCTATTGATGCTAGACAAAAGACAATCCTCTGCCACACATGCTGCTAGAGCCACGGGTCCTTCCATGTGTACTCTTTGGTTGGTGGTTTAGTCCCTGGGAGCTCTGGAGATCTGATTGATTGATTGATATTGTTCTTTCTATGGTGTTGCAAACCCCTTCAGCTCCTTCAGTTCTTTCTCTAACTCCTCCATTGGGGTCCCTGTGCTCAGTCCAATGGTTAGCTGCAAGCATCCTCATCTGTATCAGTAAGACTCTGGCAGAGCCTCTTAGGAGACATTCATATCAGGCTCCTGCCAGCAAGCACTTCTTGGCATCAGCAATAGTGACTGGCTTCAGTGGCTCCATATGGAATGGATCCCTAGGTGGGGAAGCCTCTGGGTGGCCTTCAGTCTCCGCTCCACCCTTTGTCTCTGTATTTCCTTCCATGAGTATTTTGTTCCCCCTTCTAAGAAGGACTGAAGCATCCACATTTTGGTCTTCTTTCTTCTTGAGCCTTATATGGTCTGTGAATTGTATCTTGGTTATTTAAATTTTTTATATTCATTTGCTTCTGATATATATATATATAAAATATATATAAATGTATTGTCTGCTTGAATGTATATACAACATGTGCATGGTTATTGGATCCCCTGAAACTAGGATTATAGATGGTTGTGAGCTACCATATGGGTGCTTGGAGTTGAACACATGTCCTCTGCAAGAGGAATATATACTCTTAACTGGCTAGCCATCTCCTCTGTTCCACATAAAAATATTTTTTAAATTCTTATATTACTAATAAAATAGTAAAAAGGGATTTGCCTCAAGGAAGAGCAAAATTAGAAATCAGAGACATAAGTAGAATGTGAATCTGAGTTTGCATTATACATGCTTGCCCATCTCAGACATTTGAACTTGAATGTTCTATGGGGGAAAGTGAATCAACGCAACCTAGCAAATATGTGCGTGAGGAAGTTGAGAGAACCTTTTTCATCTTTTCCCAGGACAGCATAGAGCCACTACAGGCCAGAGTAAACCTCATATTTACCAATCCTGTGTGAGTTTGCAGCACAGATTCACACTGCTGGGCAGTAGGCACCTTGCTGTAAGCTGGCATTCGGGTGAATCAAAGCTGGTGCTGACACCATTCATAGAAACAATTGTAAGTTATTCTGAATGTTCTGAACCCAGCTTTGAGTTACTGAAGAGACTTTTTCATGAAAGATGCAAGTTTTACCATCAGTGCTTGCATATCCAAGCTGCCATATTACAGGAAAACATCAATTATGCTTATATGGTCTTTGGATATTGCTGAAAATATCAATAAATGGTAAGAACTGAAAAAATTGACAGTAGGTTTTTAAACTTTTAGTAATAAAATTTTTAAATGAATTACATAGTACAACAAATAAGCGCAGCTAAGGTTTATTAGAACCCAGTGAACGTGATTGTTGGGGGGAGGGTGGTAATGGGAGGAGGATGGGGAGGGGAAGCCCATATAGAAGGGAAGGGGTAGGGGTTAGGGGGATGTTGGCCTGGAAACCGGGAAGGGGAATAACAATCGAAATGTAAATAAGAAATACTCAAGTTAATAAAGATAAAAAAAAGAAAAAAAATTACAGGTAGATTAACAAAAACCAATCAAAAGAAAAAGGTTCATAGCTGAAGGAGAACATAGTGAATTACTGTGAGAGGTAGCCATTCTCAGAGAAAAGAGGAAAAGACTTCCATTTTCCGTGGGATTTTCAAAATATAATGGCTGACAAGTTCTTATAAGGATGCCAATCACTAAACACAAGCTCAGCTACCAACAAGCGCATAAATTCTGTAATATCATCACTTAAAAGACACTACAATGAAATTTTACACACCAAAGAGGAAACAACTTCAACTGGAACAAATACAGAAAAACAACTATATTGTACTAGGAATATTATACCAGGAGTATTTCCCTATTTCCTTCTAACAGTCTATTAATTGCAACATTTTGCCACTATGTCCCTGCAGGATACTGGCAATCAGTCATGATAATCACCTTCAGGCTCTTGACCAACATTATCTAGCAGCCAAATGCTGTCTGCCAGGATGGGGATGGATAGAAAGGTTTTGCTATGTCTTTTCTTTATATTTAACTAGTAATAAATTCTTCTGATACTTTGCAGAAAAAATGGATGCCAAAATTCAGCATAATGAGTGAAATCCTTTGAAAACTCATTATTCAGAAAATTATACAGCTAAATGGATTACTGTAATGAGGGCCAAATATTTTCATACACAAAAATAAAAATTGAAGGATTTCACGATTAAGCAGACCCCACACTTAAAGGAAAATTTGAGAGTTGTACTGAAGCAGAAATAAAATGATCTAAGTAGGATATCTGGGTGAATGGGGAAATAAAGATCAATAATGTGTTGATTTTTTATTCTATCTAAGTGGATAATGAACTACAAAGCAATAGTAATATTAATGCTTCATGATCTTTAAACAGATCATTTAAAATACAAAAACAATAATTATAGTAGGTGTCCATGAACTTATATCTTGACAAGTTATATAAACAATTGTGTTTTTATTTCCAGTAACTACTAATAGAATAAATAGTGTAGTAGTGTGGAAAGTATGGAAATAGTTTTCAAATATTCAATAAGTCTAGTGGAATGTAATTAAGCAGACAAAAATAGATAAAATATGACAGTTAAAACTACAAATGTATCAGTCATGTGTATAATATGAACACATTGTTTATTGTGGTTACAAATCAACAAAAACAACTTAAAATAGAATTTTAAATATAAGTGGATTCTGCTTCCAAGATAACCATTTAAATATAAAGCTCAAGTTAAAAGTGTGAAAAAAGCATACCAAGGAAACCTACCACTTAATCTCAGATATCTTTTATGTATTTACATGATGGTACAGAGTACCACACTCAAAACCTTCACAGTCTGAGAAAGGCTACTGCCAATGAGCCACATCTCCAGTTTGAGACATTATTTTCTAATAACAGGTATAACTCAATGAGAACAAACAACCTCTCAATATATGTAGATGTCTAAGAACACTCTTGATATTTATAAAGATAACACATGGGTATATACCTATACACACAACCTTAAAATACATATTCAAGCCAAGTGGATACCTGTCTAATTATTGTGGGAGACTGAGAAGCCTGCCAAGTCACTAATGAAACAAAGGCATTATTGTCCATGATTGAAAACTTTAAAGAAATAATAAAATTTACCTAAGCGCTAATCCACTTATAAACACAGCATAAGCATTCTTTTATGACCTACAGAGAACATACTGAACCACAGTATGAATCTTGATAAACTTCAAAAATCATATAAAACTTCTTCTGGACACTTTTGATTCATCTATGAAATGATAACTTTTGGGAAGGGGGGATGTCACACATGACTTTCAGCTACTAAATAAGCAAATGCCTGCAAAAGTTATATCTTGGCTCTTCAACCAAAATTCCTCAATGGGATTCTCCCTCAACTTCTCTGCCTATATTCATCATATCTGTAGCTAACCATGCAGGTTAGCTTCCCTTCCCCCACCCATTGCTCTGCTCATTTATTCCTCTGGGGCAAGCCAAGTTGCTCTGAGCAGTCTGCTTTCTAGAGGAACCTCTATTCTCTTGCCAACTCTCCTCCCACTTTCATCAGACTTGAAGATCCTAAACCATACAAACCCATAGGGAACTATACAGTCCAAGAAGAACCATCAGAGGCCTGCCACACCAAGGCTATCGAGGTTAATCCCCCATACCGATACCTATTACAACAGGAACATCCAATAACTCAAGCCATTCAGATGGCTAAAGTCCCTCAAAAGAACACAATCAACAAAAGCCAGAGATATATGATACCTTCAGAGCACAGCTACCCTACTAGAGCAAGCACTGGATGTCCAAACACAACCAAAGCACAAGAAAATGACCTTAAATCCAAACTTATAAAGATGATAGAAGCGTGTAAAGAGGAAATGAATGAATCTCTCAAAGAAATACAGGGAAAAAATCAAACAGGTAGAGGCTTTTGAAAAGGAAATAAATAAATTTCTAAAAGAAATACATGAAAATACAATTAAACAGGTAAAGCAAATATATAAAACTGTTCAAGAACTGAAAATGGAAATAGAAGCAGCAAAGAAAACACAAACAGAGGGAATCCTGGAGATGGAAAACCTAGGGAGGAAAGTATAGAATATTTTACCTGAACACAAAAGAATAGACTTTTTTCTCAGCACCTCATGCATCCTTTCCAAAAATTGACCATATAGTGAGTCGCAAAGCAAGCCTCAATAGATATAAGAAAATAGAAATAATGTCTTGTATCTTATCAGACCACAATGGACTAAAACTGAACTTCAATAACAGAAATGCTAGAAAGCCTCCACACTCATGAAAATTGAACAACTCTACTTTTCCTGTGTCAGGGAAAACATAAAAAAAAGAAATAATAGACTTTTTTAAATGTAATGAAAATGAAGGCATAAATACCAAAATTGATTGGATACAGTGAAAGCAGTGCTAAGAGGAAAGTTCATAGCACTAAGAAATTAATTACTCATATCAGCAACTTAAAAGTATACCTTAAAGCTATAGAAAAAAAGAAGCAAGCACACCAAAGAGGATTAGAAGGCATCAGATAATCAAGATCAGGGCTGGCAATCAGTTACAAAGAAAACAATACAAAGAGTCAAGGAAACCAGGAGCTAGTAATTTGAGAAAATCAACAAGATAAACAAACCCTTAGCCAAACTAACCAAAAAAGAAAGACACAGTATACAAATAAACAAAAATCAGTAATGGAAAGGAAGACATAACAATAGACACTGAGGGAATTCAAATAATCATTAAGTCAAAAGCCTATACTTCAAAAAATTGAAAAATCTTAATGAAATGGATGTTTTCTAGATGGATAACAGTTTACCAAAGTTAAATCAAGATCGATTAATATAGATTATTAATAATCTAAGCTATTTAAACAACCCTATAACTCCTAAAGAAATAGATGCAGTCAACAACAACAAAAAAAAGCTAATACCAATTCTCCACAAACTATTCCCCAAAATAGAACCAGAAGGAGCACTGCCAACCTCATTCTATGGGACCACAATTACCCTGGCATCTAAATCACACACACACACACACACACACACACACACACACACACACACACAAAGAGAATATGAGACTGATTTCTCTTATGAACACTGATGCAAAAATATTCAATAACTACTCGAAAACAAAATCCAGGAACATATCAAAAGCATCATCCATCATGACTAAGTAGGCTTCATCTTAGGGATACAGAGCTGATTCAATATGAAAATCCATCTACATATTCTACTGTATAAACAAACCAAAAGAAAAATATCACTGACCATCTCATTAGATGATAAAAATGCCTTTGAAAAAATCTATCGCCCCCTCCATGTTAAAAGTACTAGAGAGATCAATGATCTAGGCACTTATCTAAACATAATCAAAGCAATATAATATACAGCAAGCCAATAGCCAACATTCAACTAAATGGAGAGAAACTTAAAGCAAGTCCACTAAAATCAGGGATAAGACAAGGCTGCTACTTTCTCCCAATCTACTCAATATAGTATTGAAGTTCTAGCAAGAGAAATAAGATAACTAAAGGAGATCCAGGGAGCACAGATAGGAAAGGAAGAAGTAAAGGTATCACTATTTGCAGATGATATGACAGTATACATAAACTACCCCAAAACTTCTACCAAAAACTCCTACAGCTGATAAGCACCTTCAGCAATCTGGCTGGATACAAAATTCACTCAAAGAAATCAGTAGCCCTGATTTATACAAATGATAAGAAATTTGGGAAACAACACCCTTTACAGTAGCCATGAATAGTATTAAATGTTTTGGTGTAATTCTAGCCAAGTAAATGAAAGACCTGTATGACAGGAACTTCAAATTTCTGAAGAAAGGTATTGAAGAAGACATCAGAAGATGGAAAGATCTCCCATGGTCATGGACAGATGGCCATCTTACCAAAAGCTATATACAGATTCAATGCAATCCCCATTAAAATTCTAACACAGTTTTTATAGGCCCAGAAAGAGCTATTCTCAACTTCATATGGAATAACAAAAAAACTCTAGATAGACTCTAGATAGACAAAACAATCCTGAGCAAGAAAATAACTTTGGAGGAATCACCATCCCTGACCTCAAGTTATACTACAGAGCAATAATGATAAAAAAAACTGTATGATAATGATACAGAAACAGATACATTGATACATTGACCAATGGAATCAAATCATAACACAGATATAAACTCACACACCTATGGATACTTGAGTTTTGATAAAGAAGCTAAAAACGTACAATGGTAAAAAAAGCAAGCATCTTCAACAAATGGTTCTGGCCTCATTGGATGTCTGCATGTAGAAGAATGAAAATAGAGACATATTTATCACCCTGCAGAAAATTCAAGTCCAAGTAGATCAAGGACATCAACATAAATGTAGGTATACTAAATCTCATAGAAGAGAAAGTTGGAATATATTGGACCCATTGGCATAGGAGACAATTTCCTGAACAAAATACCAATGGCTCAGGATCTGAGATCAACAACTGATAAATGGAACCTCATGAAACTACATAGCTTTTGTAAGGGAAAGGACACTGTCAAAAGTATAAATTAGTTGCCTACAGATTGAGAAAGTATCTTCACCAACCCTACATGTGACAGAGGGCTAATAACAAAAATTTATAGATAACTCAAGAAGTTAAATGTCAAGGACCCAAATGAGCCAATTAAAAAGTGGGGTACAGAGCTAAACAGAGAATTCAAGGTAGAGGAATCTCAAATGGCTGTGGAGCACTTAAAGACATGTTCAACATCCGTAGTCACCAGGGAAATGCAGATCAAAACAGCTCTGAGGTTACAGCTTACACTGCTCAAAATGGCTAAGATCAAAAACTCAAGTGATAGCACATGCTCATGAGGATGTGGAAGAATGGAAGCACTCCTCCAATGATGATAGGAGTACAACCTTGTATGGCCACTTTTAAAGTCAATTTTGTGATTTCTCAGAAAACTGGGAACAGTTTTACCTCAAGAGCCAGCTATAACACTCCTGGGCATATATTAGAAAGATGCTCCAACAACCCACAAAGATACTTGTTCACCTATGTTCTTAGTAGCTTTCTTTATAATATCCAGGAACTGGAAACAACTTAGATGTTCCTCAATGGAAGAATGGATAATGAAAATGTGGTACATCTATTTAATGGAATACTATTCAGCTATTAAAAACAAAGACATCATGAATTTTGGAGGCAAATGGATAGAACTTGAGAATATCATCCTGAGTGAGGTAACCCAGTCCCCAATAGACATGCATGGCATGTACTGACTTATAAGTAGATATTAGCCATAAAGTAGAGGATACCCATGCTAAAGTCCACATACCCAAAGAAGCTAAACAAGAAGGAAGGCAAAAGCAAGGAGGTTTGAATCTCACTTTGAAGGGGAGATAAAATAGTCATATGTAACAGAGGGAGGGAACTGGGTGGCAGAGGAGATGAGGAGAGGAATTGGGGTGTGTTCAGGTTAAGGTGTGGGAAGGGATAGGAGAGATGGCCTTATGGCCATGAGAATAAATAGAAATCTACAACTGACAGGGATGGCGACGTATTGGGGGGGGGGTCTCAGGCAAGACAGAGACCTGGGATAAGGGAGGTGCCCAAGAATCAATGAGAGGTGATCTTAGCTGTGACTCAGAGCACTAGGAATATGAAACCTGAAGAGGCTACCTCCTTTAGTCTTGCAAGATCCCCAGTGGAGCAATAGGGATACCAATCCACCCACAAAACTTTCAATTCAAAGTGTATCCTGTCTCCAAGAAATATAGAAAAGGAGGATGGATCAGAGACTGATGGAATGGCCAAGCAATAACCTACCAAACTTGAGATCCATCCCTTGAGCAAGTACCAATTCCTGACACTCTTATGATACTCTCTCATGCTTGCAGATAGGAGCCTAGCATGGCTGTCCTCTCAGAGGTTCACCCAGCAGCAGCAGAGTAAGATAGATGTAGACAGCCAAACAGTGGATGGATCTTGGGGACTCTTATAGAAGCATAGGTAGAAGGATTGTGGGCCACAAATGGAATAGGAACTCCACAGGAAGATCAACAGAATCAACTAACGTGGACCCCTTGGGCTCTCAGAAACTGAACTACCAACCAAAAACCACACACAGGCTAGACCTAGGCCTCTCCACACATATTTAGCAGATACACAGCTTGGTCTTCATGTGGGTGCTGAACAACTAGACCGGGGTTTATCCCAAAAGCTGTTGCTTGTTTGTGGCATATGTTTTTCTGTCTGGGCTGCCCTGCCTGGTCTCAGTGAGAAAAGATGCTCGTAGCCTAGAAGAGACTTGATGTGCCAGGGTAGGGGGATACCCACTGGTGCCCCCACCTTCTTAGAATAGAAGGGAAGGAGAGAATGGGGAAAGAATTGTTGGAGGAACTGATTGGGAAAGGGCAGTATGTGGGATGTAAAGGGAATAATTTAAAAGTAAATTAATTAAATGTAATTAATTAAAAAATCCTGAGTATATTACTGATGATATGTTGAGCTTGCAGACAGAAGCCTAGTATGGCTGTTAGAGCCTGAGAGGCTCTACCAGCAGCTAACTGAGACACATGAAGATACAGACACCCATTGGACTGAGGTCGGGACCTATATGGAAGAGTTAAGGGAAGCATTGAAAGACCTGAAGGGGAAGGCAACCCCATAGGAAGACCAGCAGGGTCAACTAACCTGGACCCCTGGGAACTTCCAGAGATTCCAAAGAACATAAACGGGCTGGTCCAAGACCCCTAGCACATATGTAGCAAAGGACTGACTTCCTTGTGTGGCCCCAGTGGGAGAGGATGCACCCAGACCTATAAAGACTTAATGCCCCAGAGAGGGGAATTCCAGGTAGCAGTACCCCCTCAGTGGCAATGGGAATAGGGTGGGGAACCCTAGGAGGGGGAACTGGGAGGGGGCAACATTTGGGATGTAAGTATATAAAATAATTAATTTTAAAAATTTGAGCTGCTCACAACCATCTGTAATGAGATCTGATGCCCTCTTCTGGTGTGTGTGAAGACAGCTACAGGGTACTCATATATTAAAATAAATAAATCTTTAAAAAGATTTATTTTTAAAAGACCCTCAACCTAGCTGTCTGGAAGTCAGTATTCTGCTAGCAGCCTTCGGATGAAGGTAGGACTCTCTCATCTCTGCCTGCACATGCCTGCCTGGACACTGCCATGTTTCCCACCTTGATAATAATGGACTGAACCTCTGAACCTGTAAAGCATAATTAAATGTCATCCTTTATAAGACTTATTTGTCATGGTGTCTGTTTGAAGCCCCAAGACAACTACCACCACCACCACCACCACCACCATCATCATCATCATCATTTTGTCATTTAGTTCTTACCTGGCAGAGATAACTAACGGCTCCAGACCTGTAGACAAAATGAAGCAAGAGGACAGCCACCAAGATTTGAAGCTTGCCTCCTTTGAATTTTTTCTTTTAAACTTTAATAATAAAATCATGTTCAAGCTACTGAAAAAAAATTCTGAGCGTTTTAACAAATATATAAAATTAATCAGTTAATCAGTCAAAAGGAGAAGAGGAAGAAGAGGAGCAGGAGGAGGAGGAGGAGGAGGAGGAGAAGGAGAAGGAGAGAAAGAAAGAAAGGAGGGAGAAAGAAATAGAGAATAAAATAGAGGAGACCCTTAAGCCTTAAGGAAAATTCTAGAGCTGAATGACTTCCCTGAGATGCACTTACAAATATTTTGAAAATGAACAAGATCAGCATTTAATACTTTCAAAGAAGTGAGGAAACCAGAGGATACTTCTCAGTTCTGTCTAAGTTTGCCCTTCAAAATACCCTTCGCTTGAAGCAATCCTTCCTTTTTCATTAAAAATGTGGTGAGAGCACAGGCTTTGCTCAGCACATGCCAAGCGTACTCTAGACTATTGCCATCTGTTCTCCATGCCGTCTGGAATGCATTCATCCTGAGCCATTGCATTGCCATCCTTTGACCAGCAGACTCCTTTCTCCCAGGCCCTGCTCCTAGAAGCCACCAGTCTGATCTCTTACATGAGTGACAAATATTCTGACATGAGAAGACTGGAAACTGAATTGATTGAAATCCAAGTTTCTCCTAATCAGTGTGTAGTATTTAACATGTATTTCTCTAGTAACAAAAAGGAAAAGGAGAACCAGAAACAGAACCAGAAGAACAAGAACAACAAGAAGAAAAAGAAAGAGATGAGTTTTTAAATATGTAAGAACAACTAAAAGTTATGTTACTGGGAACTAGAGATGGCTCAGCAGGTAAGGGCATTAGTAGCTTTTTCTGAGGACCCAGGTTCAATGCTCTGCAGCTCACATCTGTCTATAGCTTTAGTTCCAGAGGATCTGGCACACTCTCACAGACATAAATGCAAGTAAAACATTGAAGCACAGAAAAAACTAATAAATCTTTAGAAAAACACTTTATGTTAATTTTCCAAAGTAATTGCTTCATAAAAAAATAATTTGGAGAAATGTTTTCAAATGACAATTTGCAGAACTCTACACTGCTAATGTTGGTGGCATATCCTTCCAAGGAGTCTTTAAAGACTTAAGATTTTCATGGTGTGCAGTCATTGCTATATTCCAAGGTAAGATTTTAATATGTCTTAGTTAGGGTTTCCCATTGCTGAAACCAAAGAGACATTATGACCAAGGCAACTCTTACAAAGAACATCATTTAATTGGGGCTGCCTTATAGGTTCAGAGACTCAGTCCATTATCATCAAGTCAGAAACATGGCACAAGATGAACTGAAAGTTCTACATTTTGTTCCAAAGGCAAACAGGAGCCCAACCCCATAGTGATACACTTTCTCTAACAAGGCCACACCTTCTAATAGTGCCACTCCCCAGGCCAAGCAAATTCAAACCATCACAATATGTTTACACATTAAAGATATACATTTTCTTGAAAAGGTTAAGTTTAGAAATATTTGAGGGTTGAGGAGATGGGTCAGTGAATATGGTGCTTTCTGCTCCAGCATGAGGACCCGAGTTTAGAGGCACTCCAAGACAACAGACAGAAAGAGTTGCCTTAGTTCGCATCTTCAGGGCAAGACTCTCAGCTCAGTGAAAGATCACTGGAAGATCGTGTTTTCACCATTAAATTAAAATCATTCGACTTGCAGTTTGGTTGCTAATTCAATGAAGCCAAATTTTATCATCATGAGGACCTCATGGCCAGAACCCTCTTTACCCTGAAATCCTTTCTTCATATGCAGTCCACTCTTTACCATACCCAGGGTAGTAAAAAAAAAAAAACTCTCCGAGGTCCCCCAGCCACTGTCAGTTCTGCTCCTTGGGGGTGGGGAAGCTTGTATTTTTCTATGTATGTATATTATTATCAAATCTTCTCTTCTTCTTATTCATAGGAAAGACAAAAAAAAAAAAAAAAAAACTCCCTACTATTGTAGCATGGAATTTAGTTCATCGTCCATCATCATTTCTAGCTATTTCATTTTTATATGAAATTCAGTTTTCTCATCCATCTACCCTCCATCAGTTTAGCAATTTTTCTGTATTTCTAAATGCTAGTTATCCTGTATTTCAATAGCTACATTATGATGGTTTTATATATACCTTGCAAATAAATTGATCTTGTATATTTATTTATTTGTTTGTTTGCTTTGCTTTGTTCCAGAATGTTACTAGTCAAGTGTTAAGAATGATGCCACATTATTTCCAACCATTTCGTCTTCCTCATGGACACGAAAGTAAATGTTTCCCAGCTTCCTTGATGGTGCTTATGGATAAGTGCCCAAATTTTATGAAATGTAAAGTGAGTTAAAATGATGTGTGCTTTGTACAGGACCAAACCATAAAGCTCTTCTTGTTATTTTGGGTATGTATCCATCCATCCAGATTATGTTTAAGAACAAATTAAAATTAGAAATGAAGGTAGAACTGTAAAAGTAAAGGTTATGAAGCTCTATTGAGAGGAGATACACGTGCCAGGGACATTTACCTGAGTGAGCAATAAACATATTTTGAGTGATGCCAATATTACACACACAAGCTATTTATCTGGTGAATATATATTGTTCAGAAATGATTAATAATGAATTACTATTTGGGATGTACTTTATTCACTTTTAATTGAGTCCTATGTTATTGACTTTGGGGCTTAGTGTTAGAGATGGTGATGAATTCTTTGAGAAGAATGTATAGAGAGAAATTCATGAGGAAACAGAGTTTGCAATGAATGGGAAATTAAATCAATGTGTATGAAATCCAATCTTTACAGTGGAAGCAACTGACAGAAATAAGGTCATGTATTGCCATCAAGAGTGTTTCCATTATCCAAAATATTATCGATACAGCAATAATAATTAAGGATAAGATTCAATGTGTCCACAAGTGCTTTCTGCATGTCTCTGTGTTGCCCACATGCTGGGGAAAGATAAATCCCTAAGGCTTGTTTAATAGTTAGAAGTTCCAACTTGGCCACTACTTGAGATGCAAATCTTCATTCTCCTTGCATTAGCTTTGGTTTGATCCTGTTGTCTACTTACTAACCCCACACTGGACTTCTTCACTTCCTAGGCACTGTTGGCCCTTAGAGCTAGATGTTTATTACAAGGCAAGCTGTTTAGCAGAGTCCTTGGCCTCTACCCACTAGGTAATAGTGGTACTCTTCCCTAGAACTCTATGGTGACAAATTGTTTGCAGTCATTGTCATAGTCCCTGGATGATGACCTCACTCCCTCCCTGTTCTACAGACTTTTATCTCTACATTTCTGGGAACTCATTGTTTCTTTTACGTGAATTTTTAAAATGTATATTTTCCATTGCTTGTCCCCTGTTATTATTTAATGGGTTAAAATCTTTATTTTAGTTCATTACATTTTCTTGTTAGCATACTGACAGAATGCACAAATGACAGTTATTGAAAATGTATGGGTCTTGATTTAAACTATTCTGCTTGATTTAATAGTTTAGTCAATACTCTAATTTCCCATGATTGATCTTGATTGTCCACTGAATTAAATCTTGGGATCTTAAGAGATGGTCAAGCTGTTAATGCATAATTCTACTGATGAGTTAGAAGTATCTTTCCCTGAGAACTCTGAAGGGATTGTTTTGTTATATTTAACTTCTAGCATCTATATCACTAAATTTAGTGCAGTTTTGAATATGACCTTACTGATTTTCTTTTTCCTGAGAAGCTTCTACTTTTTTTTTTTTTTTTTTTTTTTTTTTTGTGTTTAGTGCTATTTAACTTACCAGGACGGACTTTTGAGCGGGGGCCTTGTACC
This sequence comes from Rattus rattus, assembly GCF_011064425.1. Classification (NCBI taxonomy): domain Eukaryota; kingdom Metazoa; phylum Chordata; class Mammalia; order Rodentia; family Muridae; genus Rattus; species Rattus rattus. The sequence goes on along the minus strand of NC_046160.1, from coordinate 116,578,465 downwards.
ATTGTTCTGATCACTTGGAAATCCTTCTCTGTCAGAAAGTAAAGTTTATATCCTTCAGCTTGGGGATGTTTTTCAGTATTTGATCATTTTTCTCATTGAACTTCAATAATCCTTTCTCCTGCAGCTCTAAATCTTCATTGTTGAAGTTCCTGGAATAACTCTACTACTTATTCCTGATTCTTAAATATTTCCCTTACTTTATCAATAAAGTTTTTCTGCCTCACCTTTTACTACCATAATTTTATTTCCAAATATTTTGTTCTTTTCTGATATTAGATCACTGTTTCAGTTGTATGAGTACAATTAGTCTCATATCTTCACAGATCTAAAAATGCCTTTTAAGTTTAAGAAGTTATTGTTACCGGATCCATTGCTTTGCTGGATCCATTTCCTCTGTTGTGTTTACTATGGTGTTTATTCCTAATGCTAGAAGCTTCTTTATAAGCCTGGCTATGGAAGGCTTTTTTTCTTTTAAAAAGCAAATAAAATTCAGTATTCTCAGATACACAAGTCTATGTAAGTCTTGTTCTTGTCTGGATATTGCATGGTGCTTAAATGGACTTTGTGGGGATTAGTCAAAGTCTGTTGTTTTCTAATTACTACAGTAACTCTAATACTTCTAGTTACTTGAGACATTAGTCTGTAGAACTAGTTATTCACCATTCCTTCTAGTGTGTGCTTATCAATATATTTATAACATTCTAAAAGTTAATTGAACAGAGGTAGCTGGACTTCAATGATTGACTAATTAATGCCTCAATTTCTCATATGATTCCCTTGACTTTAGCTATATGCAGGGTCCTGAGGCCTAACAGAAGGTGAAGAACACTGAATCTTTTATTTATAAGCCTACTTATTTAATATTTTTATGTGTGTGGATGTGTTGACTGGTTCCTGAGGAACCCAGAAGAGGGATTTGAATACCGTGAAACTGGAGTTAGTGCAGTGAATCAAACCTGTAACATGTCAAAGAACAGTCAATGCCTCAAAACAACTCCAAAGTCCCTAGGACATTAGATCTTAATGCAGGGTTAGATTAAGCAACCTACAGAACCAGGTGACTTGTACCATAGCTAACAAATCCTAATTTTCTCTTGACACATGAAGACTACTATGCACTTAAATGACTACTTCATTTTGTTTATAAGCCTCATTGTAGCTCCATGATGAAATATCCCACTTCTATTGAGCTTATTAATGAACACATTATTTTCAGCTTTGATAAACTAAGCTCCTAATGACCAAGATAATTTAAATGATCCCCCAAAAGGACACAAGTCCCAGTCCGTGAGATCTGAGGATTCTGCTTTATGTGATAGGAGCAGGTGCTGACAAATGAGATTAAGTTAAGGATTTTGGAAAAGGAAGTTATTGCTCATTTCTGTGGTGCTCTTTAAATGTACTCTCAAGTGGATTTTTTGACCACAGAAGAGGAAGAAGGGTATGTAACAATGGACAAAGAACCATCGTTTACAATACTTTAATGCTTGATTGACAAGGAAGAGGGCACCCTCTCAAAGCTGGAAATGGCAAGGAAGGTCTATTATGTGGAGACTATTGACACACCATGATCTTTTTGCAGGCTGAGATACCCCAAAACCTACTTCTAATAATGATTTTCAAATGTTTGACTCCCCTTCAAGCTCACCATCCAAAGATAGGGAACAAAAGATGGCAAATAGGACAAGGGGGCATGGACCTGTTTAGAAGTAGCTCTTTTGAGTAATTCTAATCTCCTTTTGTCAGGATATCAACAGTCCAGTTTAGTAGTGTCAGGATACCAAACATGAATCAGCAATGGCAAGCACAATCTGCCAAACTTCTACCGTACCTTTCTCAATGAAGTAAAGATCAGTGAAGATGCAAGACCAACCAAGCATTGCAAATCTAGCTATGCAAGCACATCATTACTGTCCATTGAGTCCCACTTGTACTATCTCCAAACATAATATGTCCTCCTATGAGTCTTGCCTCAGCAAAACACCATGTGAGTCTGCATTACATAACCAGAAACTTCCACTTCACCTTTCAATTTCTTGATTCTGAACATGTGTTGTCAACAATTTTTTTGCAATTGCTGAAAGCAACTGTGACATACCAATGCACCCGTCATCCACCTGCACCTCAGCTCCCCAAACTCTGCTATAATTACTCCCTATACACAGTTTCTTGTTTTCAACCCAACAAACGATTTGTGAACTAAGATTTTTTTAAGGCAAGAAGTGGGAAAGAGAGGTTGGTGAAATGACCTGGAAGAGTGAACAAGAAGTTCTGTGTTATTTAACACTTCAGACGTAGAAGTCAGGGAACAAAAAGAAGAAGCAGCATTAGTAGAGATAATTATTGAAGTGCCTAAGATTTTGTTAAAAACAAAAGCTGTTCTATTTAGAAATGCAGAATCCAAGTCAACAAAGAACTTAAGATTAATTGAATTGGGCAAATATAAACCTAAATTAAAATTAAATCACATAGTATCAATAAATAACTTTAAAAAGTTAAAAGCCTGAACTTGGTTTGGATTTGCTAACACTGAGGGGGATGAAAATTCATGTAGGACAGAAGTGGACTTTAAACTATGAATATCATGGGAAGAAACTGAAAGTATCAAAAATGCTAATATGTGTGTTAACCTAGAATTTTTATTTTTAAAATACAGCTATAGAAATGAAGGCATTTATATTTAAACATTTGAAGAAAAAAAAGGGAAAAAAGAAGGAAAAGGAAGAAAGGTAGGAAGAATGTGGGTGTAGCTAGTATTTATTTTATGCTTTGGTCAAATTTCTATAAAATTATATGCATGTGAGTGTGTATAGAAATTCTTGAAGAAAGTATAACAAAACATTAACAATACCATGCCCAGAGAATTATATCTTATATTGACATTATACTTAATTCCTTTAAAAACACATAGTATGTTTGTCAATAATCATGTACTATAAACTTATATAACAAAAATAAGAAAGCTATTTTCTTGTGTAAAAATAAAGAAAAACGCTGACACTGGGTTCCTAGCTAGAGGAAATCTACTGCTAATCATAGAGGAAAGTGATTTTTCAGGGTGTTGGAGAAGAAGAAGAAGAAGAAGAAGATGATGATGATGATGATGATGATGATGATGATGATGATGATGATGAAATCAGTGTTCCCAAAAAGAAGCTGGTGGACCCTGTGGCTGGAGCAGGTGGTCCTAGGAGCCACTTCAAAGTCAAACACTCTTTAGACAATGATGAAGAGGATGATGGTGAGGGGTCCAGCAAATATGATATCCTGGCCTCAGAGTTTGTCGAAGGTCAGGAAGCAGCTACTCTCTCTAGTGAGGGGGGGGTGTGAGGATCACACCCTTCAACCTGCAGGAAGAGATGGAGGAAGGCCACGTTGATGCAGATGGCAACTATTTCCTGAACCAGGATGTGAAGATACGAGACAGCTGGCTGGAATGGCTACCTGATAAACAACAGGTTTCAGACTCAGAGGAGGAAGGCAGCCTGGGTCAGACTCCAATGAATGTCCAAGCTCTCCTGAAGGGACTTCTGGAGTTGTTATTGCCAAGACAGACAATGGCTGGGGCACTTTGGAGTCTGGGGGCCTGAGGAAGAGGCAAAGGGAACATCAAGGGGACTGAACAGCCCAATTCTCCCCAGAGTCTAGACTGGCTATCTGGGTTGGCTGATCAAATGGTGGCTCGAGGCAACCTTGGTGTATACCAGGAAACAAGGGAGCAGTTGGCTATGCAACTGAAAGGTTTGGGGTATCAGCCCCAGAGATCAAAAGACCCCACACCTCCACCCTCCCTGGACTAAGGAAGTAGCAGAAGGAGAACTGGAAACCCCAACCCCTACCCATAGAGAAGAAGCAGATTCAGTAGGAGATGGTTTGATGGATGTGATGTGGGAGTATAAATGGGAGAAGTAAGGATATTGGAGGCCACTCTAAAGCCATTGTCTCTTTCCCAATAAAAGCCTTGAGTGTGCATCAGGACCTTGACTGTGCTAATGGCCAAGAGCCAAGGCTTCTCCATAGCTCCTTTTGGCGTCACCTGGTAGGTCCTTGAATGTTTCCTCCCAAGAAACTTCCTCACATGCTTCTCTCTGGTGTCTTAGACCACCTTAGTTTTGTTTCCCACCCTTGGAGGCAGAGGAAGAGTCCATCAGGTGTCCTGTGTAAAATTCCCTCTATCACTCTGTTCTTCAGTCCCTGTTCTGCTGATCTTTGGCTCTTAGGACCTCAAATCTCTGTCCTGGCAGCTCCTTTGTAGCTGGGACATTTGGAAGACTTTGAAATTCTATTGGGAGATCCTCTTAAACATGGATTCTCCTCTTCTCCCTAGTCTGATTTTTCTACCCCTCACCCTCCTGCAGTAGTTTCCCTAGCTCTTAGGTGAAGTATGAACTTGATAGCACTTCAAGGTTACTTGGGCCACCATGTGACACAGCAAGGGGCAAAGGGCAGGGACTTACTGGAGACCTCACAGCAAACTAGAGAGCTGGCCTATTGAGCTATTCAATAACCTTTCCCAGCATAAGCTTTTCTTGCTTGGCCTTTCAGGCATTGTCTACATTTCCTGGGCTCCCAGGTCTTGAACATGGGGCTAGTGCCTTTTAGAAATATCTGGTCTGATCCCCATGCAGGAATCCAGAGTGTGGGAGGCAGACAGGGACCTAACAGTTCTCACCTCACCAGTACTGCTCTGTGCCCACCTTATCTGTATAGAAGGCCCCAAGAGCTCTAGGTTAGTGGGTCCGGGCTAAGGACTTGGGAAGTGGGGCTCAGCTCAGGCTTGGCTGTGGGTGTTTGATGCAGAGACCTCTGACCTGTCTAACAATTAGACCTGTTACTGCCAGCGTAAGGACAGAGGGTTTCTATGACTTCAAGAAGGCCATTAGTGGAAAGACATCTGACTTAGTGTGTTACGGCAAGAACCCTCCAGGTATTTGTAAGGTATTACTGGTTAAAGAGGAACTAGCTTTCGGAGATAGTTAGCAGTGAAAACCTGCAGTCTTGGGATGAGTAACATCCGGCCATGTGGCCTGAGTGATTGTTCACAAGTGTTTGGTGAGAGAGACATCGATGTGTCCTCCAGGCTCCTCAGACTTGGCTGATCTAAAGCTGATTTCTTCCTTCATGCTCCCTGATATACTTCCCTGGTAACACCCAGGAGGGGCAGAACTTCCCTGAAGAAACCCACATCTGAGCCCCAGACTAGGTGAATATTACTTATGCTTTATGTGAGAAAGGGAAAGGGGATTGTGCAGAAGCGATGGATGTTGAGGTTTGGTTTGGTTTTGGTTTGTTGTTGTTGTTGTTGTTGTTGTTGTTGTTGTTGTTGTTAATTTTAGAGATGGGGTCTCACTATGTAGCCTTGGTTGGCCTGAAACTCACAAGAGATCTTCCTCCCAAGTGTTGAGACTAAAGGTGTGTGCCATGATGCTGAGCAAAATTGAGAAATTTTGATACTGGGAGATTACCTTTGATTATTGAGACCATTGTGATCTTGGGGTCCTTATGCTGGAAAAGGAACTGACTCCTAACAAGAGACCAGAGAACTGAAAGCTGGAAGAGAGGTGTGTGTGTCAGGGTGCAGGTGGCCGGGATAGCCGGGAAGGCCGAAGACAGGTCCTTCCCAGCCAAGAGCTGCAGCCCCACAGTGATAGCTCAGTGGAATCCACTTTGGACTTGTACCCTCTAGAATTGTAAGATAATAAATTTGTGTCAAGCTGCTTAAAAGAAAACAAAGAAAAGCACTCCTTGAATATTTTAACGAGGTTGATAATTGTTTTATCCAAGATGATGTGAGGCATCCCATATAGAAAACTCTATGTCACTAAAATTCAATCTGGTTTTATAAAATGAGACAACAACCTTCAACATGATCAGTGAATAAATCGCTGTTAATCATGTTTTAAGGCCACTAAGAACACAGGAAGGATTTTCAGAACATTTGAGCATGTCCAGAGGCAGCTTTCCTTGTTGATGTGGCAAAGAGAAAGCTACTTCAGTGTTGTGGTAAAAGTAAAAAAAAAAAGCGATAGAGTAAGAGCACCAGTGGAAGGGGAAGCCCTTGGTCCTGGTAAGACTGAACCCCCAGTGAATGTGATTACTGGGAGGAGGGAAGGTAATGGGGGGAGGATGGGGGGGGAACATCCATATAGAGGGGAGGGGGGTTAGGGGGATGTTGGCCCGGAAACCGGGAAAGGAATAACAATCGAAATGTAAATAAGAAATACTCAAGTTAATAAAGAAAAAAAAAAGCGATAGAATTGGCTCCCACAAGTACCCTAGTGGGTGTGCTTTCTTCCTAGTTCTGGCTCTGGCAGGGCATTTGAACTAGTGCTAATTTAACTCAGATTAGTATCTCTCCTAGTGGCTCTTTGCCAGCCATGAGCTCTCTGGTTCCAGCTACCCAGCAAAATCATGGTTCTAGAAGTCCAGCAGCACCTAGCCTACCCAGGACCCCTGCCCACAGACTCTGTCTACACTGGCAGCAACCATCCCCTGGTAGTTAAAGTATAAATTCCCAACTACACTATCCGGTAAAACCAAGACTCAACAAACTGTAATCCAACAATCCGATTTATGTGTTAAATTCTCAATATACAATACATCCATGGAATAAATTCACTGCCAATTAATAAAGATAAAAACCTCTCACCTAGAAAAGATAAAATTGACCTAAACCACCTGGATCGGAATCCTCCTCCTCCTCCGTCTCCATCTTCCTCCTTCACTCCTCCTCCTTCCTTCCCAGACTTTTCCCCGCCTACTCTTTCTTCTCATCCAATGATAGGCTTCGCCTTATCCCGGACCTGCCTTGCTGCATAATGACTTCATCCTACACTCCAGAATAAATGTTAGATTCATATTCCTTGACCCTCATGGAACCACTGATGGAACCATTCATCAATTCAAATTTAAACTCCATTACAGTGTAAGTTCTGTAAGGAGAAAGGCTTCATTTCTTTTATTCTCCATCCCATGCCCAGTATTAACCTAGTGGCTGCTAGAAAATGAAATATCTATAATTCATTCAAGACATAATGTTTTGCTTTTGTAATTTTGTTAATGTTGACCATAAAAATCTCCCCGAAGGTATTTTTAGTAACTGTTCAAAGGGATGACAGATGATATTAAAGTTAGTGTTAAGAAGAAGTTATAATGTCAGCTGCTGTTCCTCTGGTATTTGGTAGGTCAGCTAAGTGGTGTCTCAGAGCCACTTTGGGATTAGATTTTTCAAAACCTACTTTTATCAAGGTTCTTAAATGTGTTAACCTCCCTTCTAGCTCACCACTCACCAGAGATAGTGGAAAGGAAGGGTTAATAGAGCATAGGGGGATGTGGACCTGTTTAGAAATAGTTCTTTGGAGCATGTCCAATCTCATATATCAGAATATCAGAAGTTCAGTTTACACAAATCAGCAATAGCAGGTTGATCCAGAAGAAACCATGAAGTTCTGTCAATTGGCCCTAATCTATGAAAGAGGCCAGGGGCCACTGCAACACCACCAGAAGTTCTTTGGTGCATCTCTCTCTATAAAGTTATGACAAATGATGGCTTGAAAAAAAATAAGGTATACCAATACCACACAGCTTTGTCCACTGTCTGTTGGGTTATATTTATATCCTTTCCAAATATCTTGTGTTTTCTCAAGTGTCTACTCCAGCAAAATACCATGTGCACCTCTTAAAGGCTGCTTCCAGAAAAATATCACGTGTCTGTTCTTAGCAAAACTTTTTCCCATTTGTCTGCTTCAGCAAAAGCATCCTTCCATGAGACAGTTTCCAGAAAAACATCATATGAAACAACTGAGTCTCTAAAGGAACCTGTTGTGGATTGCTTTCTGTTTTTTCTGCTCCCTCAAAAGTGGTGCCTGTACTCAGGTGAAATTAGTTGGTCAGATAAGGCTAGAGTCTGTGATTGGGCAGTGGAGGGAAGGGGAGGAGCTGAAAGTTCTAGAAAGGGGAAAGAGGAAGAAGAGGTCACATGAGATAGAAGATGAGAGAGACAAGATGGAACCAGAAAGGAGAAGACGAAGTTGACCCACATGGTTTGGAGAAGCCACAAGTAACTAGCGATTTCATAGATGGAAAATAGGGTAATCTAGGGTACATTTGCCCAATCTGGGTATGCAGCTTGAATTTATATCAATTGAGTTTTGTGTTCTTTGCAAAAGCATTTTTGGGGTTGGAGATGTACCATTATTAAATCTGACTGGTTTATTACTAGTCTCTGGTGTTATCATTTTACAGGGATAAGGTAATCTGAGCTAGTGGTAGCTGACTTTCTGCAGGCCAGCCACAGGGCGGCAGATGGCCTGGGAAGATCAGAGTGGCTTGGCAGCAACTGGCTGCAGGAACGATGGGGGTGTGGGGAGACCACTTTTGCAGGTTCTTAGCTGATTTAGTGTGGATTGTTTTTTGAACTACATGCTACAGGAAACAAAAATTTCCACTTCTAGCCAATCTTATATCATTTTTTCCAGAGGTACTAAGCTGCACATCCAAGCCGTGTCCAGGGATAGAAGTGCAGGGAAAGAGTCAAGCTTCTCAGCCAAGTACTACATGATCAATATGGAGATGTCAAAAACTTCACTTTTGACACAACTTGATTTTATATATACCTTTACCCCCCCTCTCTCCTTTTACTCCAAAATTTACCAAAAATAGGCATCTTGATACAAATAATTTTAAATGATTATATTTTCTTGGATTCCCACTATTCTTTGGGTATATCAAGTATTGTTTACCATATTTTATTTATCTCTAGTTCGTTTTATTTACTTTGAAATAATTAATGATGACATAATGTTTATGTACGCATGTATCTTTAACATATTCTCTGCATTCTATCAATCTATCATTTATATATGTATTTATTTATGCATTCATCAACTTATTTTCCTACCTATGTCCCTAACATTCATCTACCTTTTTATTATTCTAGGCATATCATTTTAATGAGCTGATACATAAATGCTAGTATAACTCAAAATACTTTAATTATTAAGTAATTCAGAAATTTCCTATTAACAACAAAACCAGCATGTATATTTCATCAACGTCTCATCTCTTAGTACATGGCATTATTTATCTCTTGAAAAGTTGATCATTTTTCAGATGTCTCTTATTACTTAAATGTACAATTCTTTAACTCTTACTAATATTCATTTGTTTTTTATATTTATGAGCTAAAAACTTCCTAGGTTAAGTGAAAATGTAATTAAAATAAAAGACAGACACCTTAAGCAACATATATATAAAATTTTATTATATAATTCTACACATTCTGTTCCTTACAGTTAATAAAGGAAAACTGAAAACTACATTCCAAAACTATGAAGATGTGCTACTTATTTAATTTTCTGTGAAAAGGGAGATTTGTTAAAAGAAGCTTGAATAAACAATTAGACTAGCTACATTTAGCATTTAATCCCATAGCATGTGAGGTTCAAGGTCATTAAATATAAATGTAACCTGAATTCATTTTCTTTCTTTGCTTAGCTTTCACGTTATGATGGGCTATTTTAAAAGATTTATTATTTGAGTAGGGTACTAAATGGTTTGATACTTTACAAAACCTTAAAATCTAGCCACTGAGGCACTAAGTCCCATCTATATATAACTCTATCTCTAAAAGTAGAACTATGTTATAGTCAAAGGAAGTGTGAAAATATACTACCCAGTATATATGTGTATGAACATAAGTGTGTGTGTGTGTGTGTGTGTGTGTGTGTGTGTGTTTGTGTGTTTTCATTTCTATAAAAGTTCATTTTATCACTGGCTGTCAATGCACTATATTTGCTGTTCAAAACTATTGATAGATAGAGGGAGATTAAGGAACTTGACCTGTTCTTCCTCCTCCATCCCCTTTAATAGAATATTCAAAATATAATCTAGCAATGAAAGGAATGATGGAAAGAAGAAAGCAAGCAAGTTGTTTTACAGTTTGCATGGCTTAAAGACCAGATGATTTAATTTGTCTTTCATTTTCAGAACTATCCAGTGCAATATTTTTCAATAATCCTAAGCCAAATATAATCCTGCTAAATCAAGTTTAACAGCATCTAGGTGAAAGCCCATTGTTTGTCTAGCCTCTCTAGGTTCCTTGCCCTTGAGGCACAGCCATGTATCTACCTTCTAAATGTTGATGAAAAACCACCCAGCCTATCTTCATGTATACTTCCTTACAGTGTTTTCCTTCCCTCTGATAGAGGAGAAATAACAGATTAGATAGAGTATATGCTTGTAAGATGCTCAAGATTCCATTTTTTCATCCTCTTCATTCACATTTAGGTCAATATCAAGTTTGGAAATACTAATTAGTTGTCATCTAATTTTCAGATATTCTCTAATAACTAACTTGTTCATCAATGGGCACCATAAAAATAAAAACTGCTCCACTATATCAAGCACAGACCACTGATATATTTTTGCTTGATTTTAAGAAATACTTGTTCAACTCTGTTATTAACTATCAGTGGCTTAGTCATATAACTTGGGTAAAAGTAGATGATTCATAAAACTTTTACCTTCTTGCAAACTCTTTTTAATGTGTGCACAGAGTTCATCTGTTCCTAGTTTGGAAAGTTCTTTTCCCCTCACTTTCTGCATCCTTCTTAACATTATACTCAGCATATTTAAATTCTGGCAAAGACTGGAGATCTAGGTGGACAGCGACTTCCAAAGTTTATACTCTCAGCATTTCTTGACCCACATGTGGGAAGCAGGCTGGGCTGTGATTCTGGTGAGAAGAGACAAATCACATGGCCAATGAACAACGCAGTCCAGGTCTGGAGAAAGACTCTGATCCTCTATTAACACCCAAACTTTGTACTCAGTAGGAACATAAACCCACTTGGGGTGAATCACTAGTTCACACCCAAGAAGTGACTGGCAAATCCCAGTGTATTTTTAGTTGTCTTGGAATGAGCTTTTATGAGGTGGAGTCATTTTTCTGAAGAACTTTGTAACAAACTAATTTATGTTGGAAAGCCATGGAGGACCTAACCCTGGCAACTGTACCTTTGTAGCCTTCTTTATCCCTTTGTAGCTCCTTCAAGGAATGCTGTTTGGATTTTTACAGTGTGGTTCTCTGCTGCAGTCTATCTGTAGTTGTTTGTTTGCTTGTTTGTTTGTTTGTTTTTCCTTTATGAGTGTTTGAACTCTAGTCCATGTGTATACTAATTTGTGTTGTAGCCCTGAGTTATATATCCTGTGGTCCTATCTGATAGTCAATTTCTAATTATCTATTCATTCTAGGAGCATCAAAGAACTGTACTCTGTCCTAGCCTCCTCTTTGAGCTCCTAGAACTATTGTTAAATCCCCTCTGTACTAAAACAATCATAACATTTAAAATCTCAAGCAGTTGGAAAGATTGTTCAGTGGTTAAGCAATAGATAAACAAGTGTGAAGATGAAAGTTGAGATTCCCCAGAAACCCACATGGATGTCATGAGCATACAGCCAGCCTGAAATTCCAGTCTCAGGAGGCAGAGATACAGGATCCCTAGAGTAAAGTTAGCTGGCAAGACTCATCATACCTGACAGTTCTGGGTTTGATTGAGAGACCCTGCCACAATGAACAAAGTAGAAAAGTAATCAAGTAGAGTGATTCTTGTCACCTGCCTCAGGCCTCATATTCACTTGTATCACACATGTTTATTCACAACAAATGCACCCTACATACGTGGGCAAAGGGGGAAAAGTCAGACCTTAAGCTTTCTTGACTCAGTCTGAAATGTAGTGAAATAAGTCAAAATACATTTTCTTATATACCCTGTGATCTGTTACATTTAAGAATAAAACAATGCAGAAACAAAAGCCACTAAACCAAATAAATTGTATCATTATATTTTCCTTTTTTGTTTCTCTAATAATGTATTATTAAATTGCTGATTTTTTTTTACTCAGAGCATATCAAGATCAAGTTAGCCTAAAAAACATTTAAGGAATATTTGACCAAATTACATGAAATTAATACATAATGGACTTAATGGGTATTTTTCATTGAACAGTACATATTGGTCAAACATTTCTATCTCAAGTACAATTACTGTAATATGTACTTTAGTAAATAAAGATATCTTTGTTCATTTTTGTTTTGTCTGGCTTTTTTTTTTTAATTTTTAAGGAAGAGAAGTTTTTGCTGCTCAGATGTTGCTGTTCCAACAGCTATGAGATGTAGCTTCTTCCTGTTTCACTAAGTGCTGACAATGCATTCATGTCTTTTCGAAGGAAAGTTGAAGGGGAAACTTCTGGTTTATTTGGAAAGTCAGTTGTATCAATTAATGATTTGCTAGGGCACACAGGAGAATGTCTTGCTGAAGCGACACATGAAAGAATGTTTACCTGAGACAGACACGGGTGAAAGGATGTTTGATATAGCAGACACATAATGAATATAATGTGAACATAATAAATATGACCCGCAGACAGTGTGAAAGGAACATTTGTTTGATTTACTCCCTCTGTCTTGCTCTTCTTTGCTAACAACAGGCATGTAGTGGTTTGTTTTACATAGCACTGTTGAGCTCCACTTCTGGTAATGCCACCATTAAAAGAAACTCACCAAAGAACTTGTCATGAAGTTCCTGTGGTTTCTTGATGATTCTGTAGTGTTGCTTTGGGCCAGGTAGCAAAGCTTGCACTTTCTTCAGGATTGAGCTACAGCTATTGGTTCATGTGTGGTGTTTGCCTGCCAAGAGGACTGGATTGAAGCTGCTTACTATTTGGTGTTTGCTATGGAACTGAACTGCTGACAAAGAAGATTAAGCAGGCCTTCCAAAAACTATTGCTAGCAGGTCCACTTCCACCATATCCTAATAACTTTTCTCTTCTACTGCCTCTGGTGGGAAAAAGGAGAGGTTGAACCTTTGTTAAAATAGGCTGCAAAACTTATGCCTATGGGAAGTAAATAAGACATATTTATTTCCAGGAAATTGTCACCCAGATTGCCCTCAGTCAATCTAAATGTTTATAGTAAGTAAAGTTTCCCAAGTTTAAGTTTAGTTGCTAAGATGAGAAAAAAAGGTAAAGTGAGGTGACTCAGAATTAAAACTTTATGGTTGAGAGAGCAATAGAGCTGGATAGTGATTCTCAATGCTTGTTTCAACCTGTACTGATGAGAAACAGAATAACAACAAACAACAACATGAGACCCAGTTTCTGTGGGGGTAGAGAGACAGTACATCTGCACTGTCAGCCAGTCATGTAGTCAGCTGAGTCACTATTAGTCTGAGCCTTGACCACTGTTTTGTCAGGGGTGGTTCCAAACTTCATGTCTCCCTGCTATCCAGGATGGCCTCCAATAACCTGAGCCATTTCCAGGCCTGAAACATCTAACCTAGCCCACATTTCAAGTGTCACCATTTCTGTTGCTAGAGTAGCCACAGAATGGGTATCCTGTTCCTGTACACAACAGATCCAACTAGGCCACTAGAAACCCATACTCCACAGAGCCCTTTGAGACAGAGGTTTCCTATAACCAATTACACTCACCAAAACATACTAAAGAAGCTACAGGGAGACTATACTCAATACTTAATTGGTTAACTAGAAACAAACCCAATATAGTTGTGGTTTGAATATGCTTGGTCCAGGGTGTGACACCCTTAAGGAGGTGTGGCCTTGTTGGATGAAGTGTATCACTGTAGAGGTGGACATTGAGACCCTCCTTCTATTCATGTGGGAGACTGTTAAGACATAGAGATGCAGCTCCCAGGCAGGGTCAAGTAAGGACTGGTGACAGGTGCAAGTAGGGGCTGGAATGCCACCCTTGAGAAGAAAATGTTTTTCTCACTTGGCCTTAAACTATGTTCTGCTGTGTCCTGTTTCTGTGGAAGCAGTTCTCATGATCTCTTGGTAATGGCGAGTATATTTTCATAATAAGAAGAGGGGTGATTTGTTATGTGAATATTTTGAGAAGAAACCTTTGTTTAGTCGAATTTCTTTGTTTAGTCTTGCCTCAGTTATTCCTGGTATCGTGGGAACAATGATCTTATGGTATCTTGCTAAAATGGAAATTGAAGTAATGAATATTCATATCTATATAAGGATTAATAACTGCATGCTGTTGCTTCTGTCTTTGCTCTGTAACCCCTGTGTCCTGGTGGTTTGTGACCATACCCAGGGCCCCCAACACACTAGACATTGACAGGAGACAGTCTCCTCTGGTTTACCTTCAGAACAAGATATAGAACTCTCAGCTCTTCCAGCACCATGCCTAAATGGATGTTGCCATACTTCCTACCATGATGATGATGATCTGAACCTCAGAACCAATAAACCAACCCCAATTAAATGTTGTCCTTTGTAGGAGTTGCCTTGGTCATGGTGTCTCCTAACAGCAGTAAAACCCAAATTAAGACAGAAGTTGGTACCAGGAGTGGGATATTGCTATGACAGGCCTGATCATGCTTTTGTTTGAAAGAATGTGGATTTGGGGACTTTGGAAAGCAGTGGAATTCTTTAAGTGGGGCTTAATGGGCCATTCTACTAGCAACATGGAAGACATTGGTTCTGAGTGTGGTTTGAACTATGCAGACCTGGCCTTAAAGGTTTCAGTAGAGAAGAATTTCAGTATGTGACCTAGAAACTGTTTTTGTGGTATTTTGGTGAAGAAGGTGCCTGCTTTTTGCTTGTGTCTGAAAAGTCTACCTGAGGCTAAAGTAAAGAGATTTGTATTGATTGGATTGACAAAAGAAGTCTCAAAAAAGCCCAGCAGAGACTTTTTTTTCTCTGGTTTAACCTTATGAAGAACAGTTTGATCAAGCATAGCAAGCTTAGAAAGACAAAGTACAGAATGAATGTTTCAATTATCAAAGGAGTACACGGAAGTAGAATAGAGATGAATATTATGGTCAAAGAGATAAACAGGTTAAGAGGGTGGTATCCTCAAGGCAAGATCCCATCCTGCTTAACCTGTTTTTTATGCTTTTGCAGTTATTGTTATTGTTTTTATTTGGACTTTTGATCTGAAATGGAGAGTACAACTATGATCTAGACCTTGAGGCTGGAAGACATGGGCTTGTTTTCTGGATCTTGAGGAATTATGGTCATGAAAAACTTAGGCCCAGACATGGTGGCAAACATCTTTAATGCCAGGAAACAGAGGAAAGCAGATCTCTGAGTTCAAGGCCAGCCTGGTAAAGAGAAAGTTACAAGTAGACAAAAGCTTAGGTCCAGGTGTGATGTTATACATCTTTAACTGCAGAGCTCAGGAGACTCAAAAGAACATCAGACACTTAGTTCCTTGTCAGTTTACAGAGAAAGTTCCATGACACACAAGCTTAGGCAGTGAAGGAGTTGGAGACAGAAAGCTGGTGTTAATGTAACAGAATAAGGGGGCCATGTTCTGGCTCCAATAAGCAGGAGAACTCAGCAGCTTCAGCCATGTGGGTCTGGCTATAGAACCAAAAGTAGAAAGAGACAACTGGAACACTTGATGCTTGTTAGCTAGAGCTAAAAAATTACCAGTGATTAAGAAACGACAAGCATCACTGAAGTAAAATCATCTGAGAAGTGTTTTCTGAGAAGACAAAGAAGCTATATTCCAGAAACAACCAAAGTTATACCTTGTGGAACAGCTAGACTTAATAATGTATAAGAGTCACCAAGGGGGTACTGGTTTGGAAGGTATAAATGGGTCATGGTGAACAGCTGAGGCTTGACACTATGAGAGGCCAGGGAAGGGCATTGGTGAAGGTGCAGCCTCAGCTGCAGTTGATGACCCAGGACTAAAAGGGTCATGAAGAGAAATTGAGGCTTGGCACTATAAAGAGAGCCTATGAGAGACCTAGTTGCAGCCAAAGATTCTGGTGAATTATAGATGTCAATACTATGGTATTATCACCAAAAACAGCAGAGACAGTGGAGTGGAGTCAATCAGAGCCTAGATTGCTACAGAGGGCAGAGCTGAGGATGTCACCCAAGCCCTTGGGAGGAGCCCAGAAGATCATGTGTGGATCTCAGATATTGGAACAAGAAGCTGTAATGTTGAAGTTACCTTGGATGTCCCAGATGTTAGAGATGCTAAAACTGTGGGATACCTGCTGAGAAACCCTGCTAACATGGAATAGAACCAGTACAAGAGAAAGAAGTGGTTGCAGTTATCGAAGCAGAAAAGATTTGGAGATCTGATCAGTGCTATGACATTAGACACAGAGATACAGAATTTGGAGTTTCCCAAGATGGCTTTTTGGCTTGCTTTGTTTCAGTATTTCCTCACTTACATATGATGTCTTGGAATGGTAATGTATGTCCTGTGATGTTGGAGTTATGTGATCTGCCTTTTGGTTCTGATTTTATAGGGGATTACAGTTAAGGGATTGGATGAATCTCAGAAGAGACTTTGAACTTTTGACTTTTAACATTGTTGACACTGTTGAGTATGGGACATTGGAGGTTGAACTGACTGTATTTCCATTATGCTGTGACTAGGTTTGGCCCCAATAGACTTTGAGTAAGTCTATGGGAGCCAGGGAGTAGAATGTGATGATTTGAATATTTTTGGTGCAGTATTAGCACTATTAGGAAGTGTGGCCTTATTGGAGTAACTGTACTTTAAGGAAGTATGTCACTGTAGGACTAGTGACATCCTCTTCCTAGCCACATGGGAGACTGTCTTCTCCTGTCTGCCTTTGGATCAAGATATAGAACTTTTGGCTCCTCCTGGGTGCTTGCCACCTTGATTATGATGAAATGAACCTCTGAACTGTAAGCCAGCCCCAATTAAATGTGTCTTTTGTAAGTGTTGCCTTGGTCATGGTGTCTCTTCACAGCAATGGAAACACTAAGACAATAGTTTATTAAAATGACACCCTGAGAAATGTCCCCAAGAAAGAACCATTTACTGTGAAAACTACATTAAAAAACTATGAACAAAAAAAAAAACACCCAAATCTCATCATAGTATCACAAGAAATAAAAAAAGAAATGTAACATATTTTAGTAACGTATAGGAACACAATAACTCCCTAGCAACAGATACCAAAGGAAAGAATAATGAGAAGATGTCTGCTAAAGATTTAAAAGAATATCAATAAAGATACTGGGCGAAATTGGAGAGATCAATGATAATCCAGCAAAATAGAAAAAGTTCACTATGAGCAAAGTGATGACTGAAAGAACAACCAAACAGAAATAGTAAAAATAAAGACCTTAACAATAACAATCACAGCAAGAGAAAACAAAACTCAGCAAAATGCCTCAGCAAAGAATAACATTGAGCCAGCTCTCAAAGCACCAAAAGTAAGTCATCTCATAGTCAAGAATAACGCAGATTTCTCAGTAGAGACCTTACAGGCTAGGAGGGTATGGAGTGACATATTTCAAGTTTGAAAAGCAGGCAACTGACAACTAAGAGCACAATACTTTGCAATTCTGTTTTTCAGAAATGAAAGGGAAAGGAAAGGATAGTTTTTCCAAGATAAGGAAAAACTACAGCAATTTCTACCATGAAAATATGTGAAGGTCTACATTTTTCTAGAAAAGCCAACATATGAAACGCAAATATAAAAGAGTAAAACCTCGATTCATAAAGTCATTGAACAGAACCCATTCACCCAGAACTTTACTCACTTGGGGTTTCTGCTCCCTACGATTCTCTAGTTAAGAGATCCAGACTCAAAGGCAAGATTGATTTTAAAGCCTCATCAATAAATTGCCTATGGGAACTAACATCGCCAATAAAGGAACAAAGGTGCAGACAGAAACTGAAAAGGAGAGGATAGAAACAAAATGTCACATAAATGGAAACCAAAAGTGATGTAGAGGAAGGAGGATATTCTATTATCATTTTTGTTACTGTAATTTAACTGCATAAAATAACGGCTTTCATTATAAAATATTCATACATAGGAGTAGCTATACCTATATCTAAAAAATTTAAGAAGAGATAAATACAGTTACAAAATAAGTATTAAATGACAATAAAACAAAGATATATTAAAATTGTAAATATATGTATTTTGTGTGTGAGTTTTTAATTTTATAAATTAAATACTATCTCTTTACTAAAAAGGACAACAGTTTCGAGTAAAAGAAAAAAGCTCAAATTTTATTTCAACATTCCTTTTATATTTAAGAGCAGTAATAAGGTAGAGGGTGAAGAATTAAATATGCTTTACTTTTATTGTTTTGGGGTACTTACATTGCTCATACTCTAGCCTTATCTGTTAAGTGGGTACCTGGAATCTTTTATTTTGTTGTTAAGACAGAGTCTTATGTAACCCACACTATTCATTTTGTAGCTGAGAATGATTGAACTTCTGATACTATAGTCTCTACCTCCTGGGTTCCTGATTTAGGGATGAGTACTGCCAGACCTTCTTTATGCAGTGCAAGAGATCAAATCCAGGGCTTTCTGCATGTGTGCAAAGACTCTTCCAAATAAGCTACTACCCCAGCAAACTTCAATACCCTACTTTTAACAATGGAGAGATGACCAGGGGAGAAGTAGCCAACAAAGAAATAGCAGAGAGAGAAAATATCAGGCAGAATGGCTTCAATATTTCCAGAACATTTCAAGTTACAAAACATTCTCTAGAAATACCACTTACTAGACTACTTTAAAACCATAGCAAATTGAAAAAATGAATCCATACTCTGTGTCTCTTCTGACTATAATGGCAAAAGCTATAAATTAACATAGAAAATAATATTGCAAGTCACAGACATTGTGACCACCTCACAAAAATACAAAGTATCATTTAGAAAACCTAGAGAAATGGACTAACTTCTGACATATATATATATATATATATATATATATATATATATATATAGACATGAGGATATTATAAGCCTTAATAAATCAATAAAAAGTAATGAGTCTGGGTTAGTGGCTTAAGAAAAAAGGAAAAAATATCTCCATTCAAAGAAAAGTCCAGGACCAGATGGTTTCACTGATGAATTTTATTAGACCTTTCAAAAACTATATAAATTCTCAACTTACTCTAATAAATTGAAAAGAAGGGACTTGCTTCTAATTTAATCCTTGACATAAGCATTACTCTAAGCTAAAAGAAGGTAATGACCCTTGTCCACCAAAAGAAGAAGAGGAAGAAGAAGAAGAAGAAGAAGAAGAAGAAGAAGAAGAAGAAGAAGAAGAAGAAGAAGAAGAAACAGAAAAGAAGAAAGGAAGACAAGCAGATCAGAATTCGTCATGAGCATAAAACAAAATTTTTCAACACAAACACTAGCAATCCAACAGGACTTTCAAAAGATCAATTATCATTATCAAGTTTGAATTAATTAAAGATTAATTAAATTAACAAGGATGGTTTTATATAAACAAACATCATGCATTGTCATATATCATGTCAACATAACAAATGATAAAAATATGATTATTGCATTGTGTAAAAAAGTTGAAATTCAATACTATTTCACAATAAAATCCATGAATAAATTAGGTATAGAGGATCATGCTTCTATACCTTTATATTATATTATAATTGTTATAATTTATAAATCCACAGTCAGATGGTGCAGAATGTAGAAAATCTGAGATCTGGAACACACAGGATTTTTACTTCACCAATCTTGCTGAATATAATGAAAGTTGGCCACAGCAATTGGGCAAGAGAAAGAAATTAAAGATATACAAAGTATAAAAAGGAAATCAAATTATCCCTGTTCATTGATGACAACTTTGAAAATAGGAAAAAATGAAATATTTCCTCTTCATAAAAAGTACTAGAAATAATAAACAGGCTTAGTAAATTAGCAGCATGCAAAACTAACACAAACAATCAGAAGTGCTTTTGTATTTTAATAACAAACAGTGAATAATACATTTTTTAAAAAAGCTCATTGACACAAACTACCCATTCTGTCGTTCACAGGTAAATGGATTTACATTCAATGTATAATATAAGGTAAAACAATCCTTAGAATGTCTGACTGTTTTCTCTGACATGAAAATTAAATTATGTTGACATGACTACAGAATAGTGGTTGCCGAAAGATGGAAAGAGGATGTTAAATGGGGATAGGGTTGGGCTGATGCACTGAACTTGCACAGTGAATCATACCAGTTTGTGAATGGTACGTGTTTATCAAGAATAAATTATAAAACTAACTACAAAGCTGGATGTGTAGTGAATGCCACCTACCAAGCATTCAAGAGGCTGAAGTAAAATGACTATAGATTAAAGACTAGTCTACGTAGCACAGCCTACAAGTCCATCCAACAACAACCAACACCAAAATAAATGTAATGGTAGTAATATAGAACTTAACTCTAAATTAATAGTATCTAATTTATATGCTATTTCCATCCCTTATTGACTACATAACCTTGAAATTTTAAAATCCGTATTAACTTCAATTTAGGCACACCATAGATGTGATAATAGCAATTAGCATTTTAAATAAAATAATTAATAAATGGTTTTGAAAGCACAACACTCTAAATAGTAGATGTAGGCTCAGAGCAGCTACAGTTGATTCCAGCAGACCTCTGATGGATGACTGCATAAATTACAGTGTCCATTGATCATCATCTGACTCTAACATCCCATTCCTAGTATCATTACACACATACGGATTGTCAGGCATGGATTGTGAAGTATATTTTTATGGCTATTTTTTAGAAGTACTATCTTTATTAATGCTGTGTAGTGGTGACTATACCAAATTTCCCATATTGAAAATGACAGAGGACCACAAACTATCTCTGTTTTGCTTTTATATTTGGGTATCATTTTTGTTTCATATAAGAATGTTTTATTTATATATACATATATATATATGATTCTTTATTACTTTTTCCCTTAACTATTATTCATTCCTTTTATTTTAAAATGAAATTTTAAGTGCATAACTTCCTTTCAGAAACTTGTGACTTTGCTTTGCTTTGGCATAATTCTAAAAATTTTATCTTAAGTATATTCATGTTCTTCAAGAAGTTACATTAAATCATTCTTTAAGTCTCCTAGATTACGTTTTTTTAGCTAGCAAATGAGCTTCTCCAATGATAAAACAGCATATCGGGCAAATTAGAATCCAATGGAGTAGAATTTATTTCAGCAGGATTCTAGGAAACATCACTTACACACACATTCTGAGCACTTAAAATAAAGTGATAAAGAGGAATCAGCATCTGTGCTTTTACAGCAAATCATGACAGATACAGCTCTTCCCTCTCCTTAATAGGGTTACTAAACAGACGGTCAGAGAAATGTATTGAGCATGACGTATCTGGGTTCCAGCAAGCAATTAAACAAGATTTCTCATGATGTTCTAAAGGACAAAGTAGAGGGAATATAGCCAAGTACAACAGCAGTTAGGTGGAAAAGTTGCTGCTCAGATTATTTTTTCCCAAATGTTTTTAATTAATGTCAGCCTGCCTAGTGGATCCTAGCCCTGCAACAAGCACTCTTCATTCAGTGCCTCCAGCTTAACATTCTGGTCAATTATTTGGACAAAGAGAATGAAGCTAAATTTTCCCCATTCAAACATAAAAATAAATTGAAGTTTAACTCCTGTACTAGAGAATACAATTACAGTAAAAAACATTCACGAGCTGCAATATCTTACTAAATTTATATAGATGAAAGTTTGTAAAAATATTGGGTTGTATGTATAGATATGCAATGCAGAAATAGGCATATTTATATTCTGATTGTGTAACAAATCAAAGTACAAGTACTAAATGTTTTACTTGGCAAAGAGTTCATTAGTCTCAGTATAATATAATCATCAAATAAAGAAAAGACCTATCTAAATGTTGAAAGCATTCATGGATGTAGAGTACTGACACTAAAATGTTCTGGTCATAGGGATTTTTTTCCACACCCAGTAGACTTTAAAAATCTTGTTTCTATTATTATTTTAAGTAGAAGAAAGGTAAATACATTTTATTGTTTTGCAGAATATATGAGGAGACATTTTGACTTCTCAGAAGCATCTTCTTGCTTTTCTGTGTTTGTTCAGTGTCTTCCAAAACATCTACTTTTCATAACCAAGATCCAATTAAGATTAATAGCTAAATAGCTTTTCCCTCATTTTCCTTGGAGCACAGTCGTGATGAATAGATGTTTCATTAGTCCTTTATAGAATATCTTATCAAATTTTGCATTTTAGTTGTAATATGTGATAGAAACAAAACAATAAGCAAGGTTTAAAGAGTGGCAGTTTTGAATTCTATTTAGATTATTTTTTAAGTTCTATTTTATTTTTAAATTGTGTGTATGTGTTGTTGTTGTTGTTATGTGCACATGAGTATAGTACCTAAAAAGGTCAGAGTCATTGGAACTCCTGAAGCTGGTATTACAGGCTTTGTGTGCCAACTGATGTGAGTGCTAAGAACTCAACTCCCACTGCCTCCAGTTTCTTTTTTATATAGTCTATTAAAGTTAATCTCTTTATTGCTATAGTTCAAAGTATTACACTCAACACAATTTCTCTTAGGGTAGATATAAAAACTACAATAGTTTATATGCTTTGCTATTGACTCCACAGATATAACGGCTTAAACTCTCATTCATTTCTTATCTCCAAAGACTCTGAAGGAGGTCTTCAAATTGGTAGATTACTTACACTTAGTAAACTTTTTCCTTGTCCATTTTTTAGCCTGTCATCTTTAACTTATAACATACAAGATTGTTGAATTGAGTTAGGAAGGGAAATAATATGAGAAGTTAGGCATTGAGTAAACCAGGTCTATAAAGGGAACACCCCCCCTCCAACCATATCTCCTCAGTTAGATCTTGCTTACATGACCGCATCTAGCTACGAAGGAGGCAGGCGAATGCAGTATGACTGTAGGTTAAGAAGAGAAAATGGATTTGAAGTGCAGATTGTGCTAGGTCTCTTTTCCTATAGTTTATAAACTACCTTGAGAGTCAGGGGACAAAAACAAACCCTGAGGTATACATTTACTAATACTTTTAAGTATCCTAACTTCTAAAGCAAAGACATTTAAAAAAAAAAGCCATGGCCATTAAAACCATGTGGAAATATAGTATATGTATAAAAATTATGGAGTAGATATTACAGAAAGAGGGAAAATCCTTTAAAATTGGAAAAGCAGAACTTTAAAAGTGGGGGTATTCAGAATACATAAAGAGCTCTTGGAATTTAGCAATGCATAAAATAGTAATTCAAAAATAAGCAAAGACCTGAACTAGGTATTTCTCCAAAGCAGGTAGACAAATGGGCAGTAGGCACGTACAGAGATTCACAAAAATCACTAATTAAAGGAATGAATGTCAAAAACCATAATGAGATTCTACCTCACATCCATTTGGATGACTGCCATAATAAAGAAGAAACCTTTGGAAAATCACAGCTGCAGACCAGAATTTAAATATGTTTGGATTCTTGTGTAGCATTTGTATTTAAGATTGGTTTAACCTCCAACCTAAACAGTTTGGTGGCTACTAAAAAGATTAAATTAAATTTAGATTTCAGAAATTCTAGCAATATCTCAGTAATTCTACTTTCTGAGGAGGTATCCTAATTAATTGAAATCAGAGTTTTAGAGAGATCTTTGTACATACATGTTTAAATTAATACTATTCACAAGAGTCAAGGTAGAAGCCATTCAGCTCTTTATAAATGGTTAAGCCAAGTGTAGGAAAAGCAACTAATGAAATATTACTCAACCTGCAAAAGGAAGTAAATTATAAAAATCTTGGAGACATTTTGTTAAATTAAATAAACCAATTACAAAATTTTAAAATACTACATAATTTAATTTAGATAGGGGAGATGGTATTTTTCACTGTCCCATAGAATGATCTATGATGACCACACATATGGTTTTGAATGAAAAAGATGCTGAGTACATAGCAAGCCATAGTAAAAGAGTATGTAACAATTAGCAAGTGGATAAATGATAGATAGCAGAACATCCAACAGAAATTGAATGAGGAAACCCTATTGAGATAATCAGCTGGAGTTCCTTCTAGAAAGTGTTCTGGGTAGAGCACAGCAGCTCCCTGGGTTAGGGTTCAAATAAAAAGGACAAATAACAAGAAAGGTAATATCATCAAATTGGACATTCACAACAGCCAGCAGAATCTGTCAAGGGAAGTTAAGACAGCTAGCTGGAGTGCCTGATTGAACCGTCTCTCCATGGATGAGCTTCTCATGATTGAACACCTGACCCATTTCCCAGAGCAGATATTTTCTATCAAGGATTAAACAATAGTAGCATCTATTAGAAATTATTTACCTTCTAGCCGTTCTCAATAACATGATGTTTTTTATTCTTTCCATGTTTCTGCTCTTTCTTCTCTGTCACAGGGTTAGAGGGGCAGCCCATCAGTCAAATGTCCTTGAAAGGCAATTTTAAATAAACACGTTGAGCTTCAAAGTGGAATGGGGAGGTATTTCTAGAGCAAGCTTTAGATTCTCAGTGAGCTAAAGGAACACAATTTACAATTAGAATGCACATTGCACACAATCTTATAATTATATGCTTTATCAAGAAAACCAAGTTGAAGCTGAAGTGAAGATAGTCTTAGTTGAAGGCAGGCATCTCTTAGGGTGGCAATTAGCTTAAATTCTTTGAGGTTAAGGATAGTTTTCTTTTGACACTGCCTTATTTATCACTTGATATGACCATCATCGTGTGGCTGCCTATTTGATGCTTCCATTCAAATAAATTTGATGTTGTTTATGGGAAATTACTTCAGTGTGTGTGCTGATAGAACAGCAGTCTATTTCTGAGCCTCTACTTTTAGTTAAGACATAAACTAAAAGCTATCTCTTGATCCTGTGAGGAAATTAATCTCTCTCAAAAAAAGATTTCACGTACAAGAGGAATATTAATGGCATAAATAATACCTTTACACATTCTTATTTTGGATGCTTCAGTTTTATACATGATGAAAGACAGCACTACCCAGATTGATTTTTACCGTGTGATACTAACACTGTCTAGGGGAAATAGCTAGCTTCCCCTTGCTCTGATTTCAGAAATCTGACCTGTCATTCAAATCCCTGTAGCTGACAGAGCATTTACCCGTGTAGAAAGGTTTTGAAAAACTCTAGGCTTAAAGAGATGCAAAGCTGTCCATATTTACCTGGTTAGCTGACCGACCAGCAGGTCCAGTTATTCAGGGTCCCGAAGAGGCGCTACCTGAGGGTCAAGGGGGGGAGAAAAGAAGGAGACCAAGCAAGGTTCTGTTGTCAAGGTCTCGTTTATTGAGAGGAATGTACCCCATTTAAAGCTCTGAAGCAGGAATTGAAGCAGGAACTGAAGCTTAGGGTGGGGGAGTACTGGGAAGTGCCCAAGGACATAAGGTGAATCATTAAACTGCAAGACTTAGACAATGAGGCAACAGTCTTCCGGGGACAAGTTCTTTGAAAAGGTCAAGCCCTTCTCAGGAATCTGCTCAGGGCAGGGTTCTAGCTTTGCTTAGTTCGGACGTCCGGTCCCCGACAATTAGCATCTGAGAAAATATATGCCCTTTCAAAACCTCTTTTTTCATAAATTAAATTCTTTGTAAAAGAAATTTTTGGCTTTTCTTAAGACATTTCGAAATATAAGAAAATAGCATATTTGTAGAACATGAGGAACGTACTTTGATTTATTTAGAAATGAATATAGTTAGATGGAAATTACATTAATTTCTACTTTAAATAACAATACTTATTAGAAACATTAACAATTATAATCATGCAATTGTTAGCTTCATGCCAGACACTTAGCCAGAACTTTACAAGCATTACTTCATTTAATCCCTTCAGCCTCCTACAGTGTGGGCTATTATGACTGTTTTACAAAACAAAACAAAACAAAAACAAACAAAAAGCCGAAACCCTGAAAATTAGAGAGGCTAAGTAGCTCATCCAAGGTCACGGACCTTAAATAACAATGTCAATTTTTACAAAAATATTTATTTACTTCATTAATGGGAGGGTGTCAAAATATGGCTCAGCAATTAAGAGTGCTTGCTGCTCTTCCAGAGAACTCATGATTAGTTTTAAGCATTGGTTAGCTCACAGCATCCTGTAACTCTAATGCCCTGTATGTACTCTGAAGAAACCTGAACAAATATGGCATATACTCTCACAGACATAGAAACATACATGTACATAATCCTCCCATTGGCTATCTTTCATACTACCAGAATGTGATATTGATGGTGCTGTGTATATAGGGAGGAACAGTTATCAAGTCTTATCCAATTGTGAACAATCTAAACTAAAATAATAACTAACATTGCAAGATATACCAATGGGTGCAATAGTGGCATGGATATTATAGGGTAACCAGCTCTTCTGTGGTTTGATTTAATGTCTGCTTTACATGAGAAAACACATATCTAGTATTGTTCGTCTGGCTGAGAATCCATCCTGAAAGAGTGTATAGGCTCTAAGAGTAAAACTACTAATCTTTGCTAAACGGATGTGATACTAAACTGCCCTCCAAATTAATATTTGTATATCCATAGATTAGTTTAGTTATAAGATCTCATACAACTTTTGTTGTGTAGTGGATTACACTTTACAAAGAAGCTTGTGGCTTGTCAAAGTGTAGAGAATGAGTGTCTGTTCAAAGGGGTATATAAATAAAAATCTACATGTCAAGATTGGGTAACCTTTTATGAAGCTGTTGGCTAGTGGGGCCACATTGAACTTCCAAATGTTACAGGATATTGCTGTTGTTCTTCATTACCCTCCAGAACTTAATTGTAAGACCCTATTGCTGAATGTACTTGATTCATAGAACGTGGAGAAATCAAACCAGTATAGATATATTAGTTTCATCTCTGCTGACCAGCTTTCATAGTGCTAAAAATTGCTACTCAAGCTACCAGAGGAGAAAAGTAACCATCAATCTTAGCAAACTGTGAGCTCTGAGAGCTAACAATGGCTGGACTTCCAAGACAGGCCCTGTGGTACCAAAGCACAAATGTTATGTGAGTAACTAAACACTTTCAGATTAGATTTAAGGCCTGATTCACAAGATGTAATCCTTATCTGGTACCATTATTTTGGCCATCAATCAGAAAAAAGAGGTCATAGACCCTATGGGACAAACTATTATTATTCTGATAAATAAGCATAGTATTAAACTGACTTCTAATGACAGATTAGTACACCTCTCAGGCCTCATCAGAGAAACTTTTGCTTGAAGTAGATGGTGATTAACACAGAAAACTACAACTTAAACCAAACATGTAGAGATTAAGAGATTGTGGAATACTCAGGCACAAGAGGGACATCTAATCATACTTTGCTGGGGTTAGTCCAGCATCCAGGTCTCCAAGGAAGACAATGAAAGGGCATATGGAATTGGTGTTTAAGACCAAAAGCTCCTTATTTTGGCAATTTAACTCTTTCTTCAAATCTTTGCTATTTTGTGACAAACACTGTTGGCTACTGGCAATTTAACTGTTGCTGATAGCAACAGGAGATTAAGAAAAAAAATCTAAATACTTAGGCTCTTTTCTCTTTGGATTAAGGGCCCCTTGCTGGCCAGGCAAAATACTCATAGATCTTTAACTCTTTGTGAGCCAGAGAAAAGAAGGAAAGCTAGGCAAGCACGCACATGTATGTGCATGTACACACACACAAAGTTGGCCTGACCACCTGTTTCATCCATTTCACAAGTCGACATACATACTTACATACACACATATACCCATGTGTATATGTGTATATATGTGTATGTGTGTGTGTGTATTATAATACATACACACTTTATTTTCTTCTCACAGCCTTTTCATACATTCTTATGCAACAGTCCTTTATAAAATTACCTCATATAAAAAATTCTTACACAAAAGGGGAGTTACAAGATGTTGATAGTAAGTTCCAAGCAGTGTTTCATTCTATAAGTTCAAAGCAACAGTTTCACATGGCCTTTCTGTATCATATTATAAACCTGTGCCTTCATCCTTAGACCTGACCTAGAATTAATGTTTTTCCTTGATCACAAATATGTCCCAAGCTTGTTTCTCTTCTTAGTGTACTCCTAAAAGCTCATTGTAATCCTTTTTATGCAGCTTTTACTTATTTTTCTATGAGGAAGGGGCACAGAACATTCTATTCTTGATTCTAACTTTATTACATCTTTCTAGCGAAATAATTAAAATTATCTCCTTAAGCTTTCTTCCTAAAATTATTTTAATCAAATTAGTAATACTATAAAGTCATTAATTTCTGTAAATAGCATGAATTCATGAAAGTTCATCTACATGGTGATCTGCAAGAAATTTCCCAAATAGGGTGGGCCAATGCCCAAGAATTATTAGGCTGTGTAATAATAGCAGGAAGGGAATATCAGCATTGAGAATCAATCCTAAGATGAAGTCTTTGGAACTGTATCTCATAGCTGCCATGCAAAATTGTGGGCCATCTCCAGGAAATTCACTTGTTTGACATAGCCTTTTCTAGATGGTTGCTGTTAATACTCCTCCCAGTAAGGCTCAGATATTGTCATGGAAAAGGAACAGGAAAATTATAAGCATCAGAAACAGTGGATAACTACAGTGAAAAAAATAGATCCAAATTGTACATATGAACTTACAGCATCTATGAGACAATACCTATGCAAATTCAAACCAGATAGAACCTCATCCTTAGCTGAGGATTTATTGGAAATTGATAGCTACTGTGAGAGGAAGTCATTTTTCTTTAAGGGTGTGATTCCAATAGATTGACTAGGCACGAGGGGTATTGTCATGTCCAAGAGTACTTGGACAACAAAATGTGGACATAATTTGACTAAAAAAAATTAGATAAAACAAGACACAAAATTGCATAGATAGGAAAATAGGGAGTTAGGACAAACCATAAAATAAATGTGGTCAAAATACATTGCATACATGCATGAAGTTCTAAGCAAATAGCAATGTATTTCATATATAAAAGTAAAACAAATATTTTTAAAGTATTTGAAATATTCTTGAAAAATGAAGTGAGTGAAATATACAACAAAGTCCAAGCTCCACTCATTGCTGCTGACTCGGAAAAAGTAGGTGTTCTCTTTGTGGGGTAAGGGCTATAGTTGATCATGTTTTTCTGAAATAAAATGCAAATTATCCAACCAACACAATTTTTTACAACCCTGTGCAAGTCAGCTTTTCATTAATGCAGCAAATACCCCTGACTATCAACTTGCAAAGAGATAAAAAATTATTTTCCCTCACAGTTTTAGAATTCTCAGTGCATGCTTAGTTGGATTCATCACAGTAAGAGTGATGAGGCAGCTGCATACAATGGGACAGACAAAGCCCATTCACTCTAACAGTGGAGAGTCAAGAGAGAAGGGCCCTGAGGCAGGTATGTGCTGAAATTCAAAAGCCTATGAATCCCCATCATCTCTTCATATACTCAGCCCTGGAATAAGGTTCTAGGGTACATTGAAAATACAAACTATAGCTGGTCTATCACTCCTACATTTTATACCTTGTATTGTTAATTCTGTTTCTGATACCGACTTTTTAGACAGAATTCATGTTTGTCCCTTCAACAAATAAAATTCTACTTTTCTTCATCGTCCATGACCTCTGGACATTCTGCTTAACTCCTATTTCCTTAAGAAGAGAAGTTTTGTAGGATGTCATACAGGTGAAGGCAGGTACAAGATAGAACGAGTCTTGTCACTGGGTGAGAAGGAATGATGGGTGGGAGAAAAGTTTGAGGGAAGAGGAGGCTGGAATGGAAGGAGGCTGGAAGGAGAAGCTGCCAAGAGAACATGGAGGCAGATGTTAAGATTCCACAGTTGTTATGAATGTACTTATGGGATGTATGTGCATAGGGCTTTGTGTGTTTAGACGGACAATTATATCTTATCAATTGGATCAGAAGTTATTGTGTTGTGTGTCCATTCATGTAGCGATTTAAGTTTATGAGAGCGTGTGGCAGCTAGAGACACTGGGCCACCACGAAATCAGGATGTATATTTCTGGCATGCTGAAGCCTGGCTTGGGAACTAAATGGATAGAGAGCTTAACATATTGATATATTTTGGGTATTAAGGTTAAATAAAAATCTGAGGACAAATAGAAAACAATCTTTGGATTTTTCTTTCAAGGATTATTTGACTTATCTAACATCTACAAGATTCCATTACCAATGACTTGTGTTTCCTTATTTGTTTTAAGTTTGAGTGCTATGTTTATTGAGCACTGTAATCTAAATAGTCTCAAGAAATGGTGCCTCTTAAGTTTTCAAAGTGGGTAAGAATCACCGAGAAATGAACATTTTAATTAAGTAGGTCAAGGTAGGAGGGTTTGTTATTTGCCAGAGCCATTCCAATTTCTACAGCACCTCATTTTGGTTGAAGTGTGGCTATAGTTAATCTCTACAAGTAAATTAACTTGGGTCTCTAGATTCTTCCCTTCATTATTTTGCAGACCCCAAGTATTGGTTAGCTAGAAAATATGTTTATAGATCACATTACATTCTTTGACTAGTCATTAGTTACCTATAGAGTGGTCAACTAGAAGCTAAAAATAAAAATCTTTCCAACCCTTCCTGTTCCTTCCCTTTCTAGCCTATAAGTACCCCAGCTTGTAAGTGAATGATGAATGTGCTCTGGCTCCTACAGTGACACCCTCTACAAAATCTTTCCCCAAAGAAAGCTAGTAGTGTCTTATTCTAACCCTTATCAGTCCACGGTCACAATTCATGTGGGTTTCACATTTAAAACACTACTAGTTGATCCCAGCACTGCTGGTCCATTGATATACATTCTGTAACAAGTATGAAAAGACTGCTTACATACTTAGTATTAAAAATAGACTTTTTTATCTTTCTTAAATCTGTTTCTTCTGTTCTCATTTTTGAGAACCTTGAAGAGTATATTTGTCATTTTCTTAAAATTTTCTTAGATTCACAGAAATTTATGCTCACCAATATTGTAAAAAAAACTGGGGTGTAGAAGCTTTTTAGAATGTTTGATAAATGAATTGGTAAATGCATGAAAGAATTTCTAGATGAATATATAGTGTGATGGATGATTAATTTAATAAAAGTTGTATAAAACCTTTCAAACTTATGGCCATGGAAAATTTAAAGAATCCAAACTGTCCATGGAGATTTGTGTAGAAGAAGACAATATGAACAAAGACAAATTTATATAAAAATGGTTCCATAATGTGAATTAAGGAGTATTAAAAACTACTGAACAGTGGTGAGTCCCATTTAGTACACAAAATATTCTTATATAAAAAATGTGAGTTGCTTCTGATTTCTGTCTGCACCTGGAGCTGATGCTATGCCACAGCTTTCTATATCCAGATCCCACAGGTTGAGATCTGGTCTCCCAGGGGTGCTGACACACATAAGACTACAGTTAAGACCATCACTGCTACTCAGAGGGACCTGCCTAAAACCCCCAGGACATAGAAACCCGGGAGCAGTCTGGGATGGGATCCTTCTGGTCTCTGTCTCTACCCAGAGCTGACCCTGGGCCATAGTTCTCAGTACATAAATCCCACCAGGAGAGAGCTGGTCTCCCAGGAGTGCTGACACACAGACCTGCAGAAGGGTCAGGTCACTGTCAGAGACAGCAAGACCAGCTAAAAGAAAGATAACCATATGGAGAGAGGCAAGTGCAAGAACATAAACAACATAAACCAAGGCCACTTGGCATCGTCAGAACCCAGTTGTCCCACCACAGCAAGTCCTGGATACCTCAACACAGCAGAAAATCAAGATTTGGATTTAAAATCACATGTCACAATGTTAGAGGACTTTAAGAAAGACATAAATGACTCACTTAAAGAAATACATGACAACACGGGTAAACAGATAAAAGCCCTTAAAAGGAAACACCAAAATTCCTTAAAGAATTACAGGAAAACACAAACAAACAGGTGAAGGAATTGTACAAAACCATTTAGGATCTAAATAAGGAAAATAGAAAAAATAAAGAAATCACAAAGGGAGACAAGCCTGGAGATAGAAAACCTAGGGAAGAGATCTAAAGTCACGAATGCAAGCATCACCAACAGAATAGAAAAGATAAAAGAGAGAATCTCAAGGGCAGAAGATGCTATAGAAAACATTGGCAAAATAGTCAAAGAAAATGCAAAATGCAAAAAAACTCTTAAACCAAAATATCCAGAAAATTGAGGAAACAATGAGAAGATCAAACCTAAAGATACTAAGTATAGAAGAGAGAGAGAATATTCCCAACTTAGAGGGCTAGTAAACATTTTCAAGTAAATTATAGATGAAAACTTCCCTAACCTAAAGAAAGAGAGGCCCATAAGCAGACAAGAAGCATAGAGAACACCAAGTAGATTGGATCAGGAAATAAACTCCTTCTGTCACATAATAGTCAAAACACCAAATTCACTAAGCAAAGAAAGAATATGAAAAACTGTAAGGGAAAAAGGTTAAGTACTACATATAAAGGCAGACCTATCAAAATTATGCTAGACTTCTCAACAGAGACTATGAAAGCCTGGGCAGATATCATACAGACCCTAAGAGAACACACATGCCAATCCAGGCTGATATATCCAGCAAAAGTCTCAATTATATAGACGGAGAAACCAAGATATTCCATAACAACAACAAATTAACATAATATCTTTTCACAAATCCAGCCCTCCAAAGGATAATAGATGGAAAACTCCAACACCAGGAGAAAACTACACCCTAGAAAAAGCAAGAAAGTAATCTTCTTGCAACAAACCCAAAAGAAGACATAAGTCTATCTCTAACAACTAAAGAAATAGGAAACGACAATCATTGGTCTGTAATATCTCTCAACATCAATGGACTCAATTCCCCAATAAAAAGAAATAGACTAACAAACTAAATATGTAAACAGGAACAACATTTTGATGCATACAGGAAACACACCTCAGTAACAAAGACAGACACTTCTGCAGAGAAAAGTGCTAAAAAATTTTCCAAGCAGATGATCCCAAGAAACAAACTGGAGTAGCCATACTAATACTGAATAAAATCAACTTTCAACAAAAAGTTATCAAAAAGATAAGGAAGGACCCTTCATACTAATCAAAGGAAATATCTATCAAGATGAACTCTCAATTCAGAATATCTATGCTCACAATACAAGGGCGCCTACATTCATAAAACAAACCTTACTAAAGCTCAAAGCACACATAATAATAGTGGGAGACTTCAACACCCCACTCTCATCAATGGACAGATCATGGAAAAAGAACCTAAACAAAGACATAGAGAAACTTACAGAATAATGAACCAAATGGATTTAACAGATATCAATAGAACATTTCATCCTAAAACAAAAGAATATACCTTCTCAGTGCCTCATGGTACCTTCTCCAGAAATAACCATATAATTGGTCACAAAAAAGGCCTCAACAGATCCAAGAAGATTGAAATAATCCTACGCATCCCATCAGATCACCATGGACTAAGGCTGGTCTTCAAAAACAACAAAAATAACAGAAATCCCACATACACAAAGAAGCTGAACAACGCTCTACTCAATGATAACTTGGTCAAGGAAGAAATAAAAAAAATTAAAGACTGCTTAGAATTTAATAAAAATGAAGGCACAACATACCCAAACTTATGGGACACAATGAAAGCAGTGCTTAGAGGAAAACTCATAGCTCTGAGTGGCCCCAAAAAGAAACTGGAGAGAGCATACATTAGCAGCTTGAGAGCACACCTGAAAGTACTTGGACAAAAGAAGCAAATTCACCCAAGAGGAGTAAATGTCAGGAAATAATCAAACTCAGGACTGAAATCAACCAGGTAGAAACAAAAAGAACCATACAAGAAAATATAAATAAATAAATAAATAAATAAATAAATAAATAAATAAATAAATAAATAAATACAGGAGCTGGCTCTTTGAGAAAATCCCCAAGACAGGTAAAACCTTAGCCACACTAACCAGAGAGCACAGACAGTATCCAAATTAACAAAATCAGAAAGGAAAGGGAGACATAACAACAGGAGCTGAGGAAATTCAAAAAAATCATCAGATCCTACTACAAAAGCCTATATTCAACAAAACTGGAAAATCTGGAGGAAATGGACAATTTTCTAGACAGATACCAGTTACCAAAGTTAAATCAGGATCAGATAAACCCATCTAACCAGTCCCATAACCCCTAAAGAAATAGAAGTAGTTAAAAAAAGTCTTACAACCAAAAAAATAAAATAAAATGAAGCCCAGGACCAGATGGGTATACTGCTGAATTCTATAACTTCTTCATAAATGACCTAATCCCAATACTATCCAAACTATTCTACAAAATAGATACAGAAGGAACACTATTCCTTCTATGAAGCCAGAATTATGCTTATACCTAAACTACACAAAGACCCAACAAAGAAAAGGAGCTTCAGATCAATTTCCCTTATGAATAGCTATGCCAAAATACTAAATAAGATTCTCAAAAATCAAATCCAAGAACACATCAAAACGATCATCCATCATGATCAAGTAGACTTCATCCCAGAGATGTAGGAATGGTTTAATATAAAGAAAACTATCAACATAAACTACTATATAAACAAACTAAAAAAAAAAAAAAAAACAAAAACCACATGATCATTTCATTAGATGCTGGGAAAGTATTTGAGAAAATTCAACACCCCTTCTTTTTTTTTTCAGCACTCCTTCAAGATAAAAGTCATGGAAGGATCAGTAATTCAAGGCCCATATCTATTGCTTTTTACATAAGTAAAAGCAATATACAGAAGAAAAGTAGCAAACATCAAGCTAAATGGAGAGAAACTTGAAGCAACCCCAATAAAATCAGGAGGAAGACAAGACTGGCAATGTCTTCTTACCTATTCTATATAGTACTTGAAGTAATAGAAAGAACAATAAGGCAATGAAAAGAGGTCACAGGAATGCAAATTAGGAAAAAAGAAATTAAAATATCACTGTTTGCAGATGATATGATAGTATATTAAGTGACCCCAAAGTTCCACCGGAGAACTAAGCCTGATGAACAATTTCAGCAAAGTGGCTGGGTACAAAATTAACTCAAACAAATCAGTAGCATTCCTCTACTCAAAGGATAAACAACCTGAGAGAGAAATAAGGGAAATGACACCCTTTACAATATTCACAAATAAAATAAAATACCTCCGTGTGATTCTAAGCAACAAGTGAAAGATCTGTATGACAAGAACTTCAAGTCTCTGAAGAAGGAAATTGAAGAGGATCTCAGAAGATGGAAAGACCCCCTATGCTCATGGATTGACAGGATTAGTACAGTAAAAATGGCCATTTTGACAAAAGCAATCTACAGAGTCAATGCAATCCCCATCAAAATTCCAACTCAATTCTTCATACGGGTAAAAAGAGCAATTGGCAAATTCATTTGGAATAACAAAAAACCCAGGATATCGAAAACTATTCTCAACAATAAAAGAACTTCTGGGGGAATCACCATCCCTGACTCCAGCAGTATTACAGAGCAACAGTGATTAAAAAGTGTATGATATTGGTACAGAGACAGGCAGGCAGATCAGTGGGATACAACTGAAGACTCAGAAATGAACCCACAAAGCTATGGTCACTTGATCTTAGACAAAGAAGCTAAAACCATCAAGTGGAAAATGAGAATTTTCAGCATATGGTGCTGGTTGAACTGGAGGTCAGCGTGTAGAAGAATCCAAAGTGATCCATTCTTATCTCCTTGTACAAATCTCAAAGCCAAGTGGATCAAAGACCTCCACATAAAACCAAATACACTGAAACTAATAGAAGGGAAACTGGTAAGACCCTGGTACACATGGGAACAGGAGAAAATTTCCTAAACAGAAAACCAGTGGCTTATCCTCTAAGATCAAGAATTGAGAAATGAGACCTCATAAACTTGCAAAGCTTGTGTAAGGCAAAGGACACTGTCATTAGGACAAAACAGCAACCAACAGATTGGGAAAAGATCTTTACCAATCCTACATATGATAGAGGGCTAATATCCAAAATATACAAAGAATTGAAGAAGTTGGACTCCATATAATGAAATAATCCTTTTAAAAAATGGGGTACAGAGCTTAACAAATAATTCTCAACTGAGGAATATCAAATGGCTGAGAAGCACCTGAAGAAATGCTTGGTATCTTTAGTTATCTGGGAAATGCAAATCAAAACAAACTTGAGATTCCACCTCACACCAGTCAGAATGGCTAAGATCAAAATCTCAGGGTGACAGCAGATGCTGGCAAGGATGTGGAGAAAAAGGAACACTCCTCCATTTTTGGCGGGATTGCAAGCTGGTACAACCACTCTTGAAATCAGCCTGGCAGCTCCTCAGAAAATTGGGCATAGTACTACCTGAGGACCCAGCTATACCACTCCTGGACAAAAGATGTTCCCACATATAACTAGGACACATGCTCCACTATGTTCATAGCAGCCTTATTTATAATAGCCAGAAGCTGGGAACAACCTAGATGTCTTTCAACAGAGGAATGTATACAGAAAATGTGGTACTTTTACACAATGAAATTCTACTCAGCTATTAAAAACAATGACTCCATGAAATCATAGGTCAATGGGTGGAACTAGAAAGTATTATCCTGAGTGAGGTAGCCCAATAACAAAAGAACATATATGGTGTGTACTGACTGACAAGTGGATATTACCCCCAAAGCTCAGAATACCCAAGATACAATTCACAAACCCCATGAAGCTCAAGAAGAAGCAAGACCAAAGTGTGAATGCTTCACTCCTTCTTTGAAGGGGGAACAAAAATACTCACAGGAGGAAATAAAGGGACAAAGTGTGTAGCAGAGACTGAAGAAAAGGCCATCCAGAGAAGGCCGCACCTGTGGATCCATCCCATATGTAGACACCAAATCTAGACGATATTGTGGGTGCCAAGAAGTGCATACTGAGGAGACTCTGATGTAGCTGTCTCCTGAGAGCCTCTGCCAGAGACTGACAAATGCAGAGGCAGATGCTCGCAGCCAACCATTGAACTGAAAACTGGGTTCCCAGTGGTGGAGTTAGAGAAAGGGCTGAAGGAGTTGACAACCCCATAATAAGAACAACAGTATCAACCAACCATAGCCTCCAGAGCTCCCAGGGATTAAACCACCATCCCAAGAGTACATGTGTAGCAGAGGATGGCCTTGTCAGGCATCAATGGGAGGAGAAGCCCTTGGTCCTGTCAAGGCCCGATGCCCCAGTTTAGGGAAATATCAGGGCAGGGAGGTGGGACTGGGTATGTGGTTGGCGAAGGAGCACCCTCATCGAAGCAGTGGGAGGAGGGATGGGATAGCAGCCTTCTGGAGGGGAAACCAGGAATGGGGATAATATTTAAAATGTAAATTAAAAATATTAAATAAAATGAAAAAATGTTAAAAATAGTATGAGTCATAGAATGCAAGCAGAGCCCTTGTTTCTTGTTTTGAGATTCACATACCAATTAGGTTTTTTTTGTTTCTTTTATTATTCATGATTTTGCCATAGACCACTTTCCTAGTATATACCAATGTGTTTGAAAAGTGCCTTGATTTATGACTTTATTTGTTGTGTTACTATAAAACCTGCATCCAAATGTTCACTTATCAAAACCTAAATCTGTGTTCTTGGGTCATGGTCATTCATTGGCTTCAGAATAAACACATCTTATTCCCTTTGTGGTAAGAACTGTGTTTGCTATTTTGACTGTTGAAATAGACATCCAAAATTGAGATTTACAATCTGCTGTAGGGCTTTCAGACTTTTCTTGCAGGCTGTATTCATCTTGTAAATATGCATGTCTCTTTTTACACAAGTCTGCGCTAATACTTAGTTTGTCTTTTCAACAACCACTCCAATGGTGTTACAAGATATCTCTTGTGATTTGGGTTTGTATTGCTTTTACCCTTAGTGCAGGAACCATTTTCATGTGCACTTACTTTTTTTTTTCTTTAAATTTAGGGAAATATTTTTCTTCTGTGTTTATTTTTAATTTAGTTATTTCAATTTTTGCTATTGAGCCGAGTTCTTTGTATATTTGACAAGTTGACACATGGCTTATCTGTATTTTCTCTTATTCTGTTGACTGTTTTCTGATTTTTTAAATTTTGATGGGATCCTATTTGCCTTTACTTGATCGCCTGTGTTTTGGTGATACACAAGAGAAAATCATTGCTTAACCTGAGAATTCAGAAAATGTTCTTCAGTGTTTCCTTCTGAAAGTCTTACACCTTTCTGCGCAGTCATTTCTGCTGGAACAGACTGCTAGCTAGTCTGTTGCCGTGACAACACCACATCCTGAGGTATCCCAGAAGATCCGCTGCACTCAGAGCATTTGGTGAGAACCTTCTGAAGTTCTGCAACTGCTGATGGGAGCCCAGTGGACTCCGGGGCCCATCAACCCCCAAAACCCCTGCCTGCTAAATACCACTCCCCTTCTTTTTGCTGGAACAGACTGCTAGCTAATCTGCTCTGCTGAAGACAGCACATCCTGAGGCATCCCAGGAGATCCACTGCACACAGGGCAACTGAGCAACTGATCACCAGCTTATATGCTCCCTGAAAGACACAACAGCTTGAAGGCATGCCTCTATACACAGGACAACTGGGCAACCGACACCACAGTCTGAAGATCTCCTAGGGGCTCTGTGGCATGCAGAACAACTGATCCAATGGACTGAAAGCCTCTCTGGAGTTCTGCTGCACACCAAGAAACAGAAACCACAGTACATAGGCCCCCTTGGAGAACAGCTTCACACAGGACAACAGCTTGACACTTCTCTGAAGACCCAACAGTCTGAATGCCTCCTAAGAGATCACTGCAGCCAGGACAACAGATCAGCGACTTCTCTGCCCCTCTGAAGACCCTCCACCACACAGTTGGAAGGCCCCACAGAAGCTCTGCTACAGTCAGGACCACAGGACTACCAGGAGACCTGAAGGAGCCCAGAGACAAAAGAGACAGACTCCAGACAGAGTCACCCAGTCTAACAAACACCAGTGATAACCAGATGGCAAGAGGCAAGTGCAAGACAGAAGCAACAGAAGCAACAGAAGCCAATATACATGGGCATCATCAGAACCCAGTTCTCCCACTACAGTAAGCTCTGAATACATGAACACACCTGAAAATCAGGAAGCTGACATAAAATCCTATCTCATGAAGATAATAGAGTCCTTTAAGGAGGCTATAAATAACTCAGTGAAAGAAATATAGGAAAACACAGGTAAACAGGTAGAAGCCCTTAAAAAGAAAACAAATAAATCCCTTAAAGAGATACAGGAAAACACAATCAAACAATTAAAGGAATTGAATAAAGCAATCCAAAACCTAAAAGTGGAAGGAGAAACAATAAAGAAAAAATAAATGGATGCAAACCTGGAAATAAAAAACCTAGGAAAGAGGTCTGGAATTCAGATGTAAGTATCACCAACAGAATACAAGAGATAGAAGAGAGAGCCTCAGGTATAGAAGATACCATAGACAGAGATTGACACAACAGTTAAAGAAAATTCAAAACATAAAGAACTCCTAACCCAAACATCCAGAAAATTCAGGATACAATGAAAAGACCAAATCTAAAAATAATTGGAATAGAGAAGAATGAAGATTCCCAGCTCAAAGGACCTGAAAATATCTTCAACACAATCATATAAAGAAGTGTCATATAATAAAGAAAGAGATGGCCATAAAGATACAAGAAGCCTATAGAACACTAAACAAATGAGACCAGAAAAGAAATTCTCTCATGACAAAATAATCAAAACACTAAATACACAGAACAAAGAAAAACTATTAAAAACTGCAAGGGAAAAGGGCCAAAAAACATACAAAGGTAGACCTATCAGACTGACACCAAAGTTCTCAACATAGACACTAAAAGCCAGAAGAGCTTAGTCAGAGGTCATGAAGACTAAGAGAACACAAATGCCAGCACAGGCTACTACACCCACCAAAACTCTCAAGAAACATAGATGGAGAAACCAAAATATTCTGGTTCAAAACCAAATTCAAATAGTATTTATCTACCAATCCAGCCCTACAGAGGATCTTAGAAGGAAATCTCCAAGTAAGGTACCAACAACAAAGAAAAGGCAAGCCATTAAGCATCTCACAACAGAGCCAAAAGGAAATAACAACAGGCACATAGAGCCATCTACAAAAACAAACATAACATATCTCTCAATATTAATGGACTCAACTCACCTATAAAAAGACATGGACTAACAAACTGGATATGTAAACAAGACCCAGCATACAAGACCCATTTTGCTGCATACAAGAAACAAACCTCAATAACAAATACAGGCACTACCTCAGAGTAAAAGAATGGGAAAAGGTCTTCCAAGCAAATGGTTCCAAGAAACAAGCTTGAGTTGTCATCCTAATATCCAATAAAATAGACTTCCAACCAAAAGTTATCAAGCATGG
Source organism: Rattus rattus (assembly GCF_011064425.1). Lineage (NCBI taxonomy): Eukaryota > Metazoa > Chordata > Mammalia > Rodentia > Muridae > Rattus > Rattus rattus. The sequence continues at coordinate 116,538,194 of NC_046160.1, read as the reverse complement.
TGAGGAAGGACAGTTTATATGCATCGAAAGGAAAATCTACCAAGAGGAAGTCTCAATTCTGAACATCTATGCCCGAAATACAAGGGCACCCACATTCATAAAAGAAACTTTACTAAAGCTCAACACACATTGAACCCCACAGAATAATATCAGGAGACTTCAGCACCCCACTATTACCAATGGACAGGTAATTAAAACAGAAACTAAACAGAGACACAGTGAAACTAATAGAGGTTATGAACCAAATGTACTTAACATATATCTACAGAACATTTCATACTAAAGCAAAAGAATATACCATCTTCTCAGCACCTCTTGGAACCTTCTCCAAAATCAACCATATAATCACTCACAAAACAAACCTCAACTAATACAAGATGATTGAAATAATCCCATGCATCCTATTAGATCACCATGGTCTAAGGCTGGTCTTCGATAACAACAAAAAATCCACATACACTTGGAAACTGAACAACTCTCTAATCAATGATAACTTGGTCAAGGAAGAAATAAAAAAAGAAATAAAAGACTTCCTGGAATTTAATGAAAATGCTGACACATCATACTCATATTTATAGAACACAATGAAAGCAGTGCTAAGAGGAAAATCTTAAATGGCCTGGTAAAGAAACAGGAGGGATCTTATAGTAGTAACTTGTTTTTTTACAAACAAATTGTTTATTTCTTGTATGTGGGTACACTCTCGTTGCCTTCAGACACACAAAAAGAGAGTATCGGATCCCCATTACATAAGGCAGTAAACCATTATGTGGTTGCTAGGAATGGACCTCAGGACCTCTAGAAGAACAGTCAGTGCTTTTAACCCCTGAGCCACATGTCCAGCCCAATTTAAACTTTTTTTTTCATCTTTATTAACTGAGTATTTCTTATTTCTTTTTCGATTGTTATTCCCCTTCCCTATTTCCAGGCCAACATCCCCCTAACCCCTTCCCCTCCCCTTCTCTAGGAGTGTTCCCCTCCCCATTCTCCACCCATTACCACCCTCCCCCCAACAATCACATTCACTGGGGGTTCAGTCTTGGCAGGACCAAGGGCTTCTCCTTCCACTGGTGCTCTTACTAGGGTATTCATTACTACGTATGCAGTTGGAGTCCAGGGTCAGTCCATGTTATAGTAGCAACTTAACAGCACACCTGAGAGCTCTAGAACAAAAAGAAGCAAACACACCAAAGAGGAATAGACTGCAGGAAATAGTCAAACTCAGGGCAGGAACCAACCAAATAGAAAAAGAGAACACTACCAAAAATCAACCAAAAAGCTGGTTCTTTAAAAGAATCAACAAGATAGTCAAACCCCTATCCAAACTAACCAAAGGACCCAGAGGCAGTATCCAAACTAATACTAATATTCGTCAAACTATTCCATAAAATAGAAACAAAAGAAACACTACCTAATTCATTCTATGAAGCCGCAAGGACCCAACAAAAAGGAGAACTTCAGACTAATTTCGATTATGAATGTCAAAACAAAAATATTCAATAAAATTCTTGCAAACCAAATCCAAGACACATCAAAACCATCATTTAACATGATCATGTTGGTTTCATCCCAGGGATGCAAAGTTGGTTCAATATACAAAATCCACTAACATAATTTACTACATAAACAAACTCAAAGAAAAAAAAATCAGATGATCATCTCCTTAGATGCAGAAAAAGCATTTGAAAAGGTCAACACTTCTTCATGTTAAAAGTATTGTAAAAATCAGGAATTCAAAGCCCAAATGTAAATATAATAAAAGCAATTTACTGCAAACCAACAGCCAAAATCCAATTAGATGGAGAGATACTTGAGGCAATCCCACTAAAATAAGGGACAAGAATGCCCACTCTCCCCATATCAAGTCAATATAGTACTGGAGGTGCTAATTAGAACAATAAGACAATGAAAAAAGATCAAGGGGATACAAATTGGCAAAGAAAAGGTAAAGGTATCACTATTGGCAGATGATATGATAATATACATAAACGATCCCAAAAATTTCACCACAGAACTCCTACACCTGATAAACAACTTCAGGAAAGTGGCTGGATATAAAATTAACTCAAATAAATCAGTAGCCATCCTTCATACAAATGATAAACAGTCAGAGAAAGAAATGGGAGAAACAACTCCATTCATAATAGCCATAAATAATATAAAATATTTTGGGGTAACTCTAGCCAAACAAGTGAAAAATCTGTATGAAAATAACTTCAAATCTCTCAAGAAAGAAATCTAAGATCTCAGTAAATGGAGAGATCTCCCATGCTCATGGTTTGGCAAAATTAATATAATAAAAATAGCCATCTAACCAAATGCAATCTACAGATTCAATGCAATCCCCATCAAAATCCTGACACAATTCTTCAAAGGCAGGGAAAAAGCAATTCTCAAGTTCATCTGAAAAGGCAAAATATTCTGGAAAACCCCAGAATAGCAAAAATGATTCTTAACAATAAAAGAATGACTGGAGCAATCACCATCCCTGACTTCAAGCTCTACTACAGAGTAATAGTGATAAAAACTGCATAGTATTGGTACAGAGACAGACACGATCAATGGAATAGAATTGAAGACCCATAAATAAAACCACACACTTATGCACTTGATCTTTGACAAAGAAGCCGAAAATATACAATGGGAAAAAGAAAGCATCTTTAATAAATGGTGCTGGTCTAACGGGCAGTCTGTATATAGAAAAATGAAAATAGACCCATATTTTTCACCTTGCACAAAGCTCAAGTCCAAGTGGATCAAAGACCTTAACATGAAATCAGGTACACTAAATCTATTAGAAGAGAAAGTGGGAAAGAGCCTTGAATTCATTGACACAGGGGAAAATTTCCTAGACAGAACTCTAATGACTTATGCTCTAAGATCAAAAATTGATAAATGGGACCTCATGAAACTGAAAACCTTCTACAGTGCAAAGGACATAGTCAATAAGATAAATTGGCAACCTACAGATTGAGAAAACAATCTTCACTAACCCTACATCCTATAAAGGGTTAATATCTAAAATATATAAAGAACTCAGGAAGCTAACCACCAAAAAACCAAACAACTCAATCACAAAATGGGGTATAAAACTAAACCAAGAATTCACAACAGAGGAATCTCAAATAGCTGAGGAGTACTTTAAGAAATGTTCAAATTCCTTAGTGATCAGAGAAATGCAAATCAAAATGACCCTGAGATTCTGCCTTACACAAGTCAGAATGGCTAAGATCAAAACCTCAGGTGACAACACATGTTGGCGAGGATGTAGAGAGCTCATCCATTTTTGTGATTGCAAACTGGTACAACTGAAAGAACCTAGCTCGAGTCTCAGGATGGCACGCCCCAGGAAACACCGATCCCGGACGAGCCCCCAAATGAAAGATCCCACACAGAGAGAGACCCTTACTCAAGTCTCGGGTAATCGTGGACCCCAGACACAGAGAGACCATTTCGGATGTAATAAGCAAAGGTGAGGTTTATTACGGAGATCTATTATGGGGATCTCGGGGCCGACACGTATCCCACACAGGAGACAGAGGTGTCGACCCCAAAGCTTAAAAGTCAGGGGTTTATATAGGGAAGACTAGGGGGGTTGGCGCGGTTTCACACAATTGGCTGTTTCAAACAGTGGCGGCTAATTTTTGGCGCGGCTGTAAGTGATTGGCTCATTTAAACATAGCAGTGAGATCACAACACAGCAGAAGAGTACGTGCTGACTGGGGCATTCAGGATTTTAGAAGCTAGGGGCGTATCAGGGTTTGAAGGACATCTGGTTAAGGTGTGACTCTGAGTAAACTGGGGGAGGTGCCCTTCTGTATCTTTATGGCCTGTCAGTCCTGGCTGCAGGGCGGGCCCCGCCCTGCCTGGACAGTGTTTAGCCCTGAGTCTGGATTTTGAAACTTATTCTTTTAATTTTATATTTTTAAACCTTAAATCTGTATATTTTTTCTTTCACAACCACTCTGGAAATCAATTTGGAGGTTACTCAGTAAATTGGAAATAAATCTACCTGAAGACCCAGAAATACCATTCTTGGGCATATACCCAAAAGATGCCCCACAATGCCACGGGGTACATGATCCACTATATTCACAATGGCCTTGTGGTAGCCAGAAGCTAGAACTAACCCAAATGTCCCACAACAGAAGAATGAATACAGAAAATGTGGTTCATTAGCACAATGGAATACTACTCAGCTATTGAGAATGATGCCATCCTGAGTTTTGCAAACAAATAGGTGGAACTAGAAAATATTATCCTGAGTGAGGTAACTCAGACCTTAAAGGACATGCATGGTATGTATTCATTAATAAGTGGATATTAACCAAAAAAAGTACGATAATCCCAAGATAGAGTCCACTGAACTCAAAAAGGTCAACAAGCTGAAGGGTCCAAGTGAGGATGCTTAGTCCCACTTGGGAGGACTAAGAAAGCAATCACGGGGGTGGTGGTTTGGGAGCAGAGGGAATGACCTGTGATGGAAAAAGGATGGGGGGGGGGGAAACATGGTCTGGTACTAGGAACAAGAAAGGGGCTGAAGCCCTGAGGGCCAGCAGAAAAAAATGCAAATAGGCACCCTGGGGGTGTTGGAGGGACCCTCCAGAGTGTACCAGAGACCTGGAAGGTAAGAGACTCTCAGGACTCAAAGAGAGGAACCTTAGAAGAAATGCCCTAAGGTAGGGAAAGGAAATTTGTAGAGCCTACCTCCAGCCGAAAAACATCAAGTGAGGGATGGAGTTGCCATCCTACAGTCTAAACTCTGACCCATAATTGTTCCTGTCTGAAAGAACTGTAGGGATGGAAATGGAGAGGAGCCTGGGGAAAAAGAAGGTCCAGTGACGGGCCCAAAGTTGAATCCAGCTCAAGGGGAGTCCCCAAGGTCTGACACTATTACTGTTGTTATGGTGTGCTCACAAAAGGGAGCCTATCATGACTGCCCTCTGAAAGACTCAACAAGCAGCTGAAGGAGTTAGATGCAGATATATACACCCAACCAGTGGACAGAAGCTGCTGACACCTGTGGTTGAATTAGGGAAAAACTAAAAAGAAGCTGAGGAGGATGGCAACCTTGTAGGAGGACTAGCATTCTCAATTATCCTGGGTCCTCAGTATCTCTGAGACACTGAGCCACCAATCAGACAGCATAGACCAGCTGATATGAGGCCCTTAACACAGCAGAGAACTCCTGGGTCTGGGTTCAGTCAGAGAAGATGCATCTAACCCTCACGAAACTGGAGGCCCTAGGAAGTAGGAATGTCTGATGGGGTAAGGGTAGTGGGGTGCGGACATCCTAGTGGAGAAAGGGGGGAAGAACTGTAGGAAGGAGAACTAAAAGTAGACGGGAACCAAATATTGGGGTGCTGTAGAGGGCCGCAATAACATTCGCCACCACAAGATGGCACTGGCTTCCACTGCGCCCCACGTGGAAAGCTGGGATAACTTTCGCCATTATAAGATGGCGCTGGCCTCCGCCGCGCCAGCTGACTTCCTTTCAGGAAGTTAACTGTGTGTGCATGTGCAAGAGTGCCTTTGTGCCAGGTCTTTGCCCACTCCGGGGCGTGCCTAATGAGATCATGGGTAAGCAACCAATCAGGTGTGGATGCGCCGCGCTAGAGTGTATATAAGCCGCGTCATGCCGGCTTGAAGAAGATCTCAGAAGATGGAAAGATCTTCCATGCTCATGGATCATCAGGATTAATATTGTAAAAATGGTCATTTTGCCAAAAGTGATCTACAGAATCACTGCAAGTTCCATCAAAATTCTAACTCAATTCTTCATAGGCCCTATCTGCAACTACTTTCTTATCACTGGATCAGCTTTTGGAGGTATCCTTTAGTTTGCTATCTCATAGTACCACAGGCTCTGTTTTGTGGAAGATTTATCATCTGTATTTGTACTGCTGTCTAAGAGGATACCTGGAATACTATACCCCAAACAATTATCTACTTAGAGGGTAAGGTTTTATAATGTTTTTAAAAATAGATTGTAATTAGGAATGACATAAATATTTTCTAGAGCTATAAAAATTAAGACACAATACATTTTGCTATTAAGTAAAAGAATTCCCCAACACACACACACACACACACACACACACACACACACACACACACACACTAAAATATAAACAGTAAAACCTACTCCTCTTGCTTCAGTACATTTTGAAACATTGCAGAGATTTTTATAATTTGTGTAATTATTGTATCAATTAAAGTGAAATAAACTTCTGTAGTGTATGAATCTTAGTATAATGTCTCATTATTGAATGTGGTACATTTTATAAAACATTCTGTAATATTACTATGCATATGCTTGCTTGTTTGTCTATTTTATAGTGATTGTATTAAATTAAAGTCCTAAAAAGAATTCCTTCACTGCCTTGCAGAAAGGTTTCATAGAGTAAAAGTATTTTGAATCACGTAGCTAATAACTTATTAATAATAGTTTGCCATATATTTGATTTGTTTTCCAGTTTTCTCTTAATTCTAAACTAAAAGATAAATAATTAACTTGACACTTATATTGAAAGCCACTTTTTAGTTGCTATAAACCAATGTCTTAAGAGAAAGGAATAGCTTTTTGAGTGAAGGCATAGAAAATTAGAAATAGAATTTAGCTTTGTGACATGATTCAAAATATGCTAGAATACCATTGTGGCTAAGCTTTTTGTGTGAGAATGTATCCTCTCTACCACTTTCAAGGCTGTCACAAAAATCTCTGATGTTTTTAAATAAGATGTTTCAAATGTCCAGTTCCATGTGTGCCCAAAAAATAGGTATGCAGAGAATGATGGTGTTAAATGTGGCTTTTTAAAAAAATTCAACTTCTGTCTATTTAAAAAAATGTTAATTTATAATAATCAGGAAAGGTATTGAATTATATGAGTGGGGGACTGAAAAATATTTCTGAAGTGCAAATACATAGGCTTTGTGGTAAATCAAATACACTATTAATTTCTTTTTTGAAAGTTCAATTTTTTATTATTTTTATTGGATAGTTTATGGATTTACATTTCAAATGCTTTTACCTTTCCAAGTTTCCCCTCTCTCATTCCCGCTCCCCCTGCTTCTATGAGGATGCTCCCCTCCCATTAATCTACTCCCACCTCAACACCCTGGCATTCCCCTACACAGGGAAAGGAACCTTCACAGGACCAAGGGCATCTCCTCCTATTAATGCCAGACAATGCCATACTCTGCTACATACGCAGCTGGAGTCATAGCCTCCTCCACCCCATGTGTACTCTTTGGTTGGTGGTTTAATGCCTGGGAGGTCTGGGGGGGGGTTGGTTGGCTGATATTGTTCTTCCGATGGGATTGCAACCCCTTCAGCTCCTTCAGTCTTTCTCTAACTCCTCCATTGGGGTCACAGGGCTAAGTTTGATGCTTAGATGCAAATATCTTAATCTGTACCATTAAGGCTCTGGTAGAGCATCTCAGGAGACCTCCATATCAGGATTTTGTCAACAAGCACGTCTTGGCATCAGCAATAGTGACTTGGTTTGGTGACTGCATATGGGATGAATCCACAGGTAGGTCAGTCTCTAGATGGCCTACCCTTCAGTCCCTGTTCCACTCTTTGTCCCTATATTTCTACCAATGAGTATGTATTTCCCCCTTCTAAGAAGGACTGATGAATCCACAGTTGGTCTTCTTCTTGAGCTACATTTTGTCTGTGTATAGTATCTTGAATAATTCAAGCTTTTGGGCTAATATCAACTTATCAGTGACAGCATAGCATGTGTGTTCTTTTGCAACTGGGCTACCTCACTCGGGATGATATTTTCTATTTCCATTAATTTCCGTAAGATTTTCATAAAGTCAATTTTTGAATAGCTGAGTAGTACTCCATTGTGTAAACATATCACATTTTCTGTATCTATTTCTCTGTTGAAGGATATGTGTGTTCTTTAAAGATTCTTGCCATTATAAATAAGGCTGCTATGAACATAGGGGAGCAGGTGCCCTTGTGATATGTTGGAAAATCTTTTGAGTATGTGGCCAGGAGTGGTATAGCTGAGGAACTACCAGACTGATGTCCAGAATAGTTGCACCAGTTTGCAATCCCGCAAATAATGGAGGAGTGTTCCTCTTTCTCCATATCCTCGCCAGCATCTGCTGTCACCTGCAGTATTGATCTTAGCCATTCTGACTGGTGTAAGGTGGAATCCCAGAGTTGTTTTGAATTGCATTTCCCTGATGTTTAAGGATGTTGAACAATTCTTTTTTTTAAGATTTATTCATTTATTATATATAAGTACACTGTAACTGTCTTCACATACACCAGAAGAGGGAATCGGATCTCTTTACAGATGGTTGTGAGCCACCATGTGGTTGCTGGGAATTGAACTCAGGACCTCTGGAAGAGTAGTCAAGTGCTCTTAACCGCTGAGCCATCTCTCCAGCCCATTGAACAATTCTTTAGATACTTCTCGGCCATTCGATATTACTCAGTTGAGAATTCTTTCTTTAGCTCTGTTCCCCATTTTTAAGTATGATTATTTGGTTCTTTGGAGTCTAGCGTCTTCAGTTCTTTGTATATATTAGATATTAACCATACATCAGATATAGGATTAGTAAAGATCTTTTCCCAATCTGTTGGTTGCCATTTTGTCCAATTGAGAATATCCTTTGCTTTACTTAAGTTTTGCAATTTTATGAGGTCCCATTTGCCAATTCTTGATCTTAGAGCATAAGCCATTAGTGTTTTGTTGGGGAAATTTTCTCCTGTTCCCATGTGTTCAAAGCTCTTACCCACTTTTTCTTCTATTAGTTTGAGTGCACCTGGTTTTATGTGGAGGTCTTTGATCCCCTTGGACTTGAGCATTGTACAGGGTGATAAGAATGAATCAATTTGCATTCTTCTACATGATGACTGCCTGTTGAGCCAGAACCATTTGTTGAAAATTCTGTCTTTTTTTCCACTGGATGATTTTAGCTCCTTTGTCAAAGATCAAGTGACCATAGTTGTGTGGGTTCATTTCTGGGTCTTCAATTATATTCCATTGATCTACTTACCTGTCTCTGTACCAGTATCATACAGTTTTTATCACTGTTACTCTGTAATACAGCTGGAGGTTAGGGATGGGGATTTCCCCAGAACTTCTTTTATTGTTGAAAATAGTTTTTGCTATTCTTGATTTTTGTTATCCCAAATGATTTTGAAAATTGTTCTTTCTAACTATGAAGAATTTAGTTGGAATTTTGATGGGGACTGCATTGAATCTGCAGATTGCTTTTGCAAGGTGGCCATTATTACTATACTTATTCATCCTGCAAATCTATGAGCATGGAAGATCTTTAAATTCTTTAAGATCTTCAATTTCTTTTTTCAGAGGCTTAAAGTTCTTGTCATAGGTCTTTCACTTGCTTGGTTAGAGTCCCAGCAAGGTATTTTATATATTTGTGACTATTGTGAATGATGTCATTTCCATAACTTCTTACTAAGCCAGTTTATCCTTTGAGTAGAAGAAGGCTGCTGATTTGTTTTAATTTATTATATATCAAGTTACTTTGCTGAAGTTGCTTATTGGGTGTAGGAGTTCTGTGGTGCAATTTTTTGAGTCATTTAAGTATGCTATCATATCGTTTGAAAATAGTGTCATTTTGACTTTTTCCTTTCTAATTTGTATCCTTTTGACCTCTTTTTGTTGTCTAATTGCTCTGGCTAGGACTTCAAGTACTATATGGAATAGTTAAGGAGACAGTGAGAAGTCTTTTCTAGTCACTGATTTTAGTGGGATTGCTTCAATTTTCTCTTCATTTACATTGATGTTAGCTACTGGTTTGGTGTATATTGCTTTTACTATGTTTAGGTATGGGCCTTGAATTCCTGATCTTTCCAAGACTTTTGTCATGAATGGGTGTTGAATTTTGTCAAATGCTTTCTCAGCACCTAATGATATGATTATATGGTTTTTTCCTTTGAGTTTGTTTATATAGTGGATTACATTGATGGATTTTCATATAGTGAACCATCCTTGCATCCTTGGACTGAAATCTACTTGATCATGATGGATGATCGTTTTGATGTGTTCTTAGATTCAGTTTCTGAGAAATGTATTGAATATTTTTTCATCGATATTCATAAGGTAAATGGTCAGAAATTCTTGTTCTTCGTAGGGTCTTTGTGTGGTTTAGGTATAAGTATAATTTCAGCTTCAATGAACAAAATGGATAGTGTTCCTTTTGTTTCTTTTTATTTTTTAGTAGTTTGGAGAGTATTGGTATTAGGTCTTCTATGAAGGTCTGATAGAATTCTCCACTAAACCCATCTGATCATCAGCATTTCTGGTTTGGAGGCTTTTAATGACTGCTTCTATTTCTTTAGGAGTTATGGGACTGTGTAGATGGTTTATCTGAACCTGATCTAAATTTGGTAAGTAGTATCTGTGTAGAAAAATTTTCATTTTATCCAGATTTTCCAGTTTTGATGAGTATAGGATTTTGTCATAGGATCTGATGATTTTTTTAATTTCCTCAGAATCTATTGTTATGTCTCCCTTTTCATTTCTGATTTTGTTAATTTGGATACTGTCTCTGTGCCCTCTGGTTAGTCTGACTAAGGGTTTATCTATCTTGTTGATTTTCTCAAAGAACCAGCTCCTGTTTTTTTGGGTTTGTTTTTGTTTTTGTTTTGATTCTTTGTATAGTTCTTTTTGTTTCTATTTGGTTGATTTCAACCTGAGTTTGATTATTTCCTGCTGTCTACTATTCTTGGGTACATTCACTTCTTTATGTTCTAGTGCTTTCAGATGTATTGTCAAGCTACTGATATATGCTCTCCCCAGTTTCTATTTGGAGGCACTCAGAGCTATGAGTTTTTCTTTTAGCACCGCTTTTATTGTTTCCCATAAGGTTGGATATGTTGTGCCTTCATTTTCATTAAATTCTAAAGTCTTCAATTTCTTTCTTTATTTCTTCCTTGATCAAGTTATCATTGAGTTGAATGTTATTCAGCTTTCATGTGTATGGGGACTTTCTATTGTTTTTGTTACCAGCCTTAGTCTGGTGATCTGGTAGGATGCATGGGATTATATCAATCTTCTTGTATCAGTTGAAGCTTGTTTTGTGACCAATTATATGGTCAGTTTTGGAGAAGGTACTATGAGGTGCTGAGAAGAAGGTATATTTTTTTGTTGTAGCATGAAGTGTTCTATAGACATCTGTTAAGTCCATTTGGTTCATAACTCCTGTTAGTTTCACTCTGTCTTTGTTTAGTTTCTGTTTACATGATCTATCCATTGATGAGAGTGGGACATTGAAGTATCCCACCATTATTGTATGTGGTACAGTATATGCTTTGTGTTTTAATAAAGTTTCTTTTATGAATGTGAGTGTCCTTGCATTTGTAGCATAGATGTTCAGAATTGAGAGTTCATCTTGGTAGATTTTTGTTTGATGAAAATGAAATGTTCTTCCTTATCTTTTTTTGATAGCTTTTGGTTGAAAGTCAATTTTATTTGATAGAAGAGTGACTACTCAGCTTGTTTTTTGGGACTATTTGCTTGGAAAGTTTTTTTCTAGTCTTTTACTTTAAGGTAGTGTCTGTCTTTGTCACCGAGGTGTGTTTCCTGTATGCAACAAAATGTTGGGTCCTTTTTCTGTATCCAGTCTATTAGTCTATATCTTTTTATTGGGGAATTGAGTCCCTTGATGTTAAGAGATATTAAAGAATAATGAATTTTGTTTTCTGTTATTTTTGTTGTGAGACGCGGAATTATGTTTGAGTGACTATCTTCTTTTGGGTTTGATGGAAGATTACTTTCTTGCTTTTTCTAGGGTGTAGTTTCCCTCCTTGTGTTGGAGTTTCCCATCTACTATGCTTTGTAGGCCTGGATTTGTGGATAAATATTGTGTAATTTTTTTGTTATGGAATATTTTGCTTTCTCTGTCTATGGTAATTAAGAATTTTGCTGGATATAGTAGCCTGGGCTGGCATTTGTCTTCTCTTAGAATTTGAATAACATCTGCCCAGGATCTTCTAGCTTTCATAATTTTTGTTGAAACATCTGGTATAATTTTGATAGTTCTGACTTTATGTCCCTTGATCTTTTTATCTTACTGCTTTTAATATTCTTTCTTTGTTTTGTGCATTTGGTGTTTTGACTATTATGTGAGGGAAGAATTTCTTTTCTGGTCCCATCTATTTGGAGTTCTGTAGGCTTCTTGTATGTTTATGGGCATCTCTTTCTTTAGGTTAGGTAAGTTTTCTTCTATAATTTTGTTGAAGATATTTATTGGCTGTGTACGTTTGGAATCTTCACTCTCTTCTCTACCTATTATCCTTAAGTTTGGTCTTCTCATTGTGTCCTGGATTTCCTTCATGTTTTTGTGTAGGAGCTTTTTGTATTTTTCATTTTATTTGACTATTTTGTCAATGTTTTCTATGGTATCTTCTGCTCCTGGTGTTCTCTCTCCTATCTCTTGTATTCTGTTGGTGATGGTTGCATTTATGCCTCCTGATTGCTTTCCTAAGTTTTCTAACTTCAGAGTTGTCGCTCTTTGTGATTTTATTGTTTCTATTTCCATTTTTAGATCCTGAATGGTTTTGTTTAATTCTTTCACTTGTTTGTTTGTGTTTTCCTGTAACTCCTTAAGAGATTTTTGTGTTTCCTCTTTATTAAACCCTCTACTTGTTTACCTGTCTTGTCCTGTATTTCTTTAAGGGAGTTATTTGTGTCCTAAAGTCCCCTATCATCATCATAAGATGTGATCTTCAAATCCAAATCTTACTTTTCCCGTGTGTTGGGGGTATCCAAGACTTTCTGTTCTGGGAGAACTGGGTTCTGATGATGCCAAGTAGCCTTGGTTTCTGTTGCTTAGTTTCTTGTGCTCACCTCTTGCCATCTGGATATATCTAGTTTTAGTTTGTCTTGCTGTCTCTGATTGGAGCATGTCCTTCCTGTGGGCCTATGTTCCTGTGATCTTAGGACTGAGAGCATTACTGGAGATCAGCTCTCTCTGGTTGGGATTTGGGTATGGATGGCTATGGGGCAGCCTTAGCTCTAGACACAGATGGAGAATGGAAGGATCCTGTCTGGAGTTTCTGTGCCCTGTATGCTCCTGGCAGGTCCCTCTTTGGACAGTTATTTGAGGGAAAAATGGGTCTCACCTGTGGTTTTAGGAGTGAGAGAACTCCTGGGAGACCAGCTCTCAGGGCAGGATTTGGGTATGGAGAACTGTAGGGCAGCCTTAGCTCCAGGGTGCAAATGGAGATGAGAAGGCACACTACTAATGACTAAGCAGCAGAAGTTATTATTTTATTCTGCTTTGGTTCTCACAAAATAATGGTATATTAAGATAGATATCCTTCCACTTATAAGCAATTCCTTTATGGACTCAAAATTAACAAACTTAAAGATCTATAGTTGTTCTCAAACTATGGGTTGCAACTTATTTAGGGTTTGATTGCATATCAGATACTTACATTATGGTTTATAACAATAGCAAAATTACAGCCTTGAAGTAGCAACAAAATAATTTTATGATTAGGGGTCACCACAACATGAGGAACTGTATTAAAATGTTGCATAAGTAGAATGGTTGAGAACCACTAATCTAGAGTAGGACTATTTTAATGCTGTGGTTCGTTGCAACCATTAGGTGTATTAAAAAACAGTCCAAATGATCAGTCAAAGGAGACAAGTAAAAATACTAATAAAATGATCTAACCTTTAAAAAGAATAACTAGCATAGTCACTGAAAGAAATATGCTTCTGATCCATAATTACCTGAACAAAATTGTATTTCTGTTTTCCTTTGTTGTTGGTGGTGGTGGTTTTTTGTCAGTTGTGTAATGAGCATGGGAAGCAAAAAGTATATGCTAAGCCCACTAAAAGCTGAAGAAACACAATAACCAGGTTTTCTTAAATCATCAAAGGAGGGAGGTCACCAGGCAAACCACACACCTCGAAATATGAGGGATGGGCAGAAACAGAAAATCACATACTGCCCAGCAGAAACCATAAATGCAAGTATCTATGGGAACCTATGTAGGAGCAGAAATCATCATAGAAATTTTCACCTGAATTGATGTCCAGAGGCCATGGAATCTCTAGTGGCTCAGTATGAACAGGGATGTTCTGTCACTTCTTTGAGTTTTGCTTCAAGCAATCACAATTCCCTTAGAGATTATTTGGAGGGAAATACTCTAAAACTTCAACTAGGGAAAGAACCAAATAATTCTTAAAACACACTGAAATATTCTATTCTTTCTAAAAAGGTCTGAACTTAGGGGAAACTATTTTTATTAGAGCTTACCTACTTTTTTGTGTTTGTTTTGTTTCTGCCCCCCCCCAAACTTACTTACCTGTGGAAGGGAAACCCCCAGATTCACCCTCTTACCATTGCATATCCACAATGGTATGAGGGCTAATGCTGAGAAATACTTACTGGTAAACTTCACAGCCCAGGGACATGGACTCCATTACTATATTAAAGAACATTCTACCTCCTACCACAAAAATAAAAACATAACATACTGAAAACAGAAGGATGAACAAAAGCAGCACTCAAAGGCAGTTCAGGTGATAAAAGAAGAAAGATCTTAAAGAGTGTGTCTTAATTCCTCAAAGTGTAGGCCCAACATTATCTTCACAGAGGTACCATCAAACAAGAAATTCCAAGACACAACACAGAGTCAAATACTTAAGCAAATATTTAACAACAGCTCATTTTGAGGGTCATCCACCATAGCTTAGAATAACTCATCCTGAAAGTGTCAGCATGATTTAACATAAATTCAGTTAGTATAATGGCTCATCCCTACAGTCTAAAGGATGACTGTTTTCTCATCTCATATCTGACAAAAGGCAAAGAAAAAAACTAGCAAAATAACAGTCTCAGCAAACTATGGAAATAAAGAAGTTATCTTTGTATAGCAAAAGTCCTATGTAAAAAATTCTCGCTAACTTAAAATTAACACTGAACATCTTTTCTTTAAATAAGGAACAAGAGAAGGTTGCCTCCATATGTGGTCTGGAGAAATGGCCAGAGCAGGAAAGCATGAAAAAAAGTGAAAGCCTTCTAAATAAAAAAGAGAAAGTAGAGTTGCTCTGGTACTGATGGCATGGTCTCGTGTATGTATGAAAGTCTAAATTCACATCCCAAAACTTAGAAATAGTAACTGAATTCAGTGAAGTTGAAGGATATAAAGTGAACATGTATATAATTTATAGTATTATTTACTAGAAAGTAACTATCTGAGAAGGAAATTTCGAGAAATGCTTCGTGAATTTTAACCCAAAATAACCAGGAACAAAGATAAGTAAGGAGGCAAAAGGCTAGTATAAAAATCTACAAAACACTGATTGGAGAAATTAAACAAACAAATGGAGACACCTCTGGATCAAGATTGTGTTAGTCTTAATTGTCAATTCTCCGACATCTATAGTCACCTGGGAGAAGGGCCTTTTGACAAACCTGTATGTAGGAGGTTATCTTGATTAGTCTATTAGTGGTCAGAAAGCCAACCCTCTCCCTCTATGGGTGGCAGTGTTCCCTGGGTTTAGATCCTGTTCTGTATTTTAAAAAAAAATTGATTTGAGCCCAAGCATTCATTGTGTCTACTCCCTGACTATGGATGCAATTACCAGCTGCCTCAAGCTCCTGGTATCAGGGCTTCCTTCCCATGGGGGACTGTAAATTTGCACTGTGAGCCTAAATAAATCCTCCCTTCCTTAACTTGACCATGTCTGTTCCTCAGAGACTAAAAAGAAATAGAGGTGTGAAACATTGACCAAAAAAATAAAAATTCTTTAGAGAAGAAGCAAGGAAAATAGACAAAATCTCTCTCTTTTCCTTAACTGATTTTCTTAGTTCAGTTTTCAACTTGACATAGACTGGAGTCATTTGAGAGAGTCTCAGTTGAGGGATTTTCAAGATTTGATTGGCTTGTGGCTAGTCTTGGAGAGATTGTCTTGATCGATGATTTGTGGGGCAGGGCCTAGTTCCTTCAGGTTTCTGTCATTAGTTTCTGTCTGATTTCCCTCAATGATGGATAGATTGTGACCTGGAAGTATAAGCTAAATAAACTGTTTTCTCCCACAGTTGCTTTTTGGTCAGACTGTTTTATCCCAACAATAGAATAAAACTACAACACTGACATATAATATATAACTCTTTATTCTAATAATAACAACGTATTAAATCATGCTTTTTTACATATCTATTTTGTATTTCTGCCCACATATATACATATGCACATATTTATGTATATTTACATATGAATAAAATAAATAAAATAGTATTGGTTTTGTTTTGTTCTCATGAGTTATTTTTACTACCGAAAGAATTGCATAATGTTTGAAAATGATTTATCTACCCTAACTGTAAATTACAAATTCAAGGAGAAATATTTTTTAAAGGAACTATTGCTAACTGCCTGAGAAGAAATAGCAATGTGATATATAAAGTAATCCATGAAAGCCAGAAAATTATGTATATTGTAATTGTTACATTATTATATTAATTATTATTATAAAATAAAATTTATAATTATAATTAATGTATGTTAATTGTCATTATTAAAAGTCTCATATATTGAGTATATATTGAAGCTAATAGATTAAATATTTTATGGTTAAATAAACTATAATGGCAGATATATACTAGAAGAAAAGTTTAAAACAAAAAAAGCAGAAAAGAGAAATAGAAGCAAAACTTGTAGATATCTGACATATCAACAATGAGTTTGAATGTCAATTTGGGTTGTGTTCTATCATAAGTAAAACTAGATCAAGTCATATATTATTTAAAGTCAACTATTTTAAAGAAAAAGGCACATGTGCTTCAAAAGTCAATTTGTTGTAAATGTTTTGCCACATTAATTCTATTTCAGACAAAGAGGACTAATTCTTTAGGTTCTTTTTATTTTCCTTTTTATTTTTTTTAATTCACCTTACATTCCAATCACAGCCCTTCTCCCTTTTTTCTTCCCAGTCTCCCCCTTATAAATCTGTCTGCCCCATTGCTCCCATTCAGTCTTCTCAGAAAAAAGGAGCCCCCATTGGGTACCACATCACCCTTGGACATTTAGTCCCAACAGAAGACAGAGAGAATTTGAGGACTTTAGACAAGGAGAGTTTTCAAGAATGGATAGAGTTGCATTACATAATGATAAAAAGTTCAATATGCAAAGAAAACACGATATTTCTTAGCGTTATGCCTATACTAGCATTTTTGAAATGAAATAGAGAAAAACAGTAAGATATAAAAAAGTAATTTTTAAAGGATCAAAAATTGATAAGCCTACACCTAAGATAAAGGATTTAAAAGAGTACACTTACTAATTTCATAAAGAAGAAATCTACAGATTCCATATGTATTAAAGTTGTAACAATAAAATATTAAAAGCACTATACCACAATTTGATGACTTATCTTCAGCACATAATCTCTTTCAACACATGCTGTGCCCAGCAAGAAATCATTTCTTTTATGAAAAAAATCATTACAATGTATTTTGATTTAATAAAAAGTAAAATCAACAACTAATTATTTTTAAAAACAGAAAGTACTGGGTCTACATAGGTTCCCCCAGGGAATTCTATCAGACATTTGTCAAAAAATAACGTTAACCTCTATGACTTTTTAGAAGATAGTAGCAGAGCACACTGTGACTCACTTAGTTAAGTCAGTACTACACTAATGCTCGAACAAGGCAGAGTCATTACAAGAAGAAAACACTAAGATGGAAATATAAAATTCTCAGAAAATATTAGTTGAGTTCAACAATACATTAAAAATAATTGTACTCTATGGCCAAAAGGATTTATCTAAAGTCTACTAGGCTCATTCAACTGTGAAAAATTCATGAATAAGGCTCATCATATTAGCAGGCTGAAATGAAGGGAAAAGGCACATGGTTACATCTGTAAGTCGATTTAAAAATTGGGCTGTAATTGTTTTGTTTCCTGTAATGCACATACTAAAATAAAGGAAAACTTCTTTTAAAAACTTTGAAAAAATAAAAAGGGTCAATGCTGTCACAATAGAGCTTCTTCTCATTTTCAGCTGTAGATGTAATATAATTGCAATACATTTCTTTTTCTATTTGTAGTCTTCTACTTTTTCTTTTTCTTTTTTTAAACCTCACTGTTTCAACAAGTGCTTTGAGCTTTATATGTAAAAGCAGTAGAGATGGTGGACAGTCCTGTCTCTTTCCTCATTTTCATAGGATCACTTCAAATTTTTCTCCATTTAAGACAATGTTTGCTGTGGGTTTGTCATATATAACCTTTATTATGTTGAAGCATGTTTCCTCTAGTCCTATTCTTTCTAGGACTTTTGTCATGAAGACATGTTGGATTTTGTTAAAGGCTATTTCTGTTTTTTTTTTTTTTTTGACTAAATATTTTTTTGGGTTTTTTATTTACATTTCAAATGTTATCCCCTTTCCCCCACCCAACCACCCACCCCTTTCTGCCTCTCTGCCCTGACATTCCCCTACACTGGGGGTGGAGATGGAGTCCAGCCTTGGCAGGAGCAAGGGCTTCTCTTCCCTTTGGTGCCCAGCAAGGCCATCCTCTGCTACATATGCAGCTGGAGCCATGGTTCTGTCCATGTGTACTCTTTGGTTGGTGGTTTAGTCCCTGGGAGCTCTGGTTGGTTGATATTGTTGTTCTTATGGGGTTGCAAACCCCTTCAGTTCCTTCAATCCTTTCTCTAACTCCTCCAATGGGAACCTGTTCTCAGTTCAATGGTTGGCTACGAGCATTCGCCTCTGTATTTTTCATGCTCTGGCTGAGCCTCTCAGGAGACAGCTATATCAGACTCCTGTCACCATGCACTTCTTGGAATCAGTAATATTGTCTGAGTTTGGTGGCTGTATGTATATGGGCTAGATCTCCAGGTGGGCCAGGCTCTGAATGGCCATTCCTTCAGTCTCTGCTCCAAACTTCGTCTCCATATCTCCTTCCATGAATATTTTTGTTCCCCCTTCTAAGAAGGACTGAAGCATCCATGCTTTGATCGTCCTTCTTTTTGAGCTTCATGTGGATTGTATCTTCAGTAATCCGAGATTTTGCATTAATATCCACTTATCAGTGAGTGCATACCATGTGCGTTTTTTTTGTGATTGGGTTACCTCAGTTAGCATGATATTTTCCAGTTCCATCCATTCGAAAGGCTATTTCATCATCTATTGAAATGATCATATGATTTTTTTGTTTTAAACCCATTTATATATTTTTATTTTAATTTTATTTATTTTTTTTACTTATTCACTTTAGATTCCTGCCCTCCATCTGGTCTCCCCTGACACAATCCTTCCCCCATCTGCCATCCCCTTCTTCTCTGAGCAGGTGGGCCCCCTGAGTATATTCCCCACCCCACCCCCTCCCAAATTTCAAGTCTCTGCTAGGATAGATAGGTGGGTGCTTCCTCTCCCCCTAAGGCCAGACCAGACAACACAGCTAGAAGAAAATATCCTATATACAGGCAACAGAGTTTGGGATAGTTCCCATTCCAATTGTTGGGGACCCACAGGGAGACAAAGCTGCACATCTGCTACATATGTGTGGGGAGACCAAAGACCAGCCCGTGTATGTTCTTTGGTTGGTGGTTCAGACTCTCAAAGCCCCAAGGGGCTCCAGGTTACTTGACTCCGTTGGTCTTCCTGTGGAGTTCCTATCCCCTTTGGGGCCGGTAAACCTTCCCCTATTCTTCCATAACGGTTCCCAAATTCCTCCACTGTTTAGCTGTGGATGTCTATATCTGAGTTACCTGCTGGGTGAAGCCTCTCAGAGGTCAACTTTCTCCTGTCTGAAAACATAACAGTATCATTAATAGTGTTAGGACTGGTCCTTGCCTACAGGGTAGGGGTCAAGTTTGGTAGATTATTGGTTGGCCGTTCCCTCAGTCTCTGCTCCGTCCCCTGTTCTTGCATTTCTTGTAGACAAGATAAAGTTTGGGTCAAAAATTTTGTAGGTGGGTTGGTTTCCCTATTGCTCCACTGCAGTTCCTTCCTGGCTACAGGAGGTGGCCTCTTCAGGTTCCATAACCCCCCACTGTAGTGAGTCACAGCTAAGGTCACCCCCATTGATTCTTGAGCACCTCCCTTATCCCAGCTCTTTATCTCATCCTGGAGATACCCCTACCTCTTCACCCCTGTCAGTTGCATATTACCCTGCATTTCCATGGCCATCTTGCCATCTCCCCTGTTCTTCCCCACACCTGATCCTGAACAACCCCCCACATTCTCTCCTATACCCCTCCCTTCCAATTCCCTCCTTCCATCTGCCTCTTATGACTATTATATTCCCCCTTCTAAGTGAGATTCAAGCTTCATTGTTTGAACCTTCTTTCTTGTTTAGTTTCTTTGCATCTGTGGAGTGTAACATGGGTATCCTGTATTTTATGGCTAATATCCACTTATAAGTGAGTTCATACTATGCATGTCCTTTTGGGACTGCATCACCTCACTTAGAATGATATTCTCAAGTTCTACCCATTTGCCTGAAAAATTCATGTCTGTTTTTAATAACCGAGTAGTAAACAAATTTTCTTTATCCGTTCTTCAATTGAGAGACATCTAGGCCGTTTCCCATTTCTGGCTATTATGAAGAAAGCTAGAATGAACATAGTTGAACAAGTGTCTTCGTGGGATGTTGGAGTGTCTTTTGACATTTATATAATTTATTTTATTTATTGGCTTGCATTGGAACTGTCCTTGCATTTCCAGGATAAAGTCAACTTGATTAAGGTGGATGATTTTTTTCTTTTTTATTTTATTAGCTATATATTTCTTTACTTACATTTCAAGTGTTATTTCCCTTTCCCGGTTTCCTGTCCATAAGCTCCCATCCACTCCCCTTCCCCCATACAGGTATTCTCCCCATCCATCCCCCTTTTTGCTCCCCCCATGTTCCCCTGCACTGGGGGGTCCAACCTTGGCAGGACCAAGGGCTTTCCCTTCCACTGGTGCCTCAACGAGGCTATTCTCTGGTACATATGCAGTTGGAGCCCTGGGTCAGTCCATATATAGTTTTTTGGTAGTGGTTTAGTCCCTGGAAGCTCTGGTTGGTTGGCATTGTTGTTCTTATGGGGTTGGCAAGCTCATTCAACTCTTTCAATCCTTCCTCTAATTCCCCCCAAGGGGGTCTTATTCTCAATTCGGTGGTTTCCTGCTAGCATTGACCTCTGTATTGGACATGCTTTGGATGTGTTTCTCAGGAGAGATCTATATCCAGTCCCTTTCAGCATGCACTTCTTAGCTTCATCAATCTTATCTAGTTTTGGTGGCTGTATATATATGGGCCACAGGTGGGACATCTTGTTCTTAACATATGCCTGTATTTTGGTTGCTAGTCCTTGCTCCCTGCTTCTGAGACAGGGTCTCCCTCTGCAGCTCTGTCTACCCTGAAACTCTCTAAGTAGAAGAGTTTTTAGCCTCAAACTAGCTATAGTCAGCCAGTCTTTGTGTTTCAAATGCTCGGATTAAAGGTGTGAGGCACCACACTCAGAGGTTTACTGCTGGGTTATTGAGAATTTTAGCATATATAGGCATCTGGGATATTAGCTGGTAGTTTTGATTGTGTTGTGCCTTTACCTGCTGTTAGAGTAATACTGGAGGAGTAAGAAGGAGTTTGAAGTGCTCCTTTCATTTTTTTTATATAAATAATTTAAGATTATTGGTTGTGTATCTCCTTTGAAAAACTAGTAGAATTCTCTGTGAACCCATCTGGACTTGGGTTTTTATTTATTAGCTTTTTTTCTATTTATTAGTACACTTGGAAGGTTTTTATTATTGTTTCAATCTCTTCTTTTGCTATTTGTCTGTGTAGGTTGCTGAATCTTCTTGGTTTAATCTCAATAATTTGGATGAATCTAGAAGTTCATTTATTTTGTCATATTTTCAAATTTAATGGAGTACAAGTTTTTTAAAACTATTTTTATAATATTTTGAAATTATTTCATGTTGGTCATGTTTCCTTGTTCACTCCTAATTCTGTTGATGATGATTCTGATGATTCTCTCTCTCTCTCTCTCTCTCTCTCTCTCTCTCTCTCTCTCTCTGTCTCTCTCTCTCTCTCTCTCTCTCTCTCTCTCTCTCTCTCTCTCTCTCTCTCTCCCTCCCTCCCTCTCCTCTGACCTCTCCTTCTTCCTCTCCCTTTTAACACACACATAAGTTGGAGTACCAACAATTTACTTTCCAGAAATAGACAACATACTTCTAAAATTTATGTAGCTAGACAAAATACTCCAAATTGTCAGTATAATATCTAGCTAGAACAAAATTTTAAAAAAATGTTGACTGTCGAACTTTTAGTCTTTTTATACAGCCATGGCCACAGACATCAAGGAAATGTAGTATTGTAGGAAACAGTAGGTGATTGATGGAGGGACTAGAACAGAGATCACAGACATATAACTCCTGTAAATATAATCACTTACTTTTTGACAAAGAAAAAGTTAATTAAATGGAGTGAAAATTTTTTTGATATGTAACATTGAAATAATTACTCATGCACTTATATGGAAACCAAACAGTGGTGAAATCACCATACATTATTTATATCATTTTCATTTTTCTCTTCCTCTTCCCTTCTCTATTAACATGCTTCAAATTTTTAGTTCATTTTCAGTTTTAAGATAAACAGTATTAATGATTATTAAATAGTATTAAAGAGTAACATGGGAAAATCTAGGTGGTCTTATGAACTTTTAATGTAATTAAATAATAAATTATTAGCTGAACTTTATTAAATACTTTTCACAAAGATTATGTCAAGTAAATTAAAGACATGGTGCTACCTGGGAAGAAATATTGGCAAGACATACACAATAGTATTACCCTAAAACACTTTATGTTTCCTAGACTCTCAAAATATAACTTAAGAATGTAATTTAAAAGAACCAAGTGTGTGTGTGTGTGTGTGTGAGAGAGAGAGAGAGAGAGAGAGAGAGAGAGAGAGAAAGAGAGAGAGAGAGAAAGAGAAGAAACTATACAAACACAGATAGGTGAATGGTAAGTAAACAGTAGCGTATATTTTATTGCTAAAAAGGGGTGAGCTATTAATCCAGAAAATGTATTGAGAACATACAAGGAAATTACCCTGTGATAGATTCCCACTTTGAAAATGCTATATAGACCTTAGGATATCAAGCGTGTAGGATTTTGGCAAACAATGATTCCATAACAGGGCAAGGGATGGGTGAGTAGAACAAAGATTTTAGGAAAAAGAGAAATTATTGTTATTTTAAGATTAGTTGCATATATGCACCATTACTTATTTTTCTAAACCACTAAAAGACCCTTATATATATTAGGTGCTAATAATGCAACAATGCAATTTATCAGTTGTAATAAATATACTACTGAAACATGGGTTGGGATGTTTGGAGTTGCTTTTGTGGGGAGGGAGAGGGGCAGGTTCTCTGTACTTCCAGCTAATGTTGCTGTGACTATAAACTGCTGTCAGTAATAAACTATTTTAAAGAATATATTTTAATATATTCTTAACAGTATTAAGAATATAGTTTAAGGGGTTGGGGATTTAGCTCAGTGGTAGAGCGCTTGCCTAGCTAGCGCAAGACCCTGGGTTCGGTCCCCAGCTCCGAAAAAAAGAAAAAAAAAGAACATATTTTTTAACAGTATGTATGATAAAATATCATATCTATGAAGGCTAAATAAATTTGCAATATGAATATGTGTGCTTATATTTTGGTGGTTTGAAAAAGAGGTCACCTATAATCTGGGACACTTCATTTGGTGATTGTGGAAGCTTAGAAGGTATACCCTTGCTGGAATAACTATGATTCTGGCTATCAATTCCTTTTTTTTCTGCCTCCTGCTTGCAATTCTAGATGTAAGCCCTCAGCATCATGCTTGTTTCAGCTTGTTGCTTGGTGCTATGCTCCTGCCATTCTCCTCCACCATGACAGTATCCATCCTCTGAAACCCAAATAAACTATTCTGTCTATAACTTGCCTTCATTATGATGTTTTATCACAGTGGCTGAAAAGAAACTAGTAGATACACACACACACACACACACACACACACACACACATTAAATTATATGTACAAAAATGCAATCAGTAATAAGAATTATAAAATTATAGGGTTGTTACCTCTGCTTTTGACTGTATCATCTAATTTTTGCATAGATAATACAGTGCTGGCATAAGAAAAGAATTTTAAGAGTCAGAAAAATAACATGTAACTTGGCTGCATTTATCTTTGAGATCTAGGCCACATTTCTTAACCAAAACTCTCTTTGTGTTTTGAGAATTACTGAGAAAATTCATGGAAAAACATGCACACTGGTAGATCACATAAATACTTGATGAGTTTGGCTTGCAGTATCTCATTCCTGTGATGTCCTTGCCTTAGCAAAGTATTTACTTTTCTTGAGTTTATTCAATTCCTGGTAAATACTAAGCCACTGTAATCATCTGGATTCCTTGCTTTGGTCATTATGTTTTATGTAGATATAGTAGATAAAACCAGATGAAAAATATTATTTTTGTGTGCTGAAAGCATCCATGTTTCAACATGTGTATGAATTAGGAAGAAAGGGCCATGAAGACAGAAACTGAGATTTTATCAAAATTGAAGTCACAAACTGACTCTAGCCTAATGTTATATTATTAGGAGTGTGAAGAAAGTGAAATTGAAACAAAATACAAAGATGAAATAGAGTTGGTTCATGGCAATTCAACTACACCAACATTAACAATTGGATACACAGGCCCATTGCAATCATGATAAAGGGAGACATTACAGTATTAGCATTAATAATATTCAGAAAGTAACAGGGAGCTCAAACATTTCAGGATAGCTGCCTGAATCTGAGGCCATGTATGGATACCCACCACCGGAACCTGAGGATAGAAACTACATTATTCTTTGCCAAAAGGAAGTAGCTTCACTAGTTACTAGAAATCCTTCCAGCTCAGAATAGCTGAGATAAACTCACCGTTCCTTGGCCTTGAAACACTTTTAAAATGGAAGAACGGAAAATACAAGAACCATATGACATGTCTAAGTCTTAAGTATAAACAGATTCTTATTATTGCTGATTATAAACCTATGTAAATAAAAGCAGAGATTCCATGACCTCTAAAAGTATCAATGAAGAGACAAATGACCTTCTCTGTTTGTGCCTAAAGGAAATTTGGAGAACAAACAATCATAAAATAAGTGAAAGTTTCCCTAAAATGGCATTCTAAAATTGGATTCTAGCCTAGTTCTCCACCATGGCACTTTATATGTGTAAGTCAGCTTTCA
Organism: Rattus rattus; assembly: GCF_011064425.1. NCBI lineage: Eukaryota > Metazoa > Chordata > Mammalia > Rodentia > Muridae > Rattus > Rattus rattus. The sequence goes on along the minus strand of NC_046160.1, from coordinate 116,512,958 downwards.
ATAACTACTACAAAACACATGAAATAGTAAATATTAGTTACAAGTTTATTTAAATTAGTAAGTTTGAATGTCCACTTGACCTGCTGTTTTGGGGTCTGTGGAAAGGTAGAACTTCATGGTAGATGTGGATGGTAGCTTACTTCATAGCAGAAAGTACATGAAAGAGGAGGAAGGAAGGTGAAGGGAAAATACCCATCTGAAGGAAGACCCACTTTCCCACTAGACTCTACTTCCTAGTACAGGGGTTCTCAACCTTCCTAGTGCTGCAACTCCTTAAAATAGTTCCTCATGTAGTGAGCCCAAACCAAAAATTTATTTTGTGGCTACTCATAACTATACTTGTGCTACTGCTATGATTCATAATGTAACTCTCTGATATTCAGGATATCTGCTTGTGGCCATAAAGATTGAGAACCACTGTTAATTGTTCATGATCAAACTTTTTAAATATGAGTTTTCAGGAAAATTGTAGATTTAAGCTATAGCAGTAAGTAATGTCACCTTCATGAATTCAGTTTCTTTGTCAGGTAAGTAAGGAAATGAGGCCATGCATTAGTTGTACATGGCTATATTTTTACAACTACCAAAAATATGGCATCATAAAAACCACAGAAATTGATTTCCTCCTAGTTCTAGAAGCCACAATTTTAAAACAAGTTTTCTTCGTCTCAGGCTGAGTAATCATGAGATGTCATCAAAACTGCCATTCTTCTGAAAACCTTATAAGAACATAGTGTGTGTGTGTGTGTGTGTGTGTGTGTGTGTGTGTGTGTGTGTGTAACTTATCCTATCTTCATGTTAATCATTTTCTGACCACTAATTCCATCTCCATCTCCTTCCTCCAGAGTAAAAGGTTCTCCTCTACTTTCCTTTGTAAGGAGCTGAATGAAACCATTAATCTACGTAGATAATTAATCTTAGATAACCTACCCATTTTAATATCCTTAATTTAATATATAGATATATTGCTTGCTGTATACTATATCATAGATGATCAACAACATCCAAATTTATCACTTAATAGTTCTTTAAATAACACCATTTTATATTTTAAGAAATCTACAGTCTTAAGTATGTAATGAGAAGGAAAACTGTTTCTTCAGAGTGCTTTATACACGTAACTTTAAACCTGAACTCCGCTCATTTCTGACAAGAGATATAGATGTGGCTTTTTTGGTTTTTAAAAATTGATTTTTTTCCTTTATACAAAAGAAGAGTTAAAAATGTTCATTTTAATATCTCCATTTGCAGAGGCATCCATGTGGCCTACCTGTCAATTGTTTAAATAAAAAGTGTTTAAAAGGTTTTAGGATACAAAAATGATGAAATATTTTTGTCATTTCTGATATAAGCTATAAAGTTAATGAGAATAAAAAAATAGGAAGAAAACCATGTTTTAGCAACAGAGAACTCTTTAATAACTGCCAAAATGATACACTATAATAAACTGCGAAATTCAGGCATTTGTTTCAGTTTCAAAAGCATAACCCGGGAAGATCAATACAAATGTTGTCTTTAAAACATGATATATTTATAAGTTGTTTTGCTTCCATAGTGACTGGGTAAGAATACTAAATGGAAATTTTGGTTTCCTTGTACAGTTTCAAGATCAATCTCTCCCCAAGGTCAAATAGAAGAAGCTGGAAATCCTCAAAGTGATTTCTTGTGGATTTTAAAAACAAGTATATATAATGAGTAAATTAGGCACAGACAGGACTGAAGAGAATGTTTAAAGCTCAGGTGTATATTAAAAATTCTATTGTTTTTCCAACTAGTCTCCAAACCCAAGGCAACAGAAGTCTAAAGCCATTTGTACACTTCAGACTAAAGCAGAAAATCTATTCACACATCTCACAAATACTAATTTCCTGGCACACAGTATTTGGGGGAGGGGCACTTTCCCAGAAGAGGGTCATTGCTGAAAGGGCGAGCCCCATAGGAGATAAGGAGTAGGAGAGGGAAGGAAGAGGGTGTTCAGGGGAATCTTGCAGCTCTGATAGACTAGCAATCAGGTGCTGTTAGCATGTACTTTTTTGGCTACTTTATTGTTTTTGTTTGTTTGTTTGTTTTTGTTCTTTTTAAATCTCCACCTCCCTTCCAACCCTTATTCTATGCTAATGCATTCCAACACCCCAACAAGAGGTAGGAGAAAAGGAAGGATAGAGGAGAAAGGGGGCATAGTCCTTTCAGCCAACAAAACAGACTACTTCCTGCTGACTAGGGACATCCTGTTTCTTGGGCCAATGCAATCTGTGTAGTCCAGATATCTCTAACTTCTTCTGTCTAATGGCAAAAACAGCAACCAGGAGCAGCAGCCACCATCTTCTTCTTCAGATTTCCTCCGGCCCCACTCTGGGCTCCGGCACTTACCTGCCTCCAAAGTCCCAGAATTCCAAAGGTAAACTATCTGCGACTGGCAAACGCCACACCCCTGCTAGTGCAGGAAAATCATAATCACCTGTTGTGAAACAGCCTCTTATTCCCCACCTGGGATTAAAGCAAAAACATATTCACACATAACTGGTTGTTAAAAAACCAAAACTCTCACTACAAGGTGCTTCTTTACGCAGGTTTCACAGAAAAAAAGAGACTGACAATTATCCAAGAAGTACAGATTATATGTTTGATTTTTTTTCCCATTATATGTCCAGAGTTACAAGTTCAGTCACAATTAGAAAATACAAACCTGGGGCTGGAGAGATGGCTCAGTGGTTAAGAGCACTCATTGCTCTTCCAGAGGTCCTGAGTTCAAATCCCAGCACCCACATGGTGGCTCACAGCCATCTGTAATGGGATCCGATGCCCTCTTATGGTGTGTCTGAAGACAGCAACAGTGTACTCATAAAATAAATAAATCCTTAAAAAAAAAAAAAAAAAGAAAAGAAAATACGAACCTAACATTTTATTTTTGTTATGAACCCTATAACTCCAATTTAAAGAATTTAAAGAATGTCTCCTCCAAAGCAAAAGCATTTAATATATGACGCTCTACTTTCAGGCTTTCAGTGTTTGCGATTTGAAAGCACTCTAGACAAGCGGAAAATATCTAAGCTGGTCTTTTTATGAACAGCAAATACTAATATTCAATTTTTCAGTATCTATCTCGTCATCTATTCCATAAAGTGGGAGAAGTTTATTTTAGTCAATCTATCTTATTTATTGAGTTGTATTCCTCCAGGGTTGAACTCTGTACAACCCCCTGCGTTTAAACTTGTAGATGGTTAAGACAAGGAAAATACTAGATCATAAGCATGATGATGGATGTCTTAGTCAGGGTTTCTATTCCTGCACAAACATCATGACCAAGAAGCAAGTTGGGGAGGAAGGGGTTTATTCAGCTTACACTTCCACATTATTGTTCATCACCAAAGGAAGTCAGAACTAGAGCTCAAGCAGGTTAGGAAGCAGGAGCTGATGCAGAGGCCATGGAGGGATGTTACTTACTGGCTTGCTTCCCCTGGCTTGCTCAGCTTGCTCTCTTATAGAAGCCCAGACCACCAGCCCAGGGACGGTACCCCCCAAAATAGGCTGGGTTCTCTCCCTTTGATCACTAGTTGAGAAAATGCCTTAGAGCTGGGTCTCATGGAGCCATTTCATCAACTAAGGCTCCTTTCTCTGTGATAACTCCAGGTTGTGTCAAATTGACACACAAAATCAGCTAGTACAATGGATGACATTTAGAAGATCTAGGGCTCTTAAAAAGAGTGATATTACATGGGAAAAAAGTAGCAAGAGATTAGGGATATGCCTATCCCTGTGAAGACACGGAACAGACACTTTGTTGCAAAGTAGTAATTGTAGGCTTCAATCTGTTATGAATCTCTATGACAGCCTATTTAATATTCTATGAAATGTGACAATTTAATGTGACCTCTTATAAATTAATGGTCTAGATAGAACTTCAAGTACTATATTGAATAGATACAGAAAGAGTAGACAGCCTTGTTTTGTTCCTAATTTTAGTGGAATTGCTTTGAATTTCTCTCCATTAATTTGACGTTGAATATTGGCTTGCTGTATATTGCCTCCTTTATTATGTTTAGGTATGTGCCTTGTATCACTGATCTGTCCAAGTCTTATCATGAAAGGGTGTTAGATTTTTGTTAAAGGAGTTTTTCAGCATCTAATGAGATTATATTTTTTTCTTTCAGTTTGTTTATATGGTGGATTATATTGACAGATTTTTGTAAGTTGAACCATGCCTACAACTTGGGGAAGAAACCTACTTAATCATGGTGGTTGATGTTTTTAATATGTTCTTGAATTTGTTTTGTGAGTATTTTATTGAGTGTTTTTGCATCATTCTTCCTGAGGGAATTTGGTCTGTAATTTTCGTTCTTTGTTCACTCTTTGTGTGCTTTGGGGTCAGGGTGATTATGGCCTAATAAACAAATTTGGCAATGTTCCTTCTGTTTCTGTTTCTATTTTGTGGAACAGTTTGAGGAGTATTGGTATTAGATGATCTTTGAAAGTCAGGTAGAATTCTGAGCTAAAATTGTCTAGCCCTAGGCTAATTTTTTTTGCTTTTAAAAATTATAATTTTTATTTATATTAAATGATTTTAGTGATTTTTTCCTATTGGTAAATCTTCTTTAAGTGATTAGAGACTCTCAAAAGTAAATCCTTATCTCTTCCTAAATATTTTTAATTATTGTTATTTATTATCATTAATCTTTTTTATAGTCCAGACTTTATCCCCCTCCTGGTCTGCCATCCTTACAGTTTCTCATCCCATTCCTCCTCCCCCATCTCCAAGAGGATATCCCCACCTCCCACCCCATCCCACCAGGCATCCATACTCCCTGGGGCCTCAAGTCTCTCCAGGAATAGGCACATCTTCTCTCACATTTGTTGGGGGCCTTGGACCAGCCAGTATATGCTGCCTGGTTAGTGGCTCAGTGTCAGAGAGATCTCAAGAGTCTAGGTTAGTTGAGACTGCTGGTCTTTTTATTAAGTCACCCTCCTCAGCTTCTTCTAGGCTTTCCCTAATTCAACTACAGGGGTCCTCAACTTCAGTCCATTGGTTGGGTATAAGTACCTAGCTGTCTCAGTCAGCTGCTTGTAGGGCCTCTTAGAGGACAGCCATGCTAGGGCCCTGTCTGTAAGCACACTATAGCATCAGTAATAACAGTGTCAGACCTTGGAGTTTCCCTTTAAGCTGGATCCCAATTTGGGCTGGTCACTGAACCTCTTTTCCTCCACTCTCCATTTTTGTCCCAGCAGTTCTTTTAGGTAGAGTCAGAGTTTTTGGCTGTGGGATGGCAACCTCATCCCTCTACTTGATGCCCTGACTTTCTACTGGAGATAGACTTTACAAGTTCCCTCTCCCCACTGTAGGCCATTTTATCTAAGGGTCCTCCCTTTGAGTCTTGAGGGTTTCATACCTTCCAGGTCTCTGGTACATTCTAGAAGGACCCCCCCCACACACACACACACATTCTACTTCCTGAGGTTGCCTGTTTCCATTCATTCTATTGGCCCTCAGGACTTCACTCCTGTTGCCCACCCCACTACCTGATCATGTTCTGCTTTCCCATCTTCAACCCATGTGCCTCCCTCCCTCTGCTCCCCACCCCATGATTGCTTTCCTTTCCTCCCAAAGGATTGAAACATCCTTACTTTGGGGGGGGATTGCTGGGAAATGTTAATGACTGCTTCTATTTTTTCTTTCTTCCTTTTTTTGTTCTTATGAGTTATAGGTCCATTTAAAATGTTTACTTGATCTTGATTTAATTTTGATAAGTGGTATTATTAAGAAAAATATTGGGAAGAGTGGTCCTATAGAGACCATATCCAGAGTTTAGGCATGGCCCCCAATTGAGCAATGGGGCCACCCACCTATCTCAACCGAGAATTGTTCCTGTCTAAAGGAAATGCAGGGACAAAGAGTGGAACAAAGGCTGAAGGAAAAGCCATCCAGAGTCTGCCCCACCTAGGAATCCATCCCCTCTGTAGACACCAAACCCAGGCACTATTGCTGATACCAAGAAGTGATTGCTGACAGGAGCAATGGTATGGCTGCCTGTCCCCTGAGCCTGGTGAATACAGAAGTGGATGCTGGCAGCCAACCATCAGACTGAGCACAGGACTAAACTAAAGGAAGGACTGAAGGAACTAAAGTGGTTTGCAACCCCATAGGAAGAACAACAATATCAACCAATCAGTCTCCCCAGAGCTCCCAGGGACTAAACCACCAACCAAAGAGTGCACATGGAGGGAACCATAGCTCCAGCTGTGTGTGGAGCAGAGGATTGTAGGCTCTTTGTCCTGTGGAAGCTCAATGGCCCAGGTTAGGGAAATGCTAGAGCAGTGAAGTGGGAGTGGGCGAGCTCCCTCATAGAAGCAGGGTGCAGGGGGGATGCAACAGGGAGTTTTCAGGGGGGAAATCTGGAAGGGTATAACATTTGAAATGTAAATAAATAAAATAACCATTAAAAGGGAAAATTGTACATTTCTTTTACATTTTTCAATTTTGTGGAGTACAGGTTTTTGAAGTACGTCTTAAAGATTCTTTGGATTTCCTCAATGTTATGTCCCCCCCCTTTTTTTTCTTATTTTGTTAAATTATGTGTTCTCTCTTTGCCTTTCAGTTAGTTTGGATAAGAATTTGTCTATCTTGTTGATTTTCTCAAAAGTCAACTCTTTATTTTATTGATTCTTTGTATTGTTCTATTTATTTCTACTTTATTTCAGCCTTGAACATTTCCTGCTTGCTACTTCTCTTGGGTGTATTTGCATGGATTCCGCACCCCCCACACAGAATGTTCAGGTGTATTAACTTGCTAGTATGAGATCTCTAGTCTGGTGTGTTCTCACTTAAAAGTAAATGTTAGCTGTAAAGTAAAGGAAAATCATGCTACAATCTACAGACACAGGTTAAGTTACAAGGAGGGCTTAATGAGTAGGGTAGGGGGTGGGGGGATTGAATCTCCCTGGTAAGGAGAAATGGAATGGACATTGAAAATAGACTAGGGTTAGGTGGATGAGTGCAGGAACAGGAGGGATGAGGTGGGGGGAGAATCAAGGGAGAGAGCACTAGAAGAGATGACTGGAATTCCAGGGCATTTTCCAGGCAAGGCTGAAACCTAGTGCAGTGGAAACTTTCAGGAATCTTCAAGAGTGACCCTAGATAAGTAAGACTCCTTGTAATGGGGGATAAGGACCCCAAACCATACATCTTCTGTAACCCGGCAGGGATTCCAGTGGAGGGATTGGGACACCAACTCAGCCATGAACCTTTGACCTACAACCTATGCATCACAGAATATGGGCATATCTTTCCATAAAACTCACTTAGCCCAGTATTTGTGAATTAATTTTATTACACCTATCAGTTGCTTAATTTTAATGTTGAACATATCTATTTTGTGAATGTGCTAATCTTTAATTATTTCTTCTTTTAATGAGTAACCATCGCTTTTAATAACTACATGTATGATTCTAATACAGATCAGATACAGATATCACCTTGAGAAATATTATTGCACAAAGTAGATACTTATTCCTTCATTTCTTAGTTAATGAACCATTCCAAGTATAAAGCAATAGATGAATATCTAATGACTTTTAAAAACCTACAAAATAATGTAGTTAGCCTGTATTAATAACTATATAAGACAAAGAATTAGCAACAGCTTTGCAATTGAAAGGCATGGTATCTGAGAATCCCTACAAAAACAACTGAAAGAATTTGCATTTTAAGAAAGTTCATTTGTCTTCGGTTACTAGACTGTGATGACTTGTTTATTGTTCTTTGGGGACTAAGAACAAGGGATGAATGTAGTAGAGACTTTATGATAAGGCAGTAAAACATCTTACTAACACCAGTGACAAAGTAATCCATGGAATTTTTGTAATTTTTGCATTAGACATATGTCCACAATACTGGGTATCTGAAGGAATGTTGTGGGAAAGGAAACAGCATCATACACTGTAAGAAATAAAAAAATGACTAAGAGTTAGAACAAATACACATCTGAATTGAGACGACAGGAAGAAATAGAAGCTATGGAGGCAGGCTTGATGTTCATAGCTCTCTGGGGTGCAATAATTAAGACTAAGAGCACATATAATATTCTGAATAGGAAGAGAAAAGCAGATGCTGAAACCATGCCTAGAATGTGACTTTTATGGCAGTGAGCTTCTGTTCCCATAGGAACTCAGATCTTCCAATTCTGGCCTGACTAAGCATTCAGGACTATCTTCCACAGCTTCATGAGAATGCATGAGTGAACTGCAATCTGTTACTGCTCTTTTCACAACTGGTGGCTCAAATTTTACCCCATGTGTGCCTCCTGTTTTGCTCATTATCACTATTTCTCTGTTCTTTAATTTGGATGATGCATCTCGTATTCATCTTTTTAATTTTGTGTTTTTACTTTCTCAGTAATATATCTAAAGCCTGGGCTGATATTCAAATGAAAATTACATTTCATATTTTATACTACAAAGTTCAATGAATAGGAAGGCCCAAAGCTAAGATATTTTAAAATATCTGGATAGCTTTAGAAGAACATCAGCCCTGTCTTACAAAGTCATCTAGTGAGTCTAAATTGAAATAGCTGGAGACTGGACCTAATCTCTGGGGGAAAATCAAACTGCTTTTCTACAATTTTCACATGGAAACTTGTTGGGAATCAGCCTGGAATGGCCAGCCTTGCTTTCCGGGGAATCTATGATCTCATCTAATTAACTGTTTAGATTGGCTGCAAGTGTTCCCAACATCACTCTCTGGTTTAGTGGTTGGCATTGTACCACAGTAATTTGGTTGCCTAATTACTTGTGGTTATTGCATATACAGCTTGAATTTGTCCTCTCAATGTTATTTTTGCACAGTTAGAAACAAAATATCTCCAAAATATTCAGGCTTTTATAGACAACTGATGTAGTTTTAATTGTTGAAGGAATTAAGAATACTGTGTGACCAAAGAATATTAACCAGCTATCCAGTTAATGGCTTATTCGGCTAAAACAAATTTCTCATTTCTTGGTGTAATGTTTATGTCTGTGTGCATTTGTTACTGTGGTAATGATTTCTAGAGGCTCGGGATTTGTTCTATAATGCTTGGAAGGTAGGCAACAAAAGCATACCTTAGCTTGGGAACAGGTCATTCTCTTCAACTTCCATGTTCCAATTGGGACATAAAAGAGGTATCCCTTTGCTACTACTTTATTTAAGTGGCCACACTAAGTTTGGTTTGGGTTCAAAACTTGTTGGTCCATGTATTTGAAGAAGTAATCTAAGTTCTAATATTATTACTTTCTTTTATAATATTATTATGGGTTTTTTTTTTTTTTTATTTATTTCATTTTTTACAATAGACTTTATCCCTCTCCCTGGGCTGTTCCACCTCCCATATTCCCAAATCTAATATGTGCCCCCAAAGATGCTTCCTGGCAGTCTTCATTAGGTGCATCTTCTCTTTTGACCTGGGTCCTCTGCTTTTATACGTTGGGGCCATTCATTTAGACCATTCTGAGAGAACAGAATGGTTTTTATACCTAAGATTAGACCAATGAAATGCTAAGATTTGAATGCTTTTTTTTTCATTTTTTTCTTTTTTCAAGATTTGTTGCTCCTAATCAGATACGATTACAATTTTTATTATTTAGTTTTTGTTTGTTTGTTTGTTTGTTTGTTTGGAGACAGGCATGTACAGAGGTTTATGTGTGGCTAGAGAAGCAAACGTAGGACATTGAGAATGTTTTGCAAGAACTCTTCCAATGGAAACATCTCTGCATAACTTTAGGAAAGATTTCTTTAGAAATTTTTTACCTTACTCAGAGTACAGCTTATTAAAATAAGTAAACATTTGCATTAACCAGTCTTCTCCACATGTACACAAAGATTATGGAAGCAGTCACCTGTCACTTGTGGACAGGGTGATCCTAACAAATTTCTCACTACATTTACCTGAGATTTAGCTGGAGAAATAACATATGAGAATTAAGGTTGCCTAGTGAGTCGTGAGAATACTCTCAGAACTATCATTTTGAGTACCTTGGGGAAAAACTTCATACTTATATACACTTCTCTGTGTTACTCAAAGCCTCATGGAGGCAACAGAGGCTCATGGAAAATACTTGGTTACACAGTGAGCTAGTTGCAGGAAGAAGACACTAAGCTTACAGAATAACCAGTTGAGTGTAGGTGTAATAAGGACAAACACCTGGTTTTTATCCAAGGATGTTATCTTTCAAGGTAACCAAGAAGTAATCTGGATAAAAGGGAGTCAGAATTTTGCAGTTTTGGCAGACAAAACAAGAACATATAATGATCTTCAGAAGCCATGATATGCCTCAGTCAGTAAGCATTTTCAACAAATACGAGTCAGAGCTGATGTTCTTGCTGATATTCATGACTAAGTAGCATCCTAGTTACAATTCAAGGGAGATAAATGGAAGACTCAAAGAATTACAGTCAAAGGTATACATAGACCTCTTATAATAAGTTTTCTATTAATTGCCAACACAACAAAAAGTTTGGAGTAGTTGAATTATTGAAGATTAAAAAAAATAAGAGTGGTACAAATGAATACATCCTTTATAGAAAATCGCTGTAAGAGTTCATTTTGGGCAAAATTCTTATAGGTGGATTTTACATTATTTCTAAGACCATCAATATGGTAACATTTTTACAGTAAAAGTTTTTAAGACATAGGCACATTGATCAAGCTAGCTCAGTCAGTCAACAGGTTCTCCAAGGCAGGAGAGAGGATTAAAAAGAAAAAGACAATTAGACAACACTGTAGAATGACCCCAGTTCTGAGGCTGAGGTAGGTTTAATTTTTCCCAATCTGCTTTGATACCATTTTAATTACATGCACGTAATAATGTCAGTTTTAAGCTAAGGAACAAGCAAGACAATAAATAAAGTCCCATGATCATGGTATCTAAGGGAAATTGTTTCCTAACATTTACAATGTTAATTAAGAATAGTTCTTTTCCCTTTATTCAGTTGTATTTGTGTATATTTGGTAACTGCCATAAACTAGATGATTTAAAAAATAAGGCTTTATTTCCCAGTTCCTGATGCTCAAAAATTCTAGTTGACTCAATTCCATATTAGAGGAAAAGAAAGACAGCTGAGTTTCATTCATTTCTTCTTAGGATCCTATCATGAAGAGCCCCAAGTCCCAAACTTCATCTATAACATGTACTTCCCATAGGCCACCATATCTATAAAATATCTTATTGGGAATTAGAACTTTTACAAATGGAACAGAAACTCGGTCGAAAGCAATCTGCTTATTTGGTTGTTGTTTGTTTGTTTCTGTTTTTTATAAAGAACATTAATAACTTATGAAAGCTTTTTACAAGACATTTTCTGGAACTTAGAATTTATATTTTAAAAATTGAAAGTGTAGCTTAAATGTGAGCATCAGTGTTACTGAGAGAAATTTAGTTAAAAACTGAGCATGAAATGCATGTCAGAACTCTACATTCATTCTTAGTAAGAACATACTCTCATCAAGTACATTCATAGCAAAAAAATTGCAGGTATCTGTCCAGTGCTATAAATCCTAAGTTTCACAAAATAGTTAAACACTAACATTTGAAATAACCAAAGTGTAATCACAATTTCTTTGAGTTTATGTGTTCTTAGAAGTTTTACTATGTGAGTATATCCACCTAGAGCCAGAACATAGTAACTTCTAAGCATGGGAAATTTCTTTTACTCAAGAGAATTGGAGACAATGGAATCTGAGAAAGAGGATTGCACATCTCTAGTTAGGAGGGAGACAAAGAAGAGACAGGCCAGGGCATGGAGTAACCCATGAGAATCTTGTGCAAGGCCAGAAATAGAATGAAGAGAAAAAAGTCTCTCAGGTGCAGAGTAATGCTGAGAGACAAGAAGCCCTTATCGGCATGTCGGCATGTATACTGTATTACTAATGCATACTGTATTACTATTTCACCAAAACACACACACACACACACACACACACACACACACACACACACACACACACACACACACACACACACACACACACAATTATTTTCAAGTTTTCAGGAACCATCATGATATTCTGACTCAATGAATGTCACTGTTATTTACCTGTTTATTATTTCTTGGTAGTGCTGTGATTCATTTGTTCTATTTCAAGAAACTGAAGAGAAAATGTAGAAATGCAAAACTACACTTTCTATTAGCAGAAAATTGAGGAGGTAACAGCTGTGTGAAAAGTGACTCTGAAATGCAACAGCATTCTCTTTTCATACCTTGAAAAATGATTCTGGCCACATTACATAAAAAATGTCCCTGGAGATCTCTGCAGATAACAACAGCATTTGGTTTCTTTTCCAGAGAAATATTTTTCAACTTTTTCTTCCATTAAGATGAGTTAAATAAAATAAAATAGGAAATTCTCTTCATTTATAGACCACCTTAAGATATCTTAAACATATAAATATAACATATAACTATAAATAAACATATTTTCAAAAGCTGTTACTACCTGGAAAATATAACACAAAATAAATACAGATAGTTAAGATTTGAATCTGACATATCTTTCCAAATGCTCATATGTCAGTGGTTTGATCCTGAAAGCAACAGTGCTCTGACTTCTTCAGTGGATTAATCAAGTGATGGGTTCATGCTTACCATGTGTGTGTGCATGAGGTGGGGGTTAAAAGAAATAGATGGCTCTCTACTTCCCCGTTGCCAGGAACTAAGGAGTTTTGTCAAGGGACCGAATAAAAAGAAATAATTGATTAACTTGGCCAATTAATCTGTACATAAATATAGTCATTGGGTGAATGTGCTTAATTAATCATTTTTCATTAACATTTATAAGATGGATCTGGGATTTTTTAATATTTATGAATTAAGGTTATGAGAAGTTTCTACGATCTAGGATTATCCTAGAATTCTAGAATAATGAATTATTCATTGAGGTAAAGCTGAGTATAATTCCAGTTTGAATGATTTTCAAGTATAAATAATAAATAAGTTACATAATAACTGATTTTGTGTATTTTTTACATTTTTATTTCATACTACTTAACCTGGCTTCAATGTGTTTATATTGGACTCTGTATTTCAATAAAACATGAAATACATGAACAGATGTACTTCCAAAGGATACTGAGTATCTGGTTTGCGTTATATTCATAATTTACTACCTAGTTCTCAGTACATTGCATTCAATATATCTAAGGCTATAGCTGTAATAACACTGGAATGTATTAAGAAGACTAGAATTTCTATAATGTTTTTTCCTTTTGTTAATTTCTTGAACAGGGTTTAAGTTGGAATTGAATTCACTTAAATTCTTGGAAGAATAAAACGCTATTTGACAATAATAATTAGAATCACTTTATAAATCTCAAATAGCATCCAACAAATGGAATAGCTTAAATATTCCCAACTCAGTAAATTTGTATTCAACATTTCACCTGAAATAGAAATAGGATGTGAAAAAAAACCTGAGAACTGTTTCATTTCTAATTTCATTGTAAAATAGTTACATAATGAGAGTTTTACAGAAGTTTTATTATAGAGTTATTAAATTGGAACAGGAAACAGTAAATACCATCCACAGGGGTGTGGTCACTTTCCAGACACTTTGTAATAAATAACTCATAAAATTATTCATAGTATAATTTTATTATGTCATCACAAATAGTATTTTAGCATGGTAATAACTCAAATTAAAATGAGATTTCTGCTGTTAAAATTAAGGATTAAAATTTTCTTTTCAGGAGTTGAGGGGATGGTTCAGCAGTTAAGAGCACATACTGTTCTTTCAAAGAACCCAGTTCAATTCCCAGAACTCCATGTACAGCAGCTCACAACTATCTGAACTCCAGCTCTAGATGATCTGATGCTTCTGATTTACATAGGCACATCACATGATCTTACACTTTTAACATGGTGAGGTAAAATACTGAGTTGTTTTTTCTGTTTGTTTAAAGTTTGTTTAGTTGAGACACCCAGATATGTCTCCACACATTACCGAGTACCCTGCCTTGGTTGAGGATTGAATATCACCCCTGACTAAGAAGCAATGTATATAAGCATTTCAGAGGCTGCAAATAGCTTTGCTTTTGATGATTGGGTTGGCCTAAGGACAGACAGGTTACACCAACACTTGTTTAAGCACAAAGAGTTAAAGAGAAATGAAGCCAGCAGTTTTCAGCCAGAGAAAAAGCAGAAGTGTTGACTTTCCTGAAGCTGTCAGCTTCTAGCCCCCAGTACAGTAGAGGGCAAAGACCATCAGTCTCTGTCTTCCACCTCAAGTCTGAATCCAAAAAGGTTGGAGCTGGCCCTCAGCACAGACTTAAGTTATATGGCTTTGAACCACAATTATTTTTTTTAAAGATTTAATATATATATATATATATATATATATATATATATATATATATATATATATATATATATATACTGTCATTGTCTTCAGTCACACCAGAAGAGGGCATCAGATCCCATTACAGAGGGTTGTGAACCACCATGTGGTTGCTGGGAATTGAACTCAGGACCCCTGGAAGAACAGTCAGTGCTCTTAACTGCTGAGCCATCTCTCCAGCCCTTGAGCCACAATTCTCTTGGAATATTATCTTATATGAATTGTTCTAAATTTAGCCCAATATGGAGAACTGTGTCCCATTTCATGTCTGAGATTTTGTTTTCAATTTTTTATTATTTTGAGGTCTCACTCTATACTGTAGGTCAGCTTCAAATTCATTATGTAGACCTAGAATTAATGTTTTTCCTTAATCACTAATCTGTTCCAAGCCTGTTTCTCTTCTTAGTGCAGTTTATGAAAACTCCTTATATTTCTTATTATGTAGCCTTTATTTACTATTCTATGAGGAGAGGGCACATTCTATTCTTGTTTCTAACTTTACTACATCTTTCTGGCGAAACAACAAAAACAATCCCCTTAAACTTCCTTCTCAAAATTATTTGAATCAAATTAAGAATGATATAAAGTCATTACCTCATCTAAACAGCATGAGTTCATGAAAGTTCACCTACATGTTGGTCTGTAGGAAATTTGCTCAATTGGGTATTCTGATGCTAATAAATCTTTGGCTATGTATTAATGGTAGGCAGGGCATATCAGCAGCAAGAAGCAATCTTGGAACGAAGTTTCTGTTGCTGTGCCTCTGCAGAGTGCACCCATCACACCCATGCAAAATGGTGGGCCATCTCCTGGAAACTCAATTGTTTGCCATAGCCTTTTCTAGGTGGCTGCTAT
The DNA here is from genome assembly GCF_011064425.1 of Rattus rattus. NCBI lineage: Eukaryota > Metazoa > Chordata > Mammalia > Rodentia > Muridae > Rattus > Rattus rattus. The sequence continues at coordinate 116,497,746 of NC_046160.1, read as the reverse complement.
TAATACTCACCCCACCAAGGCTCAGATACTGTCATGAAAAAGGAACAGAAATATTATGAACACCAGAAATGGTGGATAACTATAATGAAAAGAAATTTGGATCTAAACTGCACATATGAACTTACAGTATCTATGAGACCATACACAATACCTATGCAAATGCAAACCAGAGAAACCCTCATCCCTAGGTGAGTATCTATTGACAATTGATAGCCAGGGATATCAAGGACTTGAACTACACCCAAAAGCTCAGAAATGTTTTTAATTAAACGTTTCTTTCAGTCTTAGAAATCCTCTCACCTTGGTTTAATTTATTGTCATACTTTTGCTATTTACTGCATTATAGGTATCAGTTTAAAAAAAATGTACATATTCTCAAGAGCTTATCTGACTTTTATTACAAGGATCAAAAGTTCCTTAAACTGAGCCTCATTGAACTGTAGTGGATTAAACTAATTCCTCGCTTCAGAGACAGTTGCTACTTTGATTGTATCTTTGGCCTTATGGGAGGAAGCATTTCCATTATTATAGGGGAGTAAGGAAATTCTGAGAAATGGAAATCACTGGAGAATCAGGGTACTGGCACCAGAGAAGGTTAGCGTATTCTAACTTCTTGTAGGTGTACCTGTTTTTATCAGCTTACTCAGAAATTACCAGTGGAAATTTTTCTGAACTTAAAAAAAATAAATCTTCATTTCTATCAACTTAAAGGCATTGTTTTACATTCTTATGAAATAAAATATCTATTATTTCTTTTATATTATTTAAGTCTGGTTTATTTGACAATTGATAATAAAATTTTTTTTGTCCTATGCTTCCACTGGACAATGGGAGGGACAAAGAAATTTGTTCCAAAGAACTACTTTCTGGATAAAAATACAAGGTAATAATTTAAGTGAACTCTCATAATATTCGTGCCACTATCTCACCAGCACAGTTTGAGGCAGGGGACTGTTGTAGGTTACAAGGCTTGTAGTCAGTGGTACTGATGGTTCTCAGGTAATATGCAGAGCACCTTCAAGCACCTTAAATTCAAGTCAATGGAGGTAAAGCTTCTATTTTGGACACCAGCTTGATGTCTCTGTGTTTGACAACTTAAGTCAGTGCTCTCTTCAGCAATAGAGCCTCACCATTAGGTCGTGGAGAGCATGGTAGTGTGTGATGTGGTGGGGTGGGGTGTTCCATGGGAGCCCTTTGGCCAATGGCTCACCAAGATGTAACCAATTCTTGACACTTGAGGCTTTAATTAGTGGCATAAAATGTATAGTTGAGGAAGTGTCTCCTCTATTATTTGATCACTCCATTTTTCTTATTGGTCTTTTGCTTATTTTGATTTTTGTTTTTCTATTTCCGTGGGGGGGGGTGCCTTATCTGTGTGTTTGGTTGTTTTTTCTGTTTTGAATAAGAAAGAACATAAAATATCTGTGAGGAGTTGGAGGAGAGGAAACATAATCAAAATATAGTACACTCAAATGAAATCATAATTAAATAGTAATAAGAAATAATTTTGCTTATTGTATGTGTACACCATAGAATCAGCATTTCTATTCTTCTTACTCATATACACTGAGAATATATTAATATAGAAACTGTCAAAATTGATTGTTGTTAGGTGCAGAGATATTTTTACTACTGCTAAGAGAAAGGTATACATGTAACCTGATGCAGGTGTAGGTCCAAGGTTGTTCTGTCCAAGGTTGCTCAGTCCAAGGTTGCTCAATGAGGAGTGTGAGTTTAAAGGACATGAGGTTAATAGAGCTCTTCTTTGATGACCAACTAAGATAGTGGTCTTAATGATGCCCTCCTCTAGCAACCAGCTATCTGAATTGAGGATCCTATAGGAGCTTGCTGGGGGAGTCAGTTCCCAGAATACTGAAAGTCCCGAGAATGCTTGGGAAGTCATAGACACAATACTGAAGTGAGTAAGTTTCCTGGGTTTGTGTGTCCTGAGGACTCCAGGCAGGTCCCTTGGAGCAGAAGTGGTGGTCTTACCTCTGCTCTTAGGTGTGTCAGTGCTTCTAGCAACTGGTTTTAAGCTCTGGGATAAATATCACTGCTGGATCTTATAATGCCTTTAAAAAATTTAATGGTCTGTGAAGGGAAATATTCAGCTAAATATTTTCCAGCATGCTTGAACAAAGAACACGTTTTCTTCATGTCCATCTTTTATGATTTATCTTCTTTGGAAACTCTGTGTTTGCATTACAGAATTGAAATATCTTCTGTTTATTTGGGAGTTGAGTACTTGAGGGAGTACCTAGTTGGCTTAGAAAGTTTCTGAGCTTTAGGGGAACACACTACATTTGAAGTACAAAACTCTTGCTTAAGCAGTTTTGATCCCACAGTTTTATTATGTTTTGCAATACGGGCTTATCCAAGACACAGATCGATATCCATATTATTACTGTTCATTCAAGTTGCTTTACCTCATCTGTGAGAGTCACTCCATCACCTTGGGAATAAGAAAAGCTGCCTTGGATAAATGCATAAGAAAGAATAATTTATGAGAAGTATAAAATTACTATGAATGTTTTGTAACATTGCTGCTATATATACCACCTCAAGAAATACTACAAACACAACAATGTATTTTTATAATGATGACTTATCATCTTAATAATTATTTTCCTAATGCAGTATAGTTTTCTCTCATCTATGTTCATTTTATATTGTTAGAAATTATGTGATGAACAGTCAATTTCTGTACAATAATGGGCCAAAAACTATAGGAGACAATTTTACATTATTGTTCTAATTGTTTAAATGAACAAAAAAGAAGACTTACATTTTATGCTGTCATATAACCACATGATGGCTTTAATTCTGAATTTTCTCATGTTGGAAAATTAATATATGGGATCATTTGCTTGTAGTTTAAGTACTTCCACTAATTATCCTTATAATTTAGGTCTGCAAACAACAAAGGGTCTCACTTTTTCTGAGAGTTCTTTTTTTAAAATTTCAGCTTCAGCCAGTACCCTTCCCCCTCCATCCCAGATGTCTATTCTGTTTCCCCTTACTAGTGAAATTCAAGCATCTTCCCTTGAGTCTTACATGTTACTTAGCTTCTTTGGCTTTGTGGATTATAGGATGGTTGTCTTATAGTTTATGGCTATTATCCACTTATAATTGAGTACATATCATGCTTGACATTTTTGGTCTGGGATAACCCACTCAAGGTGCTGTTACTCTAGTTCCATTGATTTGTCTGCAAATTTCATAATGTTATTGTTTGTAATAAGTGAATAGTATTTCATTGTGTGGATATACCACATTTTCTTTATCTATTCTTCAGTTGAGGGACATAGAAGTTGTTTTTAGTTTCTATTACAAATAAAGCTGCTATGAACACAATTGAGCGAGTATACTGTGGAATGGTGAAGCATTTTTCGGGTAAATGTTCAGAAGTGATACAGCTAGGTATCAAGGTAAAACTATTCCCATTCTCCTAAGAAACTGACAAATTGTTTTCAAAAGCGATTGTACCAGTTTGTATTCCCACCATTAATGGAGGAGTGATCTCTCGTTCTACATCTTTGCCAGCATGAGCTGTTACTTGAGTTTTTTTTTATCTTAGCCATTCTGATGAGTGTAAGAGGGAACCTCAGAGTTGTTTTAATTGCACTTCCCTGATGACTACAGACATTGAACATTTCTCTTGTTTTCTACATTTATTTATTTATTTATTTATTTATTTACTTACTTACTTACTTACTTACTTACTTACTTACTTTACATCCAGATCACAGCTCCCTTTTCACAGTTCTCCCTCAAACAGTCCCTTTCCCCAGCCCTATCCCCTTCTCTGAGAATGGATGACTCCCCTCTTGGTACCAACCCACCCTGGCACATCAAGTCACTGCAGGACTTCCATGTTTTCCTACTAAGGCCAATTAAAACAGCCCAGTTAGGGTAATAGGTTCCACAGAGAGACAGTAGAGTCAGGAACAGCTCCCACTCCAGTTGTTGGAGGATCCGCATGAAGACTGAGCTGCACTTCTGCCACATATGTATGGGTGTCCTAGCTCCAGCCTATGTATGCTCTTTGATTGGTGGTTCAGTCTCTGGGAACCCACAAGAGTCCAGGTTCGTTGACTCTGTTGGTCTTCTTGTGGAGTCCCTATCACTTCCAGGCTCCTCCATCCTTCTCCCAACTCTATCACAAGACCCCCAGATCTCTCTCTAATGTTTGACTGTGAGTCACTGCTGCATGGGGCCTCTCAGGGGACAGTTATGCATGCTCCTGTCTATAAGCATAACAGTATCACTAATAGTGTCAGAGATTGGTCCTTGCCCATGGAATTGGTCTCAAGTTGGGTCAGTCATTGCTTGACCATTCCCTCAGTCTCTGCTCCATCTTTGTCCCTGCACTTCTTGTAGGCAAGCCAATTTTTGAACTGAAGGTTTCCTGGGTGGGAACATTTCTTTAAGTGCTTCTTGGCTGTTGAAGAATCCTCTGTTGAGAATTCTGTTTAGCTACATACCCCATTTTAATTGTTTTTGTTGTTGTTGTTGTTGTTGTTGCTGCTGCTGCTGCTGCTGCTGCTGTTTTCTTGCTGTCTAATTTCTTGAGTTCTTTATATATTTTGGATATTCACTCTCTGTCAGTTGTAGGGTTGGTGAAGGTCTTTCCCCATTCTGTAGGCTGCCATTTTGTCTTTTTAAAGGTATCCTTTGCCTTACAGAAGCTTTTCAGTTTCACGAGGATCCATTTATTAATTGTTGACCTTAGCGGCTGGGCTGTTGGTTCATGAAGTTGTCTTCTGTGTCAATGTGTCTAAGGCTATTTCCCATGTTTTCTTCTATTGGATTTAGTGTATCCTGTTTTATGTTGAGATCTTTGATCCACTTGGATTTGAGTTTTATGCCGGGTGATAGATTTAGATCTATTTGCATTCTTTTACATGCAGACATATAGTAAGGCCAGGACAATTTGTTAAAGTTTTTTTTCCAATTGTATGGTGTTGGCTTTATTTTGTCAAAAATCAAGTTTATAGATGTGTGAGTTTATTTCTGGGTCTTCAATTCAATTCCAATAATCAATCTGTTTGTTTTCACGCTAGTAACATTAGTTTTTTTTTGTTTTTTTTTTTTTACTGCTATTGAGATCTGGGATGATGATACCTCCAGAAGCTCTTTTATTGTACAGGATTGTTTTAATTATCCTGGGTTGTTTTTTGTTGTTGTTGTTGTTGTTGTTGTTGTTGTTGTTGTTGTTTTTCCATATGAAGCTGAGAATTGTTCTTTCAAGTTTTGTAAAGAATTGTGTTGGCATTTTGATGGGAATTGCATTGAATCTGTAGAGTGATTTTGGCAAGATGGTGTGGGGAGGGATATAGGTGGTTCAAAGGTGGGGAGGATGGCAGGAGAAAGAACTGAGAGAGAGCACTAGAATCAGTGAGGGTATTTCTGAGACAAGCTATCAATCTAGGACAATAGAAACTCCAAGGAATCTATAAGAGTGACCCTAGCTAAAACTACTAGCAATAGGGGATATGGATCATGAAATAGTTAACTCCTGTAACTAGGTAAGACTTCCAATAGAGGAATGAGGATACCAACCCAGCCACAAAACTTTTGATCCATGATTTTTCCTGACTATAAGAGGTTCAGAAATAAAGAGGGAGCAAAATGTGAGGAATGGCCTACTAATGACTGTTGTAACTTGAATCCTATAACATGAGAGAGGGTCCACCCCCTGACACTATTAATAATATTCTTCTGTATTTACAGATAGGAGACTAGCATAACAGTCATCTGAATGGCTTCAGCCAGCAGCTGATGAAAACAGATGCCAAGATCTACAACCAACATCAGGCAGAGCTTGGGGAATTCAGTGGAAGAAGGGATTGAAGGATTGAAGAGCTACACTGAAGGAAGGGCACTACAAGAAAACCTACAGACTCAACTGATCTGGACCCATGGGGGCTCACAGAGACTGATCTACCATCCAGAGAGTATGCATGGGGTGGACCTAGACACCATATATACATACATACATACATACACACACACACACACACACACACACACACACACACACACACACATATATATATATATATATATATATATATATATATATGATGTACAGCTCAGTTCTCATGTAGGGCCTCTAACAGCAAGAGCAGGGGCCGTCTCTGATTCTGTCGCCTGTCTTTGGATCTCTTTCCCCTTATTGAATGACATTGTCCACCCTCAATAGGAGAAAATATCAAGTCCTAATGCAACTTGATATGCCAAGGGGGGTTGATGTCCATGGGAAGCCTCTCCTTCCCTGAGGAGAAAGAGAGGGGGTCATAGAGGAAGGGGAGGGGAGAGAAGGGACCAGGAGAAGAGGGAGGGGAAGATCTGGTCAGGATGTAAAGTAAATAAAATAATTAATAAAAAAATCAGCTTCAGTTTTTAATGTAGCTTTTCTCAATATACAACTCTTGGTTGTAAGTTTGCTTTCAGATGAATTTTTGTCCCATAATGTTTACCTCATCTATTTCTGATGAGATGCCAGCATAAGATTTCATTCATGTTCTTTGTTTTTCTTCTTTTTCTTGTTTCTTTTTTTGTTCTTCTTGTTCATGTTGTTGTTGTTGCTGTTGTTTGTTTGTTTGTTATTGTTGTTCTCCTTCTCCCCCTCCTCCTCCTTCTCCTCTTCCTCCTTCTTCTCCTCTCCCTCCTCCTCCTTTTTCTTCCTCCTTGGTCTTCATGCTCATCCTCATTGCCATCTTTATCTTCTTGGTAATTTCGGATTGTTAGCATCTTTGCTTTCATTACCTTTACTCTGATATATCTGTGGATTCCTTTGTGTATATTTTCTCTGAGGTTTATTACACTTGCTTGGTGTTTAAGTTGTTGATTTTTAGAAACTGGAAAATTTCCACTACTTATTTTTTTGAACTGACCTTTTCTCTGTCTCTTTTCTCTTCTTCTGGTACAATGTTTATACCTGTTTTAGGGTTTAATGTCCTTTGGGCTTTCATCCTTCTCTTTATTTCTTTCATAAAGTGTCTGTTCTTCAGCTCTGATCACTAGTGTTATTTTTCTCCTCCTCATTCACATATATTGCTGAATTCCTCCAGTGATTTTTTTCTTTTGAATAATGTATTTTTCAACTCCTTTGAGCTTTTCCATCTGGCTTAACTTTGATGCTTTCTATTATCTTATATTATATATGCTAAGTGGGCATTGTCAATACACTTTTATGTACTTCGACCATAGTTTCCTTCAGTTCAATTAGTGTGTTTATAGTACTTAAAAAATAGGGTATTTTATTATTTCTCAGATAGCTCATGAAACATGTTTTGTTTTTATCCTGGTTTGTGGTTGTACTTGTTTCTTGGCATGATTTATAGAATTCCATTGGAAAATGAACATTCTAAAAAATAGATTGCTACGTTTCTTGGCATCAGATCACTGTCTCAGGGCTGTGGCATTATAATTTGCTTATTTATTTAGTAATTGGCTAGGTTACACAAGTGAAGTCTACCTCTTCAATCAAGTATTAAACCTTGGATGCTGCTCTTTTTTAAAAATTACATTTATCTTTTTATAGTCCATTCATTAACCCCCTTACAGTTCAACCTCCCACTGTTTCTTGTCCCATTCTTCCTCACCCCTTTTCTAACAGAATGCCCCCACTGCCCCCACCTGGCCTCTTCATTCCCAGGGGCCTCAAATCTTTGGAGGGTTAGGAACATCTTCTCTGACTGATGCCAGACCAGGCAGTTCTTTGATATAAATTTGTCAGGGGTCTTGGACCAGCTAGTGTAAGCTGCCTGGTTGGTATCTGAGAGATTTCAGGGGTCCTGATTAGTTGAGACTGTTGGTCTTACTCTAGGGTCACCCTCCTCCTCAGCTTCTTCCAGCCTTTCCCTAATTCAACCACAGGTGTCCCCAACTTCAGACCATTGGCTGGGTGTAAGTAACTGACTTTGGCTCAGTCAGCTGCTTGTTGGGCCTCTTGGAGGAAAGCCATACTAGTCTGTCTATAAGCACAACATAACATCAGTAATAGTATCAGGTCTTGGAAACTACCCTTGGACTGGGTTCCAATTTGAACTGGTCCCTGGACCTCCTTTCCCTCAGGCTCTTCTCCATTTTTGTCCCTGTAGTTCTTTTAGACAGGATAATTATGGGTCAGAGTTTTTGGCTGTGGGATGGCAACATCCTTCCACTTGATGCCCTGTCTTTCTACTGGAGATGGACACTACAAATTTCCTCTACCTACTGTTGGGTATTTCATCTAAGGTCCCTCCCTTTTGAGTCCTGAGAGTCTCTAACCTCCCAGGTCTCTGGTCTACAGGACCCCCCCCCTTCCTGCCAGGTTGCATATTTCCATTCTTTCTGCTGGCCCTCAGGGCTTCTCTCCTGTCCACCCCAAAACCTGATCATGGTTCCCTTTCCCCTCCCTCTCCCTTCTCCCACCAGATCCCTCCCTCTCTCTGCCTCTTGTGATTGCTTTCTTCTCCCTTCCAAGAGGGATTGAAACATCTTCATTTGGGTCCTTTGGCTTATTAACCTTCTTGACTTCTGTAGATTGCATCCTGGGTATTCTGAACTTTTTGACTAATATCCATTTAGTAGTGAGTACATAACATTCATGCCCTTTTGGGTCTGAGCTACATCACTCAGAATGATTTTTCTAGTTCCATTCATTTGCTTGCAAAACTCATGATGTCCTCGTTCTTAATAGCTAAGTAGTATCCCACTGTGGAAATGAACTACATTTTCTGTATCCATTCTTCCATTGGGAACATCTTGGTTGTTTCCAGCTTCTGGTTATCACAGATGAGGCCACTATGAACATAGTGAAACAATACCCCTGTGGTATGGTGGGTATATTTTGGGTATATGTCTGTGAGTGGTATAGCTGGATCTTCAGGTAGATCTATTTCCACATTTAATACCAGTTTGCAATCCCACAGCAATGGAGGAGTGTTCTGCTTTCTTCATATCCCTGCCCACATGTGCTGACCTGAGTTTTTGATCTTAGCCATTCTAATTGGTGTAAGGTGAAATCTTAGGGTCATTTTAACGTGCCAAAAGCAGTCTACAATGACTTTTTTTAATAAATATAGAATTCTGTCTTTCTCATTCCCTGGCAGCTCTCTTTGTTAAACTCCATTAATTTCCAGGTGATTATAATGTTTCTCACAATGCTCTGGGACACAAATTCTCTAATAAAATAATCTTGTCAAATTTTGTCTGCTTGAAAAAATTGAGGCCTGTTTTTTACTCTTTGTTGTTGTTTGACCTAAAATTATGGCTACTAGTTTTCTCATTACATGATGATTTCTTGCAAACTCTCTAGCTTACAAAGTTTTCTGTGTCTTCAATTTTCTTCTAATTACTCTTCATCACAGTCTCTATGGTTCTTAAGAGTACTCTAAGTTTGCCCTTCTCTAAACTACACTGAAAATGAAATAAGTTCTTCCCTTCTAAAATTAAATTCTATTTTTAACTTGCCTCTCCCCTCTCTCCACTTCTAGCAAAATCTCAGGGCTAAAATTTCTAGCAAACAGTCAGGGCTGTGGACCTGTGAGCATCAACAATATCCAACATCTCAAGTGGATCTTGGTAAAGAACAGGTAAGCATCCTATGGCTTTCCTGTCTGTCCTTTGCACATTGAACCATGAGGCTTAATGGAAGGGGATCAGGCCTCTGCTGTCTAGACAATCCACATTCTAGTAGACTTTCTACTCCCTAAGTGGGAATGGAGCAACTGAAAAGTGGGCAACCACTTCTTTCATACATTTACCCAGGTCTTCATCCAGAATCTGAACCTGAGAAAGATGAGAGATGCTTGCAGCTTAATCCTTTCAGGAAGAGTTATCTCTGACTCAGAGTAGAGGAAACAATAGTCTTTTGCAGAAATAGACTTTGCTGATATCAGAGTAAAGCATGGTTTTCTACAAATATAACAAACATTTGCCGCCTACCTTTCTTTGCTGTTCTTTAGAACAATTACTGAGGATTTAAATGGAGGTTTTTGTTATTTTGTTTTTAAATTTAGACCCCCAGAGTGTTATACCAGAAGTTAGTGTCTGACACTCAAAATATGACACCATTGGTTTGTTAACTGCTATTCCAAAACTACTTGTAGGCATATATTTTTAACATATTTACATGTAGCAATCAACTTTGTATGTATAATTTATATATAAATTTCACCAATGGGTACAATGTTCATTTTTTTAATGCACATACCAATTTAACTATTGACCTAATCTAAATATAGGTTACGTCCAAAAGAACTTTTTGGCAAGTGCATATAACCAAAACTCCAGGCCAGCCAGCCAATGATATGCTTTTTCAGTCTAATATATATGATTTTAGAAAACTCTACTTTTGACAGTGGTGGTTGACCTCTTGGCTTTGCTCATGCTATGGCTTTCTATCTGGGCTACAACTTCAGTCCTTCATATATACATAGACACAGACACAGACACAGGCACAGACACACACACACACACACACACACACACACACACACACACACAGTGAGGAGAGATTTTCTATGTAGTTTTGAGTTTGTTACCCTCCTTTTTCTATCTCCAGAGCATGTTGACACCTGGCAACCCTGCTTCCTAATAATTTCTTCTTTCAGAGTAACATATAACCTTATAAAAAGAAATTCACATTCACTGCCTGCACACTGGTCTTTTAGTAAACTGTCAAATAGCAAGTGTGACTGCACCTGGATAAGGCTGTAGAGTTATCGAGACTATCTAAAACTTTTTGAGGTTTGTTTTTTATATTTTGTTTGTCTTTTTCTTTTGTTTTGTTTTGCTTGCTTTCAACTTGGTTGTTTGGTCTCTCTCATCTAGCAAGTTTTCTTGTATCCTTGTACTCTTCTGATGTTTCTATTTCAATATCAGATGACTAGTCTATGACTATGTCTATTGATCTCAATGGAAAACACCTAATTTTCACAAGCATTTAAACTGTCCTATGCAGAAAACTTTATTTAAAAGAGATTTTTATTTTTTAAAAAGAATTATGAACATTTCTGTTGAATATTTTATGTATTTACATTTCAAATGTTATCCCCTTTCTTGGTTCCCTCCTCTCCCATCTACCCTCCCCCTGCTTATATGAGGATGCTCCCACTCCTACCTCAGAACCTTGGCATTCCCTTTCATTGTGGAAATGAGCCTTCACAGTACCAAGGGCTTCTCAGTCTACTGATGCCAGACAATGTCATCCTCAGCTATATATGTGACTGGAGCCATGGGTTCCTCTATCTGTATTCTTTGGTTAGTGGTTTAGTCCCTGGAAGTTCTGGGGAGTCTGGTTGGTTGATATAGTTGTTCTTTCTATGGGATTACAAACCCATTTTGTCCATGATGTTTTAACTTGGCAACAAAAAGGAATCTAAAACACAGGGGATATAGCCCATCATAGATACCATAGGAGGGCACTGGGCACTTCCACAACCAGGAGGCAGAAAGTGTATATTCTGCTTCTTAGGCAATGCTGACAGCTACACTAAGCCTAGTTCTTCATATTTCATCTGAACTAATCAAGATGATATACCTCTGAGCTCCCCAGTGTCTTTTCAGTTCCTTTGCTCCTTTCTCTAACTCCTCCATTGGGGTCCCTGTGCTCAGTCTAATGGTTAGCTGCAAGCATCCTCATCTGTATCAGTACAGTTCTAGCAGAGCCTCACAGGAGACACCCATATCAGGCTCCCATCAGCAAGCAGGCATCTGCAATATTATCTAGGTTTGGTGGCTGCATGTGGGATGATTCCCCAGATACGGCAGTCTCTAGATGACCTTTCCTTCAGTCTCTGCTCATTCTTTGTTCCTGTATTTCCTTCCATGAGTGTTTTGTTCCCCCTTCTAAGAAGGACTAAAGCATCCATATTATCTTTCTTCTTCTTGAGCTTCATATGGTCTGTGAATTGAATCATGAGTATTTGGAGCTTTTGGGTTAATATCCACTTATCAGTGAGTGCATACTGTGTGTGATCTTTTGGGCCTGGGTTACCTGACTCAGGATGATTCTTTCTAGTTCCATCCATTTGCCTAAGAATTTCATGATGTCGTGTTTTTAATAGCTGAATAGTACTCCATTGTGGAAATGTACCACATTTTCTGTATCCATTCCTTTGTTGAAGGACATCTGGGTTTGTTCCAGTTTCTAGCTATGATAAATAAGGCTGCTATGATAAGAAGCACGTGTCCACGTTTTATGTTGGAAAATATTTTGGTTATATTCCCCGCCCAAAAACGGTATAGCTGGATCCTCAGGTAGCACTATGTCCAATATTCTGAAAAATCCACCTGAATGATTTCCAGAGTGGTTGTACCAGCTTGCAATCCCAGCAATAATGTAGGACTGTTCCTGTTTCTTAACATCCTCCACAACATATACTGTCACCAGAGTTTTTTATCTTAGCCATTCTGGCTGGTGTGAGGTGGTTGTTTTGATTTGCATTTCCCTGATGACAATGGATGTTGAACATTTTTTAGGTGCTTCATGGCCATTTGATATTCCTCAGCTGAGAATTCTTGATTTAGCTCTGTAGCCCATTTTTAAAATTTTTTTTTTTTTTTTTTTTTTTTTTTTTTTCGAGCTGGGGACCGAACCCCCTTTTTAAATACCAGGGCTAAATCCCCCAACCCTCTGTAGCCCATTTTAAATAGGGTTATTTGGTTCTCTAGAGTCTCACTCCTTGAGTTCTTTTATATATTAGATATTAACCCTCTATCACATGTAGGATTTGTAAAGAATTTTTTCCCAATCTGTTGGTCACAGTTTTATCCTATTATCCTTTGCCTTATAAAAGCTTTGCAATTTTATGAGGTTCCATTTGTTGATTCATCTTAGAGTATAAGCCATTAGTGTTCTGTTCAGGAAATTTTCCCCTGTGCAGGTGTGTTCTAGGATCTTCCCCACTTTTTCTTCTATTAGATTTAGTATATCTGGTTTTATGTGGAAGTCCTTGATCCACTTGGACTTGAGCTTTGTACAAGATGATAGGAATGGGTCAATTTGCATTCCTCTACAGGCTGACCACCAGTTAAACTAGCACCATTGTTGAAAATCCTGTCTTTTTTCCACTGGATGGTTTTAGCTCCTTTGTCAAAAATCAAGTGACCATAGGTGTGTGGGTTAATTTCTGCATCTTCAATTCTATTCCATTGATCTACTGGCCTGTCTATGTACCAATACCATGCAGATTTTATCACAATTGCTCTGTAACACAGCTTGAGGTTAGGGATGGTGATTCCCACAGAAGTTCTTTTATTGTTGAGAATAGGTTTTGCTATTCTGGGTTGTTTGTTGTTTCAAATGAATTTGCAAATTGCTCTTTCTAACTCTATGAGGAATTGAGTTGCAATTTTGTTTGGGATTGCATTGAATCTGTAGATTGCTTTCAGTAAGATGGCCATTTTTACTATATTAATCCTGCCATTCCATGAGCATGGGAGATCTTTCCACCTTCTGAAATCTTCAATTTCTTTCTTTAGAGACTTGAAGTTCTTGTCATACAAACCTTTCTTTTGGTTAGAGTCACACCAAGGTATTTTATATTATTTGTGGCTATTTTTAACGTGTATTTCCCTAAATTCTTTTTCAGCCCTTTTATGCACTATATAAAGGAAGTCTATTGATTTGTTTAAGTTAATTTTATATCAATCTATTTTGCTGAAGTTGCTTATCAGGTGTGGGAGCTCTGTGGTGAAATTTGTGGGATCACTTAAGTTTACTATCATATCATCTGGAAATAATGATGATTTCACTTCTTTCTTTCCAATTTGTATCCCTTTGGCCTCTATTTGTTGTCTAATTGCTCTGGCTAGGATTTTGAGTACTGTATTGAATAAATAGGGAGAGAGTAGGCAGCCTTGTCTAGTCCCTGATTTTAGTGGGATTGCTTCAAGTTTCTTTTAATTTAGTTTGATGTTGGCTACTGATTTTCTGTATATTGCTTTTACTATGTTTAGGTATGGGTCTTGAATTTCTGATCTTTCCAAGGCTTTTATCATGAATGGGTATTGAATTTTTTGAAATGCTCTCTCAGCATCTAATGAGATGATCATGTGGTTTTTTCCCCCTTTGAGTTTGTTTATATATTGGATAATGTTGGTGGATTTGTATATATTGAACCATTCCTGAAGCCCTGGGATGAAGTCTACTGGATCATGGAGAATGATAATTTTAATGTATTCTTCTATTCAGTTTGTGAGAATTTTATTGAGTATTTTTGCATCAATATTCATAAGGAAAATGGATTGAAGTTCTTTTTATTTATAGGGTCTTTGTGTGCTTTAGATATAAATGTGGTTATAAATTCAAAGAATGGATTGGGTACTGTTCATCCTGATTCTATTTTGTGGAATAATTTGAAGAGTCTTGATATTAGGGCTTCTTTGTAGGTCTGACATAATTCTATTTTAAACACATCTTGTCCTGAGCTTTTTTTGTTGGTAGACTTTTAATGGCTGCTTCCATTTCTTTAGAGGTTATGGGACTGTTTAGATGGCCTATCTGATCCGGAATTAACTTTGGTTCCTGGTATCTGCCTAGAAAACTGTCCATTTCATCCAAATTTTCCAGTTTTGTTGATTATAGGCTTTTGTAGTAGGATCTGATAATTTTTTGAATTTCCTCAGATTTTGTTGTTATGTCTCCCTTTTCATTTCTGATTTTTTTTATTTAGATACACTATCTGTAGCTTCTGGTTAGTCTGGCTAAGGGTTTATCTCTCTTGTTGATTTTCTCAAAGAATCACCTCCTGGTTGTGTTGATTCTTTGTATAGTTCTTTTTGTTTCTACTTGGTTGATTTCAGCTCTGAGTTTGATTATTTCCTGCCTTCTACTCCTCCTGGGTGTGTTTGCTTCTTTTTGTTCTAGAGCTTTTAGGTGTTGTCAAGCTGCTGACATATGCTCTCTCCTGTTTCTTTCTGCAGGCACTCAGAGCTATGAGTTTTCCTCTTAGCACAGCTTTCATTGTGTCCCATAGGTTTGGGTATGTTGTGCCTTCATTTTCATTGAATTCTTAAAAGGTTTTAATTTCTTTCATTTCTTCCTTGACCAAGTTATCATTGGGTAGAGTGTTGTTCAATGTGTATGTGGACTTTCTGTTGCTTTTGTTGTTATTGAAGACCAGCCTTAGCCTGTTGGTGATGTGATAGGATGCATGGCATTATTTCAATCTTCTTGTATCTGTTGATGCCTGTTTTGTGACCAATTACATGGTCAATTTTGGGGAAGATACCATGAGGTGCTAAGAAGAAGTTACATTCTTTTGTTTTAGGATGAAATGTTCTATTGATATCTGTTAAATCCATTTGTTTCATAACTTCTGTTAGTTTCTCTATGTTTCTTTTAGTTCCTGTTTCCATGATCTGTCCATTGATAAGAGTGGGGTTTGACATCTCCCACTATTATTGTGTGATGTGTAATGTGTGCTTTGAGCTTTAGTAAGGTTTCGTCTATGAATGTAGGTGTCCTGCATTTGGACCATAGATATTCAAGATTGAGAGTTCATCTTAGTGGATTTTTCCTTTGATGAATATGAAATGTCCTTCCTTATGTTTTTTGATAACTTTTGGTTGAAAGTCGATTTTATTCAACTTATTAGAATGGCTACCCCAGCTTGATTCTTGGGACCATTTCTGGAAAACTGTTTTCCAGCCTTTTACCCTGAGGTAGTGTTTATCTTTATCACTGAGGTGTGTTTCCTGTATGTAGAAAAATTCTGGGTCCTCTTTATGTATCCAATCTGTTAGCCTATGTCTTTTCATTAGAGAATTTAGTTTATTGATGTTAAGAGATATTAAGGAATAGTCATGTTGTTTCCTGTTCTTTTTGTTGTTAGAGATGGTGTTATGTTTATGTGGCTCTCTTCTTTTGGTTTTGTTGATAGAAGACTACTTTCTTGCTTTTTTTAGGGGTACTTTCCTTCCTTGTATTAGAGTTTTCTGTCTATTATCCTTTGTAGGACTGGATTTGTGGAAACATATTTTGTAAATTTGGTTAAGTCATTGAATATCTTGTTTTCTGCATTAATGATAATTGAGGGTTTTGCTGGATATAGTAGCCTGGGCTGGTGAATGCCTTCTGTCAGGGTCTGTATGATACCTGCCCAGGATCTTCTAGCTTTCACGGTCTCTGTTGAGAAGTCTGGTATAATTCTGATATATCTGCCTTTATATGTTGACCTTAATCCCTTTCTGTGTTTAATTATTTCTTTGATTTGTGCATTTGGTGTTTTAACTATTATGTAACAGGAAGAATTTCTTTTCTGGTCCAATGTATTTGGAGTTCTGTAGCTTCTACATTTTCTATCTTCAGAGTTTCCTCCCTTTGTAATTTCTTTGTTGTTTCTATTTCCATTTTTAGATCTTTGACTTTTTTGTTCAAGTCCTTCACATGTATTTTTGTGTTTTCTTCTTATTCTGTAAGGGATTTTTGTGTTTCCTTTTTAAGGACTTCTACTTGTTTACCTGTGTTGTCCTGTATTTCTTTAAGGGAGTTATTTATGTCCTTCCTAAAGTCCTCATCATTAGTTGTGATTTTAAATCCACACCTTGCTTTTTCTGTGTGTTGGGTTACTCAGGACTTGCTGTAGTAGAACTGGGTTCTGATGATGCCAATTAGCCTTGGTTTCTGTTGTGTACTTTCTTGTGCCTGCCCCTCACTGTCTGGTTATTTATGATGTATGTTGGTCTTGCTGTCTCCAACTAGAACTTGTCCCTCTTGTGGGCCTGTGAGCCTGTGTTCTTAGGAGTGAGAGCAAGCTTGGGAGACTATCTCTATTGGGGCAGGATTTGGGTATGGAGATCTGTGGTAGAGTCTTAGTTCTGGGCGCAGATGGAGACCAGAAGAATCTTTTCCCAGGCTGTTCTGCAGTTCCTATCCTCTGTGGGCTCATGGTAGGTCCCTCTTTGTACAGTTAGTGAAGCAAAAGTGGGGTTTCTCCTGTGGACTTAGGAGTGAGAGCACTTCTGGGAGACTGGCTCTCTCTGGGGAGGATTTGAGTAGGGAGGACTGTGAGACAGTCTTAGCTCCAGGGTGCAGATGGAGCTAGGAGGGAATCTTCAGAGATTTTAATTGTTATACTGAGTTATTAAATTTCCTTGATCTGTCTTAGAAACAAGAATTTTTTGATTCATATAATAATTAAATATTAATGTTAAATAAAGTTTAAAAAATCTCATTTAATAATATATTATGTTTAATCCAGTGTTCAACTCATATGTGTTCATTCTAAGAATGAGAAAAAGCTATGCTTTCTACAGTGATCATCAAAGATCAAATAACAAAGGGGCAATTTTAAACACAGACAGCAATCATGACTAAAGCACATAATTGTCCAACGATATTGTTTGTTTGGTTATCTTGTCTTTAGCTTGTTTTCCTGCTTAACTTCTGGAGCACAATTGCAGGTGCCAGCTAATACTTATCATTATTCTGTTTGTTTGTTTGGTTGGTTTGGTTTTGGTTTTGGTTGGTTGTTTTTGCATTGAAACTTTGAGGTGTAGTTTGGAATCAGCAATCCACTGCCACTGTCATTTTTAACTTATAGGTGCAAGCAAAGCTAATTTCAGAAGGAAATCATGATTGTCTTGAATGTTTGTTTTTAACACATGGTAAGTATGAATGCACATCAGCCCTGTGCATTCATTCTCCTTCATTTCCCCTATACTGCAGCTGAGTCTGCAGTAGAATCTGCTGAGAAATAAGGAGATTTGAGTTCAGTGGACCAAGACTCCTTTTCTCCTTGACAGAGTTGCATGTCAGCTACCTAAAGTTTTGTCTGCTTATGTGGTTTAAAAACAGATGGCAAAGTCTTACCTCAGCTGGTTTGAAGAGCCATCAAACCGTTTATCATTCTTTCCCAGTGGATTTGTAACTACTTATGTTCCAGGTCTTTCAGAGAGATGATTCATATTCCCAGATGCCAAAATCTAGGTAATAGAGATATAAAATTCAAAAGGAAGGTAAACCAAGAACTCATGGTGTTGTACTTTCCATACATCAAATTCAGGCCATTCATCACAAATGACACAAAAGAAGCTCATTGAATTGAGAATTTAGACAACCAGGATAGGTTCAGGAGTTACATTTTTTTAAAGTAGGTTTCCTCTGATACAATTGCCAGCAATAATATTAAGACTCACTCCGGTTGTGTTTGAAAAACTCATTGTGCCTTTGGCTTTTTCAATGCCTGTATTCTAGTAGAAATTAGTTTATGGAATCAATGATAATTACTGTGGACTTTATTTCTTTTCAGCCACATCATCTATATTTTTGTTCTAACAAAGTTGTTTCATAGTCCTAGGAGACAGCAACAATTGTGTATGTATGCATGTGCGTGTGCATGTGCATGTGCACTGTGATGTGATGTGATGTAAATAAGGGTTTATGACTCCTCATGTAATGACTGTATACATGACAACCATCAGCATTTGCTTAATCCCTGCATAAGGGAGCAAAATGAGAACCCATGTTAACTTCCTTCCCTTAAAGTTGTGTAGGTGAGGTTTCTGGTTAATTGGTGTCTAATTAAGTAATCTGTAATAGTTCTGCTTGGGATGTTTTGAGATGTTTTAAAACTAAAATTAATAATTGAAAAGAAAACCACAACCTAGATGTCCAAGTGCAAGAAATACAAAAAATGCAACACCCAGGTAAATGCAGGGAAAGAGACATATTGTAGCTGCCTGTTTTGTCAGTCCTCAAAGTTAGGGACACAGAGTTCCTGAAGCAAGAAATTAATTCTCTGTGCAAATATGTTAAGAACAGCCTAAATCCTAAGCATGTGGACATAACTCATTTCAAACAGGAACAGCTTCTCAGTATTAATTTAAGTATTCATAATGAGAAAGACCAATCACAAATGGGACTATAACAAATGTAGACACTACACACTCTCAGCTCAGGTAAAGCATTTACTTCTAGGCAAAAACAGAGATACATGAAGCATCCACTTCTTTGGCAATTTCCAGGTTTGATTCAGAATTCACAAAAGAAGCAATAGGGCTGAGGGGATGACTCAATAGAAAACCAATAAAAATGGATAAATAAAACCAAAAACCTTAATGCCTACATGTAAGGAATTGAATTCAGATAAACAAATACATGGCTAGGAGGTGCTTTGGTTCCTAGCTCAGCCCTCAGAGAGCAGGAACAGAATAGTCCCATTTGTATAAAGGAGGGCCACTGATTTTGAGTTAGGGTGTTTATCAGCTGTAGGAATTTGGTGATTAAATTTTGGGGGTCACTGATGTATACTATCATATCATCTGTGAAAAGTGATATTTTGATGTATTCCTTTCCAATATGTATTCTTTTGATCTTTAGTTGTCATATACTGCTTTAGCTAGAACTTCAAGTACTATGTTGAAGACATATGGAGAGAGTGGTCAGTTTTTTTCTACCCCTGATTTTAGTGGAATTGCTATAAATTTCTCTCCATTTCATTTGATTTGGCTATTGGCTTGCAATATATTGCTTTTATTATGTTTATGTGTGCCCTGTATCTCTTATATCTCCAAAACTTTTTAAATGGAGGGTTGTTGGGTTTTGCCAAAAGTTTTTTCTGAATCGTATATTTTTCTTTCAGTTTGTTTTTATATGGTGGATTATATTGATAAATTTTGGTATATTGAGCCATCCCTGCAACCCCAGGATGAAGCCTACACGATCATAGTGGGTGATATTTTTGATGTGTTCTTGGATTCTTTTCTTCAAGTATTCTTGTTTCAAGCATTTGTTTTCATACAGGAAATTGGTCTGAAATTCTCTTTCTTTATTGAGTTTTTGCATGGTTTAGGTATCAGGGTGACTGTGGCCTCATAGAATGAATTTAGCAGTGTTCCTTCTGTTTCTATTTTGTGGAATAGTTTGAGGATTATTGGTATTAGTTCTTTGAAAGTAGAATTTTGCACTAAAACCATCTGGCCCTGAACTTGTTTTGGTTGGGAGACTTAATGACAGCTTCTATTTCTTTAGGGTATATAGAACTGTTTAAATAGTTGACCTGATCTTGATTTAACTTTGGTAAGTAGTATCTGTCTAGAAAATTGTTCATTAAGATTTTCTAATTTTGTGGCATAAGACTTAATGATTCTTTGAGTTTCCTCCATGTCAATTATTATGTCTCCCTTCTCATTTCTGATTTTATTTGGATACTGTCTCTCTGTCTCTTGGATAGTTTGGTTAAGTGCTTGTCTATCTTGTTGATTTTCTGGAAGAAACAGCTCTGGTTTTGTTGATTCTCTGTATTGCTTTCTTTGTTTCTAAGTGATCGATCTCAGTCCTAATTTTGAGTATTTCCTGCCTTCTATTACTCTTTGGTGTGTTTACTTTTTTCCCTAGAGCTTTCAGGTGTACTTTTAAATTGCTTGTATGAGAACTTTCTAATTTCTTTTAGAGGCAGTTTTTTACTCTTAGCACTGTTTTCATCTTATCCCATAAGTTTGAACATGTTTTTGCCTTCATTTTCACTGAATTCTAGTTTCTTTATTTCATCCCTGAACCAGAGATCATTGAGTAGAGAGCTGTTCAATTTCCATTAATGTGTAGGCTTTTCAATGTTTTTGATGTTGTTGAAGTCCAGCTTTAATCCATGGTGGTCTGATAAGATATAAGGCATTATTTCAATTTTCTTGTATCAGTTGAGGCTTGCTTTCTGACAGACAATATGGTCAATTTTGGTAAAGGACCCATGAGGTACTGAGAAAAAGGTATATTCTATTATGGTTGGGTGAAATGTTGTATAGATGTCTGTTAGGTTCATATGATTCATAATGACTATTAGTTTCCTTTTTCTCTGCTTAGATTTTGTCTGGATGCCTGGTCAATTGCTGAGAATAGAATGTTTCAGTCTCCGTTATTAATGTATGGGGTTCAATATGTGATTTAAGCTTTAGTAATGTTTCTTTTACAAATGTCAATACACTTGTATTTGAGGCATGGATGTTCAGAATTGAGTTACCAGCTTGGTAGATTTTTCCTTTGATGAGTATAAAGTGTCTTTCCCTGTCTCTTTTGATTAATTTTGGTTAAAGTCTAGTTTATTAGATATTAGAATGACTATTCCACCTTGCTTTTTGGGTCCATTTTCTTGGAAAACTTTTTTTCCAGCCTTTTACTCTGAGGTAATATCTATCTTTATGGCTAAAGTGTGTTTCTTGTATGCAACAGAATGAGGGATCCTGTTTTTCATCTATTCTGTTACAGAATGAGAGATATTAATGGGATCCTGATTGTCTGTGTGTGTCTTTTGCATATGTATGTATATATGTATTTTATGTTTTCCTTATTCTTTTTTACATCTTTATTAAACTTATTTACATTTTGATTGTCATTCCTTTTCCCAGTTTTCATGCCAACATCCCCCTAGTCCCTCCCCTCCCCTTCTATATGGGTGTTCCCCTCCCCATCCTCTTCCTGTTACCGCCCTCCCCCCAACAATCCCTTTCACTGGGGGTTCAGTCTTGGCAGGACCAAGGTCTTCCTCTTCCACTGGTGCTCTTACTGGGTTATCCATTACTACCTATGCAGTTGGAGCCCAGGGTCAGTCCATGTATAGTCTTTGGTTGGTAGCTTAGTCCCTGGAAGCTCTGGTTGGTTGGCATTGTTGTTCATATGGGGTCTCAAGCCCCTTCAGCTCTTTCAGTTCTTTCTCTGATTCTTCAACGGGGTTCCCATTCTCAGTTTAGTGGTTTGTTGCTGGCATTCGGCTATGTATTTGCCATATTCTGGCTGTGTCTCTCAGGAGACATATACATCCGGTTCCTGTCACCTGTGTTTTCCTTATTCTTGTTGGTATAGAATTACTTATTTCCTGCGTTTTCTTGGATGTATTTATCTTTCTTGGATTGGAGTTATTCATCTACTATTTTCTATAGAGCTTGATTTGTAGATAAATATTGTTTGAATTTGGATTTGTCTTGAAATATCTTGTTTTCTCCATTTACAGTGACTGATAATTTTTCTAGGTAGTAGTCTAGATTTGCAACTGTGTTTTTTTAAAGTCCAGTCCATTCTAGCTTTTAGAGTCTCTGTTAAGAAGTTGGGTGTAATTCTGAAAGTTCTGCCTTAGTATGTTACCTGGCCTCTTTTCCTTTGCCCCTGTTAATATTCTTTTTCTGTAGATTTTGTGTTTTGACTATTATACGCCAGGAGGATTTTCTTTTCTGGTCCAGTCAAATTGTTGTTCCAGAAGCTTCTTATATGTTTATAGGCATCTCTTTCTTTAAGTTGGGAAATTTTTCTTTTATGATTTTGTTGATAATATTTTCTGAGTGTTGAAGCTGGGACTCTTCATTTTCTTCTATTGCTATTATTCTTGTTAGGTCTTTTTATAATATCCCTGATTTCCTGGATGTAGAAATTCTTAGGGAACAATTTGAAGTTCAGAAAAGCACACTTTTAACTCTTATTAGTTAAGGTAGAGACCATTTATGGTCAGGGAACAAGAACAATGGCAGCACTGGCTGATGTGACTCTCACTGAGGCTTTCCTGGTGATAATTGACTTCTTTCTTTTTTGTTTTTAGGGAGTACTTTAATTTATTTCAATTTTGATACATTCTTTTATATTTAATTCTATGTTTACAGGTTGCTCTTTTTAAAAGTGATCAGATGTCTGCCTGAATATTTATGCAGAGCTGTCAATAAAGTTGTAACACATGCCAGTAATTAAGCCCTGTAGAGTTGGCCAGGAATGGGTGCATGATTTATTTATTTCTCCATTGTGAGTCCATTCATTGTCAACTCTTACTGATTTTGAGGAAGAGAATTTCTGGATTATAGAAGATTAACTGGCTTTGGTATGTTGAATTTTTCTGTTGCATGTTATCATATTACAAAGCTTTGTTTTACGAATTTTACCAAAGCAAAATATTTGAATTGATTTTAAAAATTTAAAAAAATGTTATTAGGAAATTCGTGGAGTTTATTATAACAAGATATGTGTACAGTAGGCAAAGAAGAAAAGATAAGGTTAAAATAGGGAATCTGGCTAAAACTAAAGAATGTGCACATTCTAAGCCCTAGAGGATGATTTGTAGGACATGAAAATAATTTGTGAAAAGGATGTCATCATGTTCACCTCCTGTTCCAGCGATGAATGCAGTAGATATTAAGTGGTGACATCAGAAACATATCCATGGTGATCTAGGAATGCTTGGTATGCCTTAGGTCTTAACATTCTCAAGGAATTGTCTTTAAAGGACTCAGTAGGAGGACCATTCTGATTATTTTGAAGGAAGTGTTCAGCCTCATGTTATCTGGAATATAAGAGCAATAATAACTCAACAAAGAGATTGTTGTGAAGACACATCAGATATATCATTCCTTTTCTAAGATTAATTTTTTATTTATGATTGTATCTCTCTCTCTGTGTGTGTGTGTGTGTGTGTGTGTGTGTGTGTGTGTGTGTGTGTATGCATATGTGCATGCTAGTGCCCAGAGAGGCCCAAAGATACTGGACTACCTGGACCTGAAGTTACCTGTGTTTGTGATTCACTTGCTGTTGGAGATTAAAATTGAACACCAGTCCTCTGCAAGAACCATAAGTGCTCTTGGCTGCTGAGCTGTCCTTCTAGCCCCATGGATGATTTATCTGAACATGGAGTTTCTCCACCTGTTTTTTTTTCTTATTACCTTAACAACAAACACTTGCTTATTATGAATGTATTTCTTGAAGAATCTTTTCGATGGTCCATGTTTTACCATCCATTATATTCCATCCACACTTTCCCCCAATATTGTATACTTTCCATCACACTGGAAATCACATCATCACAATTCAAGTGGAACACATTTTGCAGGCTCTAAATTGCCCAATATCTCATATTATATATGGAAAATGACATAACACAAGTAAACTAAATATTACAAATCTGAGTTTGTAAAAAAAAGCTTCTAAACATATTGGTCCATTTTTTCATTTGTAGAGTCATAATAATTCTCAGTTCAGATCAATTCAGAGGGAATTAAATTAACAGTATCCAATAGTCATAGAAATGTAGAGTAGCTTATAGATGTGAAACTTGACTTTAATGCGCAAATTATCAGCTCTCCTTATTTGGAACTTTTCATAGAAGCAAATATTTATTGAGGAATAACTCATAAATCACTGTACTTTGACTAAGGTTAAAAATGAACTATTTGATTCTCATATTCTAACACCTTGAAAGTACAATGTAACAAATTTTCATAGAAATAAATTTATAGAGAGACATCTGTTAAAGGAAGGATTTTGTTTGCTAATATCTTTTGAGGAAGATTTATCTTTTTCTTTTAAAGGCCTATTTAAATGTAAATAGGTTTCTGTTCAAGCAGTATGACTGTGGGGCTTTAAGGGAGAAATTTGATTCAGTAAGTCAGACCTCGCAGTAGGGAACACCAAGACAAATACTGGAATACAGTAATCAGCATTTTTTTTAAATTCTGAAACTGATAGACAAATTTATATTTCTGAGGTTTGATCATTGTTGGCTCACTAATACTGATATTTTATCACAAATTCAAGAGCACAAAATCTCAGGGTGTGAAAGCTGCTGGAGACCCTATCAGAGTGCTCATTTTGGCAGCCCCTTGAAATACCAGAGAATAACAAGTCTTGCCAAGTCCTGCCATGAAAAAGAGCAAAAGCACTGCCAAGGCAGACAGTATCTCAGCATCTCAAGCCAGGATGATCCCACTGAGCTGGCAACCAAGCTTGCATGTGCCCATCTTCTTCTAGCACTCTGCTGAAATTAACTATTTCTGTAAAAAAGATAATTCCTAAAGTAGGAATTGTGAGAAACTGAACACAGAAGAGACAGTATTATTTCACATATTAGAGATATCTATCTATGAATGGTAAGGACAAACTGTTACTTTCTGTGAAGATATGACTCTTCCCTCAAGTATTTTAAATGACTTCTAGGCCAAGAACTTCCAGTTGTTGGTATCCTCAAAGAAATCCACTGATCTTCTCAATATTTGCTTGTTGACATTATGCTGTATCTCTCCTATATTATGTTTTTCCCTTTCTTCTTTGTCTCCCAATTAGCATACAGGTATATGTCAATTCCTCATTTTGAAAACAAAGGCAGAAAATTCCCCCCAAAATTTCAGCTACTATCAAATTTTATTTTATATTGTAAAATGGAAATAATGGTGAAGGATGTTTAGCTGGGGAGAGAGATGGGAGAACAGGACGGAGGAGAATGTGGGGGTGAGATAATTAAAACTAAGAATGTTTGAAAAGCCATATAGAAACCCAAAATTTCATAAGTTTCAAAAATTTATATATTTACAAAGGATATGTGAATAGCATTACCCTGCACAGGCAATGATGTTCTTCTAGAAGACATAAGTTGCCAAACAAAAAGCTCAATGCCAGATGGGAGATATCATATCCTTAGTTGTTGGTACCCAAAGTACCCAAAACAATAAAACAGCCTATTCAAAATGACCTTGGTTCCCTACCAGAACATGATGATAAGCCCTGATTGCTGAAGGCACCATATTCTTTAATTACATGGAGAAATCAAGTTGGTGCTGAAATGAAATTGATGCTGACCAGGAAGCTTTCTCCCTGTTGCCTAGTGTTCATAGCACTGGAAGGTGCTACGTAGGATGTTATGGCAAGTAGGAATTCATAAACAGTTTTACTCAGCTGTAATCCTATGGCATGATATATCCATTTATGCACTAGAGGCATGAATGTTATGTAGTTCTGCTTTCTGGTTGCCTTTAATGTCCACACCACAAGAAGAAACTGGTACTTTATATAAACCTGGCTAACAGCCCATGATTGGGGAGATCATAGACTACATAGTCAGTCCTAGTGCTCTAAGTCTGCTAAATGGATGTAGTATGAAACTATTTTCTAAACTTACATGTGTATACCCATAGATTAATGCAGTTCTTTAACCTCATCAGAGAAGTCTCTTTGAGCAGCAAACAGTAGTTAACACCAAAACTTGCAACTGACGGAAGTGCAGATAACTATCAGTGGAGTAGTCACCCACAAATAGAACCTGTATTTCTGGCAGATGGAGTGGAAAGACTGTAAGAGCCAGAGGTCAGGGAGGACTGGGTGAAAACAGTGTTCTTCTAAACAGGACAGGACCATTGTGTTTATGAACTCACAGCAGCTGTAGTTGCAGACACAAGGACTACCCAAGCCAGTCAACAGAGTAGCATGGACTACTGGGGGTACTTACAAGCTCCCACCCCTCACTGAGGAGCTACTTGGGAACAGAGTTTGGTTTCTTAAGGGTGTTAGGCCTGTTAGATTGACCACATTTCATTGGATGGCACCACATCCATGAATCTATGGGCATCATAAATCAGACTGGGTGGGTTATTAAAAGAAAAGAAAAGAGGACCCTAACCCTCTTGTTTGCTTTTGAAAGCTCCCAAGAAGGGTCTCATTCCCAGTGCTCCCTGTGAACTCATTAATGATCTACACATTCCTCAATCCACGGGAAATTTTTGCCAGCTCTCATCTTCCTTAATTTCAAAAATTTGCCACAACTGGCCATTATTTTTAGTATATGTTTCAACTGGTCCTTGGGAAAGCACAGATAGTCTATTTCTTCCTACACAAGCAGTTATTCTTTTTGCTAGGAATACCTTAGAATTCAGTCCATGGTTATCCTTTGTCTGTTCTCCCTTCGTGCTCACCACTAACTTCACAGCTTGGAGAAAGTTGTGCTGCAAACATCTCTATCATTGGCACCAACTTATTATCTGACACCCAGATTCTCATTTTCAATTACTTACTAGACATTTCTCGAGGATTTTTTTAATGAGTGCTTTGCATTAAATATATCCTATCATGAACTCTTCAATCTGTGGTATGTTCTAAGTATCTTCCTGATTTTCTACTTTCAACAAATATTCCAGTCTCATCTACTTAATTGTTCAAGCAAAACATGGACTCACTCTTGACTTCCCCTTTCTTTTATTCAATTATTCATATAATACTATTAATTCTTTAACTTACCTATACTGTTTTCTTGAATCACTTCTCCAGTGATCTTTCTGTAATCTAGACCTCTAGTGTTTTTGTCCAATTCATAGCAATGTTTTCAACTGTTTACCCTTCTTGTCTTCTTGTATGCTTATAGTCTAGTGCACATGATACAGCCAGAGGAAACTTGAAATAAAGTAAACCAGATTGTATCATTTCAGTATTTGTATTCAAAATGAACATTCAGCCTTTCTTAAAACAAAATTAAAATTTTACCAGGTATTATTCTCGGGGCAAAACTGCCACCATCTCCAAGAATTCAGCTGGACCTTTGACTTCCCTTTTGGAATCAGGGGTTCAGGAGTACCTTGCTACCCTCATCTGAGTATAAGTCATTCCTCCCAACCATTTGTACAGGATTCTTCCCTAAGTATAAGTGGTGTGGGTGTTTATGAGGGGGTAGAAGATGTAAATGAGCAAAAATTAAAGGAGGGGATCCCATCTATGTAGCAGTAGGAAAGCCATCATCCTTGCTGGGAGCAGACCTTCCAATGTAGCTGTTTTAAATTCACCTACTCCTTTCCTTATAACCTGTCATGCACTGCTCTGCAAGGAAGCCTAATAAATTTAGTTACTCAAGATTGAATTTGATGGAATGTGTCTGGGTTTGTTGGGACTTTTGGAGGAGTTGAAAAGGGTTACAACTCTTTCCAAAGGTATGACTCCTTAACAGTCAGATTACAACTCTTTCTAATAGTATGGCTTTTGATATAAACATACTTCAACATTGCCTATTAGCAGTCTCTTTCCTGTGTCCTTTTTGCTTGTACATTTGACTAAAACCCTGCCAGCCTCTTTGGTTTTCCTTATGTAGGCAAGAAGTTCTCACCTCAGAATCTCAGACCCTTTTGTAGCCTCCATCTTCGATGCCTCTGCTCTGTGGATCAACATGAGTCACTCCTCCCTTGCCTGACACTCAATTTAAGTACTATCTGCTAGAGTGCTCCAGGAGAACTCTGAGGCAGAACAAGTACCACTACCCACAATCTTTTTTTTTATTAACTTGAGTATTTCTTATATACATTTTGAGGTTATTCCTTTCCGGTTTCGGGCAAATATTCCTCCCCCTCCCCTTCCTTATGGGTGTTCCTCCCCACCCTCCCCCATTGCCGCCCTCCCCCAACAGTCTAGTTCACTGGGGGTTCAGTCTTAGCAGGACCCAGGGCTTCCCTTCCACTGGTGCTCTTACTAGGATATTCATTGCTACCTATGAGGTCAGAGTCCAGGGTCAGTCCATCACTACCCACAATCTTATCCCCTCATATTCTCT
This sequence comes from Rattus rattus, assembly GCF_011064425.1. NCBI lineage: Eukaryota > Metazoa > Chordata > Mammalia > Rodentia > Muridae > Rattus > Rattus rattus. The sequence goes on along the minus strand of NC_046160.1, from coordinate 116,469,481 downwards.
TCTATTTCTTTCTGAGTGAATATTATTTATGTATGTGTCATTGTTTCCTTATATGCAAATGTAACTTTCTCGAAGGTGAGCGATGTATCTATTTTGTTCATTTTATCTCTAATGACTACTAAATTCTAGAAAGCATTAAATAAGCATCAGTTAAACAGATGACATGAGCATGTAGTGGGGCATCTATTTATATAGATGTGATTATCTATATAGTCACAATTTCCAGGTTGAGCTACATGTGGCCAAGAGGAAAAACTGTTCACTAGGGAGTGTGATGTTTGACCCTCTATAACTGTTGACTTCCCACAACTACTTTTACACTGCAACTGAGAAATCAAGTCATTAATTGGTTGCAATTGTGTTATTATATAGTACTTACACAATCTTAGCATAGACCAGCAATTTGACTTCTGTATTCAAGGTGTAATGATCAAATCAGAGTAGTGAGCACTTCTGTTTCTTCAAATAGTTATCATTTCTAAGTATTGGGATTTTTATATTTTTCTAGTGATTTTAAATATGACATTATAGGAAAAGAAACTAAGGCATGCCCTGAAGAACAAGAAAAAGTAGAAATAGATGAATAAGAAAAATAGATAAGTAGGACTGTATACAATCAAGAAAGTTGGTTACTAGGCAGCATGGAGGGATTGGTCTGGTGCTGCTGTGTATTTGAACACTAAATACTGGCTCCCAAGACCTGCCTTCCCCAATGAGGGCTTCCCATGTACACCAAATGATGCTATGTAAACCCTGCCCCCTACGTTATCCTGATTGGTTAATAAAGATACCTACAGCCTGGGATGGGCAGAAGAGGGGTGATGAAGCAAAGGTTCCTGGACCTTGGGGTCTCAGGCAGGGATGAGAGGGAGCACAAAAGAGAAGAAGGAAGAAGCTTCCATGTGGTAGCATGGATTTTAAGCACATGGCCATGAGGGCTAGCCTGATGGAGAAGGACAAAAACAAACAAAAGATGGCATGTAGTATTTCAGGGATTTTAACAAGGAAATAAACAAAAATAACATAGAGGGTTGATATCTGCCCAGATCTAGTACTCTAAAGCTTATTATAAATCTAAAGGTCTCTTTGTTTTTTATTTGGAAACTAAATGATCTGAAGTGGGGTAGAAACTTCCAATATATATTTAAGTGCAACACAAGGAAGTGTAGCAACCTCCAGAATAATAACCACAGCAAGCAGACCTTTGAAAGGTAAAAGTTTTTACAAGATAGGAAGACAGCTTTAATTTAATGACTGTCAACATATCTTCAAAGGTTCTTTCATTGTTGCTTTTTTCATTGTTGTTTTCATCTTCATACTTTAGAAAAAATGGCCAATATTGCTTAGTTATTTTGACCCACCCTTGTTATGTGATCTAAGGTATATTTTGCTTATTAGATTTTAAATTTTTCACATGAGACATTCATATCTGTTCTTTCAAACATACCAGGTATGGTCTCAAGTGCCCCCTTCCATGTGATGATGAGTGTTCCCTATGTGTATTTGCATTTCCTATTATTCCATCATCTCATTAACTCTGTCTAGAGAGTTTACTAACCTGAGAATTGCCTTAAATGCTCTAGTGTTGCTGCAAAATAATCTTCTTCATTCTTTTATCTGTTGTTTATGCTTATTGACTTTGCAACAATCACCAACATGCCAGCCTACTGTGTTCAACTATGACTTCTACCTAATAATGAACACAATCAACAGATTTAGGAGACAGCATGTAGAATGGGAGAAAATATTTGAAGTCTGACTATCCTCTCAGCCAACAACAGCTGGATGTCAAGAATATATAAGGAAGAGGCTGGGAAGATGGTCCCAATGGTAAAGTGCCTATATCTTAAGTACAAGGACTTGTATTCATATCCCCACTATCCACATGGAAAAGCTGGGCATAATGGTACATATAAGAGATGGAGACAGGAGGACTACTGGACACTGGACTAGCCAGTTTGGCTATTCATTGATCTCTGAGTTATATGAAAGACCTTGATTTAAAAAAAGGTGAGAAGTGACAAAGGAAGATACCATATATTATACACATGAACACACACACACACACACACACACACACACTACTTAATATAATTGAATAATGTGGTAAAAATCTTAATTCATATTCTGTAAAGAAGTCAGACAACAGGCCAACAAACATATAGGAAAAACTCAATAGTAGTAGTCATTAGGGGAAGACACAGCCAAACCACAGTGAGCCATGATCTTAACCTAGTAAGACTGGTTACTGTAGAAAACCAGATGGAAAGTGAACAAATTCACTTATGCTAAGAATGTGAGTTAGTGAACCCACTATGGAAAACTGTGTGGAAAGTCCTTTATAAACCAAAAACAGCAACCATATGATTCTACAACTCCACTGTTTGATTAGTATTCAAAAGAAATTCAACATTACATCAGAGATATAATGTTTTTTGTAGCACTATTTACAAGAATCAAGACATGGAGTCAACTTCGTCATCTATTGGTAGATAAATGAACTAAAAAGAAATTATATTCAGAGTGGGATATTATTCAGTCATAATGAAATTCCATCATTTACAGCATAGTTGTACTAGATGTCATTGCATTATGTAAAATGACCAGTCAAAGATAAATATCACATGCTCTCACTTATTTATGGAAGCTAAAAGGTATATGTCTTAGAAGAATGGAGTTAAGTGATTACTAGAGACTTGAAAAGACAAAGGGCAGTGAATGGGCAGGAAGAAGTTAGAGTAACCAGAACAGTTACATAAGAGGAATTGGTTGCTTTGAGTAATATTATTTTAGTAATATTCTTCTAATTCATAGAACATGGGAATTTCTCTGATCACTGTTTTTAAATTTTCAGTACAGAAAGAATTTGTACCCTGGACTAAATTTATTGCTAAGCAGTTTAGTTTTGTTACTATTGAGCATGAAATTTCTATGTTGCAAGATATAATTCATAATATCATCAGTTCTAGCATTTTTGTATAATATGTAAAATTTTATCTGTATAAAGTCATTCTATTTGCAAACATGGATATTTAGACTTTCTCCCTTCTAATATGAATAGCTATTGCTTCTTCCTCTTGCCTAGTTACCCTGGATAAGATTGAAAATATTATATTGAATAAGAATAATTAAGGTAGACACTGTAAGTTTAAATTTAAATCATTTAAGTTGACTTATCATAATAAAGAGGTCTGGATTACAAAAAGTGGCCCCTGCAGTCTAAAATGAACTTCAGGGACAAAAATGGAGAAGAGAGTGGAGGAAAGGTGGTCCAATGACTAGCCCAACTTGGGATCCATCTCATGAGATCACCAAGGGCTGACACTATTAATGATGCTATGGTGTATTTACAACTAGTCTAAAGAAAAGAAACAGAGCTATACTTTTCACTGCCTGTCCTATGGCATCAAAGAGTTAACTTTTCTAAAACTAGACAAGTAATCAACTCTTACAAATGTACTGTTTTTGAAAATTCGGGACTGACACAAATAAAAGTTTTCTGGAACATAAGAGGGGAAAAATCCAACATGAGACCATGTAAGTACTGAGTGAATCTAAGTCCCTGGATCCATGATCCTATTTGTAGCTTATACACACACACACACACACACACACACACACACACACACACACACACACACACACACACACACAAACACACACAATGTTGGGAGGATACATAAGAGACTCTCTTCAATGTGTTGAAAAACCAAAACAAATTCCCCAGTCCAAAAAGGACATTGTTGGCAGAGGCTATCTAGTCAAAGGGAATTAAGTGAGGAAACACTAGACTTTAAGTAGAGCCAGTCGACAAAGCCAAGCATTTTGAAGATTTCCACTTAACCCATGTCACATTGCATTCTCCCAAATATATTTGATTCTCTGGATACAAATGATTTTATGAACTACCAAAAAGGGAATTTAAGGATGAATGTTCGTTTAATATTTTCTTTTCAATAGTAAATCATTTCAGCAATTTCAAAAACATAATATTTAAAAATAAGGAGGCTAATACTTATATCAAAAATATCCACATTCTAGTCCCTGATAATAAAACAAATAGGAAAGAAGAAATCAATTTTTAAATAATTTCTTTTCACCTATGGTAGACACAGGGCAGAGAATGTGCTTCTGATTCAGTCCTCTACTCCATCAAACTCACTAACCTCACTTCAGTAATCCTGCCTTCTGAGGAAACAAACTAGATGGTGTTTTACAATAGCACAACAAATGCCAGGAACACCAAGGTCTCCTACCAAGTTGTGATGACCTGCTCTTTATCAGATAATTAAGTAGTACTTGGTTTCTTATTCATTTGCAATACTATTTGAACCAGAAAATTCTTTGTTGTCTTGTCTACTGCTTCACTGTAAGATGTTGTCTTAATCAGGACTCTCTAGGAGAAGAGAACTTATAGAATCTCTCTCTCCATATATATAATATGATAGATATGATATCTACATATATAATGATAGATATAGAGATAAAGATAGTTTAGATATAGATTAGATATAGTTAAATATACATATATGCATATTATACATGTATTCATGTATACTTGTGTGTATATGTGTACGTGCATATGTATACATAATCTTGCATATGTATGCAAGATTAATTAGAATGACTTAGTAGTCCAGCTGATCCAAGAATGGCTGCCTATGAATGGAAATTTCAAGAATCATCAGTTGTTCTGTTCATAAGCCTGGATGTCTCAGCTGGTCTTCACAATCCCAAGGAAGTAGGGCTAATGCCAGTGAAAGAATAGACTTGGTAGCAAGATCTAGAGTAAGCAGGCAAAAACAGAGAGAAGAGAGAAGAAAAAGGGAAAGGAAGGGAAGTGAAGGGGAAGTGAGGGAGAGAGAGTGAGTGAGAGAGGGGGGGGTGGAGAGAGATTTCTTTTTCCATGTCTTTTAGGCTCCCAGCAGAAGGTATGACCCAGGTTAGAGGTGGGTCATCCTACCTTAAAAGATCTGCATTAATGGCTTATCTTCCTACCTCAAAGATCTGGCACAGAAGAGGACCTTTCTACTTCAAAAGGTTTAATTAAGAAAAATTTCTTCACAGGTCTGTCCAATCACTTGAGTTTTAGATATTCTAAGGGTAGTCAAGTTTACAGCCAAGAATAGTCTTCATAAATATTTAGTGGTGTCCTCATCTTCCAACTAATAGGTGTTAGCAGAAACCCAACCAAAGGTTTATTTGTTTTGACAAAATGTGTCTCTAGATAAGTTCCAGGAGGAGAAGGGGTCAATAACTTCTAGGTTGAGAACCAGTGGATCAGTGTTATAGTCCACTCTTGTACTTGCCTCCATCTTGAATTTTTAAGTTTCCATTTTTATTAACACAGAACAAATGTGTTGGACCAAAAAAAAAAAAAAACCACTTGGAATTCCCTTAAACCTTGAACTCCCCTGCCAAGGTCTGAACCTCAGAGTGAGCACATTTGGTAGCATAGCACACTGTAGGCAGGTCAAAGCTGGTGGTTTTTAATACACTGTCTTAGTTGTATATACTGTAAAGTGCATAAGAGCTTGTACCCATCTTTGTCACATAGTGACAATGTGCTGGAGACTTCTAGGATGGATATTTAAGATGTAACTTTTTGTGATAATACCCGTGTTCAGGCAAAATCCAAGTAATCACCACAGTATCAGAAAGAGTGAAGCCAGTGTTTTGTCTTGGAAGAAAATGTTTTGGGTGGCTGCATAGTTCTTCAAAGAACAATTAAATTCCTTTAGGTAACTCAACCATTGTTATTATGATAAATTTTGTTTCTAAACATGAGTGATACTACTTTTCTTGTGGCAGAATATGAAAATGAAGACTGCTGAATAATGGCACCAGGTGGCAGCCTTCAACCTATGGCTTAGCAGTGTTGTTTTCCTCCTGAACTTCACAACTGCTTACTAGACTTTTGCTTGCTAACTCTGTTCCTTTGTCTCTGACTATATTCCTTTGTTTCTCTGTCTCTGTCTGTTTCCCCTTTGTCTGTTTGTCTGTCTCTCTGTCTCTTTGTCTCTCTGTATGTGTCTGTTTCTCTGTCTCTGTTTGCCTCTCTGTCTCTCTGTGTCTCTCTGTCTCTCTTCCTACCTCCCAAACCCTGTGTGTGTGAGTGTGTGTGTTGAGAATGGATATTCCCTTAGATAATAGGAAATTGCAGAAGCAAAATCAGAAATTCTTGGAATACATTTATGATTTTATAGAAAAAGAAAAATTGAGTATTTTAAAGAGCCCTCAAGAATGAAGTTTAAAAAGTGCTCCCTGGCACTGGAGAGATGGCCCAGCAGTCAGGAGCACTGACTGCTCTTCCAGAGGTCCTAAGTTCAATTCCCAGCAATGACATAATAACTCACAACCATCTGTAATGGGATTTGATACCATCTTCTGGTGTGTCTCAACCCAGTTACAGTGCACTCATATACACAAAATAAACAATTTTTTAAAAAGTGCTCCCTATAATCTCTCACTGGAAAAATAAAACCATGAGCATAGTGAAAAGTGGACTTGATCTTGGCAAACTAAATCTGGGTACTCCAAAAGACAGTCCTTACTTTAGGATTGTAACTCTGCCTTCTTTTACCCAATTTAAAGTGAGGAACATATTTGCATGGTATTTCAATTCTCCTTCAGAATGTGAATATTTAAGATACCAAGCAAAGGGAAATAGGTCAAAAGATACTGCAAACAGTTAAAAATAGCCACCATTGCAGGAGAATTTGTGTTTGACACCATGCTTATTCATATTCACTGCAATTGGCCATTTGACATACTGTGCAAACCAGATAGCTCTTCTCGCCTCTGAACATGAGGTCATATTATTGCTAAATGCTCTGAGAATCTACTTAGAATTGTATGCCATACAAATTAGATAACATATTGTTATTTCTAAAATAATAGTAAAAGCTCTCTTCCTTTCATGCTAATTAACAGAATCTTTCCAGAGGGGGAAATAAACCTCATTGTTGAGATTTATTCGAGCACATAGGTGTGTGGGTGGGTGGGTGTGTGGGGTAATGCAATTATTCTCATTCTTTCCTCAATTTCTCTGAAGCCTTCATTCCTCCTTGGAAGCTATCACATGATAGCACAAATCTAATCTTCTATTACACTCTTACTGAGCTGACACAGCTGGATTTTCAGCTAGCTATGAAGTTTAAATTGGGAACTTTGAATCTTTTTAATTAATTTCAACAACAGTTGGTTTGTCCAGAATATTAATGCTATCTTCATTCCTGAATTTTAAAAAGGATAAAATAAAATGAACCCTGAGTCTCTAATGATTTTCTTAAGGAAAGGCATGAATCATCACATTCATTTTTTCTTTCAAATGAATGTTCTCATAAATATTTTGACCCTCTCACTTTTTTTAAAATTTATTGTGGATGTAAACCCACATTTTTCCAATGGATTATGGGGCTAAGATACTGTATATTTATGACTAGGTACATACATATGAACATACTGTTCTGAAAGAATACTTTTATATTTGAGCATTTGAACTCAAGGAAAAGAAAATTATTTTGTTTGTAACTAAGCCAAAAAGCAGAACATATAAGAGTAATTTTCAGTAAAGACAGCACTATTGGGAGAAATTACATATCTGTGATAACTAATGAATAGGGCTTTGTAGAAATCAGAAATTTGAGAGGAGACTATGATGTTTACTGAAAACAATATGACTGTTCCAAGGAGAACCCTGGGTGGCAGTTGTTTTAAGTTACTAAGGTCATTTTCAGGACCTCTTTTTCCTCTCCAGAGATTGTAGCTGCTTGTGTTCTAATGCTAATTTGTGTCCCTCAAAAAAACTGTTTGCATAAGAGGGTCTACATGTAGCTTCTGGACATCTGCCTGGAGTTGGTTCTGATTGGTAAATAAAGATGCCAGCAGCCAATAGTTGTGGAGGACAGAGGCAGGATTTTAGTATTCCCAGACTTGGGACTGAGAGCAGGAGGAGGAGTGTGGAGGGGAGGATAGATACCATGCCTGAGAAGAGTGTAAGACATAGAGGCATAGCTGCCATGTGAGCACGACCCAGAAGACTGCCCAACTAGGTCTAGAGCAGCCAAGATAGAACATAGTATTTAGTAAGTAGTAACTTGGAATTATCCGAGGGAGGTAGATTCTAAGCAGCAAGGATGTTCGGTAGTCGCCCAGCTATTGTACTGCTTATTAAAATACAAAAGTCGTGTATGCATCTTTCATTCAGGAACATAATCCTTGAGGAGGAAAATAACCCATGCCAGGATTTATTAAACCAAATATTAATTCAACAGAGATAATGTTAAGATGTAGTTCTAAACTTTGGAAACACTTTTTTTTTCCATTTTCTGAGATGCTACATCCTCACATGCTTATGAGAATATTAGCAAATTCAAATAAATCAGATTTTGTAAGCCAGTCAGAATTATTAAAGGATTTTAAAAAACAACAACTCCAAATTGTCACATGATTTGAGGAGAAAAGAGATCTAGTATAATCAGTAATCAAGTGGCAGAATAAAGAAATAAGGTATCTGCTGTTTCACTGATATATTTATTTGGAAATAAGTAGTTTGAAAAGCTAAGAGTAGAATTTGCATTTCAAAGGGACAAACTATATTTTGTCTTTCACTGTCAAAACAGATATTTTGAGACAAAGGTTCTTGGATACTAGACCCTTTGAGAGCAAAGGAAAAAAAATTGTGGCCATTTCTCAGGTTTTCTACTAACACTTGCTTACATTTCCCTGATTGTTGCTTAGTTTCTTAATATAATTTACTTTGCTTTTCCATCACACTTTGCATAATTAACCATTAGTAATTTTGCATGTTCTTTGTTGGCTTAGCCAGTGGACTACCTAGAATACAACTTAAGTACTTCTCATGCGAAGGCACTGCCCAGAATGTAGGATCAAGAGCAAGTGGAATGGTTAGTAATGATGGAGAAACCATAAGTTCAAACAATCAGGTAAAGTTGTGAATTAAATAGAATTTTTTTAACTAGGAACAACTAGGGTCATCTAGGAAGAAAGACTGCCAATTGAGAAAAATACCTCAATCAACCTTTAATCAAGCCAGTGAGGTATTTTCTTCATCAACCATTAATGTGGGAATTCTCAGCCCACTGTGGGCACTGTCAATCCAGGGCTGGTGATCTTGATAAATATAATTAATAGTATCGATATAAAACATTCTCCCACCAGCTAATTCTTAGAAAATATTTTTTTAAAAATGAACTATGATATGTACTTAGTTTTGGACTTGGCAGGAGGAGAATTAAAATCTCTGTAGGAATGCAAATAAAAGTGCTTGAAGCATCTGCACAAGCTCAGAGAAGAAACCTCATATGGAAGCATAGACTTCAAGCTGTTAGCCTATAGCTTATTATTTACACAATAGAAATACATGTAGCAAATTTTCATACAACTAATGAAAAATTATTGGATTAATTGTTATTGACAGTAACAATATTTATTTTAGGAAAATGAAAGAGTAAATATGTATACAGTCCTAGAGTAAGGAAATTTTACGTTTGTGTGTGTGCGTGTGTGTGTGTGTGTGTGCGTGCGTGTGTGTGTGTGTGTGTGTGTGTGTGTGTGTGTGTGCGTGCGCATGCATAGGATAGTGTAGTGTGCATACAAGTTTGTATACATGTTTTCATGTGTATGGTTGTACTTAGAATTGCAGGTACATGTGCATATGTGTCCTTGTGCATGTGGAAGCCCAAATTTGATGCTGGCATCTTCCTTAATTGCCTTACCCTTTAGCTGTTGAGGCTAAAACTTTTGACCGGTGCTTGCCAGTTGATCAGTACAGCTATTTAGCTTGCTTTGAGAATCCTGTTTCTTCTGAGACTTCAATGGGCAGCCATATCTGCCTGGTTTTTGTATAGGTTCTGAGGACCCAACCTCCAGTTTTCATGTTTGTGCAGTAAGAATTTTATTAACTAATCCACCTTCTCAGGTGCACTTTTCTAAGATGTTTGACCCTTAGTCAGTGTTGTGCCTCACTAGAAAACACTCTTGCCTCCATTGTTGTGGGGAACCCCTGATAATTAAGGTCACAGTCTACTATGACCAGATAGCTCCTCTGAGCTGGGTATAAATTGGAGGACTCCCTTTACCAGCAGGGCTTCTCTTTCTCAGATCTTCTCTGGGGATTCCCAACTTCCTAAACCCTCTACCTGAGAAATGTTGGGAAGACCTTGGAAAACCTACAAACTTTCTTTTTCCTGATAAGATCTAACCTAGCAAGTACCTGGGATTCCTGGAATGACTGTCCATACAAATGAGGCATTCACAGAACTTTAAATTCTAGCCAATAATTTTCATTTTCCCCTGAAAACTCCTTCCCAGTCTCCAAGGTTCATATATATCACTGTTTTACATCAAATAAATTGTATACATACAAACCCATCACAAATAAAGGTATTCACACAAACTAAGATCATTTGGGAGAGGTGTTTTATTGAAGACTGTTGGAAAAGACCCTCTCCTCCCCCCACTCATTTCTAGACAGAAGGGTATACAGTGGTGTCTGGACACCCTGAATGGGAGAAGCAGAGGATGGAAAACCACAGTTGGACCACAAGACATATACTACAGTTGCCCACAGTTACAGAAGACATCTGAGTAGCAATTTCAAAGAATCAAGAAGAAATTTTGTATTTGCTTCAAAATAAAAGTAGCATCTTTTTTCATGATGCCACAACCCATTCTGATCAGACATGACTATAAAAACAAGAAATTTCATGCAAGTGTTCTGAATTGTTCTTGGATAGATATTGCCATCCACTCAGCATAATTAGTTCATCTCCTCTCTGATAAGCAAAAACAATAAAACTTGCTTCTGAAAGAAGCTGTTATGGAAAATATATATCTGACTGAATGGGAAAGATTAATAAAATAAGGCCATGTTAGATTCAGAAGGGCAAAATTATCTTTCTGTATCTTACTATCTGTCTATCTATTTGTTTGTGTATATGCGTATGACAAGGTCTTCTGTATCCCAGACATGAAATCACATCACCATGCAACTAAGCAAGGACCTTGTTTTCCTCATCCTCCTGCCTCGGCCTCCAAAGTGAAAAGGAAAGCATACCTATTACACCTGGTTATTTTTTTTTTGCATCTTAAAAATTTGTGTATCTTTAACTTTTTTAGCAAGAAATTACATTAGTTGAAAAATTTTATAACAGTTCTCATTAAGTACAAGACTTGTTATGCCCATCTAAAACCTTCAGAAATAGCTTTCTTCATAATCCTTTAATCTTTTTTGTACCCACTGCTTCCATAATCAAGCCACTTAAAGTCATAAATTGAAAATTACCTCTCCCATTACCCTTCATCTTCGAACAAAAGCTATTTCACTATTAGGTAATGATGCCTGCTCATTTGATACTCTGCACACTGAGCTCATTCAAGCTGTTAGATACATGCAGGCTGTAATATGCCAGCCATGTTGAGGCTGCCTTGAGGAATGAATCATATAACAAAGATGAATGATAATTTTTATTTCCCATAAAATGAAGCCATTTTCTCAATCAGTTTTTATCAACACTAATGCAGTGCAGTCCATTTTCTATCTAAGATTGTGTTAATAAAAAGATTCACAAACATATCTTGACAGCACACTTTTCCTTACCAGCTGGCACCCCCATTTGCTTTCTTAAAACAACAATTAGAAATCACTCTTTTATACTTCTATGAGCTTTCCTAGGCTTAGGACATTCTTATTCATTTATTCAGCACATAATTGTTTAATTTCTTCTAAATTCAGTAGTAATGGACCACACAGGAGTTTTCCCTATCTGCACACATGCAACTAATTTCTATAAAGTATGATACTAAAATAATGCAGGGTGTTGCCAAGTGGTTGATGAGATTTGAGGTGGTGTGCTAGAATGGAGAAAGCCCAGTATAAACAATGTAGGTTTAAGTTAGAATTAGAACAGGAATGCTCTGAAAATAGAATGAGGGAGGCAAGAAATTAAAAGGGATGTTTCAAACAGAAGATAAAATCAGTGTACACCAGTATCCAAGAAGAGACTTTGTAATTTTTTAAGATATATATGTCTCTTTTTTAAAGTAGAGTGGGTTTTCTATGGGTCAGAAAGCAAGTTCTATTTTGTTTCTTGGATATCCCACATTTCTTAGTGCATCTCATATTTGTTTACCTATGGGTTGATTACTAATTGATGGGTTACTGCAAAAAAAAAAATGGCAATCACAGCACCTACATTTATGGAGAACATAGAGGACGGTAATAGAAAAAAGAAGAGTAATTTTATGCCAAATATATGCACAACGATTCAGACTACTTAAGCTTATCTGAATTTTTGTTTCTGAAATTATTGGCTTTGTATTCACATGATAAAATGAGGAACTGAAAGAATGGGCAATACATACCGGTGATCAACAACAACCTATGATTATAAAGCTGTTGATTTAGTGGGTATAGTGTTTGCACTGCATACTCAAAGTCTTGGGTTTAATCTATGACACCTTATAAACATGGTGTGGTAGTGCACACATTAACTCCAGCACTATAAGACAAAGTCAGAAAGATCAGAAGTTCAAAGTCATCATCATAGGCTACACAGGGAGTTCAAGGCCACCTAAGCTATCATAAAAACTGACTCATCCTAGACTATGTAGGGAGCTTGGTGCCAGCCTGGACTAGAGACTTTGTTGTTGTTTTTTTTAATCACTAATAAGTTTAAGAAAAATGAATTTTGTATTGTTAAATGTTGAACACACCAATGAACGTGCCAAACTGGATGGAGAGAAGCCTATTTGACATCAACCCTACACAAAGAACTATAGGCAGTTGAGGAAGGCTGGGAATAAGAGAAGTGGTTTTTCCTCCAAGCTAGAGCCCACCAATTGATTGTTCAGTGCCAACAAAAATATACACATAAGTAACATTATATTAACTGAATTGTTAAATTAAGGAATATACAATCACATTTAAGGAAAAATGCCATGAATTTGAAGGAGAATGAGAAAGGCTATATGGAAAGGAATGGAAGAAGAAAATGAGTGCAAGAAATGTAGTTAAATTATATTATCAAAAATAAGAAATGAAAACATAACTCGCTGGTAAAATTTAAGCTTATTTGCTTGTGAAGTATTGAAAATATTTAGTTTAGCTATTGTCAATGAAATCTAATTTTATTTATTGTCAAAAATTCTGATTTGTATTTTCATAAATATTAACTAAGTGTTTCATGAGCTTGTAGGAACATTTGTTATGACTAATCTGAACATAGCTAGCAGGTATTTTGATTCCAATGTATAAAACTAACCTGCACAGGCACAACAAATGACAAAACAATAGTTATCTTTTGAGTTTAGAGTGAAAACATATTTATGTTTCTCTTAAGAGTCTCAGGAATGCAGAAAAACAGTACCATAGAGAAAATATAAGACAAGTTGGCAGAGGAAAAAGATTACTGAACAAAGACCATAGGGTACATATGCTTATAGACGGAGGTGGCCTGAGTCTAGTATATGGATAAAATTTAAAGCACAAAAATAGCTCCTACAGATTGTTCTACATATCAGCACAAGACTATAGAACAGAAGCTTTTACGCATATAGTTGTTCCTAAGGGACCAACTTGTTGGCAATGCCTGGCAACAAGTTTCCTTAAATGCCTTCTGCTGACAGCTCCATCTGGTCCAGGCTGCACTGCCAGCGTGAAGAGTTATCAGCATTCATTGCCCCCTCCTTTGTTCCTTTCACTTAGTTTTCACCAAATTCAGAATTTGAAAGAAAAGCAAGCTAGTATACATCTACACACTGTATATCAGAAGTAACCTGTTTAATTATTTTACACTTTTAATAGTAAATAAACATGTTAAGTGTTTGTCAGTTGACTGCTTTTCCCATGTTTTGTTCATTATAAAAGCAAAAATGTAGTCTGTAGACATACTCAATGGCAAACACTTACCTACCATACACAGAGTTTTGGGGTCTATCTCTAGCACCACAAAACAAGTCAAAGGCAGATGTGCCAATAAGAAAACATTACGTATTTTTAAAAAGTACATATCTGTAAGTGAAATGTACTAATTTTTAGCTGCTTGCAAATATCATTCTCTTTTGAAAGGAAGAAAACAGATTTTTCTGACTGCAAGGATTTCATTTGTAATTTTGTTTTCTTGCATATGATAGGCATTCAACAGGCAAAATACCCGGTTCTAGTCTTCAGCATTTTAAGTGAGAAAATCAACGCGTTTGTTATTTGTCTCTGCTTTATAGGTTGTGTGCTTTATCATGAGACCACAGGGAATATTTCGTTGATTCTTTAAAAATCTCAAGCATTTTTAAAATATACCTGGATTATATCTACCTCCCATATCTCCCCTCTACATAAAGATCTTGGCATGATATGAAGATATTTAATGTTGTTTTCTTTTTCACCAATTCTGCTTCATTATTCTGAACACTTACACTACTAGCTATAGGACGAACTTTGTATTTGTTTCTGATTGCATTCCTTCTTTGTGCAATTTGTTTGTCTTTCAGAACTCCTGTCTTTATACACCAAGTTTTCTGATTTTCTTCCTGGCCTCTGTTTACGTGTATGCTTGAAAGACTGGGGATTGTCTTTTTCTGTTTGAAAATGATTATCTGCTGCCTTTTTAAATGATGATTCTTCCTTCTTCAGCCATTATGCATCCTGAGAGATGAAGTAACATATTTCTACGTCTTGTTTCTGAGTGTTTAGAAATGTGTTGCCTTTGTGACCATGCACAAACAGACAGATATTTGTATTCACACACCGTCCTAGAGGTTCTTTGATCTGCAATCATACTGTTATATCATTAATAGAATTCAGAACCAAAAAGCACAAAATAAACTCATGACAAGTAAATGCTGTTTCAATATGTTCACACAGGAAATATTGAATGATAAATAACTCAGAAGACATGTTTGTGTTTCTCATTTAAGTCAGAAGAGTGAAATATTATCCAATTCTCCATGACATATGAAAGTCCTCTCTCTAAACATTGAAATGTAACTGTGCAATCCATGGCTCCAAATATGTAGAATGTGCAACTGCTATATTAGTAAATAGAAAATAGAATGAATAAATACATAAAATTAATTCAAAAATAGTAAGATGGAGATAAAAATCAGTATCGTTTAATTTAATACAAATATTTGATCTTTATATAGGCTTTTTATTAGAAGTAAAAAGATGATATATAAGTCTATGAAAACTAGAAGAATATAGACGATAAACAAAAAGACTAAACAAAATTGTAAGAAAATTGATAAAAAATGTTTGCTCTTGTGACAAAATTAATTTGAAAAAATCAAGTACACCAATAAGCATTCTATCATTGTAGTGAACTCAGAAAGACTCCTGGCTTCAGGGATTCCTATCTCTGACTAGTTGGTGACACTGTTTTTGTCAGTGCAGAAGTAGGACATTATGAATCATTATGGTAGACCATAGCTGTTCACCTCTTTGGAGCTGGAAGAGGAACAGGCATGGAAAATGAACCAAGAAATATCCCCTTCAAGGGATCATCTACAGTAATGTAATATCTTTTCACTAAGTCCTGCCCCAATAGAACTATAAGCTGAGCACCAGAATTTGTTTATGGACTTGGGAGACATTTAATATTTAAACCATAGAAAATAAATGTATACTCTCTAAAAAAGGTAAGACATACCAGTAATACATGGTAAAAAAGACAGGGTGAATATTAAGTAGGGATATGAAATAAATTTTTAAATTTTAGCTTGCAAGAAGTTCCAGATAAACAGTACATACTTAGTACAGTTTAATAAATTCAACTCATGCTGTAAAATTTTTCTTAAGAAAATTTCAGGTTCAGATAATTCAAAGGCAAGTCCTTTCAATACGTTAAGAAATAAATAATGTTAATTTTCTGTCCTTTTACAAAGCAAAACTAACAAACAAACAAAAAATCTACAAGATCATTATTTGAATAAGCCATAGTTATGTTTTTAGAAAATGACTTATAAGTGAATATTAGCCATAAAGTACAGGATACCCACACTACAGTACACAGACTTAAAGAAGCTAAATAACAAGGAGCACCTGAAGGAGGACACTTGAATCTCACTCAGAAAAGGAAATGAAATTGTCATCATAGTAGATAGAGCAAGAAACTGGGTGGGAGAGGTGACAGCGTGAAAAGGGAGGAGATCAGATGTAGGAAGAGCCAGGGAGAGGGGGTCAGGAGAGCTCAGTAAGTCTTATGAGAGAGTCAGAGGCAGGACTGAAGAATCCTGAGGACTATAAGGTGAATAAATTAATTAATGGGAAAAGAGAAAATGACCAGAACATAAGAAGAAAACTGTGCCCAATCTTTCTCATGAACCAAAGTGGAACAGTTTCAAGAATGAGCTATAAGTTTGAAAATTACATGATCATATTATTTTTATTTGAAAATTTGTTTGCTTGATAATAGAAATTTTAAAATATAAACAGAAGAAAAGATCAAAAACTCAAGCAACAGCATGTTTGTGAAGATTTGGAGCAAGAACATTCCTCCATTGCTGGTGGGATTGCAAATTTCTACAACCACTTAAAAAATGAATGTGGCAGAGTTCTCTGTACCCAGATCCCAAAGGATCTCAGATTCTCAGAACAATCCTGAGAGCACAGATGAGACGCCCACTCCTGCTCACATTCCTGGCCCAAGTGGAACCCGCCTAGAGTCCTCATAACACAAGAACCTAGGAGCAGTCAGGGAGAGGAACCTTCCACTTTCTGTGTGTGCCCAGAGCTAACCCTATGCCACAGGGCTCTGTACTCAGATCTTCATGGGAGAAAGCTGGTCTCCAGGAGTGCTGACACGCAGGCTTAGAGAAAGGTCAATCCACTGTCAGAGACAGCAAGATCAGCTAACACCAGAGATAAGAAGATGGTGAGAGGCAAAGGCAAGAACCTAAGCAACAGAAACCAAGGCCATTAGGTATGATCAGAACCTAGTTCCCTCACCACAGCAAGCCCTGGCTACCCCAACACATCAGAAAAGCAAGTTTTTGATTTAAAATGATAACTCATGGTGATGTTAGAGGACTTTAAGGAGGCCATAAATAGTGCACTTAAAGAAATACAGGACAACAGAGGTAAACAAGTAGAAGCCCTAAAAGAGGAAGCACAAAAATCTCTTAAAGAATTAGAGGGAAACACAACCATACAGGTAAAGGAATTGAACATCCAGGATCTAAAAATGAAAATAGAAACAATAAAGAAATCACAAAGGCTCACCCAGAGCATGATAAATACAAATGAATATAAATGAATGCTAGCAGCAAACCATTGAACTGAGAATGGTCTCCATTGGAGGAGTTAGAGAAAGGATTGAAGGAGCTGAAGGGGTTTACAACCCCATAAGAACAACAAAACCAACCAACCAGAACTCCCAGGGACTAAACCACCATCCAAAGAGTACACATGGACAGAACCATGGCTCCAGCTTCATATGTATCATAGGATGGCCTTGATGGGAACCAATGAAAGGAGAAGCCCTTGGTCCTGCCAAGGCTGGACACCCACCCCACCCCCAGTGTAGGGGGATGTCAGCACGGGAGTGGGGAGTGGTTGGGGAGGGGGAACACCCTCCTAGAAGAAGGGGGATGGGATGGGATAGGGGTCTTATGGACAGGAAACCAGGAAAGGGAATAACATTTGAAGTAGAAATAAGCAAATATGCAATAAAAAGAAGATACCAACTTTAAAAAATAAATAATAAAAGTGTTTGAATTTTTAAGACAAAAAAAAGAGAAGAAAAAAAAGAAGCAATGGTTGGGGGATCTGTCTTCAGGTAAGTTTGATATAGGTCCTGAAAGCAAAATCTTTCTGAAATCCTGAAGAAACCAGTTAAGAAGCATGCCGATCCAGACCTGACTACAAATAAATGTAGCAAATAGCCTAGTTAACACACTCAACTGTGGATATGGATAGTCTTAGCTTCCTGGACACCTGGCATGAGCCATGTGCAGCACTGATCCCAAGTTCAAGCCAGTAAGGTTTAGATCTACCTGCATAATAGAAGCGGCCCCATCAGGCAGCTCTAACCCCACTCAAGCACAGCCCAGGGACAGTGCTGATTTATCAGTAAATGGCCAGAGAGATATTCTACCTGAACCATAATCCAAAGGGAAGAAGCAAATATATTTTAAGACAACATACGTGCAAGTCAAGTTCAATCAGAATAGTAAAGGTGGTAATTAAAAAAATCTTAGTCTTTAATCAAGAGCAAAATATAGTGGCTAGTAATGTATTATATATAAATGGTGTCTATATATATGTTTATAGAGAGATATATTTCTGTAAACATATATCTCTGTATAAATATTTATATATACATATAGATATATGTATTTGTGAATATATATTCATGCACAACATTGAAACACCTAAATATATAAGGCAAACTTTGACAGATATAGAAAGAAAAATAGATAGCAAAGAAAAAAAAATAGGAAATGTCAGCACTTTACCTAACTATAATGATTGCTTATCTAAATAAAAATAACAAAATATTTGCCATTATTTAGTAATACCATACAGCTCCTGAGCAAGACTTGTGCAAAATTCTCCTTCCTCACTATGGCTGAATACTGATCCTTAAGTGTAGGAAACATCTGGGACAGAATATGTGCAAGGTTACAAAGCAAATCTTAACACAAGTAAGAAGACAAATCATTTCAAATATTTTTCCTACAACAATTAAGTAAAATTACAAGTCAATAATACAAAGACATGGGAGCATTCAAAAATGCATAAAAATTAAGCAGACAATCATATAACTAGTCCTGATACCTGTCAACTTGTGTCAATTGTTGTGTTAATTGGACAGAAACTGGGAGTTGGGCCTGTGCAGGGATTGTCTTAATTATGTTAGTAGATATGGAAACACCCATCTACATTGTGGGTGAGACTATTCCCTAGGCTGAAATCCTGGACTCATGGGATACACAAAGCAAACTGTGTACTGCATTGTTGCTCTCTGTTTCCTGATCATGGATATTATGTGTCCAGCTTCTGCTGCTGTGGCTTCCCCACCATAATGGACTAAAATCTTCAACAGGGAACCAAGATAAACTATTTCACCCTCAAATTTATTTTGCCAGAGTATTTTATTACAGAAATAAAAAGTCAACTAAGATATTATGCAATAGGATATCAAAATACAATTAAAAATCTCAAGGCAAATAAACTGAGAGCAGATGTATCGAGACTTATGAGGAGAGGAAAATCAGTGCTAAAGGGAAGTTCACAACCATAAATGCCTACATCATAAAAGCAAGGATCATAAATATAAGTCCTGAACTTTTATTTCAAGAAAATAGTTAAATTAGAAATTACATAAATTTATCAAGACAAAAATTATGAGTAAAGAAAGATGTGAAGTAGGCAATAAGAAAACAACAGTAAAATTTGACTAAATTTTAAAGTTTTAAATATAAAACTTAAAATTTTGATTTATGAGATTAAAGATAGCAACTAATCCTTAGCCCAAAAAGACTCCCCCAAACATCAGTTTATAATATCAGAAAGGAGACATAACATCCCGTTTCATATTATTGTTCTATTCTACTAATACCAAATTGAGAAGAAGTAGAAAACAAACTGTTCTTTAAAGTGCATATCTATGACCAAGTAGGATTTATCTGTGGGACGCACATACCGCTCATTAAACAGTCATTCTTACAAAATGTAAGATGTAAAAAACAATCAATAGTTGTAAAGAAGAAATGTAAGATTTAAAGAACTGACAGAACCCATGGGAAAAAAATCCGTAATAAATAAGATGAAAAATATTGTTATCTCCATCAATAATGACAAATTTAGATGAGTCAACAGCTAATATTGTAATCCTTGTTGAAAGCAGAAGGTATTGCTTCTAAGATGAGAACAAAGCAAGAGTGTCTTCTCTTACTGTTTAATTTGGTGTAAATCCAAGACAAAGCAATTAAGAAAAAAGAAAGAAATCAAAGACACCAGTATAAGAAACTCAATTATCTTGGTGGCATATGGCATTTTTTCACAAAGAAAAATGATTTGGGGTCTTTGGACTCCCCCAAAAGTTAAGTAGTAAATTGACTCAGTAAATTTACAGGATATAAAGTCCACATACAAATATCAGCCCATGTCTATATAGTAAGAATGATTTATCAAAAATTAAGAAATGATTCTTATTAAAAGTACAATACTTACAAGTAAATTTGACCAAGAAAGCCCAAGACTTTTATTACAAAAAAAAAACCCTATAAAATATTGATAAAAGACACTTTAAGGAAACCACAAATAGAAGGGCATTTGTTATTCATGGACTAGTATATTCCAAAGCAATTTTCAAATTCCTGATTACATTCATGAAATTTACATTTACATTTATAAAATGCAAAATTATATTACTTAAAAGGACTAAAAATAGATGATAGAAAATTAGATATGAGTTGCTTCAGTGTCCCGGTGCGGTTAGTCACGTTTCTTGCCTGCTCATTCAGCCAAGATGCCTGAGGAAACCCAGACTCAAGACCAACCAATGGAGGAGGAGGAGGAAGAAGAAGTCGAGACCTTTGCCTTTCAGGCAGAAATTGCCCAGTTAATGTCCTTGATCATCAACACTTTCTACTCGAACAAAGAGATCTTTCTGAGGGAGCTCATTTCCAATTCCTCAGATGCTCTGGATAAGATCAGGTATGAGAGCTTGACAGACCCTACTAAACTGGACTCGGGGACAGAGCTGCATATTAATCTCATTCCCAACAAACAAGACCGAACCCTCACTATTGTGGATACTGGCACTGGAATGATCAAGGCTGATTTGATCAATAAGCTTGGCACTATTGCCAAGTCAGGCACCAAAGCCTTCATAGAGGCTTTGTAAGCTGGTACAGATATCTCTATGATTGGCCAGTTTGGTGTTGGTTTTTACTCTGCATATTTGGTTGCTGAGAAAGTGACTGTCCTCACGAAGCATAATGACAATGAGCAGTACACTTGGGAGTCCTCAGCTTGGGGATCTTTCATAGTGAGGACTGACACAGATGAACCAATGGGTCATGAAACAAAGGTTATCTTTCATCTGAAAGACCAAACTGAGTATTTGGGAGAAAGGAGAAAAAAGAAATTGTGAAGAAACATTCTCAGTTTATTGGCTATCCCATTACTCTCTTTGTGGAGAAGGAACATGACAAGGAAATCAGTGATGATGAGACTGAAGAAAAGGAAGAGAAAGAGGAAGAAAAAGAAAAAGAAGAAAAGGAGTCTGATGACAAGCCTGAAATAGAAGATGTTGGTTCTGATGAAGAAGAAAAAGAAAAGGATGGTGACAAGAAGAAAAGGAAGAAGTAAAAGGAAAAGTACATTGATCAAGAAGAACTCAACAAAACAAAGCTGATTTGTACCAGAAATCCTGATAACATTACGAATGAAGAATATGGAGAGTTCTACAAGAGCTTAACCAACGATTGGGAAGAACATTTGGCAGTAAAGCATTTTTCTGTTGAAGGACAATTAGAATTCCGGGCTCTTCTTTTTGTCCCAAGACGCACTTCTTTTGATCTGTTTGAAAACAGAAAGAAAAAAAAAAACAACATCAAGTTGTATGTTCGCAGAGGTTTTATCATGGATAAATGTGAGGAGTTAATTCCTCAGTATCTGAATTTCATCAGAGGGGTTGTGGATTCTGAGGATCTCCCTCTAAATATTTCCCATGAAATGCTGCAGCAAAGCAAAATTCTGAAAGTTATCAGAGAGAATTTGGTCAAGAAATGCTTAGAACTATTTTCTGAACTGGCTGAAGATAAAGAGAACTACAAAAAGTTTTATGAGCAGGTCTCAAAAAAATATAAAGCTTGGAATTCATGAAGACTCTTAAAATCAGAAGAAGCTTTCAGAGCTGTTGAGATACTACACATCTGCTTCTGGGGATGAGATGGTTTCTCTGAAGGACTACTGCCCCAGAATGAAGGAAAACCAGAAGCACATCTATTTTATCACAGGTGATACCAAGGACGAGGTTGCTAACTCAGCCTTTTTGGAACGTCTCCGAAAGCATGACTTAGAAGTAATCTATATGATTGAGCCCATTGATGAGTATTGTGTGCAACAGCTGAAGGAATTTGAGGGCAAGACCTTGGTGTCAGTTACCAAAGAAGGACTGGAACTTCCAGAAGATGAAGAGGAAAAGAAGAAACAGGAAGAGAAAAAGACAAAATTTGAGAACCTCTGCAAAATTATGAAAGATATTTTGGAGGAAAAGGTTGAAAAGGTGGTTGTGTCAAACAGATTGGTGACATCCCCATGCTGTATTGTCACAAGCACATATGGGTGGACAGCAAACATGGAGAGAATCACGAAAGCTCAAGCCCTCAGAGACAACTCAACAATGGGTTTCATGGCAGCAAAGAAACACCTGGAGATAAATCCTGATCACTCCATTATTGAAACCTTAAGGTAAAAGGCAGAGGCTGACAAGAATGACAAATCTGTGAAAAATCTGGTCATCGTGCTGTACGAAACTGCACTCCTGTCTTCTGGCTTCAGTCTGGAAGATCCCCAGACCCATGCTAGCAGGACCTACAGGATGATCAAGCTTGGTCTAGGTATTGAAGAGGATGACCCTACTGTGAATGATACCAGTGCTGCTGTAACTGAAGAAATGCCACCCCTGGAAGGAGATGATGACACATCACGCATGGAAGAAGTAGACTAGGCTTCCCCAGAACTATGTGTTTGATGCTTACCTTCATTCCTTCTGATAATATATTTTCCATGGTTTTGTTTATTTTTTGTGAACATTTCAAACATCTGTGTGGCATGAAAACTAAGGGGAAGATAAAAATTTCTACATGTGATACTGTGATACTATAGGTTTTACTCAAGAGGTTGATAGAATGTTTGTTGTAAGACGTAATGTAACCTACTGTTAATGTTAACTATGTGGTCTGAAGTGTTTAGCTATTGAGCTGGATTCCTTAGTAGACCAAATTAAGAAGCCTTAAGTTTCATCTTAAATTTTTTTTTCATTCCCTGTAGTTAATTCTGCATGTACTAGTCTTAGAAGTAAACGCAAGTTAAAACAACTTGTCAGAGGAATTCCCCCAAGTAGCTTGTTTTTCAAAGTACCGAGAACAAAACCTTACGTTCCCCTAGGTCTTGCAACTCAGCAAGGCTTGTGAATGTGGAAATAACAGTGCCCAATTGCATTCTGCTTTAAAAGGTAAATACAGATGAGATAAAAAGAAAAAAGAAAATTAGATATGAAATATAGAGGTGTTCACATCAGAACTTCTTACCTAAAAACAAATTTCAATGCTAACTATATAAAAAAAAAAACCATATGGACCAATGAATTAGAATTGAAGACCCAAAAGTAAAATTATGTATGCATATATAATCAAACGTTTTTTGGGTGGGGTGTCAATATCAAGAATACACAAAGAAAATGAAATACCCTTTTCAAGAAATCACACAAATAAAATTTTATGCCCACATATTTATGCCATACCTTAGTTAAAACTGACCATATACAAAACCCAACTTAAAATGGAATGGACACAAATATTAAATGTGAACCAAAAAAACAAAAAACCCATAGGAATATGCTGTGTTGGCTCATGTAATGATTTCTTAAATGTGTTCTAATACAGAGACAAAAAAAGTAAAACAGATAACATCAGCTCTGGAATGACCTGGCCTACAGCCTTGGCAGCACCATTGGATATAGGGATGATGTTCTGAACAGCCTAATGGTCATCATGCCACAGTTTTACAGAGGGGTCATCTACAGTCTTCTGAGTGGTATTTATGGTGTGGACTATGGTCATGAGTGCATCCATGATGCGAAAGTTGTCATGAATGACCTTGGCCAGGTTGTCTAAACAGTTGGTGGTACAGGAAGCATTGCTGACAATCTTGAGTGAGTTGTCATAGTTCTTGTGGTTCACATCCATCACAAATATGGGGGTATCAGGAGAAGAGGTGGAGATGATAACCCTTTTGACCACACCCTTCAATTGAGCCCAGCCCTCTCCCTGGTGGTGAAGATGCCTGTAGACTCCACAGCTTACTCAGAACCAGCATCACTGCCATTTGATATTAGAGGAATCTCACTCCTGGAAGATGGTTTTCCATTGAAGACAAACTTCCCATTCTCAGCCTTGATTATACCATTGAACTTTCCATGGGTAGAGTCATACTGGAACATGTAGATCATGTAGTTGACATCAATGACTGGGTCATAATTTCCACTTTGTTAGATGAGATGGCAGCCCTGGTAACCAGGTGCCTAATATGGCCAAATCTGTTCACTCCAGTCTTTACTGTCATGTCAAAGGAACAAGGCTAGTCCTGCAGGAAAAGATGTGACTGTCTCTAGAATACAGAGGAGCAGAGAGGTGCAAATAATCTTTTAAGGAAGAAATACTTAGCAATCACAAGCTCAGTGTGAAGATGATCAGTGTCGGGACTCACCAGGATGATTATGGTTCACATTTATTTAGAATTACTTCCCCTAGCTCTAATTTTTAGAAGACTTTGTGAAATATTTCTAATAATCTACTGAATATTTGGCAGAATTAAGCCATTCAGCCATCTGGTTCTGGCCTTTTCTCTGTTGGAAGATTTTTAATTTTTGTCAACTCTGTTAGTAATTCATTTACACATTCTGTTTCTTCCTGACTCAATCTTGGTTCATTATTATTCTCTACAGTTTATTAATTTCTTCTAGGTTATTAAATTTATTTATATGTAAGGATAATATTTCTGTATGATGCTTTTAATTTCTGGTATGTCTCTAAAATATCTCCACATTTGTTTCTGATTTTATTTGATCTCTCTCTCTCTCTCTCTCTCTCTCTCTCTCTCTCTCTCTTCATCTCTTCATGTGTGTAGATAAAAGTTTGTAAATTTTTGCAAAGGACTAAGTCTTTGTTGAGTGCTTTCCTCTCTGCTTTTTATTTGGTTCATTTCTGTTCTGATGGTTATTATTTAATTCTTTTTTGATAAACATGGGTTTAGTTTATTCTTTGAGAAACTGTGCTAGCTCATTTATTTAGAATCCTCATTTTATAGTACGCACTTATTTTTATCTTTCACTTTTATACCTCCACTTGATGTCCTTTCTTTCTAGTGGAGGTGGACTCCACAAGTTCCCTCTCCGCACTGTAGGGCATTTCATCTAAGTTCCCTTCCTTTGAGTCGAGAGTCTCTCACCTCCCAGGTCTCTGGTTCATTCTCAAGGGTTCCCTCCACCCCATCTCTCTTCTATATGTCTTGTCATGCATGTGTATAAAATGGTATATATGTTTGATATGTATGTACTAAGGAAGGTGGGCGTTTGTACACATGTGTGTACATGTGCAGAGGCCAGATGCTGATGACCAGTGTCCTTCTCAATCACTCACAAATCTTGTTTAAGACAAGCTCTCTCATTTAATCTGTAATTTACATATTCAAATAAACTGGCTGTCACTTGGGCTAAAGGGATCATCCAGGCTCTAGGATTAAAATAAATACCATCGCACTCTCTCCTGGCTTTTTACTTGGATTCTAGAGATAAAATTCAGGACTTCATGCTGGCTGAGCCATCTCCCAAAACCTAGTATAGGGATTCCTTGATGTCAACTTTCCTCTTGAAACCTTGTTTCATCCCAGAGATTTGAGAAGCCTATTTCTATTGTAATTTTACCTCAAGAAGGTTAACAAGCTGAAGGGTGAAAGGGAGGATGCTGCAATCCCAGTTGGGAGGGAGAAGAAAGCAATCACAAAAGTAGGGGAAGGAGAAAGGGACCTGGGTAGGAAAGGGGACAGGGAGAGGAAGAGGAGAACATGAACAGGTATTGGGTGGGGGGAACAAGAATGAAGCCCTGGGGGCCAGCAGAAAGAACAGAAACAGGCAATTTTGGGAAGTAGGAGGTGTGGTGGAGGGAATCCTGGAGAATTAACCAGAGACCTGGGAGGCGGGAGACTCTCAGGACTCAAAGGGAGGGGCCTTAGATGAAATGCCCTACAGTGGAGAGAGGGAACTTGTGGAGTTCACCTCCAATAGAAAGACAGGACATCAAGTGGAGGGATGGTGTTGCCATCCCACAGTCAAAAACTGACACAGAATTGTTCCTGTCTGAAAGAACTACAGGGACAAAAATGTCTTAAGACGCATCTTAATTTTTTCTTGTTTTTTTTTTTTATGTCTACAGGACCAATTTCTATATTTTTGTGAATTTTCTAACATTATCCCCATCATGATCTAAGTTTCATACCATTATTATTAGAAAAATTACTGGATATAATTTTTCAATCCTTTTTAATTTATGACAAATTTTGCAGTTGCACACACATCATACCTTTATTGGAAAATGTTCCATGTGCATTGGAGTACGGAGTATACATCATGCTGCTGAGTGAAAAATTCTGTTTTTATAAGTACATTAGCTTTACAGTGCAATCCAATGCCAGGAATTTTTAAATTTTCTGTATGATTGGTCTATCCACTGTTGAAAAGTGGGGTGCTTTTATTGTACTATTACATACCTCTCCCATCATGTCCATTAATGCTTTATATGTTTATATATTTATAAACATATATTTATCAGCATATATATTTGTAAGTAGGACAGTGGGTTGATTGCTTCTTCATCTGTTTCTCAGTTTCTTCCAGGAACTTTGTCTTGAGGCTTATTTCATACGTGATATGTGCACACCCCTTGCTGTCCATTTACAGCATTGCCTTGCATTCCTTCACTTTCACCTCACTTGTCCTTAAAGTGAAAGGTCTTGTCTAAAATTAACCTGCACTTGGGTCTTACTAGGTTTGTGTTAATCTACTCAGGATTGGAAAGTTATTTGCATTCGTATGTTTAAATTTTGATAGATAAAAATATTTCTGACATCTTAAATTTTTTCCTAGTTTTGTAGATTTTATGTTTCTGTCTTTGTTTCTTTTGTGTATCTTTGTGGCTTTCAGGTTTTTAGTAGTGCTAGGCTTTGACTGCTTTGTCTTTCATGTGTATGCATGTGCTACAACTGTTTGCTCTGTGGGTGTAGCAAAATTGACAAAAATGTATTTTAGACTTGCATAAGAGTATTTTAGGTCTACAACAACTAAAATTTTATAATCGATAAATGCTCTTTACTTTCAACCTCCTTACTTAAATTAATATTTGTTCTTATATATATTTTTATAATGTTTATTCATTTTTCTTTTTATTGTTTGAGAATTTCACGCATCTCTATAACTTGCTTAGATAACTCTAATATTCATTTCTTCCCCTATAATTTCTTCCCAACTCCACCACTACTTTTTCCTCCCAACTCTGTGTGATATTTTTAACCCTCTGAGTCCTCTTAGAGCTTTCTATATATTTAAGGTTGTAGGACCATCTCCTGCATGGGCATGGTTGTAGGACAGCTACTGGCACCTGGGTAGCCTGGCAGGGCCCATATCCCTGAAGAAAAGTGAATTTCCCTTCTGCAGTCTTCAGTTGCCAATAGCTCCTATGCTAGATGTGAGACTTCTTAAACCCCTTACCACCAATAAGACACTTGCCTGTGTTTTACATTCTTTTAAAAGTTGTTGTAGCTCCCTATTTTTATTTAGTTTAATTATAGAGTTTCTTCACAATAGCCTCATTGGGTAGAACAAACTTGAGGACTATTGAGTTTGTGGCTCTGGATGTCCTCATCTCCAAGGACGACTTGGAAAATTAAATTTCAGCATGTATTTTATGCTGCAAACATTGTGTCTCTTCATCTCTTCTCCTTTTGTAAGTTCCATAATGTGAATCATTGCTGTTTAATGACATCTCATAAATTCTGCAGATTTTATTTATTCTTTTTTTTTCTTTTTTTTTCGGAGCTGGGGACCGAACCCAGGGCCTTGCGCTTGCTAGGCAAGCGCTCTACCACTGAGCTAAATCCCCAACCCTATTTATTCTTTTTATCTTTGATTTTTTTCCTTTTTTCCTTTTTATTTTTTCAATTAGCTAGAGGAAGTCATAATATTGGCTTCATGTTTATAGATTATTTTTTCTGTTTGATCTACTTTGTTATTGCTTTTCTTGAACTTCAATATTTAGTATAGTTCTTTTTGTAATACTAAAGGTACTTCTTTATTGCTTTTCTCAATCTTATTATATATAATATATTATATATAATATATGTTAAATCACTGTGCTCAATTGCTTGTATTACACCTTGTAATATTTTTATGACTTTGCTCTAATTTCTGAAAGTACCATCCTTCTTTCCTCATTATCAAGAGTGTGGCTTTCATATTAATATTTATATGAATGTGTTCAAATGAGAATAATAGCTCCTATAGGCTCATATATTTGAATGTTTAGTTTTCAGTTGGTGGAACTATTTGGGAAGGATTAGGGAGTGTGGGCTTGGCAGAGGAAGTGTGTCATAGTCACATAGTATAGACTTAGAAGATTCAAAAGCCTATGCCAGATCTAGTTATGCGCTCTCTCGCTCTCTCTCTCTCTCTCTCTCTCTCTCTCTCTCTCTCTCTCTCTCTCTCCCTCTCTCTCTCCTTTTCCTAACCCCCTCAGACTTGTAAGCTGCAAGAGCTTGTAGAGGTGTTGCAAGCAATTCAGGTTAAGCAAGGTCTTTCATATATAGTCCACTCCTTTTTTCTCTGCATTAGGTAAATAGTGGATATTGGAACTGATGTAAACCACAAGTAGCCATAGCAGCATTATGTCCAAGGCATATATTCTCAAGAAGCTATATTGCAAGAATCATGGTCTCTTTGTTCTGGTGAAATAATGTGGCACCTGTACTACAGGCAGATGCAGCTCTCCTGGGAGTGAAGATTGTGACTCTAATGAGAACTATAGTAGCACAGGCTAAAGATTAGTGATGCAACTGAGGTTCTGATTCTCAAGTCAGGAAGCAGTACTACACAAGTGCAGAGAAGCAGCAAAGTCCCACAGTACCACTAGTAGAACACAGTCACAACACAGGTCCCTGTGATAACAAGACACAATGGCAAGCTGGCCACCAAGAGATTATGCACTATGTAATGTGTAATGAGGCACATGCAATACAACACGCAATACAGGCAGATGTAGCTCTCCTAGAAGTGAGGAATCCTGAATTAATACGTTGGGTACAAATTATTAATATCCTTTATATCAAGCTCTTGAAATCAGGGCTATAATATCAGGCAGGACTCAAGAATTGTAGGACACAGCTATGGCTCCATGGATATGAAACACCATAATAATGACTCTATTTCCCAGGGAAGAGTGAGTGTTTCAGCAGATCAGATTTTGAGGTACTAGTGTAAGATTCTGGGATGTGGGATGCTGGAATTGTTTGGGTCAAAGGGTGGGTTTGGCACAGCCAGATGAGAGTCTATATCCTAGGGTGATATACTAAGCCAGATCCATACATAGGGACACAGCTACTTTACTAAAGTATGTTTCTATGATGAAATGATTAGATTTAATCTTTATTCTAGACTTTCGATGGAGAAAATACCTTGCTAAGAAATATTGATAAGTAGGAAAATATAGTGTGTTAGAACCTACTGAATAAAAATACCATGCAATGCTCTACAGTAAGATTCTAAGATATGGGCCCCTAATGGTACTTTTGTATTCTTGATAGTATTCCATGTAATGTCAACTACATAGTAAGAGTTCATAATTTTAATACAGGCCAAGAAATGATCAGTGAACTCTGACATTATAATTACTCTTTTTGCTGTGGAAAGGTCAAATTTAAAATGAATCCTAAATGGTTGAATAGGACAAAGTAGAAAGATGCCTCAGTGAGTTAATAGTCTGATGAGCAAGCTTGTGGACCTGAATTTAGATCCCCAAAGACCAAAATTAAAAAAACAAAAAGCCAAGTGTGACAACACATGCCTGTAAATTCAGAGGTGAGAAACAGCAACAAGCAGATCCCCAGTGCTTACTGGACAAAAAGTTTAGATGATTTAGAGTTCTAGGTTGATTGGATAACTCAAAGAAAGAAAGAAAGAGAGAAAGAAAGAAAGAAAGAAAGAAAGAAAGAAAGAAAGAAAGAAAGAAAGAAAGAAAGAAAGAAAGAAAGGAAGAAAGAAAGAAAGGCTAAGCATAACAGATGCATGACATCTAATGTTGATCTCTGGCCTCTATATGTGTTCATGTGAGCCAGCATGTGCCTCTTCTACACACATACAGAGAGAGAGAGAGAGAGAGAGAGAGAGAGAGAGAGAGAGAGAGAGAAGAAAAGAAGAGAGAGAAGAGAAGAGAAGAGAAGAGAAGAGAAGAGAAGAGAAGAGAAGAGAAGAGAAGAGAAGAACATTCTTCCAGAGAATGAAGAATTCATTCTAGGAAGCAAGTCAAATGTGGTGCCTGCACAATGGAGTGCAGTGCACTGAAGTGCCATGATCATATTGGCAATTCCTACAAAGTCAGGATAAAGGAAGGTGAAGATGAGAAGACTGTTAAGGAGCAAAAAGTACTTTTCAAATTCTGGATCTGTGATCTAGGGCAAGGGTAAATAAGATTTGAGCATTTGCTCTTGCCCTTATACTGTATATGATACAAAGACTTAAATGAGAGATATTTTAGCAAATAAATCCACTGTGGTTTCATTTATTTTCATCTCTTCTAGTCTCCTGAAATATATATGGATTTTTCCAAGTACTATTGGCATGAAAATATAAATTATTTTTGTCTCTGTTTTATCTCAAATTTGGCAAAAACATTCTCTAATTGCTTTTATCACATATCTTAACTCCATTCCTAATTGTCCGAAGGGTTTTAATGATGGAAAACAAATTTTCAAGCCAAACATTATGGACAGGCAGATTGTTTATAGTTTCTAATTTATGCTTTGCAAAAACAATATTACAACCACACACATTCATACTCATTTAATGTGGTATATTTAAATAGTGACACTTTTTTAAAGGAAAATAGCAAAAATATTAACTTAACACAGGAAATTTGAAATGTGTTGCTGTTTAAGTACAGATATTTTATACAAGTACTCCCAAGAGATCCAGAATTTCCTCTATATATTTTAGAAGTTTTACATAATGTAAGAATTAGAGGGAGCCAATTACCAGAAAGTCATTGGGGCATGAAACATTCTATCTGATCTGTGTCAGTAACAGTTGTAAGTTGTTAGGTATTCTCTCTGGAACTAAGTTGTGTACAGTGACATCAATTTCACTGACTGAAGGTAATTTTAAGATATCAGAATGCCAAAAACCTAAAATCTGTTCTATAAATATTAGTATTTTAATCAGTTGTAGAAACACTAGTTCCCTAAGCATTCCATAATAATTCTCAATATCTCAAGTACTTTGAGAAGGAAGATCTGATTATACTTTTGTAAAATCAAGAGGGGCAAAATATGAATAAATTAAAATAAGATAATTAATAGTAAGGTAAAAATAGGAAGCAAAAAATCTAGAAGAGGCACCCTCAGAGCCTCATACCTCCTCCACCCACCCTCCACCCTTCTGCCTTGCCTGTTTCTTAGAAGGCTAGCTCTAACCAGGGACACAGGTGAAAACCCTGATTCACTACCTCCACCTCTTGGGACCCCACAGAGCCCAGCAAACTTGGGGCTATTTCTCCACTCTCTCAAAGCTCCATCTCCCTTCTGGTCTCAACCTCCATCTGCACTCTCAGATCTGCACTCTCAGATTGGCTTGTAAACCCCACACACAACACCACAGCTCTGTCTATCTCATAGGAGGACTACTTTGTCCCAGGACATACAGGTCAGCAAATACCGAAGACAACCAGATGGTGAACGGTGAGCGCAAGAACATAATCAACAGAAGTCAATGAAATAGGGCATCATCAGAACCCAGCTCTCCTGCTGCAGCAAGCCCAAGCAAGATTGTGACCTTAAATCCCATATCATGAAGATGATAGAGGCCTTCAAAGAGAAGGTAAATAATGTAGAAATACAGGAAAACACAGTAAAACAGGCAGAAGCCCTTAAAGAGGAAACAAATAAATCCCTTAAAAAATACAGGAAAGTAAAATCAAACAGGTGAAGGAATTGAACAAAATTGTCCAAGATCTAAAAATGTAAATAGAAGCAATAAAGAAAATACAAAGAGATACAACCCTGGAAAATGAAAATCTAAGAAAGAGAACAGGAACTACAAACATAAGCATCACCAGCAGAATACAAGAGAAGGAAAAGAGAAGGAAAGAGAAGATACTATACAAAAAATTGATACATTGGTCAAAGAAAACATCAAATATCAAAAGTTCATAACTCAAAACATGCAGGAAATTTCAGACACAATGAAAAAACCAAACCTAAGAATAATATTAATAGAAGGGGGTGATGATTCCCAGTTCGATGGGCCAGAAAACATCTTCAACAAAATAATAGAAGAAAACTTTGTTAACCTAAAGAAAGAAACGGCTAT
Organism: Rattus rattus; assembly: GCF_011064425.1. Lineage (NCBI taxonomy): Eukaryota > Metazoa > Chordata > Mammalia > Rodentia > Muridae > Rattus > Rattus rattus. Next base: position 116,437,100 of record NC_046160.1, on the reverse strand, counting down.
ATACATAGAAGAAGCCTACTGAACACCAAATAGATTAGACTAGAAAAGGAAATCCTCCAGCCATATAATAATCAAAATTTAAATGTACAGAATAAAGAAAGAATAATAGAATCTGCAAGGGGGAAAGCCAATAATATAATAAAGGCAGAAGTATCAGATTAATACCAGACTTCTCAACAGAGAATAAGCCAGAATGGTCTGGACAGATGTCTTACAGACTGTAAGAGACCACAGATGCCAGCATAGACTATTATAGCCAGCAAAACTCTCCATCACCCTAGATGGAGAATCCAAAATATTCCATGACAAAGCCAAATTTAAACAATATCTTTCTACTATTCCAGATCTACAGAGGATACTAGAAGGAAAACTCCAACACAAGGAGAGTAACTATACACAAGAAAACACAAAAAATTAATTATCTCACAGCAAACTGAAAAGAAAAGAAACACACACACACACACAGAGAGGGGGCGTGGAACACCTTCAGCAACAAAATAACAGGAACAATCATTGGTCACTAATATCTCTCAACATCAATAGATTCAATTCACCAATGAACAGACTGGATTCATAAACAGGATCCATCATTCTGCTATATATAAAAACATACCTCAGAAACAAAGACAAACACTACCTCAGAGTAAAGGACTAAAAGAAAGTTTTCCAAGCAAACAGTCCCAAGAAACAAGCTGGAGTAGCCATTCTACTATCTGGTAAAATAGACTTTCAACCAAAATTTATTAATAGAGATGGGGAAGGACTTCATACTCATCAAAGAAAAAGTCCACCAAGATGAAGTCTCAATTTTGAACATCTATGACCCAAATGCAAGTGCACGCATATTCATAAAAGAAACTTTACTAAAATTCAAAACACATATTGAACCACACACAAAAATAGGGGTTATTTCAACACCCCACTCCCACCAGTGAACAAGTCATCATTCAAACAGAAACTAAACAGAGACCCAATGAAATTAACAGAAGTTATGAACCAAATGGATTTAACAGATATCTATAGAACATTCCCACCCCAAAACAAGACCATATACCTTCTTTTCAGCACTTTATGGAACTTTCTCCAAAGCTCATCAATAATAGGACACAAAACAAGCCTCACCAGATACAAGAAGATTGAAATAATACCTTTTCAGATCACCAGGGACTAAGGCTGGACTTCAATAACAAAAAACAGAAAACCCATATACTCATGGAAACTGAGCAACTCTCTATTAAATGATAGCTTGGTCATGTAAGAAATAAAGAAATTAAAGACTTTCTAAAATTCAATGAAAATGGAGGCACAACATACCCAATCTTATGGAACACAAAGTGCTAAGAGGAAAACTCAAAGCATAGAGTGCCTTCATAAAGAAATTAGAGAGATCTCATACTAGCAACTTAACCGTACACCTAAAAGCTCGAGAATAAAAGAACAAATCAAACCCAAGAGGTGTATAAGGCATGAAATGATCACACTCAGGGCCAAAATCAATCAAATAGAAACAAAGAAAACAATACAAAGAATCAACAAAACCAAGAGGTGGTTTTTTGAGAAAACAACAAGATAGACAAACCCTTAGCCAAACTAACTAAGAGGCAACAGACAGTATACAACTAATAAAATCAGAAATGAAAAGAGAAACATAAAAACAAAAACTTAGGACATTCAAGAAAGCATTAGGTCTCATTTCAAAAGCCTATACTCTACAAAACTGGAAAATCTAAACAATTGATTATTTTCTAGACAGAAAATGCATTCCAAAGTTAAATAAAAAAAAATCAAGTATACAATTTAAATAGTCCTATAACCCCTAAGAAAATAGAAGCAATCATTAAAACCTCCCCAATCAAAAAAGACCCAGGCAAGATGGTTTTAGTGCAGAATTCTACCAGAATTTAAAAGAAAAGCTAATAGCAATAGGTAAGCGACAGATTCCATTCTGCCCTGAATGGAAGAGACGCGAAGAAGGATGCCAAGACAAGAGTCTGATCAAGGCGACAATTTTATTTTTTTCCAAGGCTGAATTTATACCATAACATGGGTAACAGAGGGAGGGGGAAGTAAGAAACATTTATGCAGGCCAAGGACACAATATTCGTGTGGTCAGGGAGTAGGCTGATGTTAACAGGTTGTCAGAAAGGTCACAGGTTTGTCATATTATTAGTCAGCAGGAGAACTTTTATCATATTATTATTTTTCTTGACCACCAGATTTGTATTAGTCTTCTACAACTGGCTGGGGATTTTCCATGAACCCAGTCATACTTAATTCTAACCATAATAATAACATCAACAATGGAGGGGTTCAAGGACATCGCTCCCAACAGCAATACTCCTCAAAATTATTCCACAAAATAAAAACAAAAGGAAGCTACCTAATTCATTCTATGAGGTCACAATTACTCAGATATCTAAACCACAAAAAAAGACCCAAAGAAAGAGGACTTCAGACCAAGTTCACTTATGAAAATAGACACAAAAATACTCAATAAAATTCTCAGAAACAGAATATTAGAGTACACCAAAAACATAATCCCCACCAATCAAGTAGGCTTTATTCCAGGGATACAGAGATAAATCAATATATGAAGATCCATCAATGTAATCCACTATATAATGCAAAAATATCACCTGATCATCTCATTAGATGAGGAAAAATCCTTTGGAAATACCCAATGTCCCTTCATTTCAAAAGTATTGGAGATATCAGGAATTCAACTACATAACTAAATATAATAAAAGCAAGACACAGCAAGCCAATAGCCAAAATAAAATTAGATTAAGAGAAACTTGAAGTAACCCCACTAAAATCAGGGACAAGACAAAGCTATGCATTCTGTTACTATATACTTAATTTACTACTTGAAGTACTAGCTAGAGCAATAAGAAAATAAAGAAAATCAAAGGGATATAAATTGGAAAGAAAGAGATCAAGCTATCACTATTCACAGATAATATGATAGTATACATAAGCAACTCCCAAAATTTTACCAGAGAACACCTACAGCTGATAAACAATGCCAGACAAGTGGCTAGATATAAAATTAACTCAAACAATTCAGTAGTCTTCCTTTATACAAATGATAAATGGACTGAGAATGAAAGTGGAGAAACAACATCCTTCACCATAAACACAAGTAATATAGAATATCTTGGTGTAACTCTAACAAAGCAAGTGAAAGCTCTGTATGACAAGAATCTCAAGTCTCTGAAGAAAGAAATCTAAGATCTCAGAAGATGGAAAGATTTCCAATGGTCATGGACTGGCAGAATTAATATAGTAAAAATGGCCATCTTGCCAAAAGCAATTTACAGACTCAATGCAATCCCCATCAAAATTCCAACTCAAATCTTCATAGAGTTAGAATTTGCACGTTCATTTGGAATAACAAAAACTCAGGGGAGTGAAAACTATTCTCAACAATCAAAGAATTTCTGGGGGAATCACCATCCCTGACCTTAAGCTGTGTTAGAGCAATAGTGATTTAAAAAAAAAACTGTATGGTATTGGTACAAAGACAGGCATGTAGATCAATGGAATAGAATTGAAGACCCAGAAATGAAACCACACCCCTATGGTCACTTCATCTTTGACAAAAGAGCTAAAAGGATCCAGTGGAAAAAAAAGACAGCATTGTCAACAAATGGTAATGGTTCAACTGGAAGTCAGCATGTAGACGAATGCAAATCAATCCATTCTTATCATCTTGTACAAAGTTCAAGTCCAAATGGATCAAGGACCTCCACATAAAACCAGATGCTCTAAAACTAATAGAAGAACTAAATTGTAAATGCAATATACAGCAAACTAGTAGCCAACATCAAACTAAATGGAGAGAAACTTGAAGCAATCCCACTAAAATCAGGGACTAGATAAGGCAGCCTCTCTCTCTCTCTCTCTCTCTCTCTCTCTCTCTCTCTCTCTCTCTCTCTCTCTCTCTCTCTCTCTCTCTTCTCTCTCTCCTTAATCAGTATAGAACTCAAAGTTTGAGCCAGAGCAATCAGACAAAAAAAAAGGAGAAGGAGAACAAAGGGATACAGATCGGAAAGGAAGAAGTCAAAATATCACTATTTGCAGACGATATGATGTTATACTTAAGTGATCCCAAAAGTCCCACCAGAGAACTAGTAAATCTGATAAACACCTTCAACAAAGTGGCTGGGTATAAAATTAACTCAAATAAATCAGTAGCCTTCGTCTACACAAAAGAGAAACAAGCCGAGAAGGAAATTAGGGAAATGACACCCCTAATAATAGCCCAAATAATATAAAATACCTCAGTGTGACTTTAACCAAGCAAGGGAAAGATCTGTACAATAAGAACTTCAAGCCTCTGAAGAAAGAAATTGAAGAAGACCTCAGAAGATGGAAAGATCTCCCATGCTCATGGATTGGCAGGATTAATATAGTAAAAATGCCCATTTTACCAAAAGCGATCTACAGATTCAATGCAATCCCCATCAAAATTCTAACCCAATTCTTCATAGAGTTAGACAAAACAATTTGCAAATTCATCTGGAATAACAAAAACCCAGGATAGCTAAAACTATCCTCAATAATAAAAGGACTTCTGAGGGAATCACTCTCCCTGAACTCAAGCAGTATTACAGAGCATTAGTGATAAAAACTGCATGGTATTGGTACAGAGACAGACAGATAGACCAATGGAATAGAATTGAAGACCCAGAAATGAACCCACACACCTATGGACACTTGATTTTTGACAAAGGAGCCAAAACCATCCAATGGAAAAAAGATAGCATTTTCAGCAAATGGTGCTGGTTCAACTGGAGGTCAGCATGTAAAAGAATGCAGATCGATCCATGCTTATCGCCCTGTACAAAGCTTAAGTCCAAGTGGATCAAGGACCTCCACATCAAACCAGATACACTCAAACAAATAGAAGAAAGAGTGGGGAAGAATCTCAAACACCTGAGCACTGGAGAAAATTTCCTGAAAAAACACCAATGGCTTGTGCTCTAAGATCAAGAATCCACAAATGATATCTCATAAAACTGAAGAACTTCTGTAAGGCAAAGGACACTGTTCTTAGGACAAAATGGCAAACAACAGATTGGGAAAAGATCTTTACCAATTCTACAACAGATAGAGGGCTTATATCCAAAATCTACAAAGAACTCACAAAGTTAGACTGCAGGGAGACAAATAACCCTATTAAAAAATGGGATTCAGAGCTAAACAAAGAATTCACAGCTGAGGAATGCCGAATGGCTGAGAAACAACTATAGAAATGTTCAACACCTTTAGTCATAAGGGAAATGCAAATCAAAACAACCCTGAGATTCTACCTCACACCAGTCAGAAGGGCTAAAATCAAAAACTCAGGTGACAGCAGATGCTGGCGAGGATGTGGAGAAAGAGGAACACTCCTCCATTGTTGGTGGAATTGCAGACTGGTACAACCATTCTGGAAATCAGTCTGGAGGTTCCTCAGAAAATTGGACATTGAACTACCTGAGGACCCAAAAGATGCCACAGCATATAACAAAGACACGTGCTCCACTATGTTCATAGCAGCCTTATTTATAATAGCCAGAAGCTGGAAAGAACCCAGATGCCCTTCAACAGAGGAATGGATACAGAAATTGTGGTACATCTACACAATGGAATACTACTCAGCTATCAAAAACAATGACTTTATGAAATTCATAGGCAAATGGAAGGAACTGGAAGGTTACCTGAGTGAGGTAACCCAATCACAGAAAAACACACATGGTATGCACTCATAGATAAGTGTCTATTAGCCCAAATGCTTGAATTGCCCTAGATGCACAGAACACATGAAACTCAAGTAGGATGACCAAAATGTGAATGTTTCACTCCTTCTTTAAAAGGGAAAAAAGAATACCATTGGGAGGGGATAGGGAGGCAAAGTTTAAAACAGAGGCTGAAGGAACGAATGCCCATTCAGAGCCTGCCCCACATGTGGCCCATACATATACAGCCACCAAACTAGATAAGATGGATGAAGCAAAGAAGTGCAGGCGGACAGGAACCGGATGTCTACATCTGAGACATCTCTCCTGAGAGACACAGTCAGAATACAGCAAAGACAGAGGCGAATGCCAGCAACAAACCACTGAACTGAGAACAGGACCCCCCACTGAAGGAATCAGAGAAAGGACTGGAAGAGCTTGAAGGGCTTGAGACCCCATATGAACAACAATGCCAACCAACCAGAGCTTCCAGGGACTAAGCCACTACCCAAAGTCTATACATGGACTGACCCTGGGCTCCAACCTCATAGGTAGCAATGAATATCCTAGTAAGAGCACCAGTGGAAGGGGAAGCCCTTGGTCCTGCCAAGACTGAACCCCCAGTGAACGTGATTGTTGGGGGGAGGGCGGTAATGGGTGGAGGATGGGGAGGGGAACACCCATAGAGAAGGGGAGGGAGAGGGGTTAGGGAGATGTTGGCCCGAAAACCGGGAAAGGGAATAACAATTGAAATGTAAATAAGAAATACCCAAGTTAATAAAGATGAGAAAAAAAGAAATAACTGCAATTGCAATTGAGCCTATTATAATATATTTGTATTCTCAGTTATGTTATAATACTCTATAGCGTTCTATAAGTACACTATACTTCACTTATAGCCTTAATGGATATCATAAAATTTTTAATGTATGTTGTAAAGCACATTATGGAGATCAATCATTAATTATGTGTATAAGGTTTTTGTAAAACCAGTCTTTATCATTAAAGTTGAATAACTGTGAAAAAAAGGCATATCTCAAAGTAGTTAAAGAACTTACTGTGACTGAAAATTATATAAAAGTTACAGAATTTTTTCACAATGGACTATGAAATATTCTAATTCAGTTGCATGGTTCTAATAATGAGAATGATTGAGGTACAAGATATACAGAGGCTTGGAGAAATTATAACACTAGAGCACAGGACTTTAGTTCAACCAAGTACCTGTCTTGAACAAGTGTATCTTGATATAACTAATGTACTACCTAAGTACTGAAAGCAATGACTTCTAAAAATCGATGGTTGAATGACTTAATATTTAAATGCTTTGTTCCTTAACAAAAGTCTAAATAGTTTTTTAGTAATTTTCATTGGATTGTGGTCCTGGGCATTTAAGCCCACATCTTCATGTTTGCAAGCGACTGTAAGTACTTTCTAGGTTGAACTTTCCATTCTTTAAAGTACTTTTGCACAATTTTTTTTTTAATTTTTTTTTATTTTTTTTTTATTATTATTAACTTGAGTATTTCTTATATACATTTCGAGTGTTATTCCCTTTCCTGTTTCCTGGTAACATCCCCCTCCCCTCCCTTCCTTATGGGTGTTCCCTCCCAACCCCCTCCCCCATTGCTGCCCCTCCCCAACAGTCTAGTTCACTGGGGTTCAGTCTTAGCAGGACCCAGGGCTTCCCTTCCATTGGTGCTCTTACTAGGATATTCATTGTTACTACGAGGTCAGAGTCCAGGTCAGTCCATGTATAGTCTTTTGGGTAGTGGCTTAGTCCCTGAAGCTCTGGTTGGTTGGCATTGCTGTACATATGGGGTCTCGAGCCCTTCAAGCTCTTCCAGTTCTTTCTCTGATTCCTTCAACAGGGGTCCTGTTCTCAGTTCAGTGGTTTCCTGCTGGCATACGCCTCTGTATTTGCTGTATTCTGGCTGTGTAAGCCTCTAGAGCGATCTGCATTACATTTTGATCATCCGTCTTTAGTTTCATTTGTTCTAGGCATCTAGGGTAATTCAAGCATTTGGGCTAATAGCCACTTATCAATGAGTGCATACCATGTATGTTTTTCTTGGATTGGGTTACCTCACTCAGGATGATATTTTCCAGTTCCAACCATTTGCCTACGAATTTCATAAAGTCATTGTTTTTGATAGCTGAGTAATATTCCATTGTGTAGATGTACCACATTTTCTGTATCCATTCCTCTGTTGAAGGGCATCTGGGTTCTTTCCAGCTTCTGGCTATTATAAATAAGGCTGCGATGAACATAGTGGAGCACGTGTCTTTTTTATATGTTGGGGCATCTTTTGGGTATATGCCCAGGAGAGGTATAGCTGGATCCTCAGGCAGTTCAATGTCCAATTTTCTGAGGAACCTCAGACTGATTTCCAGAATGGTTGTACCAGTCTGCAATCCCACCAACAATGGAGGAGTGTTCCCCTTCTCACATCCTCGCCAGCATTTGCTGTCACCTGAGTTTTTGATTTAGCCATTCTCACTGGTGTGAGGTGGACCTCAGGGTTGTTTTGATTTGCATTTCCCTTATGACTAACGATGTTGAACATTTCTTTAGGTGTTTCTCGGCCATTCGGCATTCCTCAGCTGTGAATTCTTTGTTTAGCTCTGAACCCCATTTTTTAATAGGGTTATTTGTCTCCCTGCGGTCTAACTTCTTGAGTTCTTTGTATATTCTGGATATAAGCCCTCTATCTGTTGTAGGTACAATGTTTTAATAAACATTATTCTAAATAAGAAATTTTAGAAATAATTTGGCAATATAAACGTAAATATCTGCATCCACAATGGAATTTCGTTGCAGATATGCAGATTTTTACTTACCCATTTTTCTGTTCATAGTCATTTTATTTTTCAAGAACATTGCTCCCTAAAACATTGTTTAAAATATGTGAAATATAGTATGTATGACACATAGATGCCAAGCCAGAGTGTTCACCCTAAGTTAATTCATTTAATTAAGTGAGTTTTTAAGGGTACATCCTAAGGTCCCAGAAAATGCAGATACTCATTCAGTTTTCATTCAAATTAAGTTACTTGTATGTGACAGAGCAGTCAAATCAATGTTAAGAGCCTCCTCAATGCTATTTACAGCATATATTCAAACACCCTTTCATTTAAACCCTACAACACTGACCAGTGCTAGAAGAGTGTGTATCATAGGAATAGAAACATGGTAACAAAAACAGTAGTAGTAAACCCTCTTTTCATGTTTTACACTTTGTGTCACAGTCATGAATACAGTGTAGTTATGTGCTTCCTTGAAACTATTAACAAAAATAAACCTTTTAATAATGTGCTTCTTTAATTAAAAATCTTATTTGATCTTGAATATTACCTTATCTTCCAAGTATTGTACAGAATGAGCAATATAATTAAAAGAAACAAGCAAGCAGATGTTGCATGTTAGAATATTTTTAAATTATAATTTTTTTAGCCACAAGGTACACATTTTCAAGAATCCAGATTTCAACTTTAATTTCCTCAGGAATCAATTCATCTGTTTGATACATGTGTGTTTACCTTTGAAAGGAAAAAAAACCGCAATTTTTCATGTTCCTTTTAAAAAACTGGTCTAAAAGAAAGGCATAAAAATACCTTAGGCGTAAGTCTGAATCGCAACCCACATCAAATAGTACAGTTGAGTCTGTTTTCTAAATAGTAGTCACAGGACAGGGGCTTGTGAAGGTTTGTATATGCAGGGAGTGACAGTGTTGGGAGGTGTGACTCGTTGGAGTTGGTGTGGTCTTGTGGTGTAGGCTTTAATACCCTTGTCCTAGCTTCCTGGAGGTCAATCTTCCACTAGTGGCCTTCAGATGAAGATGCAGAACTTTCAGCTCTGCCTATATCTTGCCTGCCTAGATGCTGCCCTGCTTCCAACTTGATGATGACGGACTGAACCTCTGAACCTGTAAGCCAGCCCAATTAAATGCTGTCCTTTATAAGACTTGTCTTGGTCATGGTGTCTGTTCACAGCAGTAACACCCTAACTAAGACAGAGGAATAAAGAGTCACTTATGATTAAAAGGTTTCTGTGACTCAATGTGTTTCAGAAAACACCAAATTCTTGTGTCAGTTGAATTTGAGAGTAATCCTTCAAAGCACCGACTCTCCTGCTTCAGAAAGACAGAACTTGTTAAAGCAAATTACTCCACACCAGACACAGATTTTCAGACTCATCTTCTCTGGCATGCAGCCCAAGAAATTGAATTGCTAATCATTTCCCAGGTAATATCCATGCTGCTAATGTAAGGTCCAAAGGACCATAACCTGCTAACTGCAGTGTACATATTTTCTTAAATTATATCAAAATACTTTGTGGCTGTATGCTTTTATAAGTTGTAATATTTAAACTTTATTTTCTAATTGTTAGTAGTGAAATAAAGGAACATAATTTAATTTTACACCTAACCCTTGTTTCAACTGGACTTCCTAAAATTTTTATTTATACAATGTCTTAGGCTTTTCATTGCCATGAAGAGACACCATGACCAAGCCAACTCTTATAAAGGACATTTATTGGGGCTGGCTTACAGTCCATTATCATCAAGGCAGGAGCATGGCAGCATCCAGGCAGATGTGAGGCTGGAGGAGTTGAAAGTTCTACATCTTGATCCAAAGGGAGACGGGAAAGGACTGACTTTCAGGCAGCTAGACGGAGGGTCTCAAAGCCCACTCCCACTGTGGCACACCTCGTTCAACAAGGCCACATCTCCTAATAGTGCCACTCCCTGGGCCATGCATATTCAAACCACTACACAGAGTAATAATAGATTTTTAAAAGTATTTTCAAATAATTAATAATGAAATACATGAATAGATTTTTACTTTTCCTTAAGCATTTTAAAACAGATTCTTAGTTTGGGGGGGGTGGATTTTTTGTTTGTTTTGCTTTGAGATAGGGTCTCATTATGTAACTCTGGCTGTCCTAGAACTTGTTATATAGACCAGGCTGACCTGAACTCTCAGAAATTACCTCCTCTGCCACCCAAGAGCTGGAATTAGAAACATGTACCACTCACTACGCACAACTTAGATTTTAGTTTCTACTAATGTTATTTTATATCAATAATTAGAACCACTGTAACAATGCTTAACAGGAGAAATGAAATTGGGAAACAACTTTTTCCTACATTCAATTTCCCCCATGAAATGGGATGCTAGCCATAGTTTATAAACTGTAAACTATAAGACTCTCGGCTGGAGTAGTAAAAATCTTGCCCTGTTTGTTGACAGATTTTATTATGACTAAACACTATGCTTTGTCACATGCGTTTCTGTTTTATTGAAAGCGTTATAGAGCTTTCTGTTTTTAACTCAGTACATTATAGTGATTGGCTTCCCGGTGTTCTATCAAATTCCTATCACAGAAAAGAAACTCACTTCTTTGTTCTTTCTTATATTCTTTATGTATTGTTGAATTCTATTTTTAATATTTTGTTTCTACTTTTTTCATGCTATTTTGCTTTCTTAAATTTTTTATTTTATAAAATATTTTAAATTCTTTTTAAATTTTCACATGAACTTTTTAATAATAATGCCCCGTGTTTTCTAGAATTTCTCTAAAGATTACTTTCAATTTATCAAAGAATATTTTTATTTGGTTCCTTAAGATGTAAAGTGTATTTTTGAAGTATAATCGAAATTCACATATTTAATACCTGTGCCAGGGGCCAGCCCCAGCATTCAGATACTGCGGTGGGACACAGCTTAGGAAGAAGGCCAAAGGCTGATGACCCCTGACCTTGTAACTCTTTCTTGAAGCTGATGGCTTCTGGCAACTTAACTCTTACTGTTCTAAAGTCATAAGCTGATGACATTGGCAATTTCACAGAGAGAGAAAAAGAAAAAAAGAAAGTCAGACACACACACACACACACACACACACACACACACACACACACACACACACCAGGCCCAACCACCTGTTTCACCAATTTCACAAGTGTACAATTTCATCTCCAGGAAATTCACTTGGATTTATGTCAAGGATCTGCTGTCCTTGTAATTTCTCTGAAAACATCACCTCTTTTTTTTTTTTATTAAAATTAAGGAGAACATTCGCTAGTTATGTAATACTGGTTTGGGTTAATAACCCTCTACACTTTTGCTTACTGATTGTCTCCATTATTTTTCCAAGAGAGACGGCATGTTGTGCCTTTTCCACGATGTCTTATGTATAACCTGACAGTTTTATCCGGCTGCCTTCAAAAACTCTCAGCCTCACACTCGGCTTCTTCCTGCTTGTACCTTCACTGTCAGTTTTCTCTGTGGATTGGAAGCTTGCGACTTCCTCACCTGTCAGTTTCTGTAGGATGCTGCCACTCATATTTTTAATATTCTCAGTGATTATAATTTCATTTTCTCACTTATGGAACTTTAAATTTGTGTATATTAAATTTGTTTCTGACAAACGGATGAAGCTATGCTCAAAATTTCCCTTTATGATTTACAATAAACACTTTTTAGTCTGTCTCTAAATTCATTAATTCTTTAACAACACATCTTCAGTCTTCTCTAGGTCCATCCACTTAAATTTTCATGTAAGGTACTTTAATTTGATAAGTTTTTTGTTGTTATTGTCTACGTTTTGCTAGATTTTTCTATATTATCACTTTTTTCCTTTATTCTTTAAGTATACTTATGTTAATTGCTTAAAAATACTTTGTGTAAAAAATTGTTTATGTATTAATGCTTTTTCCTACAAGTAACATCTTGTTTACTTGCAAACCCAGTGATATTTTTCTTAAATAGCAAGCTATTTTAATAAAACCAAAAATATATTAATTTATTATGTTGGATGTGTAGCATTTTTATCTTATACTTCTTAAAGGCAAGTCACCTTTGATTTTGTCTTCAGTATAAAGATTTTCTTATGGTTCCTATTTTAAATATTATATAAAGGTAGGGACATGCTGTAATTTCAGTGGAAAATTAAGTTTCATAAACCAATCTCAGAGGCCACATTTATCTTTCCTGGAGTGGATAGGAAGTAAAATGTTCACTCAGTTTTTTAAAAGTTCCAATTATTCCTGTTTTCCACAGAAATTTGCTATGTGAATTCACAGCCTGGCCAAGCACTTGCTGACTAGGGTGACTTCCTCCAGGCCTCCCTCATTCTCAGAGTTTTCCTGACCTGATTAATCTGATGTCACTGAATTTGTCTTTTTGTACATCAACCTAAGGAACAAATCTCTATTTAAATGTCTGGCATATCCCACACAAATGCTTTTACAGTAAAAGATAATTAAATATGAACCAAATTCACAGGTGATTTCGATACTGCAGTGGTTGAATCTATGATACTGTGAGTCTTCCTTTAATCATTCTAATGCAACTTCAAATTATTTCATGGGTTATTTTTATGGTAATTTTTGTAAAAAGAGTTATATACAGGTTGATTATCATTCCTTCAGTCTGAACTTAACTTTTCTTGGAACATTCATAGGCATCTGTGTAGACTGTTGTCTTTATGCAGGTGAAGACACAAGATAAGGCAAGGTCTGTGATTGGGCAGTGAAAAAGTAAGGCAGGGACAGAGGTTTTATAAGGTAGAGAGAGAAAAAAGAGAGGAAGAACCAAGATGGAGGCAGAGAAGGCCGACCCAGATCCTTGTGGCTTTAAATGGCCACAGGTAATTATGAATATTTCATAAGGGATGGATTTTTATAGGACAGTTTGTCTTGTCTAGGTGGGAAGTTTATTTCATTATCGATTGGTTGTGAGTTTATTGTGTAGACATTTTGTGAAGTTTGAATTTACTGATATAAATTTGATTGCTAAATTAGAAGCTTAATGAGTTTTGATTTTAATGGGTTACTGAGAGTAGCGACTATAACCGTAGGGAGCAGATGCTGGGAATGTGAGCAGAGTCCACGGCAAGAGAGTCACGCGCTCTGTAAGGAACTGACTTGGCGGAAATCCGCCATAGGAACTAGACGATAGAACTGCAAGAGAGTGGCTTCTGCAGGGCTCAGATAGTAGCATGGGACAGAGACTGGGAGCTTAGTGGGTGAGATGCTTTGCTGACTGAGATGAAAATGCCCCGCAGATGCCATGCAGCCAGCGCTAGCTCAAGTTGGTAGATTCTTTTTTATATATTTACCACAACACATCTGTTTCCCGAAATTCCTTTAAGTCTGTATAACCAGCTTGATTACTGTCCTTGTATAGTTGATCTATTTGCCTTTACTTGAAGAGATGATCTCTTAATTGGCAAAAACAATTAGTAAAACAAATTATAAAGCAGCAGTACTTTAAAACTCTGTTACTTATTATTTTGAAGTTTACATTTATTAAGTAAAAGTTAAGTAATTGTGTTTTCAGTTTTTTTTAAAAAGGTATAATACATAATAGAGTGTGTCTATGCAGCCTAAGATTCCTACCATAATAACACTTTACAGAAAACTCTGCAAATTCATATCCTTGCATAGTGCAAAAAATTTTTAGAATATATATCAAGTTCTAAATAAAGACAAAAATGAACTCCATTGGCCTTCCTGACCATTTATAAGTCTATATCATAAAATAAAACAAATGAAGAAATAAGAGTGATATAAATGACAGCTAACTCCAGGAGGGAGCAGAAGCACAGCCTCAGCCTTTACTATTATAATGGGAAATGAGACCATACAAAATTCATCTAAGTGACAAACAACTCCACATAAATGAGGGCAGTGTACATTTTTAAGCTAGGTAAACAACTATTTCTACAGCGAGGGTACAAACATGAAGTTCAAACTGATCTTCAAACTGAAGGGCAGTGACACTAGATAAAACACAAACATATAAGAAATAAAGAAGCCCAGGAAAGGGAAATATTTAGGCAAATATAAAATATTATTACTATATTTATACATAATTTTAAATTCCACTTAAAGTAAAATTATATACTACTAACAGTAAAATAACTATGGGTCTAATGATCATTGAAGTAAAAATTTCAAAACAAAGTACAGACTAAATTGTCTGTAAGAATTTTATGTTTATAAGAAAATATTAGTTGAAAGTGAACCTGATTTATTGAAAAGAACCATTGTTTTTTAATGAAACCATAAAAATAAAATAAAAAGTGTTAGATAAAATATAACAGAAGAAAACTATGCTACAAATGGGTAATTTACTTAAAGAAAAGAGAGTTGAAACAAGACCAGGAAAGAAAAAGCAGAAGTAATATGTAAAAATACATACACATAAGCACACAAAAACCTCATAAAGACACAAAACCAAAAACCATAATGTATAAGCAAAAGACTCTAGGGTAAAAAACAAAACAAAGTATTATGTGACTAAGTAAATAAGTAAATGCCATTGAGTTCATTTTATGTTGTCCATCTATGACTGGACATGGAGGCCTGCCCTTAAATGTGGTTTGTACAACCAATGAGACTCTACTGTAGAAAATGATTTTTTCCTCTGTGAGTTGCTATCAATTGTTTCTGAGTTAGCAGTAGATGTTTGTGTCCATTTCCCCCTTAGTACAGGAACTCTATCTGTCCCAGACCAGTGAAGGCCCTGTGCATGTTGCCATAGTCTCTATGAGTTCATATACGTGTATGTCCTGCTGTGCCAAGGCCTTGTTTCCTTGGTGTCCTTCATCTTCTCTAGCTCTTACAACCTTTCTGCCTCTTCTTCACAGATTTCTTTGATCCCTGATTCCTGGGTTGGGAGGATTTAATGGAAACGTCCCATTTATGGTATTTTATGGTCTTACATTCTGTACAATTGTGGGTCTTTGTATTTGTCACCATCTATTGCAGGAGGGAGTTTCTCTGGGGATGGCTGAGACACTGATCTATGGTATACCAGAATGTCATTGAGAGTCATTTTATTGCTGTGTTCCTTTAGCAGAACAGTAATATTTGGTTTTCTCCTAGATCCCTGGTCTATCTAGTCTCAGATTCCTGGCTATCTGAGCAGTGTCAAGGATGGGTTCTGACTCATAAAGTGGGTCTTAAGTCCAATCAGATATTGGTTGGTTATTCCCACAAGCTTTTGGCCATTGTTGACATTGACATATCTTTCAGTCAGGTCACCATTATAGATGGAAGGGTTTGTAACTGGGCTGGTGTTTAATTTTCTTCTTTAGTAGTTTGCAGAAAAAACTCTTATATCAAAAACACTAGCACATAGGAATAAAGACTATGTGGCACCAGCTCAACTTCTCCATGCTTAGTAAATTGTATAAGTGTCTTCAGCAATAAGGTCTTATCATCAGTTTATGAAAAGCGGCCAATAGCTTTGGGTTGTTTGGGGATTCTAGGTGGGGTGGTTTAATGAAAGAGAAGGAGAATGGTAGAATTACTAAAGATTTGTATTTTTTGTACCAATGGAGAAATTGGATTGGTTAGTAGAACAGATTATGTATTTGTAGACTCTGGTCTATAACACGAGAGAAAACTCTTGTAGTGTAGGGTCTGTCAGTCTCCCAGCTACATTTCTGTCCCATTCTGATTTCTGCTATATCACATGGATATAATTCTTAGCATCATGTCCCTCACAATTACTTGGAAATAATCTATCAATGAAGAACATTTGTGTAACGTTTGGAATTGGAGAGTTAAATCAGTCACCAAAGCTGTATCTGCAGTAAATAGGCATGTGGCTCTCTTGCTTTTTAGGGCACCATAAATTTCCAATTCTTCCTACAAATTATTTATTGATTGTTGATATACACTGGGGTCTTTTACTGTAGTTTCCAGTACTTCCCATTTTCTCATTTTTAAGTCATAACAGAAGCTTCCCTAACCTTCACTCAATCAGTCCTTTAACTTCCATGCACTGAATTGTTCTCTTCTGGAAACATTTAAAGTAAGCTGTGTGTTGTGATCAACTACTACACAGCATACATGTAGCTTGTAGGTAGTTTAATTTGTTGGTATGAATCTATAGATGTTTTTGATGATTACTTGTATTTTCTCACCATCTGTGTATCTAGGTAGGAAAGACAAAAATGTTACCTAAGAACATGGCTCTAACAATGGACTAAACAATGCCTCTGGGGTCATTCTCCTGGACGTAAAGCAAAATCTGTAAATGTGATTTTATGGATTTCTTCAACTATATTCATATCTCACAGGTAAAAGTCTGTGAGACAATTGACTGTAAGGTTCAATGAAATAATTTCTCAATATTATGTAGACCTTAAACTTGGGAGTCATTTTAAAACTTCCAATATAATCTCTCTTTCCCTACATCACTCTATCTTTCTGTCCCTCCACTCCCAGAAGTCTTAATTTAATTGTTCTAGAGTGCAAGCTAGCTATTATAAATTTTACAACTACCTGGAGAATCACAAACACTTTTTATAGACTTTGAGGATGCCTGAGTTCAGAATCTGTGTTCTGTTTTTGTTTCTATTCTTAGGTTTTCCCACAATACAGGCAACTAAAATGTTAATTAGAGGGAACAATGGATGTTTTCATCTCTTTGATACTGTATACTGGTTTCTCAAATACTACAAGTTAGTGGTTTAGAGTCTATGGCAGATTGATTTTCCAACTCTTCAATTCCTTACACATCCTTTGAAAAATGGTCAGTTTAAATCTCAAAGACAAAAGAAGGAAAGAAAGAAAAGAAAAGAAAAGAAAAAAAGAAAGGTATGGTATAAGATCTACCAAATGCCATCTACAGTCAGATGCTATCTAAGGCCTCATACATGGGTAGTAAGACAGAGATTTAAAAAAAATAAATAACAAGGTACTTCTCTGTTTCATTTATTTATTTATTTACAATTGCAAACCCTGTCCTCCTCTCAGTCCCCCCCACACACCTGGTCTTTCCCACATCATCTATCCCCTTCTCTTCTGAGATGGTAGGGCCTACCCTAGGCATCCCTACACCCAACCCTGGTGCAACAAGTCTGCAGGATTAGGTGCATCCTCCTACTGAGGCCAGGCCAGGAAACCCTGTTAGGCAACAGACTTCATAGCTAGGCAACAGCTTTAGGGATAGACCCTGGTTATAGTTGAAACTGTAAGGGCACCAACCCACCTACAGAGCTTTTGACCCAAAATTTGTTCTGTCCAAAATAAATGCAGGGAGAAAGATGGAGCAGAGACTGAAGGAATGGCCAACCAATAACTGACACAACTTGAGATACCTCACATTGGCAAGCACAGATCCTTAACACTATTAATGATGCTTTGTTATACTCACAGACAGAAACCTAGCATAGCTGTCTTCTGAGAGGCTCTACCCAGCAACTGATTGAAACAGATGCAAAGACCCATAGTCAAACATTGAAAGGAGGTTGGGGACTCTTCAGAAAGAGTTAGACCAGTTATTGCCTTCCTTCCTTCCTTCCTTCCTTCCTTCCTTCCTTCCTTCCTTCCTTCCTTTTCCTTTTTCCATTTGAACCATCATAAGTTTCTCTTCTATTTTTCCTTCTTAGGGAGATCCATTCTTGCACCCTATTCCCGTACTCTATACCTAACCTCTGCAGTTATATACATTGTAGTTTGCTTATCAAGCGATTCACAGCTAACATCCACATATAAGGGAATAAATTTGTCTTTCTGGGTCTGGTTACCTCATTCTGGATAATGCTATCTCCACTCATTTGCCTGGGAATTTTATGGTTTCAGAGGCTGAAGAATATTTTTTACATTTTCTTTATCCATTCATTCATTGATGGATATCTAGGCTCCTTTGATTTCTGGAAATTAAGAATAAAGCATCAGTGAACAGGGTTGGGCAAGTGTCTCTGTAAGAGGATGAAGTATCTTTTGAGTATATGCTGAAGAGTGGTGTGGTAGGATCTTGAGACAGATCTATTCCTAGATTTCTGAGAAACCACCGCACATGATAGTGGCTAAATGAATTTGCACTCCCATCAGCAATGGATGAATGTCTCCCTGACTCTATTCTTGCCAGCATGAGTTGACATTTGTTTTATTGATCTTGGCCATTCTGACTTTTTGTAAGATGTAATCTCAAAGTGGTTTTTATTTGTATTTCCCTGATGACTAGGAATGTTGGACATTTCTTTAATGCTTCCCAGCCATTTGTGTTTCCTTTTTTTTTTTTTTTTTTTTTTTTGAGAATCCTGTTTCAATTTGTAACCCATTACTCAATTGAGTGGTTTGTTTTCTTAATGTTCAGTTTTGTTAGTTATTTATGTTTGAAAAAAAGAAACTTTATGTATGGTTCCAAAAGAAGCATGGAGGCCCTGGAAAGAAAAATTAGACAGAAGAATCTAAAAAGGAGATGAAATATAAATTATTCCTTCTTTATGGTTTTTATCATGACACCAGTGGGGATGTGTAATACTTTTTGATGGAAGTGCTATGAACATGATTTTCCCAGAATTGTTTATGTTGTATATTAGTAAGATAAAAGGAGGTTCTATCTTAATTCTAATACCAGATGAAAAGCTAGAGTCAAAAGGGTAAGAAAGGGACAATGAGGTGAAGATTGCAGACACTGATTCAATGCAAAGATTCATACACAGGCAAGAAAACAAGCCCTTGTCCATACTTACAGGGCTAAATATACAAATGTATTTCCCACAATAGTTTCCATTTTAACTCCTTTTTCAAAAAATGTATTAAAAGTCTTTAAAAGTTTGTGTATTTTTCAATACCTTGAAGGACATATTATCATTTAACACAAATACATTGTCCTTATTAAAATACTAAAAATTTATTGTTCTAACAACATTATTTAATATTAATTTTGGTGTTAAAATATGATCCTGATTTTAAAATTAGTTTGCATTATAGCCATCTTAAAAAAATGTTTGCCTTATTAACATTGATTCATCTTTATAGCTGGGTAACTATTATTGAAAGTGTTGTTGAATCAGAACAGCAGATCTGGAAGCATATAGGTTAGACTTGCTTCCTGAACCTATATTCCTTGCCTGCTGAGTTTTCTGGGGCACTCCCACCTACCCTGAGTTACCTGTTATCCCCAGTGGACCTCCATTATCCTGCCACCTCTTTGGCCACCTTCGTCAGACCTGCTGATCCAGAATGATACAGCCCAAGGATACCCATCAGAGGCCTGACATACCAGAATCATCAAGATTAGGCACTCTTCTGATACCTACTGAAACAGGAAAACCCAGGAACTAAAGTCATCTAGATGGCTAAAGGCCCTCAAAAGGACACAATCAATAAAAACCAAGGCAATATGACACCTTCACAGCAACAGCTACTCTACTACAGTAAGCCCTGGTTAAACTTAAACAACCAAAGCACAGGAAGATGACCATAAATCCAATCTTTAAAAGGTGATAGAGGCCTTTAAAAAAGGAAATGACTCAATCCCTTAAAGAAATACAGGAAAATACAGTCAAACAGGTAGAGGCCTTTAAAGAGGAAACAAATAAATCCCTTAAAGAAATAAAAAAATACAGTTAAACAGGTGAAGAAAAGAAATAAAACAGTTCAAAACTTGAAAGTGGAAATAGAAGCAATAAAGAAGACACAAACTGGGGGAATCCTGGAGATGGAAAACCTAGGGAAGAGAACAATAACAGATGCAAACATCAGCAGCAGAATACAGGAGAGGAAAGAGAAAATCTCAGGAGTAGAAGATACAATAAAAGAATTAATACATCAGCCAAAGAAAATGTTAAGGCTAAAAAATTATTGATACAAAACATACAGGAAATTTGGTATACAGTGAAAAGACTAACAAGAATAATAAGAATAGAAAAAGGTAAAAAGCCCCAGTTCCAGGGACCAGAAAATATTTTTAACAAAATCATAAAAGAAAAGTTCCCAACCTAAAGAAAGAAATGCCTATAAATATACAAGAAGCTTCTAGAACAATAATTTGACTGTACCAGAAAAGGAAATCTTCCTACCACATAGTAATCAATGCACAAAATGTACTGGATAGGGAAAATATATTAAAAGCACCAAAAGGAAAAATAAAAGGAAGCAACAGTCATTGCACCTAAACATCTCTTAACATCAATGGACTCAATTCCCCAATAAAAAGACATACATTAACAGACTGGATATATCAACAGCACTTTGATGCATACAGGAAATGCACATCAGTGTTAAAGACAGATACTATGACAGAGTAAAAGGCTACAGCAATTTTTGCAAGTAAATGGCCTCAAGAAACAAGCTAAAGTAGCCATTCTAATATCGAATAAAAGCAACTTTCAACCAAAGTTTTTCAAAAAGATAAGGAAAAACACTTCATACTCATCAAAGGAAAAATCTACCAAGATGAACTCTCAATTCTGAACATCTATGTTCCAAATGAAGGGCAACCATATTCATAAAAGAAACCTTGCTAAAGCTCAAAGCACACAATAGTGGGAGACTTCAACAACCCACTCTCATCAATGGACAGATCAAGGAAACAGAAATTATCAGAGATAAAGTGAAGCTAACAGAAGTTATGAAATAAATGGATTTAACAAATATGTACAGAATAATCCTAAAACAAAATAATATACTTTTTTCTTAGTACCTCATGGTACCTTCTCCAAAATTCACAAAAGTCACAAAACAAGCCTCAACAAATAAAAGATTGAAATAATCCCATGCAACCTATCAGATCACCATAGACAAAGGCTGGTCTACAATAACAACAAAAACAACAGAAAGCATACATTCTACTCAATGATAACTGCATCAGTGAAGAAATAAATTAATTAAAGACTTATTAGAATTTAATGAAAATGAAGAACTAATATTCCCAAGACTCATGAGATACAATGAAAGCAGTGCTAAGAGGAAAATTCATAGCTCTGAGTGCCTCCAAAAAGAAACTGAAGAGAGCATATACTAGCAGATTGACTGAACATCTGAAAGCTCCAGAACAAAAAGAAGCAAATATATAGACGGCAGGAAATAATCAAACACAGAGCTGAAATTAACCAAGTAGAAACAAAATGAACTATACAAAGAATCACCAAAACTAGGACCTGGTTCTTTGAGAAAATCAACAAGACAGGTAAACCCTTAGCCAGACTAATCAGGTCAGTCCTCAGGTATGTATAATTTTCTGAGGAACCTACAGACTGATTTCCAGAGTGGTTGTACCAGTTTTTGATCCCACCAACAATGGGGGAGTGTTCCTCTTTCTCCACATTTTTACCAGCATCTGCTGCCACCTGAGTTTTTGATCTCTGCAATTCTGAGTAGTGTGAAGTAGAATTTCAGGATTGTTTTGATTTGCATTTCTCTGATGACTAAGGTTGTTGAAGATTTCTTTAGGTGCTTCTCAGTCATTCAGTATTCCTTAGTTGAGAATTCTTTATTTAGCTCTGAACCCCATTTTTAATAGTGTTATGTGGTTCTATGGAGTCTACATTCTTCTGTTTCTTGTATATATTGAATATTAGCCATCTATTGGTTGTAGGATACCTAAACAATACAAGTACCATACCAAAAAGAAAAGAAAGAACTTCAGACCAATCTCACTTATGAATATCAATGCAAAAATACTCAATAAAATTCTCGCAAACTGAATCCAAAAACACATCAAAATATCATATGCCAAGATCAAGTAGGCTTCATCCCAGGGATGGAAGGTTGGTTTAATATACCCATTAACATAATCCACCGTATAAACAAACTCAAAGAAAAAAAAACACATGATCATGTCCTCAGATGCAGAAAAAGCACTTGACAAAATACAACACCCCTTGATGTTAAAAGTATTGGAGAAATCAGGAATTTAAGGCCCATAGCTAAACATAATGAAAGCAATTTACTGCAGACCAACAGCCAATATCAGATTTAATGGAGAGATACTTGAAGCAATCCCACTAAAATCTGGGATAAGACAAGGATGTTGACTCTCCCCACATCTATTCAATATAGTACTCGAAATGCTAGCTAAAACAATAAGAAAACAAAAAGAGATCAAGGGGATACAAAAGAGATCAAGGGGACAAAGAAAAATTATAGGTGTCACCATTTGCAGATTATATGATAGTATATATAAGTGACCCCAAAAATTCTTTCAGAGAAGTTCTCCAGCTGATAAACAACTTCAGCAAAGTGGCTGGTTATAAAATTAACTCAAATAAATCAATAGCCTTCCTTTATACAAATGATAAACAGGTTGAGAAAGAAATTAGGGGAACAATTTCCTTCACAATAGCCGTAGATGATATAAAGTATCTTGGTGTAATTCTATCCAAACAAGTGAAAGGGCTTTATGATAAGAACTTCAAGTCTCTCAGGAAAGAACTCGACGAAGATCTCAGAAAGTGGAGAGATCTCCCATGCTCATGGATTGGCAGAATTAACATAGTAAAAATGACCATGCTACCAAAGGCAATCTACATATTCTATGCAATCTCAAAAATCCCAACACAATTCTTCATGATCCATGGGTTAGAATTGAAGACCCAGAAATAAAACCACACATTTATGCACACCTGATCTTTGACAAAGAAGCCAAAAATATGCAATAGAAAAAAGAAAGCATCTTCAATAAATGCTGCTGGTCTAACTGGGTTCTGTATGTAGACAAATGAAAATAGATCCATAATTGTCACCATGCACAAAGCTCAAGTCCAACTGGGTCAAGGACCTCAACATAAAACAAGGTACACTGAATCTAATAGAAGAGAAAGTGGGAAAGAGCCTTGAACTCATTACCACAGGCAGAAATTTCCTAAACAGAACTACAATGGCTCACACTTTAAAATCAAGAATTGATAAATGGGACCTCATGAAACTGGAAAACTTCTATAAGGACAAAAGACATAGTCAATAAGACAAATTGGCATCCTATAGATTGGGGGAAAAAATCTTCATTAACCCCACATCTGATAGAAGGCTAATATCTAAAATATATAAAGAACTCAAGAGCTTACCACAAAAAACAAACAAACAAACAAACAAACACACAACCCAATAAAATAATTAGGGTATAGAACTAAACTGAGAATTCACAATAGAGGAATTTTTAATGGCTGAGAAGCACCCAAAGAGATGTTCAAAGTCCTTAGAGATCAGAAAAATGCAAATCAAAATGACCCTGAGATTCCACCTTATACCAGTTAGAATGTCTAAAATCAAAATGTCAGATGACAACACATGCTGTTAAGGATGTGGAGAAAGAGGAACACTCCTCAATTGCTGGTGGGATCACAAACTGGTACAACCACTCTGGAAATCAATTTGAAGGTTCCTCAGAAAATTGGAAATAGACCTACCTAAAGACCCAGAAACTCTTAGGAATATACCTAAAGATGCCCCACAGGTCACAGGGCACCTGTTCCACTATGTTCATAGTGGCTTTATTTGTAATAGCCAGAAGCTGGAAACAACCCAATGTCCCATGACAGAAGAATGGTTACAGAAAATGTAATTCATTTACGCAATGGAATACTACTCAGATACTTAAGAACGAGGACATCCTGAGTTTTGCAGGCAAATGGATGAACCTAGAAAATGTTATTCTGAGTGAGGTAACTCAGACCCCAAAGGACACAATATGTTCTCCCTAATAAGTGCATATTAGCTAAAGAGGGGGGAAAGTACAGAATACTCAAGATCTAGTCCACAGAACTCAAAATCTCAACAAGCTGAAGGGTCCAAGTGAAGACACTTCAGTTCTACTTGGAAGAGACCTAAAAGCAACCACAAGGGGGGAGGGAGAGAGGGACAGAAAATGGAAAGGGGATGAGAGTGGGGGAGAAGGTATTGGGTAGAGGAAAAGGACTGAAGCCCTGAGGGCCAGCATTAAGAATGGAAACAGGCAACCTCGCGATGAAGGAGGTTGGGAGGACCCTTTAGAATGTACCAGAGACCTGGGAAGTGAGACACTCTCAGGACTCAAAGGGGGAAAACCCTAGATGAAAGGCCCTACAGTGGGGAGAGGGAACTTATTGAATTCACCTCCAGCAGAAAGGCAGGGTATCAAGTGAGGGATGGGGTTGCTATTCCACAGCCATAGTTCGGACCTATAACTCTTCCTGTCTGAAAGAAATGCAGGCATGGAAATGGAGAAGAGCCTGAGGAAAAGAAGGTCCAGTGACAGGCCTAAAGTGGGATCCAGCTCAAGGGAAGGCCCCAAGACCTGACACCACTAATGAAGCTATGGGCCAGTCACAAAAAGGGACCTACCATGACTGCTCTCCAAAAGACCCAACAAGCAGTTCAAAAAGTCAGATGCAGATATGCAATGAACAGAAGCTGCTGACCCCTCTGGTTAAATTAGAGAAAAGCTGGAGGACACTAAGGAGGAGAGCAACCCTGTAGGAGGACCAGCAGTCTTAATTAACTTGGACCCCTGAGATCTCTTAGCTACTGGATCATCAACCAAGTAGCATACACCAGCTGAGATGAGGCCCCCAACACATATACAGCAGAAGACTCCCAGGCCTGGGTTCAGTCAGAGAAGATGAACCTAACCCTCAAGAGACTGGAGGCTCTAGGAAGTTTAGAGGTCAGGTGGGGAGGGTGAGGTGGAGACATCCTTGTGGAGATGGGGGGTATTTCTGGGGGGCAAGGAATAGGTATGGGATGTGGAACCCTCTTGTGGGGGGTGTGGACCAGGAGGGGAATAACATCTGGAGTGTAAATATTAATTAATTAATTAATTAAAAATAAAATTGTTGCTGTGAAGTACCATAAAAAAAGACTAATGGATACAGAAAATGTGGTACATTTACACAATGGAGTGCTACTCAGCTATTAAAAATAATGATTTCATGAAATTCACAGGCAAATGGATTGAATTAGAAAATATCCTCAGTGAGGTAACCCAGTCATAAAAGAACATGCATGGTATGTACTCACTGATAAGTGGATATTAGGGCAAAAAGCTGGAATACACAGGATACAACTCCATACAGACTATAAGAATCTCAAAAAGAAGGAAGACCAAAGTGTGAAAGCTTCAGTTCTTAGAATTGGGAACAAAATACAGAAGGTAGAAGGTAGGAGGGACAATGTAGGAAAAGAGGAGGAGGAGGGGGGAAAGGGAGGAAGGGTTAGGTATGGGGGGAGATGGGATGATAAACAGAGGGTCAGGAAATTGAGCAGATGTGTATAGCAATAAGAAATGAGAACCTGGGGGTAGCCACCAGAAAGTCCAAGATACGAGGAAAGCAAGAGGCTCCCAGGACTCAATGGGGATGACATTAGCTGAAATGCCCAATAAAGGGGAGGTAGAACCTGTAGAGACCATATCCAGAGGTTAGGCACCGTCCCCTGTTGAGGGCTAGGGCCATCCACTCATCTCCAAATTTTTAACCCAGAATTGCTCCTCTCTAAAGAAATACAGAGACAAAGTATGGAGCAGAGATGGGAGGAAAGGCCATCCAGAGACTGTTCCACCTGGGGATCCATCCCATATACAGACACCAAACCCAGACACCATTGGGGGTGCTAAGAAGTCCTTGCTCACAGGAGCCTGATAAAGCTGTTTCCTGAGAGACTCTGCCAAAGCCTGACAAATAAAGAGCTCACAGCCAACCATTGTACTGAGCATAGGGACCCCAATGGAGGAGTTAGGGGAAGGACCGAAGGAGCCGAAGGGGTTGGGTTTGCAAGCCCATAGGAAGAAAAACAATATCAACCAATTAGGCCCACCAGAGCTCCCAGGGACTAAACCACCAACCAAAGAGTACATACATATGGACAGACCCATGGCTCCAGCTGCAAATATAACAAAGGATGTCCTTGTTGGGCATCAATGGGAGGAGAGGCCCTTGGTCCCAGGAAGGCTGAATGCCCCAGTGTAGGGAAATGGCAGAGTGGTGAGGTGGGAGTGGGGGGTGAAGCACCTTTATAAAAGCAGGTGGGGCGTGATGGGATAGGGGGTTTCCAGAGGGGAAACCAGGAAAGGAGTTAACATTTGAAATTTAAATAAAGGAAACATCCACAAAAAAAAAAAAACCTTTATTGGACATTAAAATAGCATAAAATATAATTTGATATATTTGCTAAGTTATAAATTCTCTTTTTGTGTTTAATATTTTTATTTTAATAGAGTTAAAGTGACTTCAGTTATCAATATAAGTTAAGTCTTCACTGCTATACTGAAAATTATTTTCTTTAGTACATTTTGGGGAAAAGGCAAAAAGTGAAATAAAATAAAAATTTAAAAAGATAGGAAAAAAAGACATGAGAAAGGATATAGAACATCCAAGGAAAGGTACGTGACACTGAAATTAAATGGGAACAATGCCCACTGTTGCCGGTGTGCCTAAAGAGAGCGACAGTGACTCGCATACATAAAAATAAATGAATAAATAAATGAATAAACAAATAAATAAATCTGTTTTTAAAATCCCTTAAAAAATACACTATTGCTTTGTAGTACAGTTTAAGGTCAGAATGGTGATTCCCCGAAAATCCGGTATTGTTGAGAATGCCTTTGGCTATCCTGGGTTATTTACTTTTCCATATGCAGTGGAGAATTGCTCTTTCAAGGTCTGTAAACATTATGTTGGAATTTTCATAGGAATGGCATTGAATCCGTAGATTGCTTTTGGCAGAATGGCCATTTTTACTGTTAATCCTACCAATCCATAAGCATGGGAGATCTTTCCGTCTTCTGAGGTCGTCTTTGATTTCTTTCTTCAGGGGCATAAAGTTCTTGTCATACAGATATTTCTCTTGCTTTGTAACAGATACACCAAAATAGTTTATATAATCTGTGACTGCTGTGAAAGGCTAATATCCAATAATATATATATATATATTAAACTCCAAAAAATTAAATAACCCTATTAAAAACATGGTACAGACCCAGACAGAGAATACACAACAGAAGAATCTCGAATGGCCAAAAAATACTTTAAATGTTCAAAGTCCTTCGTCCGCAGAGAAATTCAAATCAAAACATCCCTGAGATTATACCTCATACCAATCAGTATTCTGCTACTTTGCTGAAAATGTTTTCAGCTGAAGGACTTTCCTGGTTAAATTATTAGAATCACTTATGTATGTTATCATATCATTTGAAAATAGTAATTTGACTTTATTCTTTTCAATTTGCATCATCTTGATCTCCTTTAGTTGTCTTATTGCTCTAGCTAAGATGTGAAGCAGCATGTTGAACAGGTACAGAAAGAAGAGACGACTTTGTCTTAATTGTAATTTTAGTGGAATTGTTTTGAGTTTCTCTCCATTTAAGCTGATGTTGACAATGGCCTTGCTGCAAATCGCCTTTATTATGTTTCTATTATGTTAAGATATGCCTCTGTGTACCCAATATCTCCAGAACTTTTATCACAAGGGAGTATTGGACTTTATTAAAGTACTTTTTCTGCATCTAATGAGATGATCATGTGGCTTTTGTCATTCAGTCTGTTTATATATGGGATTACATTTTTCAATTTGTGTATGTTGAACTATCTCTGCGTCTCTGGGACCAAGTCTATTTGATCCTGGTGAGTGATCTTTTACATGTTTTTGGATTTGTTTTGTACGTATTTTATTAGGAATTTTTGCATCTATATTTTTTTCTTTATTAACTTGAGTATTTCTTATTTACATTTCGATTGTTATTCCCTTCCCGGTTTCCGGTCCAGCATCTCCCTAACCCCTACCCCTCCCCTTCTATATGGGTGTTCCCCTCCCCATCCTCCCCCCATTACCGCCCCCCCCAACAATCACGTTCACTGGGGTTCAGTCTTAGCAGAACCCAGGGCTTCCCCTTCCACTGGTGCTCTTACTAGGATATTCATTACTACCTATGAGGTCAGAGTCCAGGGTCAGTCCATGTATAGTCTTTGGGTAGTGGCTTAGTCCTAGAAGCTCTGGTTGGTTGGCATTGTTGTTCATATGGGGTCTAGAGCCCCTTCAAGCTCTTCCAGTCCTTTCTCTGATTCCTTCAACGGGGGTCCTATTCTCAGTTCAGTGGTTTGCTGCTGGCATTCACCTCTGTATTTGCTGTATTCTGGCTGTGTCTCTCAGGAAAGATCTACATCCGGTTCCTGTCTGACTGCACTTCTTTGCTTCATCCATCTTATCTAGTTTGGTGGCTGTATATGTATGGGCCACATGTGGGGCAGGCTCTGAATGGGTGTTCCTTCTGCCTCTGTTTTAATCTTTGCCTCCCTATTCTCTGCCAAGGGTATTCTTGTTCCCCTTTGAAAAAAGGAGTGAAGCATTCACATTTTGATCATCCGTCTTGAGTTTCATGTGTTCTGTGCATCTAGGATAATTCAAGCATTTGGGCTTTTGCATCTATATTCATAGAGTAATTGGACTGTAATTATCTTCCTTTCTTAGGTATTTTTGTGGTTAGGTATCAAAGCAACTGTGGTCACATAAAAGTAATTGGGAAATGTTTCTTCCTATTCACTTTTATTGAGTTATTTGGGTAGTATTGACATATGATTTCTTTGAAAGTATGGTAGAATTCTGCACTAAAACTCTCTGGTGTTTGTTTCAATTTTACTGCAGGTTTTAGGTTTGTTTAAATTACTTATCTAAACTTAATTTAACTTTGTGAGGTGGTATGTATTGAGGAAAATATATATTTCTTTTAGATTTTTCAATTTGGTGGAGTACAAGTTTTTCAAGCACATCTTTATGATTCTCTGGGTTTCCGTGGTGTTGGTTTGGTTGGCTTTTCATTTCTAATGGTTGAGTTGGTTCTTCTCTTTATCTTTTAGTTAATTTGATAAGGACAAACTCGTTGTTTGACTAATTCTTTGTATAGATTATTTAATCTATTTTACTGATTTCTACCCTGATTTTTTATTATTTCTTACTGTCTACTCCTTTTGGATGTGATTTCTCCTTTTGTTTCTAGAGCTTTTGAAGTGAGCTTTTTAAGTTACTATAAGTTAGTATGAGATCTCTCCAGTTTCTTTATGTAAGGTTAATTTTATGAACCTGCCTTTTAGGACCACCTTCACTGTGTAATGTAAGTCGGTGTATGCTGTACTTTTATTATCATTCAATTCGAAAAAGTTTTAAATTTCTTTCTTAATTTCTGCGTTGATCCATTTTTATTCATTAGTGGGTTGTTCAGTTTCCGTATGTTTATAAGCTTTGTGTGGTCTGTATTGTTGATATCCAGCTCTAATCCTTGGTGGTCAGATAGGATGAAGGATGTTATTTCAATTTTTTTTATCTGTTGAGACATGTTTGATGTCCAAGTATGTGGTCAATTTTGGAGAAAGTTCTATAAGCTGCTGAGGAAAAGGTATATCTTAGTGTGTGGGTAAAATGTTAAGTATGTATCTGTAGTACCATTTTGCTTATGATATCACTTAGCTCCTGCATTTTTATGTTATTTTTGCTTTGTTTTTGTGGGGTTTTTTGGGGGGGTCTGGATGACCTTCTATTGCTGAGAGTAGAGTATTAAAATTTTTACTATCAGTATATGAGTGTCAATAAATGGTTTAAGCTGTAGTCATGCTTATTTTAAAAACCTGAGTGCCCTCATGTGTAGTGCACCCAGATGTTAAAAATTGCAATGTCTTTTTAGTAGACTTTCCTTTGTTGGGTATTTACTTTCCTCCCCTGTCTTTTCTTGTTGGTTTTGGTTTGGAGACAATTTTGTCAGATATTAAAATAGCTATGCCAGCTTGCTTCTTAGGTTCATAGGTTCTTGGAACATCTTTCTCCATTCTTTTACCCTGGGATAATTTCGTTCTTGAACGTTAAGGTGTGTTTCTTGGATAGAGCAGAAGAATGGATTCTGTTTTCAAAATTCAGTCTGTTAATCTCTAATGTTTTATTGAGAAATTGAAGCCATTGATATTAAGAGTTATTTATGATTTTTGTTATTTTATTTTGTTATTGTGGTGTGTGTGTGTGTGTGTGTGTGTGTGTGTGTGTGTGTGTGTGTGTGTGTGTGTTCCCTTCTTTTGAACTGTTGGTCAGAGATTGTTTATTGCTTTCTTGGGTATTGTTAACCGCTTTGTGTTGACATTTTTCTTCTAGTATTTCTATAGGATTGGATATGTAAAGCAATGCTGCTTAAATTTGGTTTTATCATGGAATGTTTTAATTTTTCTATCTATTGTGGTTGAAAATTTATCCTGGAATAGTAGTCAGTCCTGACATCTATCAGAATTTGTAGAACATCTGTCTACTCTCTTCTGGCTTTTAGAATCTCCTTTGAGAAGTCAGATATTATTCTAATAGGATCTGCCTTTATATGGTACTTGCTCTTTTTATTTTATAACTTTTAATATTCTTTCTTTGTTCTGTACATTAGTCTTTTGATTATTAGGTGCCAATGATACTTCGGTTTCTGTCCCAGTCTATTTGGTGTTCTGTATGCTTCTTGTACCTTGATCAGCTCTCCCTTCTTTAGATTAGGGACATTTTCTTCTATATTTTTGTTGAAAATATTATCTGTGCCTTTGACCTGAGTTTCTTTTCCTGCCACTTTTCCTATTATTCATAGATTTTAATTTTTCATAATGTCCCAGATTCCCTGGAGTTTTTTGCCTGTAGTATTTTTAACCTAGGTATCTATTACTTCTATTGTGTCTTCACTGTTTTAGATTCTTTCCTCCAACTCTTATATTCTGTTGGTAAGGCTTACTTACGAGGTTCCTATTTCAGTTCCTAAATTTTTCATTTCTAGAATTCCATCAGTTTTAGATTTACTTATTGATTTTATTTCTACTTTTAGGTCTACTTTAGGTTTTATTCATTTCCTTCCAATCTTTCTTTGTTACTTCATAGATTTCTTTAATGGGATAATTCATTTAATCTTTAAAGATTTCTATCATATTCATGCTGCCTGCTTAACATTCTTGCCTTGTGCTTCAGCTAGGTTGCATTTCTCAGAACCCACTATGATGGAGTTGCTGAGCTGTAGTGAGGACATACTGTCCTGAGAGTTGATTGTGGTTTTTATACTGTCTTCTAGAAAGTAGGGTTGAGAAAACTGCAAGTACCAATACCTGGTCTTGTCTTTGTTTGAGTGGGTGTTTTGTCCCTTGGTTTCTGTTGCTATTTTTGGTTCTTGGTAAGGAATGTCTTTGTGCTTTGTAGGAGATGAATTTGTATCCTGCTAGGTGTGTGGCCACTGGGTATGTGTTTCTAGGTATTGAGAGTTGAGACTTAGGAATAGGAGTGGGCACAAAGGACTGAGAATGGAACCTGAGAGGGTCCACAGAAGGAATGAAAGCAGGGTATTCCAGAAGGATCAGCTTTAGTTACCTGGGATGGGACCAGAGAGTAAGAACAGACCACAACAGTAGTCTACTGTAGAGCTGGGGATAGACTTGGGGATTGGTTATAAAGGAGAGGAAAAATAAAGATCTGATGTGTTTACCTGCTCTGTGCAGATGTGGGATTCCCATAGAATTCCTGCTGTAGACCGGGTCTGGGATGAGTTGTGGGGAAGGATGATTGGAGGAGAAAATCTGCATGATCCCCTGGAGATGCAGGAAGAGAGGGAAGGGAGGCCTCAACAGGTGGTATACTACAAAGGTCAGGAGTATGACTGGGGCATTGGATTTGGAGAAGAGGGGGGTGTAGATCTGCAGTTATTCCACATTTTTCCTCTGGTATATCTCTTTTTCCCCCTTTATTTCGGGTAATTGTTCTTGTGATATAATTTACTCTAGTGTTATATAGTACATATTATTATTTTCTCTTTTCTTTGGATTCACTGCATTTGACTCTTCATCTTTCTTTGTCTATTTATTCTCTACATAAACACTTAATTGAGAGTTTGGTTCAAATTCCTGTGTATTTCAAATTCAAATGCATGTGTTGGCCTGCTAAATTTAATCTATAGACTAGATTCAGGGAGTCATCACTTGATACAACTATACAGGTAGCTGCATCTAGCAAAAGGAGCTAAATAGGATTATCAAAATGTTTATGATTAAGATAAAGACTGCTGTCAGTTAACTTGTATTTTAGTAACACTTAGAGTATGTAGTTTGCTAGGGTGTTTGTTTGAGCAACACAGGCCTGGAAGGAGCAATATGCAAATATCTGCTATGCTGTGAAAACATCCTTTGAGTAAAACATGCTATCTTCATCCTCACATGGCCTATGGTTTGTGCTTCAAGGAAAACCAAGAAAACAAGACTAAATACAAACTTAACTGGTTCTTCTATGAAGTGTATTTAACTGTTGTGACAGTCCTTCAGTGGACATGAGAGTGTAGCCCTCTGATACTGATATACTGATATCAATTTGTCATTATATGTTTAGTAATAAAATTGAAAAACCTTACAATAGTTCTATTCTTAGTGTTGTGAAGAGCTATTATACTTTTTCATCAACGTACATTCCAATGTCTTTGCCATTTTATGTATCTTTGACAGCACATTTTATCCTTCATATTTTTAGTAATAGCCATTCTGGCAGGTGTCAAATGATATCATATTGTAGTTTTAATTTGCATTTCTAGGATGTTTTGAAATGCTAAGCATGTTTTTGTTGTCTACTTCTATATCTAAAAAAAAGAAGTGTCTGATCTGAAGATTCAAAGATAATAACTAGTTTTTTTCTCTCTTGCTGTTTAGCTATTTCTTTATACATTTTGAGTATTAGTCCTTTATATAATGCATACTGTTGAAATATGTTCTCCCAATCCATGGGATATCTTTTCTTGTTATGCTGATTGCTACATTGCTTAAGCAATAACTTTTAATTTGATGGAATCAACTCATCTGTTCTGTCTTGTGTTGTTTTTGTATTGGAGACTCTATCCAAGAAATTTTTCCCAGACTAATGTGGTATAGTTTTTTCCCATTTTTCTTCTAGGGATTTTATAGTTTCAGCTTTTAAGCATCCAACTCATTTTGAGTTTCCTTTTATACAAGGTGTGATGTAAGGATCCAGCTTCATTCACTCTGCTGCAGGTGAACATACAGTTTTCATGACACCGTTAACCAAGAACCCATTGGTTTTTCATTATGTCCTTGGTACTTTGTGATTTCAATCATTAGAGAACGGCTCATTATATGCTCAGTGTGCAGTATTATTTGAAGTCATAGTTGTGTTCATTTCAGTGATGATTATAATATGATAACTACTTGGTTACACAATTGTCAAAAGACTCAAGTCATAAAGGAAATTCACTTCATCTCCTCATGTCTTTAGTTAAGAAAACATTAATGTACACTCCTTGTACATAAAACTAACCTGATATATAATCTTTATTTATGTAGAAAAACATCTATTTTGGAGTATACAGATTCTGATAAGATTTACTAGTCAGCACATGTGATGAGCATATAATGGGGCTGAATGACTGAATTGTTCAAAAAAAAAAGTATCGTATCTGAAAATATACAAAAATAAATCTTGGAAGGAATAATTCCAAATATGATGGTTTATGTTCTAACAACATTTTACAACCAAGATGGTTTTTGTTCAAAACCAAGCAATAATACAAGAGGAAGTATTTGAAAGCAATTTGTTAACATTGTGGCATCTGAAACAAATGTAGTTTGGGTAGCATGGACATGGATGGCAAACAGGCACTTGTCAGGAGAGAAACTACAACCCAGTCATTTTCCCTTCCAATTATAGCAACAATACCATATAAAAACACTACATGGAATTCAGGAGCTGTCTTCTGCTGACAGTTTTCCTTCCTGTGTTTCCTTTTCTCAGAAAATGAGTTTTCTCCAAAGATCTATGTATCATGAAAACTTCTTGCATGCACAGCATGTGAAATGTGCTGTTATTTATGATCATCAAATTTTTCTTGAGTCTCTTTTATATGACCAAGCAGAACACAAACATTAAAATAAAATGCATCAAGAGTTATATTTACAATAACAACCTCATAATAAGCTGAAAATATTGATATTAGCTGGTGAATCTTTGCTAAACATAAAGATAATTCAAAAACAGGTCCTATAGTCTTATTAATATTTCATCATCATAAACCAAAAGAACATTCTAGATGAAAGTCATCAGGAGATGAATACATGTCTTCCTTTTAAGCTAATTATAGTAATTTCACACTTCAGCTTTTCATCGTTATTTATTTTTTAGTTTGCAGACACATAAGCTAATATACTCAGACATAATGACAAATAGATTGTACTAAAATACAGCTTAGCTTTCAAATTAAGTCAAATAGACACAGAAGAAACAAATTCATACACAATTATTGTTTAATTGTTGCATTGTACTCCATATATATATAATATATATACACATCCATGTATATAATTATTGTCTATCTTTTAAAAGCATTGGACTATAATATTATTTAAGTGGATGATAGCTTTCAAGTACCTGTTTTGTATCTATGCATAGTACTGCACCATCTAAGTTACCTTATAGAGACAGAGCTCGGTGGGACTATCATACCTTTAATTGGGTAAGACAAGTGAAATATGTTTAAGGTTTATTTTTCTTGTAATGACAACAGTATATTAAAATGCCTAATGTACACATAATTTTAAACTCAATTTTAAATCAGATAATTAGCATCATAATAATAGATGAACTTAAACTAAGTACTCTACCTAGTTAAAACATAAAATAATGCTCGGTTTTGAAGTTTATTTGGTACCAGTGATAGTTATTTTAATTACACGAATTCAACTATGTATTTGAGAATGCCAATAGATTTCCAACAAAAAAATTGAAAATAAAATTATTTGTTCATAGCTCTGAAGTGAAATGAAATATATTTTGTTATCCTTCCTTCTTTTATCTGGCCTGGTCATCTATTTGAGAAACAGCTCTTGAGATGCTATTTAATAAGGAAGAAAATGTGTCCTTTCTAAAAATCACCATCCTGAGGATTTAAAATATAGTCCTGAGGATTACAGAGAATTTATTCAGGGAGAAATTGTATAGTGATTAAAGCATAGTACTGTTACAAATCATATCAAGGGTTTTACCGAGGAAGCCTATTTAATTCCTTTAATACTGCATTGTTAAAGCTTAGAGTATGATGTTACCAAAGAGATTATACAATTTAAAAGATTGGTAAAATCCACTTACCAGTACAGAAGACTACATTGCTATTGTAAAGGCTAACTCGGTTACTAAATTTTATTAAAACCAATGGTAAATAGAATAGAATCAAGCAAAACTTACATTTATTTTTAGATGAAAAACATTGTCTTAATTTTAAAGTTATATATCTTAGACAGACCTGCATACATATACACACTCACACATATTCACCTAGAGTGGTCAAATGATGCCTACACACTATGTCAGCAACTCAGCACTTGAGAATTTTCATCCTAGCATGGTGAAAAGTAAGTCACAAAAGAAAAAAACCAATTAAGGTTTCTCCTAGTCCAAAGTCTGTTTGACCAATAAAATGGAATGTGAGTGCTCCAATAATTCAGCCTGAAGAAAAAAGTACTCTTTAAAAAAGATTTTAAATTTAGTGTAACTTCTGTTAAAATGGTAAATTATAAAAAGTTATATTTAGCCTAAATGAATGAGTTATAAAAGGAAATTATCTAGTAACACATGAAAGTTATTGTTGTAATACTTTCAAATAATATAGTTTAATACTCTAGAAGCAATACAGGTAACCAATATTATCTGTAGTGTCATTTCTTGTCTCCACTAAAAATCATCTGTATAATTTTAGGTCTGGTGATTCATAAGGTTAATTTTAAATGTATAACACATATTCATCTATCATTCACATATAATTTAGTAAAGAAGAATATTGACTTTAAACAAAGAGAATATTCCAAACAAGCCTGGACCCCCCACACATGCAGAGAAATCTCTGTTTGTCACAGGCCTACATCAAAAGAGTCTAGCTGCAACACAGGTACCAGAAAGCACGCTACTTGTTTTCATTTTCATTCAAATTGGTCAAGTAGCATTGGTTTACCTTCAGTGCAGTTCCTACAGTTTGCTAGAAGATGCTTGAAAATATTTGCTTACTTAAAACTAATGTGTAAATACATAGTACTTTGTTCTTACTAATGAAGGGCAAAAGGGTGGTTGAAAAAAATTAGTGAGGGGCATCCTGTCTCATCCAGGTCGCAGCCATGACATCTTCATAAGGGACTGATATCACTAAACTCAGCTGGCTGGTATTTGAAAATATCCTACATACTGTTTACAACACTTCAGAGCCAATTAAAACAACAATTCAATGTGCCTTTTAAAGAAGAGCTAGAGATTAAGCTCAGTGATAGAACTTGCTCTCATAAGGCCCTACAGTACAATTTCCAAAACTTCAAAAAAAACAAAAGAAAGTAGGAGGGATCAGGGAAGCTGCATGATACACTGGTGTAATAGTTGAACTACAGCATCTACCTTGGAAAATAAAAATTCTAAAACTAGAAACCAGTGGTAGAGCAGAGTGACTAGGAGTCCTTCAATACTGTGCTGTTATTATCCAGACCCATGGTATTCACCTTCATGACTATATCACCAAAGGGAAAAATCAGCTGCTTTTTATTGTGGTCACAGTTATTTCTGGTTCCTATTACTACCAATAAAGTAAGTTCCTTGGTAATAAGTTACCCAGAGACTCTTTAGAGTCCAGACTGACTTTTTTTGGCAACTCACCCAAACAACCAGTTAATCAGAAAGCTCTGTCACTTTAATTCTGGAAATTGATTTCAAACCTCTCTGTGTGTCCATTCCCACTGCTTTAGATCAAACACTTGTCATCTGTCACTGCACCATCACAGCAGTCTCTAACTCGCATGCCTTGTCTCTTGGCCATGCCATCCACCCTGCTACCAGAGCGTTCTCTTTGAAACAATTATCTGATCATGAACTCTTGTTTTCCCACACAAGTTGTTGTCTTCACTGATTAATAGTTATGTGCTCTTGTTTTTCAGGTGGAAAATATTGGCCTTGTATCCAGTCTTATTACATGTAAGTCAATAACCTCATAATTTCTTAAATTATCTTATATGCCTCAGTGCTCTTTCCTCTCTCAACTAACTTGTCTCAGATTGCTGAACGCATAACTCTTTTACAGCAATTAAAAACAAAAGTTTCTCCTTGAAGATTTAATGATTAACCTTGAGACACACTATTCACTTTACAAATAATACATATAATTCTATTTTATATTACATAGTATTATTATTATTCATAAAAATATTTCTCTTTCAGATCATAGACAGTGCATAAATGCATTTTAATCATATTTGTTCCTCTAGTTCATGTTTCAATACTCAGGGACTTCTCACAAGAGGCATTCAGAAATATTTTAGGACTTTGGACTGTCATGCAGATTCTCTATGGAAACTATTAGTCAACAAACATCTGAGGGCTAATAGCATCATGCATCATCTTAATGGGGGGCAAAATCATTCAAGAGTATAATATTCTATGTTAGATGATTTAAGTATTATCTTGCAACGAGTTACTTCTGTGGCTGTGATGGCTAAAGAGAGCAAATATCTTAGAAAGCCAGAAGAAAATGGATGACGACTCAGGCCCTCTGAGTGACAGCCACCGACACTGACTTGATTCTTCAGGAAGACAGAACCTTCTGATTAGAAATGAAGACGAACCAGGCAGGACTTCCAGTGGAAGTAAGGGGATTTCAACACACCCAAAACTTTCAACCCAAAATTTGTCCTTCCTACAAATGCACAGGGATAGAGATGGAGCAGTGATTGAGGGGAACGGCCAACCAATGACAGATCCAACTTGAGATCCATCCTATGGAATAGAGCTAACTCCTGACACTATTAATGATACTCTGCTTGCTTGCATACAGGAGCCTAAGGGAACTATCTCCTGAAGGGCTTCATTCAGCAGAAAATGGAAACAGATGCAGAGACTCACAGTCAAACATCAGGCAGATCTCAAGAAGTCTTGGGGATAGGACTGAAAGACCTGAAGAGGCTGATGACACACAAGGAGACCAACAGAGTCAACTATCTTGGGCCCATGGGGACTCACAGAGACTGAAGCATCAACCTAAGGACTGAACCTAGCCCCCCTACACATAATAGCAAATGTGCAGCTTGGGTCTTCACATGGGTCCCCCAACAATTGGAGCAGAAGCTGTCTCTGACTCTCTTGCCTACCATGGATCCACTTTCCTTACTTGGACTGCCTGGTTGGGCCTCAGTGAGAGAGGAAGTGTTTAGTCCTGCTGGAACTAGATGTCCCATGGTCAAGTGGTTCCCAAATGGGGCTTCTCCTTCTCTGAGGAGAAAGGGAGGAGGTAATGGGGGGAGGGAATTGCAAGAGCAGGACTTGGAAGAGAGGAGGGAGGAGGTACGATTGGGATGTAATGTGAATAAAAATAAATAAATTATGAAAAAAGAAGACTAGATAGAGTTCTCTTTTATGTTTCTTCACAGAAAATATATAGTCAGTCTTGATCATAGGTTCATTCTTTTCCCTGTTTTAATTATTCTTGTAGTATATAGGTCCAGAAAACTTTATTTCATTTCTAAATTCAGCAAATTTAGCTATTCAATACTTACTATGATACTATGCTTAAATGCTTAGAAAATATTTAAAGAAGATTCATTATGTTTTGCAATAGCTTTGGCACTCATACCAGTCATCTTTTAGGGTTTTAAGATGAATATTTGGAAAAGCAAAGCATGCATGATAAGTTAACACCCAAAGTTGGTCTGATTCCGTTTTATCTATAGCAAAATACATAAATATCTTCAACAGGTATGATGGACCAAGATGATGAGAGAAATTTTCACATGCATTCCCTTCCACTTACAATGGCAGTTTGGTTGTAGGAAGTGCTCAATAAGAGCTATTGGGATCCTAGAGCTTCGTGGAGGAAATGCTGGAGCTGGTGATAGTCACAGTTCTGAGAATTATCATCATTTTGTTCTTTACCATCAAATGGAAGCTTATTGAAAGCTCTATGGAAACTTTAATGGAAAGGGCCTTCGGAACATGAAACTTCTACTTCATTGATAGACAAAGTTAAAGCAGACTTCACGAGGTTTTGCATGGCTTTTAGTACAATTAATACTGAGCACTTGGATTTTGATGTCAAATCTAGTTTAAACTCAGTCATAACCAACTTTCTCATCTCAAAATTTTGCACCCAGATTTATGCTTGTAGTCCACGATAAGGATGCCTCTTACTCATGAACCGAATGGGAACATGAAATCGCAAAATCAAGTTCCATGTTTGGCACAGTGACTGGCATGTACTACATGCTCAATAAAAAGAGACCTTTGATGGAAAAAAGATGAATATTTAAAGAATATTAGATAAATCTTTGGCATTTTTCTTCAGTATTTAATAGTTACTGGAAAATCAATTGTTTTCTGCTAATACTTTATTCATTAGAATTAGTGTTTGATATCATTCATTCTAATTTGTGATCATCACAACCAGATGAACCCAATTTTTAAAACAAACCATAACTTCCATAATACTGTTTGTGTTCACTATGTATGCTAATTCAGAAAACCAAATATTTCAACTTGGAAATGTATTCAATGCACAGCTCTACATTTTCTATTCTAGTCTATTCTCTGCTTTTGCAGAGAAATTTCTATGATTCCTTTACTGTTAGAGATTCCAGACTCTTTAATTACTCTTCTGTATATTAAACAGATTTAAAAAGTCTTAATGGATACTTGTTTTTAAGGCCTGTGATGAACTTTCCCTACTTGTTACTGGTTTCAGTATCAACAAAACTAAAAATGGAGGTAAAATCATTTTTAGATTCTGAAGAAAGGTAGTTTAAGAAAGTGAGAAGAGATGAAATTCATAGGTAAATGGAATGAATTAGAAAATAAACTCCTGAGTGAGGATACCCAATCACAGAAAAACATACTTGGTAAGCACTCATTGATAAGTGGATATGAGCCCAAAAGCTCGAATTACCCAAGATGCAATCTACAGACCACAGGAAGCTTAAGAAGTGTAATGCCCGCCTCGGCCGGCAAGGAAGACGCAACACAGTCAACACGGTCGGATTCTTCTCAACAGCCTTTATTGCATGACCACCTCATTGCTGATACGGGGACCTCGAGTGGCAAAAGTGCTTGCCTTATATACACAGCAGGCTGAGGCTATGCTAATTGTCCTTCAGGGATTGGCAGAGCATGAATCCCTCATTAGCATATTAACGTCCTGGCCAACTGATGCCAGGTGCAAAACCTGCGCATGCGCAGTGCCGTTGTTCATCACAGGTGGGCGCCGGATCACCTCATTATCCTACGGCCGCCCTGGCAAGGGGACAAGCCTGCTCATGTGCAATAAGTTGTTTACTACCAGACAGGACTGGATGTCGGCGCCATCTTTGTTTTACCGCGCCGCTCCCTACAAAGAAGAAGGATGAGCAAAATGCAGACAGATGCTCCCACTCTTTCTTAAAAGGGGAAAAAAATATCCATAGGTGGTGATATGGAAGCAAAGTTTAGAACAGTGACTGGAGGAGCAGCCATTCAAAGCCTGCCCCATATGTGGCCCAAATTTATACAGCCACCAAAACTAGATAAGATTGATGAAGCTAAAAAATGCACGCTGAAAGGGACCAGATATAGAGCTCTCCTGAGAGACACATCCAGACTGTGTCCAATACAGAGGTCAATGCTAGCAGCAAACCACTGAACTGAGAACAGGACCCCCTTTGGGGGAATTAGAGGAAGGATTGAAAGAGCTGAAGGGGTTTGCAACACCGTAAGAACAACAAAGCCAACCAACCAGAGCTTCCAGGGACTAAACCACTACCAAAAAAATATATATGGACTGACCCAGGGCTCCAACTGCATATGTAGCAGAGGATGGCCTTGTTGGGGCACCAGTGGAAGAGGAAGCCCTTGGTCCTGCCAAGATTGGACTCACTCCCAGTGCAGGGAAATGGGGAGGGTTGGTAAGGGGGGTGGATAGGAGGAACACCCGTATGGGGGGGAGAGGGTGGGGGGCTTAAGGACTGGAAACCGGGAAAGGGAATAACATTTGAAATGTAAATAAAGAAATATATCTAATTTTTTTTTTAAAAAAGTGAGGAAAAAAAAGTGAGAAGGGTAATGTAAGTAACAATTTGGACCTTTTAACTATATACTGTGGTGATTTCATTTGGTGAATTTTAAATAATTTCCCCAAGATTATGAACAAAGTTTGTGTTAGACTGGGATCATTGCTGGATTGGTTGGTTCTGAGATTTCCTTATTAAATATTTTTTCAGTGTCTCCAGTGGATATTATATCACTATTTAACAAAGCATGTTTAGCTAAAACCAAAATTTATACAGATACTACTATGATCTGGGACCAAATTGACTGACCCTATAGACTTTACATTGTAATATAAAGATAAATGAGTAAGTGGGTAGTCCATTCAGTTTATTATATGTGTTATGTTAGAAAAATGCAAGTAATTAAGATATAATGGAGACTCAAGTATTTGGGAACTGGTTGTCTCTGAGTTCTTTCAGAATTTGTCGCCAATATTCAATATGGGAAACAACTTATTCCACCAAAACACACTGTTTTTGTGGTATGAAATCATGTAGTCTTTTCTTAATTTTGAAGTTATTTTAGTATATACTTACTCAAAACTTCAATAAGGTTTGTTTTATAACCTTATAAAACTATATGTTTTATATATAGTTTTAGCTTATCATAGGCCAAATTCTATCCTGGGATATCCAAAAATGCCAAATTATCATTAGTATTAGGTAACATCTATAAAAGCACACTTATATGCCTACTAAGTTGTATAAATTTTAACAAACTCACCATTTCTTCAACAACTATAATATGCTTCAGACATTTCTGTGGCCTTCCATGTCTTATTTCTTAAATCTATGCATCCTCCTTATATAACATCATGAACACCTCATTCTGGCTGTTCTTTGAAATCTCTGGTTTTATTTTTTCAGGATGTCACAAATTGGAATCATTTAGTATACAGATTTTTTCTGACTGGCTCCTTTCAATGGAGATATCTAAAGAGTCATCTATATCATTTTGTGATTCAGCAACTGTAGGAGGAGATTTTAACTATCAACTTGGCTAGGCCTTAGGATGTCCAGATAGTTTATCTAAAATTATTCTGGATAGGTCTATGAAAGTATTTGGTGGAAATTAACATTTAAATCAATACCCCAAGAAGTAAATAATATTTTCCTCCAGATGTGGGTGGTCCTTGTGCAGCAATTGAAGTCCTAACAGATATGAAGACCTAACCCTAAGAAAAAAGTTCTACCTGTCTGCCTCAACCTGAGACATCACTAATTTCTAGATTCCAATTCTACACAGCTCTTCTTCAGCTTGGAACCTTGAAGTTGCAGATTAGAGGATGCTGCTCTCTTGCTCTTCAAGCATCTCACTGTTCTTTTAAACTGGTTTTCTATTTGTGCAAATGATGTGTTAATTTTCAAATATATACTTGCTGTATATGTTTCTCCTTTGGTGAGATACCCCATTATAATTCTTGCCCAGTTCCTAATCGTACTTTCTTCTTAGGGTTTAGCTTTAAAATTTATTAGCATATTTTAGATAGAATATATTACTTGTAAATATGAGAGTATAGGCTGCTTATGTCTTTATTACCCTAGAATATTAAACATACATATAAAATGTCTAACCTCCTGGTAATCAGGTTTGCAATAATATATAGCAATAGTATTGTGATTTTTTTTAAAGACCCATCAGCAATAACAAATCCTAGAGGTATGTTTTTCTCAAGAATAAGAATAAGAATAAGAATGATGGGCTGCAGATATACCATTTTTGGACATGTGACCAATGAACCTGATGTTTACAAATAACTTGTGCAGTCATATTTCTTGTTTCACTATTCATCAGAGCTAGGAGGTTGAAACAAAGTAAATGCCATTCAGCTG
This sequence comes from Rattus rattus, assembly GCF_011064425.1. Classification (NCBI taxonomy): domain Eukaryota; kingdom Metazoa; phylum Chordata; class Mammalia; order Rodentia; family Muridae; genus Rattus; species Rattus rattus. The sequence continues at coordinate 116,393,738 of NC_046160.1, read as the reverse complement.
TTTAATGGATAATAAAAATGTGTTCCACTTACACTATAGACTACTATTCAGCTACATAGAAAAAAAAAAAAAACCTGACTTCCAGTTTCTAGCTGGAGCCCAAACCTCGCTGATCCCAACCCACAGCTCCCTGTTCCCAAACCACATGGGAGAGAGAGCTGATTGCCCAGTTGTGTGGGCAATCCTGACTGCAGGGCAGGAGAGACCGCCACTTCTGCCCACCTTTGCACACATCCCTGGCCCAAGAGGAAACAGAATAAGGTCTCTGGGCACAGGAAGATAGGGATAGTCAAGCTGCAGGAGCTCTGCACTCCAGACTGTGCCCAGACCTAAACGGGCTTTACTCAAAGATAACCTGGTCAATGGAGAAATAAAGAAAGAAATTAAAGACTTCTTAGAATTTAGTGAAAATGAAGGTACAACATACCCAAACTTATGGGACACAATGAAAGCTGTGCTAAGAGGAAAACTCATAGCTCTGAGTGCCTGCAGAAAGAAACAGGAGAGAGCACATATCAGCAGCTTGAAAGCACACTTAAAGCTCTAGAACAAAAAGAAGCAAATACACCCAGGAGGAGTAGAAGGCAGGAAATAATCAAACTCAGACCTGAAATCAACGAAGTAGAAACAAAGAGGACCATAGAAAGAATCAACAGAATGAAAAGCTGGTTCTTTGAGAAAATCAACAAGATAGATAAACCCTTAGCCAGACTAACGAGAGGACACAGAGAGTGTGTCCATATTAACAAAATCAGAAATGAAAAGGGAGACATAACAACAGAATCAGAGGAAATTCAAAAAATCCTCAGATCCTACTACAAAATCCTACATTCAACAAAACTTGAAAATCTGGAGGAAATGGACAATTTCCTAAACAGATACCAGGTACCGAAGTTAAATCAGGAACAGATAAACCATTTTAACAACCCCATAACTCCTAAAGAAATAGAACCAGTCAAAAAAGCCTCCCAATCAAAAAGAGCCCAGGTCCAGATGGGTTCAGTGCAGAATTCTATCAGAACTTCATAGAAGACCTCATACCAATACTATCCAAACTATTCCACAAAATTGAAACAGACAAAATGCCACCGAATTCCTTCTACCACAATTACTCTTATACCTAAACCACACAAAGACCCAACAAAGAAAGAGAAATTCAAACCAATTAACCTAATGAATATCGATGCAAAAATACTCAATAAAATTGTTGCAAACCGAATCCAAGAGCACATCAAAACAATCATCCATCATGATCAAATAGGCTTCATCCAAGGCATGCAGGGATGGTTTAATATACGGAAAACCATCAACGTAATCCACTATATAAACAAACTGAAAGATAAAAACCACATGATCATTTCATTAGATGCTGAAAAAGCATTTGACAAAATTCAACACCCTTTCATGATAAAAGTCCTGGAAAGAACAGGAATTCAAGGCCCATAGCTAAACATAATGAAAGCCATATACAGCAAACCAGTAGCTAACATTAAACTAACTGGAGAGAAACTTGAAGCAATCCCACTAAAATCAGGGACGAGACAAGGCTATCCACTTCCTCCCTACTTATTCAATATAGTTCTTGAAGTCCTAGCCTTATCAATCAGACGACAAAAGGAAATCAAAGAGATACAGATTACAAAGGAAGAAGTCAAAATATCACTATTTGCAGATGATATGAAAGTATATTTAAGTGATCCCAAAAGTTCCACCAGGGAACTACTAAACCTGATAAATAACTTCAGCAAAGTGGCTGGGTATAAAATTGACTCAAATAAATCAGTAACCTTCCTCTACACAAAAGAGAAACAAGCCGAGAAAGAAATTAGGGAAACAACACCCTTCATAATAGTCCCAAATAATATAAAGTACCTCGGTGTGACTATCCTCAACAATAAAAGGACTCCCAGGGGAATCACTATCCCTGAATTCAAGCAGTATTACAGAGCAATAGTGATAAAAACTGCATAGTATTGGTACAGAGACAGACAACTAGATCAGTGGAATAGAATTAAAGACCCAGAAATAAACCCACACACCTATGGTCACTTGATTTTTGACAAAGGAGCCAAAACCATCCAATGGAAAAAAGATAGCATTTTCAGCAAATGGTGCTGGTTCAACTTGGGTTCACCATGTAGAAGAATGCAGATCGATCCATTCTTACCACCCTGTACAAAGATTAAGTCCAAGTAGATTAAGAATCTCCACATCAAACCACATACGCTCAAAATAATAGAAGAAAAAGTGGAGAAGAATCTCGAACACAGGGGCACTGGAGTAAATTTCCTGAACAAAACACCAATGGCTTATGCTCTAAGATCAAGAATCGACAAATGGGATCTCATAAAACTGCAAAGCTTCTGTAAGGCGAAGGACACTGTTGTTAGGACAAAACGGCAATGAACAGATTGGGAAAAGATCTTTACCAAACCTACAACTGATAGAGGGCTTATATCCAAAATATACAAAGAACTCACAAAGTTACACTGCAGGGAGACAAATAACCCTATTAAAAAATGGGGTTCAGAGCTAAGGATGTGGAGAAAGAGGAACACTCCTCCATTGTTGGTGGAATTGCAGACTGGTACAACCATTCTGGAAATCAGTCCGGAGGTTCCTCAGAAAACTGGACATTGAACTACTTGAGAACCCAGCTATACCTCTCTTGGGCATACAGCCAAAAGATGCCCCAACATATAACAAGGACACGTGTTCCACTATATTCATAGCAACCTTAGTTATAACAGCCAGAAGCTGTAAAGAACCCAGATGCTCTTCAACAGAGAAATGGATACAGAAAATGTGGTACATCTACACAATGGAATACTATTCAGCTATCAAATATAATGACTTTATAAAATTCATAGGCAAATGGATGGAACTGGAGAATACCTGAGTGAGGTAACCCAATCACAGAGAAACACAGATGGTATGCACTCATTGATAAGTGGATATTAGCCCAAATGCGCAAATTACTCTAGATGTACAGAACACATGAAACTCAAGAAGGATGACCAAAATGCAGATGCTTCACTCCTTCTTTAAAAGGGGAACAAGAATACCCTTGGGAGGGATAGGGAGGCAAAGTTTAGAACAGAAGCTGAAGGAACACCCATTCAGAGCCTGCCCCACATATACAGCCCATACATATACAGCCACCAAACTAGATAAGATGGATGAAGCAAAGAAGTGCAGTAGGACAGGAACCGGATGTAGATCTCTCCTAAGAGACACAGCCAGAATACAGCAAATACAGAGGCAAATGCCAGCAGCAAACCACTGAACTGAGAACGGGACACCGGTTAAAGGAATCAGAGGAAAGATGGAAAGAGCTGAAGGGGCTTGAGACCCCATATGAACAACAGTTTCAACCAACCAAAGCTTCCAGGGACTAAGCCACTACCAAAAGACTATACATGGACTGACCCTGGGCTCCAACCTCATAGGTAGCAATGAATATCCTAGTAAGGGCACCAGTGGAAGGGAAAGCCCTTGGTCCTGCCAGGACTGAACCCCCAGTGAACGTGATTGTTAGGAGGAGGGCGGAAATGGGGGGAGGACGGGGAGGGGAACACCTATATAGAAGGGGAGGAGGGGTTAGGGGGATGTTGGCCTGGAAACCAGGAAAGGGAATAACATTTGAAAGGTAAATAAGCAATGCCCAATTTAATAAAGATGGGGAAAAAACATAAAATCTGAAGGAAAATGAAAGGACATAAGACCATATTGAGTGATGTAGGAGTGGGTGGATGGTTGGGGCTTCATCCTCTTAGAGGTAAAGGGGAGGAGGGATGTGTAGGGAGCTTGTGAAGGGGAGACCTGGAAGGGGGACAATGCTTAAAATGTAAACAAATAAAATAATTAGTAAAGGAGGAGGATGAAAAGGAGGAAGAAGAGGAAAAGAAAGAAGGAGGAGGAGGAGAAAGGAGGAGGAGGAGGGGGAGGAGGAGGAGAAGAAGAAAGCAAGAATGTTTCTCAGAACATGTTCTGTTTTCACATCTTCAAAGTGAAAAAAAGGGAAAACAAAACAAAAAAGAAAGAAAAAGACAAACAACTCTTCTGAATGTCTACTGAGGTATGACGTTGCTCGAAGTTAGCCAGAAGAGATGGAAGAAATTGCTATAAGTGGAAATTTATTATGAGGTTAGCTCATAAGATTTGCTGTCTGCATTGATAAAACAAGTCTTCTTTATTAATTCCACTTATTCCAATGCTAACTTCCTGAAATTGATTTTCCAGCATCCCTTGGCAAATCAAGTTGATACACAGCATGAATTTATCACTTAAAAGCTTCATGGATAGCATTTGTGGTCTCTGTCTCTGTACCCCTCTTTAACATACATTTTTCTTTGGAGGGGGGTTGTTGTAGAGGAGTTTCCTATATTGTAATTTAACCATGCTATACATTCCTTTGATTTTTTTCTATCATCACATACAATTTAATTTTTAAACTCACAAAATAAATGAAAAATAACTCATGAAAAAAAATGCCTCAATTAGAACCTGCTACACAGAAGTTTTATTATAGTGTGTATTAGAGAAAATTGAAAACATTAAAATCAAAACAGCTTGAATGCCAATGGCTGAATTGAAAGCTGTTTCTCATCAAATCTTTCTAAATGCAGCTGAGGTTGCCAGCGCTTGATAAGCCACAAGTAACTCCAAGGTTGAGCTTTTTTTAGGCAACCAGGGCCAAATGAGGAAACTTGGAGTACTCCGCAACCTTCTGTTTGAGATCTGTTAACTTATTAAGATGCTCTCTCATTTGTCTTGGCTATTCTGGGGAAACAATTTGCCAACCTTTTCTGAATTAGATGCTGGCAAAATTTTCTGGTATAGCAGCATGTTGTGCTGAATAAGAAGTAGGAAAACTAAACCTGTATAATGCACGAACTTATTCTCAGGTTTGCCAGGCTGCAAACTCCCAAGAGGGTATCAACCATCTCCACACCTGGATGTTATTAAATATCACATACCAGTGTAACTCCAAATAGAACAGAGCCGAGCTTGAACACATGATTTAGTTGCCACCTGGGATCCATTGATGAAAGAAATCAGTTTTGGAAATTGTTCCCTCTATATTTGGTCTATATAAGATAAAAACAAAACAAAAAATTTAAAAACAAAAATACAGCTGGTGCTCAGTATGTCACTACCAACTCTTTTGATTCAGTAGGAGTGGGAAAGTTTTACCATTAAGATAGTCTTTAGTAAAATGAAAAAAATTAATTATTTCATGAGTTTGGTAAAAACAGACAAGGAAAATACAAGTACAAACATTTTCTTCAATGGGTGCTTTACTGTTCACACTAAGAAAAAAGAAGCATGTGTGTGTGTGTGTGTGTGTGTGCACCTATGTGTGATTATATTTTATTGTTTCATTTCCATAGTCTGTGTTATTAAGTTGCCAAGCAAATGAAAAATTACTCCCTTTGGAGAAGGCTCAGAATTTTGAAGGAAAAAGAAATAGACTATTCATAGACTAGTCATTAAAATTTGACCATTATAATGAGAGAAAACATAACTATCAGTCTGAGTGCAGAGAGGCATGGTCAGTATCCTATCCTCTGTGGTCTTCCCAGAAGGTTATATCAAAATCTCCAAAAGTAAACATATCTCTGTATTATAATAATATACAAACCAAAGTTTAAAGACACTAAAAATGATTTTATATTCTGAACAACTATTTGAAAAGGGGCACTTTTCTTCCCATTCCATTTATTTATATATTCTGTGGATGTGAGGCACACATACCATAGTTGAGAAAGCTGGCCAGAGAACAACTTCTGTGAATTAGTTTTCTTCTGCCATGTGGATTCTAGGGATCAAACTTGCATCTTCAGGTCTGGCAAAAAATACATTGATCTTCTATTCCCCTTGTTTGCCTGAAACGTATCTTTTTAAATAGATTGGTACCTTTTGTATACTTTTCAAAGGCTTTCAGTGTTTACAGAGAAATGTGACCTAAATATTATCATTTAAAGGTGTTCGATATATTTGGACATGCAATCTAGAAAGGTTTACTGTAACTAAATGAAATGCAGAATTTAAAAAAAAAATACATCTTAAGGGGAAGCTCCAAGGCCTGACACTATTACTGATGCTGTGATGTACTTTCAGACAGGAGCTTGGCATGGCTGCCCTCTGAGACAGCAGATACTTACACCCAGCAAATGGTCTGAAGTTGGGGGCCCCCGTGGTTGAATTAGGGAAAGGCTGGAAGAAGTTGAGGTGGAGGGCAACATATTGGAAGACCAACAGTCTCAACAAATCTGGACCACCAAGATCTCTCAAACACTGAGCCACCAACCAGGCAGCATATACTAGCTGTTCCAAGGTTACCAACATATGTACAGCAGAGGACTGTCTGTCTGTCCTCAGGGAGAGAAGATGCACCTAACCCTAGAAAGACTTGAGGCCCCAGGGAGCAGGGAGGCCTGGTGAGGTGTAGGGGGTGTGGGGACATCCTCTTGGAGATAGGAGAGAAGGAATGGGATGAGGAACTATCAAAGGCAGAACTGGAGGGCTGGAGGGGGATAATGACTGGACTGCAAAAAAAGATTTAAGATAAAAATGTATTTCGAAACACTTTAGATAAAAGAAAGCTCTTTCAAGTCATATATGCCTGTGTAACATGAAAGACTTTGGCTATCAAGTGTCTACCAAAGGCCCTTGTGTTAAAGCCTTGGTCTTGCGGTGTTTCTGGAAGGTGGTGAGACATTGAGGAAGTGGAGACTGAAAACAGTTCCTTTGTAGCTTATTCTTTGTGGCAGGATACAGACTCTGACAGCTTCCTGTTTTCCCTTTTTATTTCTGGACAACCATGAACCCAGTACTGCTCTTCCAACATGTGTTTTTAACACAATGTACCTAGCAGATCTAAGTATAAACCTCTTCCCTTTTCATTCTCACCAAATCACATTTTACTACATTGGTTTATTCAATCTGATCAGACTATGGTAGTGAAAACACTTGGGCCTTAACTCTAGAAATTAATCTAGGTATTACTGAAGATCCTAAAATACATCTGAGAAAGTCTGTCTCTCTGCCTCTCTCTGTTCTCCTAGTCTTCCTTTTCTTCCCTAATTTTCCACACTGCTGAGACTTACTCGAATTCAATTTCCTAGATGAATTTGTGATTTTAAGCAGAGGCCATGTCCAAAACTCTTGTGGCATAGAGCCAATCCCACTCCTCTCTGAGTTTAGCTGGGTTCAGCCTGATGGAACACATTATTCCACAGGCTTTCCCTTTTACTTTAATCAGAATTCCTTTGGATGAATTTGCCATGTGTACATGGATGTATAATTGTCATGGGAGGATAGTCTGTCTCACTCAGCAGACTTCTTATTGACGTTCTTAGGGACCTGGTTTCTCATTGGAGCTGCTTTTCTGTGCTCCTGCTTTGCTAAACAAAACAAAACACTTTTAGGCCCTTAGCCAGACTGTACATGAATGGAGAAAGGAAAGTAACTGAACAGAAAAGAGAAACTGACCAAGAAAGAGAAGCTAATATTTTCTTCATCAGCTGAGATTGAATTTGTGAGACAAACTTCTACTGTGTGTTCTGGAAGTATCAATTTTGATAAATGTCTGACTGATGGGTGAAAAATCTACTTCTGCTAATGAAAATTTGAGGAACATGAATGTAACACAGTCTCTGAGGATTTTTTTTCATCTTTATTAAATTGGATATTTCTTATTTACATTTTGATTGTTATTCCCTTTCCCGGTTTCAGGGCCAACATCCCCCCTCCCCCTCCCCTTCTCTATGGGTGTTCCCCTCCCCTATCCTCCCCCCATTACCCCCTCCCCCCGACAATCACGTTCACTGGGGGTTCAGTCCTGGCAGGACCAAGGGCTTCCCCTTCCACTGGTGCTCTTACTAGGATCTTCATTGCTACCTATGAGGTTAGAGTCCAGGGTCAGTCCATGTATAGTCTTTGGGTAGTGGCTTAGTCCCTGGAAGCCCTGGTTGGTTGGCATTGTTGTTCATATGGGGTCTCGAGCCCTTTCAGGCTCTTCCAGTTCTTTCTCTGATTCCTTCAGTGGGGGTCCCGTTCTCAGTTCAGTGGTTTGCTGCTGGCATTCACCTGTGTATTTGCTGTATTCTGGCTGTGTCTCTCAGGAGAGATCTACATCTGGCTCCTGTCGGCCTGCACTTCTTTGCTTCATCCATCTTATCTAATTGGGTGGCTGTATATGTATGGGCCACATGTGGGGCAGGCTCTGAATGGGTGTTCCTTCTGCCTCTGTTTTAATCTTTGCCTCCCTATTCCCTCCCAAGGGTATTCTTGTTCCCCTTTTAAAGAAGGAGTGAAGCATTCACATTTTGGTCATCCTTCTTGAGTTTCATGTGTTCTGTGCATCTAGGGTAATTCAAGCATTTGGGCTAATATCACTTATCAATGAGTGCATACCATGTGTGTTTTTCTGTGATTGGGTTACCTCACTCAGGATGATATTTTCCAGAAACTCCATTTTTTTTTTGATCAGTGAGAGGATCATGCATCATCTCCAGTAGTGAGTTGTAAGGCAAAATTTGCCTTGGCTTTCTGCACTATCACCAATTTCTTTCTAAGACAACCAGCGATATCATTTATGTTACAGTCTTGACTATGCTATTTTGGGCTATCTGCTAAGTGTCTATTTTTCTGCTGTCAGTAAAAAAAATGTCTGATCCTGGCTTATCATCCTATGAATGGCCTGCTTCCTCCGGTAATTTTTAAAACAAAATTACTAATTATTTCATCATTTCATATTCTGTATTTTTAGCATAGTCACCTCTTCCCTTCCCAACTCCTCCAATAATCCTAACCTTCTCCATCATCCCATTCTTTTTCACCAAATCTTCAGATTTGTAGTTCTGCTGCTGATACCCCCCAAACTTGCTGCCTCATTAAGTCCAATTTTCTCTTCCAGATAGTCTCAGGAGTGGAATATGAGCTAGTGTGTGGTTGACACACAGGATAGTACATCACTAAAATATACTGATTCTCTCTCACACAGAAGGTATAAAATGCCACTAGCTCCTCAGCTAGGCATAGGATTACATGCCTACCTTAAATGCTGGATTTTTGTCTGGCTAGAATTTGTACAGATCTTGAATGCTTTTCTCAGCTACTCTGAGTTTGTGTGTACAATTGCATTGTTTTGTCCCGAAAACAGTTTTTTCCATCCCTTCTTCTATGAAGATCCCTGAATCTGGGAAGTGTGGTGTGTGTTTACCGTTTATGGGTGAGCACTCCAAGGTCTCTTATTCTCTGAACATTGACCAGTTAATTGTGCCTCTGCATTAACTGCTATATACTTAAAGAAGAAACTTCTGGGATGAGGGTAGAGATGCTCTGATCTATGGACATAGAAATAAGTCATAGGAATCATTTTCATACTATGTCCACCTAGCAGAATAATAATATGAGGTTCACCCTCGGAGCTTACCAAAATGTTAAGATGGGGTATTGTTACCTGCTTGAAGAGTAACTCCATTAGCTCAATGGAGTTTTTCAAATGATCTTTACTCTTATTTATTCTTTTTCATATCCCTTCCTCTACCATCCTCTCTCATTGCTTTGACCCAATGCTACTCTATTTACAATTACTAGGAAGTAGCAAAAGCTTCCTTTGATTGCTCCCCATCTTCTATCCATTCTTTTTCTTTGATTTCACAGCAAAGATTGACCCCAACCCTGACACAGACATTTCAAGTTGGTTTAAGATCTGGACTACCAGCCATTGGTGGTAAGCATCTTTATAATTGCCTCAATTATCTGCCAGCTTTTTTTGTTAGAATAGTATGAGAAAGTAATTTTATTCATTAAGAAGAATTTGCACTAAACCACCAACCAAAGAGTACACATGGAGGGACCCATGGCTCCAGCTGCATATGTAGCAGAGGATGGCATTGTCTGCAATTAATAGGAGGAGATGCCCTTGGTCCTGTGAAGCCTCATTTCCCCAGTGTAAGGGAATGCCAGGGCAGGGAGGCAGGAGGGAGTAGGTGAGTGGGTGGGGAAAGCACCCTCATAGAAGCAGGAGGAAAGGAATGGAAAAGGGCATTCCTGGAGGGGAAACTGGAAAAGGGGGATAACATTTGAAATGTAAACTTAAAAGAACTAATTAAAGAAAAACAGAAGAATTTGCATTCAATGTACCCAAACATAACATTTAGTATTACAAAATATGAACACGTCATACCCTCTCTAGAAGTCTTGAGAATAGGTAGCATAAGATTTTCCTGGCTGTCCAAATGTTAAATTAGTTTGCAAATTCCATTTTCTTGGCTTTTTCTCCTTAAAGATTCATTCTACATGAATTTCTCAAGAATGGATGAAATTTTCTAGTTCTATCCATTTGAGTGCAAAAGTCACGTTGTCCTTCCTTTTAATAGCTGAATAGTATTCCATTGTTAAATGAACCACATTTTCTCTATCCATTCTTCAGTTGAGGGATATCTGGGTTGTTTCTAGCTTCTGACTATTACAAATAAGGCTGCCATGAACATAGTGGAGCATGTGTCATTATGGTGATGAAGAATATTTTGGTTATATTCCCAGGCTTGGTGTAGGTGGGTCTTCAGGCAGAATTATTTCCAACTTTCTGAGGAACTGCCAAATTGCTTTCTAGAGTGGTTGTACCAGTTTGCAATCCAGTCAGCAATAGAGGAATCCTTCTCTTTCCCCACATTCTTGCCAACATGTGCTGTCACCTGAGTTTTTTATCTTAGCCATTCTGATTGGTGTAAGTAGAATCTCAGAGTTGTCTTGATTTTCATTTCCCAGACTGCAGGCAAATGGATGAAACTAGAAAATATTCTGAGCAAGGTAACCAAGACCCAAGAGGACATGCTTGGTATGTTCTCACTGGGAAGTGGACATTACCAAAAAGTTCAGAATACCTAGGATAGAAATCACAGCCTGTATGAAGTTTACCATGAAGGAAGGCCCAAATGAGGATGCTTCACTCTCACTTAGAAGGGGGAACAAAATAATCATGGGAGGCAGAGTGAAGAAGGAACGTGGGAGGAAGATGGGAGGGGGAGGAGGAGAGGAGGCAGGGTTAGATATGGGGGAGGCCACAGAGAAGCCCAGAGGGCCAGGAGAATAAGTGGAAATATGCAGCTGCAGGGGATAGGGGGCAGAGGAAAATGTCTAAAAAGTCTCAGAGACCTGGGATGCAAGCAGCATCCAGGACTCAATGGGGATAATATTAGCTGAAATGTCCAACAGTGGGGAAGTGGAACCTGAAGAGATCACCTCCAGTAGTTATACGGGGCCCCCATTGAAGGGATGGGGCCACCCACCCAACTTCAAAATTTTTCACCCAGAATTGTTCCTGTCTAAATGAAATGCAGAGATAAAACTGGAGCAGAGACTGAAGGAAAGACCATCCTGTAAGTATTTGGGATTCATCCTTTGTGCAGGCACCTAACCCTGACACTTACTAATGCCAAGACAGGAGCTTAGCATGACTATACTCTGAGAGACTCTACCAGTAGCTGACTGAGATAGATGCAGATACTTACAGCCAACCATTCAACTGAGGTCAGGGACCCCTATGGAAGAGTTAGGGAAAGGGTCAAAAGAGCTGAAGGAGATGGCAACCCCATAAGAAGAATAACAGTATGCTGTCCTCTATGAGGCCCTACCTGCAGTTGACTGAACCAGATGCAGACAAACACAACCATTAGAGTGAAGTTGGAAACCCCTATGGTTGAATTAGGGAAAGGATTGAAGAAGCTGAAGGGGAGGGCAACCCCTCAGGAAGACCAGCAGTCTCAGCTAACCAGGACACCTGATAGCTCTCAGAGACTGAGCCATCAACCAGGCAGCATCCAAGGCTGGTCCTAGTCCCCCACCCCCACCCCCACATCCCTGGCACATATGTAGCAGAGGACTGCCTGGTCTGGCCTCAGTGGAAGAAGATGCCTAGAGAAACTCGAGGCCTAGAGAGGGGAGGCCTAGTGTGAGGGAGCACCCTCTCAGAGGCAAGGCGAAGGAGGAATGGAATGAGGCACAGTGGGAGGTGGACCAAGAGAGAGGTAATGACTGGACTGTAAAAAAAAAAGTAATTTGAAATAAAAAGCTAACAGAAAAAAAAAAGAATATATATGGAATATATGGAATATATTTCATACATGATATATATCACATTTTAAATTTATTTACTATAGTGCACCCATGCAGTTTTCTAGTCATTGTGGACAAAAAGAAATGAAGGCAAGAGTTTTCTCCTCTTGGACCTAGCATCCTAAAGCAGAATGTGACAAATACCACCATAATGGAACAGGTGATATAGAACAATGTAGAGAGAGTTCCTTCTGCTTCTAGGATGTTTCTGTGAATCAAGGCTGGGGGCAAGACCTATAGCTATGAGGAAATAGAAACCGTTAAAGGTTTTTGGAAAGTTCTATTAGCAAGTAGCAACCTGTTGACTGCAGGAAATGCAAAAAAAGAAAGTTAGTGATGGAATACAGATTCTTGGTTGATTTAGAGACAGAATAAGCAAAATGATCCCAAAGAATATCTGAGAAAACTAAATGAGGATCCATATTCAGAATATCTAATATAGCACAACTCATGTAGTTCTATGGGAAACTGATTAATAGATAAACATTGAAATTAATGATGAATTTAGCTGAGTCCTTCCCTTGAAAGGGTGGGAGATTACAACCTCAATAACTAGACAACTTAATTGAATAGTCTTTGGTGAGGAAAGTTTTCTCTTCAGACCAATGCTTCTTAAACCCAAACTCAAAAACATCTGAAATATTTTCAAGGCTCTTTATTCTATTTTCCCATTTCTCTTTACTTCCCAAAATAGGAATATATCATTTACAATTATTGGATATTCTCCTAGAGAACATGTTTATAGATGTAACCACAATTTCTCTCTCAAAAGTTCAACTATCATAATATATTACATGAATTATGCAGAGAACTGTGGTGACTTGATTAAAGTAAGAAATTTATTTTATTGGGCCCTTCTTGTTGCTGCCTCACAGTGAGCTGAAACAGAGCCCCAGAAGCGACTTCAGGCCTGAGACCTGAGGTAAGACCAACTTTCCTGCTCCAAGTGTCCTGCCTGGTGGACTCAGGACACACAAAGGCAAAATTCCTCTGGGACCGGACACTTCCAGTTTCTAACTGGAGCCTGAACCTCGGTGATCCCAGCCCACAGATCCCTGCTCCCAAACCCTGTGAGAGAGCTCATTGCCCAGACAGGTAGGCACTCCTGAGACTGCAGGGCAGGAGAGACCGACAATACTGCCCACCCCTGCCCACCTCCCTGGACCAAGAGGAAACTGTATAGGGCCTCTGGGCACAGGAAGATAGGGGCACTCAAGCTGTAGGAACACTGGAGTCAAGACTGCACCTGGATCCGAAAGGACCCAGTCGAAGAGCTCCCTGCACCGAAATACCTTGGGAGAGAGAGCTAGACCTTCAGAGGGGCAGACATGCATGGGAAGCCAGAGGAGACTACTTCCTGCCCACATTTCTGACTCTAGAGGAAAACACCTAGGGCCATCTGGATCCCCTGTGCATAGAGACACAGGAAAAGTGGGGCAGGCACTTCTGGTTGCTGCCCTCAAACAGAGAGCTGAAACCCACCCCCTAGGAGCAACTTCAAGCCCGAGACCAGAGGTAAGACAAACTTTTCTGCCTCAAGTGACCTGCCTGGTGGACTCAGGACACAGGCCCACAGGAACAGCTGAAGACCAGTAGACGAGAACAATGACATGCCTGAAAGCAGAACACTCTGTTCCCATAACTGGCTGAAAGTAAACAGGAAAACAGGTCTACAGCACTCCTGACACACAGGCCTACAGGATGGTCTAGCCACTGTCAGAAATAGAAGAAAAAGGTAACACCAGAGACAACCTTATGGTAAGAGGCAAGCACAGGAACCCAAGCAACAGAAACCAAGACTACATGGCTTCATCGGAGCCCAATTCTCCCACCAAAGCAAACACTGAATATCCAAACACACCAGAAAAGCAAGATCTAGATTTAAAATCACAATTGATCATGATGATGAAGGACATCAAGAAAGACATAAATAGCCCCCTTAGAGAAATGCAGGAAAACACAAATAAACAAGCAGAAGCCTATTGAGAGGAAACACAAAAATCCCTGGAAGAATTACAGAAAAACACAATCAAACAGGTGAAGGAATTAAAAAAGGAACTAGAAGCAATACAGAAAGCACAAACGGAAGGAACCCTGGATATAGAAAACCAAAGGAAGAGACAAGGAGCCACAGTTATCAGAATCACCAACAGAATACAAGAGATAGAAGACAGAATCTCAGGAGCAGAAGATTCCATAGAAATCATTCACAAAACTGTCAAAGATAATGTAAAACATTACATTACTCTCCCAAAACATACAGGAAAACCAGGATACAATGAGAAGATCAAACCTAAGGATAATAAGTATAGAAGAGAGTGAAGACTCCCAACTCAAAGGACCAAAAAATGTCTTCAACATAATCATAGAAGAAAACTTCCTGAACCTAAAGAAAGAGATGCCCATAAACATACAAGAAGCCTACAGAACTCCAAATAGATTGGACCAGAAAAGAAACTACTCCTGTCACATAATAGTCAAAACAACAAATGCACAAAACAAAGAGAGAATATTAAAAGCAGTAAGGGAAAAAGGTCAAGTAACATATAAAGGCAGACCTATCAGAATCACACCAGACTTCTCACCAGAGACTATGAAAGACAGAAGATCCTGGACAGATGTCATACAGACCCTAACAGAACACAAATGCCAGCCCAGGTTACTGTATCGTGCAAAACTCTCAATTAACATAGATGGAGAAACCAAGGTATTCCATGACAAAACCAAATTTACACAATATCTTTCTACAAATCCAGCCCTACAAAGGATAATAAATGATAAAGCCCAAAACAAGAAGGCAAGCTACACCCTAGAAAGAGCAAGAAATTAATTGTTTTGCAACAAAACAAAGAGAAGACAAACACACAAACATAATCTCACCTCCAAATATGAATATAACATGAAGCAACAATAACTATTCCTTAATATATCTCAACGTCAATGGACTCAATTCCCCCAATAAAACGACACAGATTTAAAAATTAGATATGCAATAAGGAACCAAAAATTTTGCTGACTACAGGAAACACACCTCAGAGACAAAGACAGACACTACCTCAGAGTGAAAGGCTGGAAAAAACTTTCCAAGCAAATGGTCTGTAGAAGCAAGCTGGAGTAGCCATTCTAATATCGAATAAAACCAATTTTCAACCAAAAGTTATCAAAAAAGATAAGGAAGGACACTTCATATTCATCAAAGGAAAAATCCACCAAGATGAACTCTCAATCCTAAATACCTATGCTCCGAATACAAGGGCACCTACATACATAAAAGAAACCTTACTAAAGCTCAAAGCACACATTGCACCTCACAGAATAATAGTAGGAGATTTCAACACCCCACTTTCATCAATGGACAGATCAGAGAAACAGAAATTAAATAGAGACATAGACAGACTAAGAGAAGTCATGAACCAAATGGACTTAACAGATATTTATAGAACATTCTATCCTAAAACAAAAGGATATACATTCTTCTCACCACCTCATGGTACTTTCTTTAAAATTGCCCATATAATCCAACATAAAACAGGCCTCAACAGATACAGAAAGATAGAAATAATCCCATACATCCTATCAAACCACCATGGGCTAAAGCTGGTCTTCAACAACAATAAGGGAAGAACGCCCACATATACATGGAAGTCGAACAATCCTCTACTCAGTGATAACCGGGTCAAGGAAGAAATAAGGAAAGAAATTAAAGACTTCTTAGAATTTAATGAAAATGAAGGTACAACATGCCCAAACATATGAGACAAAATGAAAGATGTACTAAAAGGAAAACTCATACATTTGAGTGCGTGCAGAAAGAAACAGGAGATAGAATATATCAGGAGCTTGATAGCACATGTAAAGCCTCTAGAACAAAAAGAAGCAAACCCACCCAGGAGGAGTAGAAGGCAGGAAACAAGCAAACTCAGAGCTAAAATCGAACCAAATAGAAACAAAAAGGGACTATACAGAGAATCAACAGAACCAAAAGCTGATTCTTTGAGAAAATCAACAAGATAGAAAATCCTTAGCCAGACTAGCCAGAGGACACAGAGAGTGTTTCCAAATTAACAAATTCAGAAACGAAAAGGGAGACATAACAACAGAGCCAGAGGAATTTAAAAAAAATCATCAGATCCTACTGCAAAAGCCTATATTCAACAAAACTTGAAAATCTGGAGGAAATGGACAATTTCCTAGACAGATACCAGGTACCGAACTTGAATAAGGAACAGATAAACTACTTAAACAACCCCATAACTCCTAATGAGATAGAAGCAGTAATTAAAAGTCTCCCAACCAAAAAGTGCCGAGGTCCAGACGGGTTCAGTGCAGAATTCTATCAGACCTTCATAGAAGACCTCATACCAATACTATCCAAAGTATTCCACAAAATTGAAACAAATGGAGCATTACCGATTTCTTTCTATGAAGCCACAATTACTCTCATCCCTAAACCACACAAAGACCTAACAAAAAAAAGAACTTCAGACCAATTTCCCTTATGAATATCGACACAAAAATACTAAATAAAATTCGTGCAAACCGAATCCAAGAACACATCAAAACAATCATCCACCACGATCAAATAGGCTTCATTCCATGGATGCAGGCATGATTTAATATACAGAAAACCATAAACGTAATCCACTATATAAACAAACTGAAAGATAAAAACCACATGATCATTTCATTAGATGCTGAGAAAGCATTTGACAAAATTCAACACCCTTTCATGATAAAAGTCCTGGAAAGAACAGGAATTCAAGGCCCATGCCTAAACATAGTAAAAGCCATATACAGCAAACCAGTCACCAACATTAAACTAAATGGAAAGAAACTTGAAGTAATCCCACTAAAATCAGGGAATAAACAAGGCTGCCCACTCTCTCCCTACTTATTCAATATAGTCCTCGAAGTCCTAGCCAGAGGAATCAGACAACAAAATGAGATCAAGGGGATACGGATTGCAAAGGAAGAAGTCAAAATATCACTATTTGCATATGATATGATAGTATATTTAAGTGATCCCAAAAGTTCTACCAGAGAACTTCTAAACTTGATAAACACCTTCAGCAAAGTGGCTGGGTATAAAATTAACTCAAATAAATCAGTAGCCTTCCTCTACACAAAAGAGAAACAAGCTAAGAAAGTAATTAGGGAAACGACACACTTCATAATAGTCCCAAACAATATAAACTACCTCGGTGTGACTTTAACCATGCAAGTGAAAGATCTATATGATAAGAAATTCAAGTCTCTGAAGAAAGAAATTGAAGACCTCAGAAGAAGGAACGAAGTCCCATGCTCATGGATCGGCAGGATTAATATAGTAAAAATGGCCATTTTACCAAAAGCGATCTACAGATTCAATGCAATCCCCATCAAAATTCCAATCCAATTCTTCAGAGAGTTGGACAGAACAATATGCATATTCATCTGGAATAACAAAAAACCCAGGATAGCTAAAACTATCCTCAACAATAAAAGGACTTCGTGAGGAATCACTATCCCTGAACTCAAGCAGTATTACAGAGCAATAGTGATAAAAACTGCATAGTATTGGTACAGAGACAGACAAATAGACCAGTGGAATAGAATTGAAGACCCATAAATGAACCCACACACCTTTGGTCACTTGATTTTTGACAAAGGAGCCAAAACCATCCAATGGAAAAAAGACAGCATTTTCAGCAAATGGTGCTGGTTCAATTGAGATCAGCATGTAGAAGAATGCAGATCGATCCATTCTTATCAGCCTGTACAAAGCTTAAGTCCAAGTGGATCAAGGACCTCCACATCAAACCAGACACACTCAAACTAATAGAAGAAAAAGTGGGGAAGAGTCTCGAACACATGGGCACTAGAGAAAATTTCCTGAACAAAACACCAATGGCTTATGCTCTAAGATCAAGAATCGACAAATGGGATCTCATAAAACTGCATAGCTTCTGTAAGGTAAAGGACACTGTTGTTAGGACAAAATGACAACCAACAGATTGGGAAAAGATCT
Source organism: Rattus rattus (assembly GCF_011064425.1). Classification (NCBI taxonomy): domain Eukaryota; kingdom Metazoa; phylum Chordata; class Mammalia; order Rodentia; family Muridae; genus Rattus; species Rattus rattus. The sequence continues at coordinate 116,375,602 of NC_046160.1, read as the reverse complement.
TTACCAATCCTACAACTGATAGAGGGCTTATATCCAAAATATACAAAGAACTCAAGAAGTTAGACAGCAGGGAGACAAATAACCCTATTAAAAAATGGGCTTCTGAGCTAAACAAAGAATTCACAGCTGAGGAATGCTGAATGGCTGAGAAACACCTAAAGAAATGTTCAACAAATCAAAACAACCCTGAAATCAAAACAACCCTGTGAGAATGGCTAAGATCAAATACTCAGGCGACAGCAAATGCTGGCGAGGATGTGGAGAAAGAGGAACACTCCTCCATTGTTGGTGGGATTGCAGACTGGTACAACTATTCTGGAAATCAGTCTGGAGGTTCCTCAGAAAATTGGACATTGCACTACCTGAGGACCCAGCTATACCTCTCTTGGGCATATACCTAAAAGATTCCCCAACATATAAAAAAGACACGTGCTCCACTATGTTCATAGCAGCCTTATTTATAATAGCCAGAAGCTAGAAAGAACCCAGATGCCCTACAACAGAGGAATGGATACAGAAAATGTGGTACATCTACACAATGGAATATTACTCAGCTATCAAAAACAATGGCTTCCTGAAATTCATAGGCAAATGGTCGGAACTGGAAAATATCATCCTGAGTGAGGTAACCCAATCACAGAAAAGCACACATGGTATGCACTCATTGATAAGTGGATATTAGCCCAAATGCTTGAATTACCCTAGCTGCACAGAACACATGAAACTCAAGAAGGATGATCAAAATGTGAATGCCTCACTCCTTCTTTAAAAGGAGAACAAGAATACCCTTGGCAGGGAATAGGGAGGCAAAGATTAAAACAGAGGCAGAAGGAACACCCATTCAGAGCCTGCCCCACATGTGGCCCATACATATACAGCCACCAAACTAGATAAGATGGATGAAGCAAAGAAGTGCAGTCAGACAGGTACCAGATGTAGATCTCTCCTGAGAGACACAGCCAGAATACAGCAAATACATAGGCGAATGCCAGCAGCAAACCACTGAACTGAGAACGGGACCCCCGTTGAAGGAATCAGAGAAAGGACTGGAAAAGCTTGAAGGGGCTCAAGACCCCATATGTACAACAATGCCAACCAACCAGAGCTTCCAGGGACTAAGCCTCTACCCAAAGACTAGACATGGACTGACCCTGGGCTCCAACCTCATAGGTAGCAATGAATATCCTATTAAGAGCACCAGTGGAAGGGAAAGCTCTTGGTCCTGCCAAGACTGAAACCCCAGTGAACGTGATTGTTGGGGGGAGGGCAGTAATGGGGGGAGGATGGGAAGGGGAACACCCATAGGAAGGGGAGGGTGTTAGGGGAATATTGGCCTGGAAACCGGGAAGGGAATAACAATTGAAATGTAAATAAGAAATACCCAAGTTAATAAAGATGAAAAAAATGAGACCTAGTAGATTTTGTTTTTTATTTTTCTTATTAACATAGATAAAATTCAATCAAAGAAGACTTTTATTCCAAGTAAGAATAACTAATCCAGCATAAAATTTATTGGAAGTACAATAAATTCCATCTGTGACTTTTCTTGCATCAAAATCCTGTCAATTCTATTAGTAACAATTTGTCTTTTTAGCCAATAATTTTATTTAAGTTTTCTTAATAGAGATATAGACAAATTTTCACTTTATTCTCTACCTGAAACATGACTTCTTATGCATTTATCAAGATGCATTGTTCCAAACTCCATCATTTGTTCGATATTAACGAAGCATAGTGGTCAAAGTCAAAATACTTAACAACTATTGTGTCATGGCAACAACAAATCAGAACACACCACTAAGTATTCAGACTCAGCCACAAGCAATGGTTGCCTTGCACATATCAGTCAATATTGGGCATGTATCCTACTGAAGCTACTAGGAATCACTGTCATCCAAGAAAAGTTTTGACTGACTCATCTTTCAGTTTTGATGTAAAAATTTATCATGAAGTTCTTCAGCATAGAAAACTGGAACTTTAGTGGTCTATACCTTATGTCTCTTGCTTACAGTGTCTTATCTTTAGAAACCCCTGACCTTATGACTGAACCTGTAGAAAACATAGCTGATATATCTTTAGATAATAGTTCAATAATCAATACTTTGCTAAGTTTATTTCTGTTGCTATGATAAACAACATGACCAGAGCCAACTTAGAAAAATAATTATCTGGCTTATACTTTCTGACCACAGACCATCATTGAGGGAAGTCAGGGCAGGAATTCAAACAGAAGCAGAGTCAGGAATCATTGAGGAACATTGCTTACTGGTTTACTACCTCTGGCTTGCTCAACTTTCTTACATAAGCTGGGCCTGCATGCCTAGGGATAGCACCACTCACAGTCATCTGGGCCTTCCTACATCAAATAGCAATCAAGAACTCACAGACACGGCAATAGACTAGTCTGATCAAGGAACTGTTTCAGTTGAGGTCTCTTCATTCCAAATAGGCCTCAGTTTGTGTCAAGTTGACCACAGAACCTATTGCAGGATTATTCTAAAACTAATCCACATTGAATCCCATTGGAAATCCCTTTCCTCTTGAAATTGTCTCTCTGTATGGAGTCAGTATCAGGGGATTTCTCATATTCATATACGTCTGTGACTTCTCTCTATTTTTCATCTGTACTATGCGTACTTCTAAGAAAGATGTATTTTTCTCTACTAGTGACCTCATCCAAAATAGTCCAACAAAGTTGGTTTTTCTCCTGTTTCATATTTTCACAGCTGGATATCAACACCAAATCATGCCATTGAAATTCCACAAAATGTAGAATTTTGTCCATCTCTCACCATCTTACATCCAGACCTGGTTTTGCAATCTTCAATCAGTTAATTACTTTACATACATTCATTCATTTGATCAGCAGTGAGCACTGTCACTGAGCTGCTAACTGATGACAAAGGAAATAAGGGACGTCTGGTTTCTACTATCATGAAGAAAAAGATTAGGGATGATGTCTAGATTTTTTTTAATTCTCATCTTACATGAAAATTTATGAAGTTTGAACTGGAAACATAGGTGAAGCCATTTTGTAAACTGTGTGGCACACCATTTTTCTAATAATATACATGTTTATCATCTTCTTTCTCAATATTATAGGTGAAAAGACCATATGTCATCCATCTAGACAAAATGCCTTACAACTCATTTATGATTGAGAGATGCTCATTAGTAAAAAGAGAATAAATGAATGCTGAAGTGAAAAATACCTAATTATGATAAATTATCTCCTTTGAGAAATATATATTTAAAAAATATATTTTATATTTGACACATATATGTATGTGTGTAATTATGTGTGATGACTAGTCTCAGTTGTCAACTTGACTATATCTTGAATCAACTACAATACAGAAAAGGAAGGAACACTATGATCTGGATCTTGAGGAAGGAAAACACAGGTTTTTGATCCAGATCTTGAGGTGGATGACATGCCTTTAATCCAGATCTTGAGACACACCATTGATCTTGGAGACCCAGAAGGAAGAGGTTGTTTGTTCTTTGCCTGTTTGCACTCACTTTACTAGAACATCCATTGGAGCCTACTTCTTCAGGATTCCAGCTTATACAGACAACCAGTTGAAATATCCAGCCTCAGGGGACTGAGCAACTACTAGATTTTTGGACTTTCCATTCAAAGCTGACCATTGCTGGATTAGTTGGACTGCAACCTGTACATCATAGATAGATGACAGACAGACAGACAGAAAGACAGACAGATGAATGGATGGATATTTGGAACCAGAAGTGGTTCTAGAGGAACAAAAGTATGAGAATAAATCCTTTAATTATCTGGAATAGGCTTTATAACTTACCAGTACCTTCAAATTTACCAGCACCTTCAGCTACTGAAACTTCTCAGTCTCTCTCTCTCTCTCTCTCTCTCTCTCTCTCTCTCTCTCTCTCTCTCTCTCTCTCTCTCTATTGGAGAGTATTGAAAGTCCACAGTAAAAACTATATTAAAACAAAACAGGTAAATTCCTTTGATTATTTTGATCCAAAAATTGGGGGTGACAACAGATTTGGCAAGCTGCTATGTGAAACTTTTGACAGTTTGGAGGGAAATAAGAAAAATGGTTCTGCTGGGTGGTTACTCTTAGCATCTCTGAATAAATTAATAAAGGACAAGAATGAGCTCCATAAGAAAATTAACTAGCTAAAGATACAAATAAACAATCTAAAGATTTCTTAATGTGCCCTTGAAAAGAATCTTCTCTCCATCAGCCATAGAGCTCGAGTTGCCCTTAGTATAAGATTGGCTAAATTACATCAAAAATTCAAGTCTCAGCCATAGAGGGTGTCAGCAGTTAACGTAAGGACATTAGTAGGCAAAGAATGGGATCCTATAACTTGTGGTGGAGATTCATGGAAGGACACTAGTAAAGCTGAGGATTTTGAGCTCCTATATTTTCAAGAGTTCACCTTACCTGAAGAAGTAGTACCCTTAGCCTCACCCCTTCAAATATTGCCCTTTTCACCAGAGGAAATTAATCTTTCAAACCAGCAGTGACTTTCTGTGAAGGAAATGCCAGGTAATACAATACTGATGCCCCTAAAACCCACCAATAGTTGCCTCTAGATCTGTAAGCAAACTCAATGCAAAGGAGGCTCCTAGAGGGGAAGTAGAAGGTGTAGTCCATGAGGAAATGTGCTACACTACTAAGGAGCTTAATGAATTTGTTATTATCAATGTGGGAATTGATTTTAAGGGTGTGAGATAGTGTGAGAAGGAACATAAAACTAGATCACACTGTTTACTGATCTGGACCCTCTCAGTGGAGATTCTAGGTTTAAAAAAGCTTGCACAGTTATAAAGGGATCTCAAAACTTTGTTTGAATGGTTAGCTGAAGCATTTATCCAAAGATGGCCTATGAAATAGAATTAGAGCCTGATAGTCCTTGGCTTAGTGCTATTGAAGGAATTTTAAGACTCAGGGAAATGGTAATACTAGAGTAGCTGGGAATGCTGTGTAAAATCTAATCCTCCACAATGGGAAGGCCCATAAAACATGCCTTTCAGAAATCCTATAAGATGTAAAATGGTAAGAGGGACACCAGTACATTTGAAGAGTTTTGTTTTCACCCTTTTCGTTGTACCAGACCTTACCGACTGGAGCCACTGCTTGAATGGGTGAATTAAATGCAATGGGTTTAATTGGGCCCCAAGGTAGCAGAGGCCAGTTGGTAGTTTTGGATTGCCAGACACAAGGTGATCATAGTTACCACAATAGGCAGCACAGACAAAACAACATTCATAATGACCTAACCTGCAGTGTCCAGCACAGGCAAGGCAATTTTATAATGACATGACTTGTATGAACCTTTGCTACAGGTTTATCTATTGTGATGTTTCCAGGCATGTAATATATAAGAAGCCTACTGCATTTCTGTTTTATCTGTATGAACAGAATTTTTTTTCAAATAAATGAAAGAAAGACTACATTGAATCATGGCAAAAAACATTTTTGTTTTGGCCAGTGAATCAATTTCCTGGCTTAAGCTACTATGTAAACCCAGATCCCCGTGAATGAAGGGGTACCAAGTTTCCCTTGAGGAAGGAACTTGATAAGATACCTGAAAAAAATTTACTGTTAGCCTTTTTCTAGTTCTTCCTTAGAGGGACCTGCAATCTTTTACAAGGGTAACTGTACACTGGGGGAAAAGAAATAATCAGACTTTCTAGAGTCTATTGGATACTAGTTCTGAAGTGATGCTGATTCCAGGAGATCCCAAGAAGCATTGTGCCCCCCCCCAGTTAAAGTAGAGGCTTGTGGAGAGCAGGTTTATGGAGTTTTGGCTGATATCCAATTCAGAGTAGATCCAGTAAGTTCCCAAACTCATCTGTGGTTATTTCCTCAGTTCCAGAATGCATAACTGGGATGGATATACTTGGAAGTTGGCAGAATTCACACATTGGTTCCCTGACCTGTGGAATGAGGGCTATTGGGGTTGGAAAAGCTAAATGGGATCCTTTAGAGCAGCCTCTGCCAAAGAAAATAGTGAATCAAAAACAGTATTTTACCCCTGGAGAAACTGGAAATTAGTGCCACCATCAAGGACTTGAAAGATACAGGGGTGGTGGTTCCCACCACATCTCCGATTAACTCTCCTGTCTGGTCAGGGCAGAAGACAGATGCACGGAGAATGAGAGTTGACTTTCAAAAACAGAATCAAGTAATAAGTTCTATTGCAGCTGCTGTATCAGATATAGTGCCCTTATTTGAGTGAATTAACCCATATCGTGGTATGCTTATTCTATGGTATACTCTATCAAATGCCTTTTTCTTAGGACTTGTGGATAAGGACCACCTGAATCAACTTGTTTTCAGTCAGCAAGGCCAGAAGTATACCTCTACAGTTTTGCCTCAAGCAAAACTCTCCTGCCCTGTGTCATAACTTAGTTAGAAGGCATCCTGAACATCTGTCTCTTCCACCAAATACCACACTGGTACATTATATTGACAACATTATGCTGAGTAGACCAAGTGAGCAGGAGGTACCAACCACTTTGAACTCATTTTGTGCATCAGAGGATGGGAAGTAAATCCAATCAAATTCAAGGATCTTCTGCCTCAGTGAAATTCGTAGGAATCCAGTGGTGGGTGTTATACAGAGATATTCCTTCTAAGCTATTACACCTGTCTCCTCCCACCACCAAGAAAGAAATAAACACTTAGTGGGCCTATTTGGATTCAGGAGACAGCATATTCCTCATTTGGGTGTGTTATTCCAGACCATATAACAAGAAGGGTCTTGGACAAGTCCAGGCTGCTATGCCAGAGCTCTGCCAGAGTCTGACAAATACAGAGGCCGATGCTTGCAGCCAACCATTGAACTGAGAATGTGTTCCCAATGGAGGAGTTAAAGACTGAAGTAGCTGAAGGGGTTTGCAACCCCATAAGAACAACAATATCAACCAACCAGGCCACCCCAAAAACTCCCAGGGACTAAACCACTATCCCAAGAGTACACAGGGAAGGACCTATGGCTCCATCCACATATGTAGCAAGGGATAACCTTGTCTGGCTCAATGGAAGAAGAGGCCCTTGGTCCTGTCAAGGCTCAATGCCCCAGTGTAGGAGAATGCCAAGGCCGGGAGGTGGGGGGGGGTGGGGGTGGGGAGCACTGTCATAGAAACAGAGGAAGGTGGCATGAGATAGGGGATTTCTGGAGGGGATACTGGGAAAGGGAATAACACTTGAAATGTAAATAAAGAAAATATCCAATAAAAGATGCGACTTCAGCTGAAGAGAAATTTAATAATCAAGTAAATAGGATGGCCCATTCTATGAACAATCAGCCTCTTTTCCAAGTCATTCCTGCCATGGCTCCATAGTCACATGAACAAAATTTTTGTGGGGAGCAGAGATGAGAGTTATGCATGGGCTCAACAAATGAACTTCCACTCACCAAGGCTAGTCTTGATATAGCTGCTGCTGAATGCCATGTCTGCCAAGAGCAGATATAGAGAAATTTTAATTCAGAACCATGTCTTCTCTGGCAAAGGATCAAATACAAATACCTAGGTCTGTGTGATCCTGCTGAAAGGCATATATGCCACACATCTTTAATTCCTCTGGCTGAAGTACAGATATGCCCTTAGTATATATTTTTAATCCCAAACAATTAAGGTAAAGTTAGTTTGTAAAAAGATGTAGCCATGTTGAAAGTGAAGCCTAATTGAGGGGCAGACAAAGTGAAAAATCAGAGAATGATTTGACAGAATGAGTCAGAGATAGAATACACTCAATGCTCACAAGGACAGGAAAGGACGGCTACTTCAAAGAGTGTGTCAGGGCAGGGCAGGGCAGTTCAGTGAGTATAGCTCATTTGAGTTCAGGGAATGTAGTGGAGTTCAGTTCCATTCAGTTTGTGCAGTCAATACAGTTCAGTTTGTCGAATTCAGAGGCGGATATCTCAAGCAGGGCAATTCAGTGACAAGCTGAAAGAAGCCAGTTTGAATCAGTCAGCTTGGAAAAGAATTTTGAGCCAGAAGAACTGAGTTGAACCAGCCAGCCAGAGTTCAGAAAGATCAATCAATCAATCAATCAATCAATAAATTCCTCAGCTTATTTAGCAGTAAGCCTCCAAGACAGCAATTATATCTGGTAAATAAAAGTTACTTTTATGGCAGCAACCAACACTGAGCTCCAGTTGTAGCACCATTCCCTGGGGTGATCAGCCAGCAATCTGATTACTGATTGATCTGATTACTGGGTCACTTCCTTTGTGGAAAGGACATCATTTTGTCCTTACTAGAATACTTATTCTGGTTACGGATTTGTCTTTCCTGCACATAATGCCTCTGCCAAAACCACCATCCATGGACTTACAGAATGCCTTAATCCACTGCCATGGTATTCCACACAGTATGCTTCTCACCAAGGAACTCATTTCACAGCCAGAGAAATGGGACAGTGTGCCCACAATCACTACCATGTTTCCCACCATCCTGAGCAGCTGGTAGAAAGATGGAGCAGCCTTTTCAAGTTACAGTTACAGTGCCAGTGAGGTGGTAGCAGCATAGAGGGCTGTGGCAGTGTTCTTCAGAAGGCAGTGTACTCTTTGAATCAGTATCTGATATATGATACAATTTCTCCCATAGCTAGGATCCATGTGTCCAGGAACCAAGAGACAGAAAAGGTTGCACTCATTGTCACTCCTAGCGATCCACTAGGAAAGTTTTTGTTTCCCGTTCCTGTAACCCTAAGTTCTGCTGGCTTAGAAGTTTTGGTTCCAGGAGAGTTCATTCCAGCAGCCACAACAAAGATTTATTTGAACTGGAAGCTTAGAATTACCCCTGGCCACTCTGGGCTCCTAATGCCCTTAAACCAACAGGCTGAGAAAATAATAACAGTGTTAGGAGGAGTGATAGATCCAGATTACCATGAGGAAATTGGATGGAGGTAAGAAGGACTATGGCTGAAGGGTAGAATGTTATTTAGGACATCTCTTAGTGCTACCATGTCCTGTGATTAAAATCAATGGGAAACAACAACAACCTAATCTAAGCAGAATGACCATGGACACAAACCAATCAGGAATGAAGGTATCGGTCACTCCTCCAGGAAAGAAGCCAACACCAGCTGAGGTGCTTGCAGAGGGTGGAGGAAATACAGAATTGGTAAAAGAAGAAGGGAAATATAAATACATCTGAGGCTACGTGACCAGTTACAGAAACAATGATTATAATTGACATGAGTGCTTCTGCTGTATTTTATTAAGAATACATTTGTCCGGATATTTGTCTTTTATTTCAACTTCTTTATCATATTTAAGTTTGAGATGCTAAAAGGATGTTCCCAAAGGACATTGCCACCTATTCTAAATTTATAATGCATTTGTGGTTACGTGAGGGATGGTTAAATCACATTATGCATTAATATGACCTTATTATTGTTTATGTGTTTGAAGTTGTACATGGAATAGTTATTTCATTTGGACATAAGGAGATATGATTGTGTTTTAAGTTGACAAGGATGAATTGTGATGGTTATTCTCAGTTGTCAACTTGACTGTATCTGGAATGAACTACAATCCGGAAATGGAGGGCACACCTTTGATCTGGCAAAAAGACATAGGTTTTTTACCCAGATTTTGATGTGGATGACAACATGTCTTTAATCCAGATCTTGAGACACAGCCTTAATCTGGGCCATTCCTTCTGCTGGTGACCTACATAAGGACAGTGAAAGGGTTGGTTGTTCTTTACCTGCTTGCACTCACTTTGCCAGCACAGCCATTGGATCCCACTTCTTCAGGATTCCAACTTCTATACAGAAGGCCAGCTGAAACACCCAACCTCATTATCATTCCAATAAACTCCATATATAGAGATGTAGATAGATTAGATGATAGATAGATAGATGATAGATAGATAGATAGATAATAGATGATAGATAGACAGATATGCTAGAGATAGATTCATTCTATAAATTCTGTGACTCTAGAGAACCATTACTGACTAATACAGCATGAATCAAGTTCCCACTTTAGGTTTGTAAAAGTAATTAGAAGTTATTAATCATTTTTCCCATTCCATTGATAAGAATCCATGAATAGACACACCAATGACTCAGTGGCTCAATATTTCACTGAGAAAGAGTCAGTATCATTGAGCTGAAGTAAACCTTGAGTCACCAGCAGTTTGAGTAATGTGAGAAAGAAGAATATGCTACTATTTTGTTTGTTATTTTTAATGAACCCTCTACCTTATGAAGTATCTGGTTTGTTCTTAAGTAGCAACATGAGCATCAGGTGACTGAGAGCATGCTTAGCTTTTACAAACAACATAACACTGATCTTCTAGAAGCAAGGCTTCCCACACAATAGAATGAAGCTATTTGTCAGTGCACATAACAGGACAGAGTGAGGATGTGCCCAAGAAGTCTTATAGTTGACACTAAGAAGAAATAGGTAATGGAATAAATGAACGATTTTTCCTTTTTGTACCTGACAGAATGTTACTATCTAGGTATTAAATATCAATTTGCAATAAAAATATGAAATAATAGCAAGAGAAAATAAACTGTATGAACTACACTTTGAGGCAATACTGATTTCTAAAGCATTCTGTAACCTGGTTATTGCTTTCTAGATTGTTACAAAAATAGCACGATCACTGTATTCTCACTGCCAAAGATATTGGAAAAGCTCAATGAGAGTAAAGGGATTAAAATGACTGATGGGATGTTTACTGTGCAAATCTTAGCTCAACAAATAATGCAATATTACTTCTTTTCACTAATTCATATTTTATGAGAACTATTTTTAAATGTGTTCTTCCTTCTCTGTTGACTTTGATTATACTTAAGAGAGTCTACAGCACTCAGAAAACATTTGTACTTATTTATCTCAGTGAACTTACTAATTTATTTAGCAGAGTATGTCTGGTTTATCTGTATCTACTTCCTGAATACAAAGTAATACTACTTTGATACTTGTAGACTACCTTGACTACATTTATGATAGTATTTGTAATTGCTAATGAGGGACAGATTAGTTCTTACCCATTCTCTAAAAGAAAGAATAGCCTAATTGAATACTTGATGAAAATAATATGTGTATTTACTGTATAACCATTAAACGTTTAAGAGCACTGACTACTCTTCCCAAGGACTTGGGTTCAGGTCCTAGCATGCACATGGTGACAAATCTGTGGCTCCAGATCCAGAAGATTCAGTCTTCTTCTGATCTCCATGGTTACCACATGCAAGTAGTACACTAATATATAAAGTAAAAATAAGTTGATACTTAAACAAGTAAATTCTGACTTATCTCAAACACTGTAAAACACCAAAACTTTGTCTCAACTTTCTAAATGTTCTCAGAAAGGCTTCGTTCCCACTTGGCCTGTAGAAATCAGTCAGCAGACAGACATACCAGGGCTAAGTGAACTTTGAGTATGAGAGTGATTTCTCTGTGTCTATCCTTCCTCAGAGATTTTGAAATGGAAAATCATTGCTGGTTTTGTAGGCTTAAATTTCTGGTTTGAGCTTTTTATACTATAAAACGTCTCAAAATGTGTTTGTATTTTCTACATTGCTTTGGCCTCCCTGTTTCCAGCTTTTTTACAGGCCATGAGTGAGGAATGCAAGAAGGAAAGCAGCACTTTAAAGTAATTGCTATTGAAAGAAATGTCAGCAAAACTTTAAAAGAGGGAAACTAAAAGACATAGCAAAGAAATAATAAAGCCTGTTATTTTGGAGAGATCGAGAAAATTGGTGACAGACCAGTCAAAAGAAGAGGGGGAAGTTTCAAATAATAGCAAAATATTTTAAAAATCTCATAGACGTCAGTTTTGCAAGCAACTAAAAATTTTCCCATCTGAGCTGAAATGAAACAGCCCCTTTGAAGACAAATTATTACAAACTCACAAAGGATTCAGTAAGCCATCTGAGTTTATTCATATCTATTAAATAAATTTAATAAGAATTTGCTACTTTCAACAAAAAAAGCCAGTAGGCCCAGATATCTTCACTGAACTCTACCAAGAACTTTAAAAAAGATACCTATTCTTCACAAATATTTCAGAAAACAGAGGCAGAAGAGTATGAGTCATATAATAAGACTAATGTTAACCTTGTGCCCAAACCAGAAAAAGATGATAAAATTACATAAACCAAACATCATATTCTGCTATGATCATGGATTGAAACACAGTAAAACATTAGCAAATTATTACCAAAATATACATATTTCAATAGTATGCATATATTAGAATTCTCACACCATTTTAATATTTCCAAAATATAAATACTTAGTATCCACCAGCAGTTGAGCATATAATTGTGATACAGAAGCATTTTATAAGACATTGCACAACAATGAGAATAGTGATCTATAAATACATGCAGCAATGTGGATGAAAATCACAAACAATGTCAAATTAGGGAAGACAAACAATATTCTCTGTTGTGGTAAAAATAATAAAGGAATGTTTTCCATCAGTTCCCACGAACCGGATCCACTCGCTCCAGCTGCTACTCTGCCACATGGTCCGCCATCCGTCCACTCCCTGCCGTCGCCCTTTCAGCCGCCCTCTCTATGCGGTCCATGCCTGACACACACGTCGCGTTCTGCGGGCCCTGCGTGTTCTCTACTCAACAGAATCAGATCCGCATGTTCCAACTGCCTCCCAGCCATTTCTTTCACACACTGTCCTCTTTATCCCAGTAAAATCAAAGTTCCGCAAACTTGTAATTTAGCAATTAGATTTACATGTTAAATTCTCAATCCACAATTTATCCACACAATAGATTCACTGCCAATTGATAAAGATAAAAATCACCCATTTAGACAAGATAAACTCGATCTAGTTCACCTAAATCTGAACCATCCTTCTCTATAGACTCATCTTGATCTCCCGCTCCTCCTCCTCCTCCTCCTACTTTCCCCTTCCCCTTCCTCCTCCCCCTCCCCCTCTCCTAGACTTTTTCCCCGCCTACCCTTCCTTCTCACCCAATGATAGGCTTCACGTTATCCTGGACCTGCCTTGCTGCATAATGACATCACCCTACAATTCTCTATTGTTGCATTGATATAAAATACAACAGTTACAATGCATGCTACTATAATTTAGGATTCTGATCAATCTTGAAGGTTGATGGGATAGATAGCGAATGAAAATATTTACTTAGGAGCTTAGACTCTTAGTTTGAGTGGTGGTTATATTAATGTGCTCACTTTGCAAAATGCCCTGAATCTGTACACTTTCGTAAACTTTTTAAAATACATTTTATAGTTACCCCAAAGAGAAAATACTGAGAAAATACTGTATTAGTTATAAGAGATCACACTACCTAAGTTCAAAGCTGAACTTCCAAATTGATTTTATATTCCAAGGGCTACTGTGAGGAGGAAGTAAGGTCAAAAGATATGGAACATGACAAGTTCATAAGTATTAATTTTGAAACCTACATGATAAGATTCAACCTCGTCAGAATTGCCAGTATAGAAAATAAATGACATATTATCCCTTTATAATTACTTTTTGTATTACTTATCCAGAGAATAATTATCTTAAGTGCACTCAACCAAGAGGTCATGTTTTTATGGAACAAGCACCACATGCCATAACTACCAAGCAAATATAAAATGAAATAAGATAAAATAAAATTTGCCTCCTGTGGTCACAAAGAATGCCAATACTATTTTTGTCTGTGTGCCCTAGTGAGAGGATTATCGCCACTGTCAACCTGTCTGTTAATACTGTGCATGGAGAAGGGAGTTTGTTGGAGGTGGGATCTGTATAGAGAAAGAAACTCAGAAGCCTCCAGCAGTGAATTAAGTGGTAGGAGGAAGGATGCATCACAGAGGTAATTTGTAAAGTTCCATGCCTGCAAGCATGAACAAGAAGAATGATGGGCTGCACATGTGTAGAATTTTGTTTTGTCAAGCAAGACTAACCACAAATATAAGAGTGGTATAAAATCTAAAATTAAAAAAAAAATTGTAGCTATTTGGAATGTGTGTGTGTGTGTGTGTGTGTGTGTGTGTGTAATTTAATGTGATAAATAAAATAAATGGAATCATTTTTATCTTACTGAACAAAGACTTTTTTAACCCTGAAATATGATCTGTCCTGGAGAACATTCTGTGAGCGCTCATTTGCTGATGAGTAGAATGTTCTGTACCTGTCTTTTGATCTATTGGTTTCCTTATTGATTTTCAGTCTTCTATTTAGTTTCTAATTTTCTGTATAGATTATCTATCTATTATTAAGTATGTTATTGAAATACCCAAATATTATTATATTTCTGTTTATTTCTCATTTTTGTTCTGGAAATGTTTACTTTATATACTTAGATGCCTTAGTGCTGACACACACACACACACACACACACACACACACACACACACACACACATATACGCTTATATTTTTAGTTGTTTTTCTGTCAACCTGATATTTTATCATTATGCCATTATATAAAATTATTTTTGTCTCCCCATACAATTTGACCTTGACTATTTCATTTGATATAAGTATAACCATGATGCTTTATTTATTTCGAACTATTCTCATGGAGTGTTTTTCTATCACTTCTCTTTCAATTTCTACTTGCTTAAAAAACTAAAGTTAAGCCCTTTTGTAAGTGGTATATCATTGGATATTATTTTGTCTTATTTTAAAGCTTTCATATCTCCATGTCTCTTGACCAGAGAGTCTTATCTATTTACAATTGTAACCATTATTTGATAGTTTCTTTGCCCTTTTAATTAATTCTTAATATAATATATAGTATATTATAGTATATCATATTTTGCACTCCCCAACTCTTCCCATGTGTTCCAAATTTTTCTACCCATCAAATCTCACATTCTTTCTATTTCAAAACAAAAATACAATAAAAAGAAACACAAAAAAAAACTACAAAGTAACCTGGGCTGGCATTTGTGTTCTCTTATGGTCCGTATGACATCTGCCCAGGATCCGCTGGCTTTCATAGTCTCTGGTGAGAAGTCGGGTGTAATTCTGATAGGACTGCCTTTATATGTTACTTGACCTTTTTCCCTTTGGTGTTGGGACTATTATGTGATGGGAGGAGTTTCTTTTCTGGTCCAATCTATTTGGAGTTCTGTAGGCTTCTTGTATGTTTATGGGCAGACTGGTACAACCATTCTGGAATTCAGTCTGGAGGTTCTTCAGAAAATTGGACTTCGAACTGCCGGAGGATACAGCTATACCTCTCTTGGGCATATACCCAAAAGATGCCCCAACATATAAAAAAGACACGTGCTCCACTATGTTCATAGCAGCCTTATTTATAATAGCCAGAACCTGGAAAGAACCCAGATGCCCTTCAGCAGAGGAATGGATACAGAAAATGTGGTATATCTACACAATGGAATATTACTCAGCTATCAAAAACAATGACTTTATGAAATTCATAAGCAAATGGATGGAACTGGAAAATATCATACTGAGAGAGGTAACCCAATCACAGAAAAACACACGTGGTATGCACTCATTGATAAATGGATATTAGCCCAAATGCTTGAATTACCCTAGATGCATAGAACACTAGAAACTCAAGAAGGATGACCAAAATGTGGATGCTTCACTCCTTCTTTAAAAGGGGAACAAGAATACCCTTGGGAAGGGATAGGGAGACAAAGTTTAGAACAGAGGCTAAAGGAACACCCATTCAGAGCCTGCCCCACATGTGGCCCATACATATACAGTCACCAAACTAGGTAACATGGATGAAGCTTCACTCCTTCTTTAAAAGGGGAACAAGAATACCCTTGGGAAGGGATAGGGAGGCAAAGTTTAGAACAGAGGCTAAAGGAACACCCATTCAGAGCCTGCCCCACATGTGGCCCATACATATACAGTCACCAAACTAGGTAAGATGGATGAAGCAAAGAAGTGCAGGCCGACAGGAACCAGATGTAGATCTCTCCTGAGAGACACAGCCAGAATACAGCAAATACATAGGCGAATGACAGCAGCAAACCACTGAACTGAGAACGGGACCCCCGTTGAAGGAATCAGAGAAAAGACTGGAAGAGCTTGAAGGGGCTCGAGACCCCATATGAACAGCAATGCCAACCAACCAGCTTCCAGGGACTATGCCACTACCCAAAGACTATACATGGACTGACCTTGGGCTCCAACCTCATAGGTAGCAATGAATATCCTAGTAAGAGCACCAGTGGAAGGGGAAGCCCTTGGTCCTGCCAAGACTGAATCCCCAGTGAATGTGATTGTTGGGGGGAGGGCGGTAATAGGGGGAGGATGGGGAGGGGAACAACCATATAGAAGGGGAGGGGAAGGAGTTAGGGGGATGTTGGCCTGGAAACCGGGAAAGGGAATAACAATTGTAATGTAAATAAGAAATACCCAATTTAAAAGATCTTTACCAATCCTTCAACAGATAGAGGCCTTATATCCAAAATATACAAAGAACTTAAGAAGTTAGACCGCAGGGAGACAAATAACCCTATTAAAAAATGGGGTTCAGGAAGGGGCGGCGCAGATCTTCCTGGTTGCTGCCACCGCGGAGAGACCATGGGCAGCACCCCGCGAGCGAACTTGAGCCTCGGGACCACAGGTAAGACCAACTTTTCGGCTGCAAGTGACCTGCCTGGTGAACTCAAGGCACAGGTCCACAGGAACAGCTGAAGACCTGTAGAGAGGAAAAATTACACGCCTGAAAGCAAAACACTCTGTCCCCATAACTGACTGAAAGAGAGGAAAACAGGTCTACAGCACTCCTGACACACAGGCCTATAGGACAGTTTAGCCACTGTCCGAAATAGCAGAACAAAGTAACACTAGAGATAATCTGATGGCGAGAGACAAGCGCAGGAACCCAAGCAAAAGAAACCAAGACTACATGGCACCATCAGAGCCCAATTCTCCCATCAAAACGAACATGGAATATCCAAACACACCAGAAAAGCAAGATCTAGTTTCAAAATCATATTTGACCATGATGCTGGAGGACTTCAAGAAAGATGTGAAGAACTCCCTTAGAGAACAAATAGAAGCCCATAGAGAGGAGACACAAAAATCCCTGAAAGAATTCCAGGAAAACACAATCAAACAGTTGAAGGAATTAAAAATGGAAATAGAAGCAATTAAGAAAGAACACATGGAAACAACCCTGGATATAGAAAACCAAAAGAAGAGACAAGGAGCTGTAGATACAAGCTTCACCAACAGAATACAAGAGATGGAAGAGAGAATCTCAGGAGCAGAAGATTCCATAGAAATCATTGACTCAACTGTCAAAGATAATGTAAAAAG
The DNA here is from genome assembly GCF_011064425.1 of Rattus rattus. Lineage (NCBI taxonomy): Eukaryota > Metazoa > Chordata > Mammalia > Rodentia > Muridae > Rattus > Rattus rattus. Next base: position 116,358,343 of record NC_046160.1, on the reverse strand, counting down.
CGGAAAAAGCTACTGGTCCAAAACATACAGGAAATCCAGGACTCAATGAGAAGATCAAACCTAAGGATAATAGGTATAGAAGAGAGTGAAGACTCCCAGCTCAAAGGACCAGTAAATATCTTCAACAAAATCATAGAAGAAAACTTCCCTAACCTAAAAAAAGAGATACCCATAGGCATACAAGAAGCCTACAGAACTCCAAATAGATTGGACCAGAAAAGAAACACCTCCCGTCACATAATAGTCAAAACACCAAACGCACAAAATAAAGAAAGAATATTAAAAGCAGTAAGGGAAAAAGGTCAAGTAACATATAAAGGCAGACCTATCAGAATCACACCAGACTTTTCGCCAGAAACTATGAAGGCCAGAAGATCCTGGACTGATGTCATACAGACCCTAAGAGAACACAAATGCCAGCCCAGGCTACTGTATCCTGCAAAACTCTCAATTAACATAGATGGAGAAACCAAGATATTCCATGACAAAACCAAATTTACACAATATCTTTCTACAAATCCAGCACTACAAAGGATAATAAATGGTAAAGCCCAACATAAGGAGGCAAGCTATACCCAAGAAGAGGCAAGAAACTAATCGTCTTGGCAACAAAACAAAGAGAAGAAAAGCACACAAACACAACCTCACATCCAAATATGAATATAACAGGAAGCAATAATCACTATTCCTTAATATCTCTCAATATCAATGGCCTCAACTCCCCAATAAAAAGACACAGATTAACAAACTGGATACACAACGAGGACCCTGCATTCTGCTGCCTACAGGAAACACACCTCAGAGACAAAGACAGACACTACCTCAGAGTGAAAGGCTGGAAAACAACTTTCCAAGCAAATGGTCGGAAGAAGCAAGCTGGAGTAGCCATTCTAATATCAAATGAAGTCAATTTTCAACTAAAAGTCATCAAAAAAGATAAGGAAGGACACTTCATATTCATCAAAGGAAAAATCCACCAAGATGAACTCTCAATCCTAAATATCTATGCCCCAAATACAAGGGCACCTACATACGTAAAAAGAAACCTTACTAAAGCTCAAACACACATTGCACCTCACACAATAATAGTAGGAGATTTCAACACCCCACTCTCATCAATGGACAGATCATGGAAACAGAAATTAAACAGAGACGTAGACAGACTAAAGAAGTCATGAGCCAAATGGACTTAACGGATATTTATAGAACGTTCTACCCTAATGCAAAAGGATATACCTTCTTCTCAGCTCCTCATGGTACTTTCTCCAAAATTGACCATATAATTGGTCAAAAAACGGGCCTCAACAGGTACAGAAAGATAGAAATAATCCCATGCGTGCTATCAGACCACCACGGCCTAAAACTGGTCTTCAATAACAATAAGGGAAGAATGCCCACATATACGTGGAAATTGAACAATGCTCTACTCAATGATAACCTGGTCAAGGAAGGAATAAAGAAAGAAATTAAAAACTTCTTAGAATTTAATGAAAATGAAGGTACATCATACCCAAACTTATGGGACACAATGAAAGCTGTTCTAAGAGGAAAACTCATAGCGCTGAGTGCCTGCAGAAAGAAACAGGAAAGAGCATATGTCAGCAGCTTGACAGCACACCTAAAAGCTCTAGAACAAAAAGAAGCAAATACACCCAGGAGGAGTAGAAGGCAGGAAATAAGCAAACTCAGAGCTGAAATCAACCAAGTAGAAACAAAAAGGACCATAGAAAGAATCAACAGAACCAAAAGTTGGTTCTTTGAGAAAATAAACAAGATAGATAAACCCCTAGCCAGACTAACGAGAGGACACAGAGAGTGTGTCCAAATTAACAAAATCAGAAATGAAAAGGGAGACATAACTACAGATTCAGAGGAAATTCAAAAAATCATCAGATCTTACTATAAAAGCCTATATTCAACAAAACTTGAAAATCTACAGGAAATGGACAATTTCCTAGACAGATACCAGGTACCAAGTTCAATCAGGAACAGATAAACCAGTTAAACAACCCCATAACTCCTAAGGAAATAGAAGCAGTCATTAAAGGTCTCCCAACCAAAAAGAGCTCAGGTCCAGACGGGTTTAGTGCAGAATTCTATCAGACCTTCATAGAAGCCCTCATACCAATATTATCCAAACTATTCCACAAAATTGAAACAGATGGAGCACTACCGAACTCCTTCTATGAAGCCACAATTACTCTTATACCTAAACCACACAAAGACCCAACAAAGAAAGAGAACTTCAGACCAATTTCCCTTATGAACATCGACGCAAAAATACTCACCAAAATTCTGGCAAACCGAATCCAAGAGCATATCAAAACAATCATCAACTATGATCAAGTAGGCTTCATCCCAGGCATGCAGGGATGGTTTAATATCGGAAAACCATCAACGTGATCCATTATATAAACAAACTGAAAGAACAAAACCACATGATCATTTCATTAGATGCTGAGAAAGCATTTGACAAAATTCAACACCCCTTCATGATAAAAGTCCTGGAAAGAATAGGAATTCAAGGCCCATACCTAAACATAGTAAAAGCCATATACAGCAAACCAGTTGCTAACATTAAACTAAATGGAGAGAAACTTGAAGCAATCCCACTAAAATCAGGGACTAGACAAGGCTGCCCCCTCTCTCCCTACTTATTCAATATAGTTCTTGAAGTCCTAGCCAGAGCAATCAGACAACAAAAGGAGGTCAAGGGGATACAGATCGGAAAAGAAGAAGTCAAAATATCACTATTTGCAGATGATATGATAGTATATTTAAGTGGTCCCAAAAGTTCCACCAGAGAACTACTAAAGCTGATAAACAACTTCAGCAAAGTGGCTGGGTATAAAATTAACTCAAATCAGTAGCCTTCCTCTACACAAAAGAGAAACAAGCCGAGAAAGAAATTAGGGAAACGACACCCTTCATAATAGACCCAAATAATATAAAGTACCTCGGTGTGACTTTAACCAAGCAAGTAAAAGATCTGTACACTAAGAACTTCATGACACTGAAGAAAGAAATTGAAGAAGACCTCAGAAGATGGAAAGATCTCCCATGCTCATGGATTGGCAGGATTAATATAGTAAAAATGGCCATTTTACCAAAAGCAATCTACAGATTCAATGCAATCCCCATCAAAATACCAATCCAGTTCTTCAAAGAGTTAGACAGAACAATTTGCAAATTCATCTGGAATAACAAAAAAACCCAGGATAGCTAAAACTATCCTCAACAATAAAAGGACTTCAGGGGGAATCACTATCCCTGAACTCAAGCAGTATTACAGAGAAATAGTGATAAAAACTGCATGGTATTGGTACGGAGACAGACAGATAGACCAATGGAATAGAATTGAAGACCCAGAAATGAACCCACACACCTATGGTCACTTGATTTTTGACAAAGGAGCCAAAACCATCCAATGGAAAAAAGATAGCATTTTCAGCAAATGGTGCTGGTTCAACTGGAGGTCAACATGTAGAAGAATGCAGATCGATCCATGCTTATCACCCTGTACAAAGCTTAAGTCCAAGTGGATCAAGGACCTCCACATCAAACCAGACACACTCAAACTAATAGAAGAAAAACTAGGAAGCATCTGGAACACATGGGCACTGGAAAAATTTCCTGAACAAAACGCCAATGGCTTATGCTCTAAGATCAAGAATCGACAAATGGGATCTCATAAAACTACAAAGCTTCTGTAAGGCAAAGGACACTGTGGTTAGGACAAAACAGCAACCAACAGATTGGGAAAAGATCTTTACCAATCCTACAACAGATAGAGGCCTTATATCCAAAATATACAAAGAACTCAAAAAGTTAGACCGCAGGGAGACAAATAACCCTATTAAAAAATGGGGTTCAGAGCTAAACAAAGAATTCACAGCTAAGGAATGCCGAATGGCTGAGAAACACGTAAAGAAATGTTCAACATCTTTAGTCATAAGGGAAATGCAAATCAAAACAACCCTGAGATTTCACCTCACACCAGTGAGAATGGCTAAGATCAAAAACTCAGGTGACAGCAAATGCTGGCAAGGATGCGGAGAAAGAGGAACACTCCTCCATTGTTGAGGTGGGGTTGCAGACTGGTACAACCATTCTGGAAATCAGTCTGGAGGTTCCTCAGAAAATTGGACATTGAACTGCCTGAGGATCCAGCTATACCTCTCTTGGGCATATACCCAAAAGATGCCCCAACATATAAAAAGACACGTGCTCCACTATGTTCATAGCAGCCTTATTTATAATAGCCAGAAGCTGGAAAGAACCCAGATGCCCTTCAACAGAGGAATGGATACAGAAAATGTGGTACATCCACACAATGGAATATTACTCAGCTATCAAAAACAATGACTTTATGAAATTCGTAGGCAAATGGTTGGAACTGGAAAATACCATCCTGAGTGAGCTAACCCAATCACAGAAAGACATACATGGTATGTACTCATTGATAAGTGGCTATTAGCCCAAATGCTTGAATTACCCTAGATGCCTAGAACAAATGAAACTCAAGACGGATGATCAAAAAAAAAAAAAGAACCAAAAAAAAAAATGTGAATGCTTCACTCCTTCTTTAAAAGGGGAACAAGAATACCCTTGGCAGGGAAGAGAGAGGCAAAGATTAAAACAGAGACTGAAGGAACACCCATTCAGAGCCTGCCCCACATGTGGCCCATACATATACAGCCACCCAATTAGACAAGATGGATGAAGCAAAGAAGTGCAGAACGACAGGAGCCGATGTAGGTCTCTCCTGAGCGACACAGCCAGAATACAGCAAACACAGAGGCGAATGCCAGCAGCAAACCTCTGAACTGAGAATAGGACCCCCGTTGAAGGAATCAGAGAAAGAACTGGAAGAGCTTGAAGGGGCTCGAGGCCCCCATATGTAACAACAATGCCAAGCAACCAGAGCTTCCAGGGACTAAGCCACTACCTAAAGACTATACATGGACTGACCCTGGACTCTGACCTCATAGGTAGCAATGAATATCCTAGTAAGAGCACCAGTGGAAGGGGAAGCCCTGGGTCCTGCTAAGACTGAACCCTCAGTGAACTATATTGTTGGGGGGGCGGCAATGGGGGAGGTGGGGAGGGAACACTCATAAGGAAGGGGGGAGGGAAGGGATGTTTGCCCGGAAACCGGAAAGGGAATAACACTCGAAATGTATATAAGAAATACTCAAGTTAATAAAAAAAAAAAAGGAAGAAAAAAAAAGAAATACCCAATTTAATAAAGATGGAGAAAAAAACTACAAAGTAAAGATAAATGACAGAAAACTAATAGGACAAAAATGCCAAAACAAAAGAAAGACTTCATGCACACACACACACACACACACACACACACACACACACATACCATCTCAACAAACAAATAAAAAAAATAACATCATTTCCATTTTGTGTTCCTTAATGATTCCTGAGGGTGTGGCCTGTCCTACAGTGTGGTTGATACACCAGGGTAATTTCTTTGGAAAAACTGATTCTTCCCTTGCTCTGCAGGCAATGATTGCAAATACATTCTTGATAAAGTGTGGGACTTTGTACCTTCTCAGTGCTGAGATTTTTGTCTGGTTTGAACCTGTGAAGTTCTTGTGCATGCTGTCACAAGTCTCCATGAGTTCATATATGTGTTGGTCTGTTGTGTCTGGAAGATGCTGTTTCCAAGGAGTCATCCACACCTCTGGTTCCTACAGTCTTTATTCCTCTCCTTCTGCATAGATATCTGAGTAATGAAAATAGGGGTTTTTTATAAAAACATCCCATGTAAGGATGACTGGTCCAAGGTCTTTCACTTTTGGCACATGGTCCAGTTGCAGGTCTCTGTGACCATTCCAATCTATTGCAAGAGAAAGCTTCTCTGATGAGGTCTGAACAAACACTGATATATGGGTATAGCAGTATGCCATTATGAGTCATTTTATCGCTATGTTCCTTTAACAGAATAATAATATAAAGTTTTTCCCCTAGGCACATGTACTACCTAGTTGTATGATCTTGGCCACTTTAGCAGTATCAGGTATGGGTTTCATCTTTAAGTCCAAGCAAGAATGTTTGATGGCTACAATAACATTTGTATCACTATTTCACCTGTGTATCATATAATATATATGCAGGTCTCTATTATAGGTCACAGAGTTCGTAGCTGGAATGCATACCTTTCTCATCTGGTAGTGTGCAAAGTACTTTTCAGCACCATGAAAACTGTCAGTAAGAATGAAACTTCTAGTTAGATACCAGCTTTATTTCTCCAAGTTTATAACATAAGGAGTTGTGTCTTCAGCTGTAGTGCTTCACCAGTATGCAGAATAATCAATATCTTTGGCAACTGACTGTTTAGTGCAGAATTCTACCAGACCTTCAAAGAAGACCTAATACCAATATTCTTCAAACTATTCCACAAAATAGAAACAAAGAACACTACCCAATTCATTCTATGAAACCACAATTACCCTTATACCTAAACCACACAAAAACCCAACAAAGAGAACTTCAGACCAATTTCCCGCATGAACATTGATGCAAAAATACTCAATAAAATTCTTGCAAACCAAATCCAAGAGCATATCAAACAATCATTCATCATTATCAAGTAGGCTTCATCCCAGGGAGACAGGGATGGTTTAATATGTGAAAATCCATCAACATAATCCACTATATAAACAAACTCAAAAATAAAAACCACATGATCATTTCATTAGATGCTGAGAAAACATTTGGAAAATTCAACACCCCTTCACGTTAAAAGTTTTGGAAAGATCAGGAATTCAAAGCCCATACCTAAACATAGCAAAAAACAACATAAAGCAAAACAGTAGCAAACATCAAACTTAATGCAGATAAACTTGAAGCAATCCCACTAAAATCAGGGAGTAGATAAAGCTGCCCACTCTCTCCCTACCTATTTAATACAGTACTTGAAATCCTAGCCAGAGCAATTAAACAAAAAAAAAAGGTCTAAGAGATACAAATTGGAAAGTAAGAAGTCAAAATATCACTATATGCAGATGATAGGTTAGTATACTTAAGTGACTCCAAAAATTACACCAGAGAATTCCTACAGCTGATAACTTCAGGAAAGTGGCTGGATATAAAATTAAGTCAAATAAATCAGTATCCTCCTTCTACTCAAATGATAAACAGGCTGAGAAAGAAATTAGGGAAATGACACCCTTCACAATAGTCATAAATTATATAAAATACCTCACTGTCACTCTAACCAAGCAAGTGAAAAATCTGCATGACAAGACTTCGAGTCTCTGAAGAAGTAAACTGAAGATCTCAGAAGACAGAAAGACTTACCATGCTCATGTATTGCCAAGATTAATATAGTAAAAATGGCCATCTTGCAGAAAGCAATCTACAGATTCAATGCAATCTTTCTCAAAATTCCAACTCAACTCTTCATAAAGTTTGAAAGAAAAATTTGCAAATTTATTTGGAATAACAAAAAATTAAGGATAGCAAAAACTATTCTCAACAATAAAAGTATTTCTGAGGGAATCATGATCCTCAACCTCAAGCAGTATTACAGAGCAACTGTGATAAAAACTGTATGGTATGGGGACAGAGACTGGCAAATAGATCAATGGAATAGAATTGGAAACCCAAAAATGAACCCACACGCCTATGGTCACTTGATCTTTGAAAAAGGAGCTACAACCATCCAGTCCACAAAAAGCCAGCATTTTCAACAAATGGTACTAGTTCAAATGGCAGTCAGCATGTGCATATCACCTTGTACAAAGCTTAAGTCCAAGTGGATCAAGGATCTCAATATGAAACTGGATACACTGAAACTAATAGAGGAGAAATTGGGGAAGAGCCTTGAACACATAGGCACAGGGGAAATTTTCCTGAACAGAACACCAATGGCTTATGTTCTAAGATCAAGAATTGACAAATGGGACCTCATAAAATTGCAAAGTTTCTGTAAGGCAAATGACACTGTCAATAGGGCAAAATGGCAACCAACAGATTGGGAAAAGATCTTTACTAATCCTACATCCAATAAAGAACTAATATTCAATATACACAAAGAACTTATGAAGTTAGACTCCAGAGAATCAAATAACCCTATTTTTAAAAAATGGGGTACATAGCTAAACAAGGAATTCTCAGCTGAGGAATATTGAATGACTGAGAAGCACCTAAAGAAATGTTCAACATCCTTAGTCATCAGGAAAATGCAAATCAAAACAACCATGAAATTCCACCTCACACCAGTCAGAATGGCTAAGATCAAAAACTCAGGTGACAGCAGATGCTGGGGAAGATGTGGAGAAAGAGGAACACTCCTCCATTGTTGGTGGGATTGCAGACTGGTACAACCATTCTGGAATTCAGTCTGGAGGTTCCTCAGAATACTGGACATTGAACTACCTGAGGACCCAGCTATACCTCTCCTGGACATATACCCAAAAGATTCTTTAACATATAACAAGGACACATTCTCCACTATGTTCATAGCAGCCTTATTTATAATAGCCAGAAACTGGAAAGAACCCAGATGCCCTTCAACAGAGTAATGGATACAGAAAATGTGGTACATTTACTCAATGGAATACTACTCAGCTATGAAAAACAATGACTACATGAAATTCTTAGGCAAATGGATGGAACTGGAAAGTATCATCCTGAGTGAGGTAACCCAATCACCAAAGAACACACATGATATGTATTCACTGATAAGTGGATATTAGACCCAAAGCTCGGAATATCCAAGATACAGTCTACAGACCTCATAAAGCTCAAGAACTTGGAAGACAAAAGAGTTGGTGTTTCAGTCCTTCTTAGAATGGGGAACAAAATAATCATAGGAAAAAATATAGAGACAAAGTGTGGAGCAGAGACTGAAGGAAAGGTCATCCAGAGACAGCCTCACCCAGGGATCAATCTCATATAATGTCACCAAACCCAGACACTATTGTGGATGCTAAGAAGTAAATGTTGACAGGAGCCTGAGAGGCTGCCAGAGCCTGAGAAATGCAGAGTCAGATGCTCTCAACCAACCATTCGTCTGGAAACGGGGCCCAGTGGAGGAGTTAAAGGAAGGGCTGAAGGAGCTAAGGGGGTTTTCAACCCCATAGGAAGAACAATAATGTCAACCAACAAGACCCTCAGAGCTCCCAGAGACTAAACCACCAACCAAGGAGTGCACGTTGCTCCAGTTGCATGTGTAGCAGAGGATGGCCTTATCGAGCATGGGTGAGGGGAGAGGCCCTTGGCCCCATGAAGGCTCAATGCACCTGTGTGGGGGAAGGCCAGGGTGGGGAGATGGGAGGAAGTGGGTGGTTCGTGGGGAACACTCTCATGGAGGCAGGGGGAGAAGGGAAGGGATAGGGAGATTCCAGAGGAGTAATCAGGAAAGGGAATAACATTTGAAATGTAGGTAAAGAAAATATCCAATAAAAAAAATGAAACTCCAGAATAAAAAAAATCTTCCCTATATCATTCCAACTTTTTATGTATACTGCTGATGTAAGCATTACTTAATAATATTAAGTATTATTACATAAAAATTGAAATATACACAAAGTATAAAGATAAAAAACTCCAATGCATTACCAAAAGCACTGATAGAAATTATTGTATAGTTTGTGGCAAAGTTCTTTTTCATTAATTTTTAAATTTTTGGATATTTGGATTTTTTTTTGGATATTTTATGTATTTACATTTCGTATGTTATCCCCTTTCCTTCCTCCCCCATACCCCGTCAGTCCTTCCCCTGCTTCTATGAGGAAGCTCCCACTCCCACCCACCCACTCCCACCTCAACGCTCAGGCATTACCCTACATTGGGGAAATGAGCCTTCACAGGACCAAGGAATTTTCCTCCTCTTGGTGCTGGACACATGTGGCTGGAGTCATGGGTCCCTCCATGTGTACTCACTGGTTGGTGGTTTAGTCCCTGGGAGCTCTGGTGAGGACTGATTGGTTGATATTGTTTGTCTTCCTATGGGGTTGCAAACCCCTTTACCTCCTTCAGTCCTTTCTCTAACTCCTCCATTGGGGTCCCCTTGCTCAGTCCATGGTTGGCTGCAACCATCATCTGTATCAGGAGGGCTCTGGCAGAGCCTCTCAAGGGACACCCATATCTGGCTCCTCTCAGCAAGCATTTTTTCATCTCTGATTGCTAAACAAATATATGATTTTTAAATTATTTACTACGGTCCCCAGCTCTGAAAAAAAGAATAAAAAAATTATTTACTAGTTATTATAAGTAAAATAGTTTTGTACACTTGTTCTCCGTTATACATAAAACCTAGAAAACTGGATTGAATTTATAAACACAAGATGTTAGCTTAATATTTAGGCATTAAGTTAGTTCAGGGTATTCCCAGCCATTCAAAAAGTTGAAGAGGTCACATAGTGGCAAAAAGAATTTAAACATGGGGAAAGTCTAAGAAAAAAGGTATGCCCAGCCCCTTTAGCTTTAGTATTTTATGTTAATCTACTTTTCACTTTGGTTAATGTAATTTAAAAGCTTGTTCTCGTCAATTTCTTTTTCTTTTAGATAATTATGTAAATGATTGCTCAGTTATCTAAAGTACATAATAGAAACGATTGCTAAATATTTAAACACTAATTTTAGAGTGATCGTGGGAGTATCAGAAGTCTTAAAAGGCTGTGAAAAAATTTTGGCTATAAGATTTGTGCAAAGTTCAGCATTTCAATGAGCCTTTATAGACAAAATTTGATTCTCATTAAGATAGAAAATGCATAGCTGGGCAGTGGTGGTACATTACTTTAATCCTAGGATCCGGGGGGCAGAGGAAAGCGTTATCTCTATGATTTGTGGCCAGCATGGACTACAGAGCAAGTTCCAGGATGTCCAAGAGTACACAGAGAAAAAGAAAAGAAAAAAGATGAAAAATGCAGAAATACAGTGCTTGTTAAACAGACTTCTAAAATTTGCTTGATAATGTGTTGAGATCTTTTGTCTTTGTTTGTTTTCCCAGTTGCTCATCTATTGACTGTCAGAAATTACCAAATGCAACTCTATGGGTTTATGTTTCTGTTTTTAATTCTATAATTTCCCTCACATGCCTCAAGTTCTATTATTAGGAATATTCACATCAAACATCTAGTTATTGAGTGAGAGTTCATGTCTTATAATTTTGGTTCATGTCCACAAACTCCTCTGGCAAAAGAGACTTGTTAAACAAAATTTATTATCTGGAAATATGAAGATCAGAATCATGGGAGCAGCACGAGTCGGTCTTCTTTAGATCAGTGTATCTGTTAGGTGGGTGAGCATGCAACCCTTGACTTGTCGAAATGTGTTCCCAGGATAATCAAGTAGTTATTAGCAAGATTGGTCCTTTGTTCTTTGTTGGGTTGAGGGTGCTAATGTCTCAGGGACTGATAGTTTGAACCAACCTTCAATTCCTGGTCTTGTGAACCTCCCCAACACAAAAAGCTTACTTTTAAAAACACACAAACAAAGAAGGGTAGTGAAGCAGTCATAAAAGGAAATCCCATCACTTTTCCCTGTTCTATTAGTTAAATGTTCATCAACATGTCCAGTCGATGCTGATTGGGAGGCTAATACACAGGGTTTAATTCTGAGAGGCAGAAATCATTGCAAGAATGGGTCAAGAGAAAGCAACTGTCATCCACCTGATAAGCTAATCTTTGCCTGTTATTTTACCAATGTCTGTCTATAGCAACAATTAGGTTTGGGATTATATTTTAGTTACTGAAAGCATAATCATTCTTTCCTTTCCATTTACTTTTAACAATTACATTTTTATTTAAAATGATATTTTGCACAAAACCTATAGTTGGGCCTTTCCCTTCGATTATTCTTTTTAATAATTTCTGTTATTTGTAATGTTTATTTCATCATTTTAATAAATTTAATGGAGTTATTAATATCAGTGCATATCCAGGACTGCAATCCAGAGGTGGTTCAGTGAGACAGTGTTTGCTGTGCAAGAATAAGGACTTTAGTCCAGATCTCCAGCATATGTATCAAGGCTGGGCATGTCAGTGCATGTCTGTGACACCAGCACAGGGATTAGCATGACAGGGGAGAAAGACAGATCAAGTGGACTCACTGGCACCCTGTCTAGCTGAAATGACAAGATCCAGTTTCAGTGAGAAACCCTGTTACAAAAAACAAAATGAAGAGTTTTAGAGAAAGACACTGAATGTTGACTTCTGACATTCACATGCATTCAAATGCTTCCCCAACTACTACCACACCACCACATACACGAATACCACCACCATAACACAGGCACTGTGCAACATCACAAGAACAAACCGTACAACAGTGCCACCACCATACAAGTTGACTTTCTTTTCTCCTTTATTAGCCTACCTCTGAAGTCCTTGTAGTCCTTTTTAATTTTCAATATCATATTTTTTGGATAGGAAAAACAACTACACAATAAACAGATATCTATATGTAACATATCAAATGTAACATAATCAATTCTCTAGGCATCTACTACCCTATGAGGCTATCCCTTGTTATTTAACATTTTTTTAGTCATCCTATTGTTAAGGTTTGTTCCTTTGCTGTGTGTTGTGATGCTAATACTGGCCCCCAAGATCTGGTTGCTGCAAGGACAAGAGAATCCTCACACCAAGTGATGCTATGTGACCTTGTTCCTTAATTTAAAACTATTGGTTGAATAAAGATGCCGACACCCTATAGCTGGGCAATAGAGGGATAGGTGGGGTCAGGAGAGTAGAGATGAGGTAGAGAAAGGGGAAAATGCCAATGGGATAGGTGAATCATAAAAACATGATGATGAAGACTGATCAATTGAAGTTAAGAGTGGCCCAGATGTAACATGGCAAGTTATAACTCGGGTTATTGATAGGGAAGTACATACTAATAGCTTAGAAGGTAGATATCTGTCCAACTCTAGTGCTTTAAAGGCTTATTATAAATACAAAACTCGTGTGTCTTTCATCTGGGAACTGGATGATCAAAGGCACTGAAGGGACCTTTGATTGAAATTAAATATTTAATACAACATTCTAAAACTGTCCTCTCCTATACAGGGAGAGAGATTTCTAAGGGTACGACTGGGAAGAGAAGAGGACCATAGTAGGGGACAATCAGGATGTAAAGTGAATAAATAAATTAATTAAAAGATTATTAATTCTCAGACAGTCACAAACCAATATTATTGCAATGAATTCCTAGTTTATTTTTTATTTTTTTCTGTTTATTTCTTTTATTTACTTCAACTGTTATTCCCTTTTCCGGTTTCCTGGACATAAGCCCCCTATCCCATACCCCTCCCCTTCTTTTATAAGGGTGTTTCCCTCCCCATCCACCTTCCCTTCCCACCCCACCCCCGACATTCCCCTACACTGAGGGGGTCCAGCCTTGGCAGGACCAAGGGCTTCTCCTTCCATTGCTGCAAAACAAGGCTGTCCTCTGCTACATATGCACCTGGAGCCATGGGTCAGTCCATGTCTACTCTTTTTTTTTTTTTTTTGAGCTTTTCCATATTTTTATTTTTTTAATTTTTTATTAGATATATTTCTTTACTTACATTTCAAATGTTATTCCCCTTCCTGGCTTCATGTCTATAAGCCCCATTCCCTCCCTCCCCCCCCCCATACAGGTATTCCCCTATACATCCCCTCGTTGCCCCCCCCATCCCCCTGCATTGGGAGTCCAACCTTGGCAGGACCAAGGGCTTCCCCTTCCACTGGTGCCCCAACAAGGCTATTCTCTGCTACATATGCAATTGCAGCCCTGGGTCAGTCCATGTATAGTCTTTTGGTAGTAGACACATCCAAAGCATGTCCTTCAACTCTTTCAATCCTTTCTCTCATTCTTCCAATGGGGATCCCATTCTTGGTTCAATGGTTTGCTGTTAGCATTCACCATTGAATTTGACATGCACTGGCTGTGACTCTGAAGAGACATCTATATCCAGCTTCTGTCAGAATGCACTTCTTAGCTTCATCAATCTTATCTAGCTTTGGTGGCTGTACATATATGGGCCCCATGAGGGATAGGCTCTGAATGGCCGTTCCTTCAGTCTCTGCTCCAAATTTTACCTCCATATCCCCTCCTATGAATATTTTTGCACCCCTTTTAAGAAGGAGTGAAGCATCCTCACATTGGTCCTCCTTCTTCATGAGAGTCATGTGGTCTGTGGATTGCATCTTGGGTAATTTGAGCTTTTGGACTAATGTGAGTGCACACCATGTATATTTTTCTGTGATTGGGTTACCTCACTCAGGATGATATTTTCTAGTTCAATCCATTTGCCTATGAATTTCAGGAAGCCATTGTTTTTGGTATCTAAGTAGTACTCCATTGTATAGATGTACCACATTTTCTGTATCCATTCCACTGTTGAAGTGCATCTGGGTTCTTTCCAGCCTCTGGCTATTATAAATAAGGCTGCTATGAACATAGTGGAGCATGTGTCTTTGTTGTATGTTGGGGCATCTTTTGGGTATATGCCCAAGAGAGGTATAGCTGGATCCTCAGGTAGTGCAATGTCCAATTTTCTGAGGAACCTCCAGACTGATTTCCAGAATGGTTGTACCAGTCTGCAACCCCACCAACAATGGAGGAGTGTTCCTCTTTCTCCACATCCTCGCCAGCATCTGCTGTCACCTGAGTTTTTGGTTTTAGCCATTCTCACTGTTGTGAGGTGAAATCTCAGGGTTGTTTTGATTTGAATTTCCCTAATGACTAAGGACATAGAACATTTCCATTCGACATTCCTCAGCTGTGAATTCCTTGTTTAGTTTGTGTACCCCATTTTTAATAGGGTATTTGATTCTCTTGAGTCTAACTTCTTGAGTTCTTTGTATATTTTGGATATAAGCCCTCTATCAGTTGTAGGATTGGTAAAGATCTTTTTCCAATCTGTTGGTTGCCATTTTGTCCTAACGACAGTGTCCTTTGCCTTACAGAAGCTTTCTAACTTTATGAGGTCCCATTTGTTATTTTTTGATCTTAGAGCATAAGCCATTGGTGTTTTGTTCAGGAAATTTTCTCCAGTGCCCATGTGTTCAAGACTCTTCCTCACTTTTTCTTCTATTAGTTTGAGTGTTATCTGGTTTGATGTGGAGTCCCTTGACACACTTGGACTTAAGCTTTGTACAGGGCAATAAGAATGGGTCAATTTTCATTCTTCTGCATGCTGATCTCTAGTTGAACCAGGAGCATTTGTTGAAAATGCTATCTTTTTCCCATTGGTTGGTTTTAGCTCCTTTGTCAAAGATCAAGTGACCATAGGTGTGTGGGTTCATTTCTGGGTCTTCAATTCTGTTCCACTGATCTACCTGCCTGTCTCTGTACCAATACCATACAGTTTTTATCACTATTGCTCTGTAATACTGCTTAAAGTCAGGGATGGTTATTCCCTCCAGAAGTTCTTTTATTGTTCAGTATAATTTTTGCTATCCTGGGTTTTTTTTTTTGTTATTCCAAATGAATTTGATAATTGCTTTTCTAACTGTATGAAGAATTGAGTTGGAGTTTTGATGGGGATTGCATTGAATCTGTAGATTGCTTTTGGCAAAATGGCCATTTTTACCATATTAATCTTGCAAATCCATGAACAGAGAGGTATTTCCATCTTCTGAGATTTTCTTCAATTTCTTTCTTCAGAGACTTGATTTCTTGTCATACAGATTTTTCACTTGCTTGGTTAGAGTCACACCAAAGTATTTTATATTATTTGGGACTATTGTGAAGGATATCATTTCCCTAATTTCCTTTTTTTAAGCTGAAACAGATTTAATTATCTTCCAGTTGTCTTTTATATCATTCTAAGTACATACAAAAAATATGGCCAGGCTTAAGGCATAATATAGTTAAAGAACAAACAAGGCATAAACAAAGGTCCCATGATTGCTGTATTCAGGGTATTAACAAGACTCACTAAGATACAAAGAACACATCTTCAGCTCTATTCATCTTGAGCCTACTTCTTTGTCCTAGGCCAATGTCAGATTCCTGCCACATTCATACAAGGTAGCACCAAGAGCTCTCCACATGGGCTAGGATGAAACTACAACAATGGAAGGAAGAGTACTGACTCCAGATTTAGCTTGGGAAAGTGAAGGAAGCAAGAAGTATATGAAGCAAGTCCCAGGCTCATTTCCCTAATTTCTTTCTCAGACTGTTTATCCTTTGAGTAGAGGAAGACTACTGAATTGTTTGAGTTAATTTATTACCCAGCTACTTTGCTGAAGTTGTTTATCAGGCTTAGTAGTTCTCTGGTGGAACTTTTGGGATCACTTAAGTAAACTATCATCATATCTGCAAATAGTGATCTTTTGACTTCTTCCTTTCTAATTTGTATCACTTTGACCTCCTTTTGCTGTCTGATGCTCTGGATAGGACTTCAAATACTCTATTGAATAAGTAGGGAGAGAGTGGGCAGCCTTGTCTAATCCCTGATTTTAGTGGGATTGCTTCATGTTTCTCTTCATTTAGTTTGATGTTACCTACTGGTTTTCTGTATATTGCTTTTACTATGTTTAGGTGTGGGCCTTGAATTCCTAATCTTTCCAGGACTTTATCATGAAGGGGTATTGAATTTTGTCAAATGCTTTCTCAGCATTTAATGAAATCATCATGTGTATTTTTCTTTGAGTTTATTTAGTGGATTATGTTTATGAATTTCCACATGTTGAACCATCCCTGCATCTTTGGCATGAAACCTACTTGATCATGATGGATAATCATTTTGATGTGTTCTTGGATTTGGTTCGCAAGGATTTTATTGAGTATTTTTGTGTCAATATTCATAAGGGAAATTGGTCTGAAGTTCTCTTTCTTCATTGGGTCTTTGTGTGGTTTAGGTATAAGAGCAATTGTGGCTTCATAGAAGGAATTCAGTAGCACTCTGTCTGTTTCAATTTTGTGGAATAGTTTGGACAGTATTGGTATGAGGTCTTCTATGAAGGTCTGATAGAATTCTGCACTGAACGCCTCTGGACCCGGGCTCTTTTTGGTTGGGAGACTTTTAATGACTGCTTCTATTTCTTTAGGAGTTATGGGGTTGTTCAGATGGTTTATCTGTTTCTGATTTAACTTTGGTACCTGGTATCTGTCTAGAAATTTGTCCATTTCCTCCAGATTTTCCAGTTTTGTTGAATATAGGATTTTTTGAATTTCCTCAGATTCTGTTGTTATGTCTCCATTTTCATTTCTGATTTTGTTAATTTGGATACACTGTCTGTGCTTTCTGGCTAGTCTGGCTAAGGGTTTATCTATCTTGTTGATTTTGTCAAAGAATCAGCTCCTAGTTTTGTTAATTCTTTGTATAGTTCTTTTTGTTTCTACTTGGTTGATTTCAGCCCTGAGTTTGATTATTTCCTGCCTTCTACTCCTCTTGGGTGTATTTTCTTCTTTTTGTTCTAGAGCAGAAACCGTTCCTATAATTCTTTTAGAGATTTTTATGTTTCCTCTTTAAGGGCTTCTACCTGTTTACCTGTGTTGTCCTGTATTTCTTTAAGGGAGTTATTTATCTCTTTCTTAAAATCCTGTAACATCTTCATGAGTTGTGATTTTTAAATCAAAATCTTGCTTATCTGGTGTGTTCCTGTATTCAGGCCTTGCTGTGGTGGGGGAACTGGGTTCCGATGATGCCAAGCAGCTTTGATTTCTGTTGCTTAGGTTCTTGCCTTTGCCTCTAGCCATCTGCTTATCTCTGGTGTTAGCTGGTCTTGCTTTCTCTGACAGTGGCTTGACCCTCCTATAAGCCTGTGTGTCAGCACTCCTGGGAGACCAGCTGTCTTCCCTCTAGATCTGGGTACAGAGAGCTGTGGCACAGGGTCAGCTCCGGACACAGGCAGAAACGGGAAGGATCCTGTCCCAGACTGCGCCTCAGTTCCTGTGTCTAGAAGGCTCCGTGAGGGTTCCACTTGGGTCAGAAATGTGAGCAGAAATGGTGGTCTTACCTGTGCTCTCAGGTTTGTCAGCACTTCTGAGAAACCAGCTTTTCCAAATGGGATCTGGGTACAGAGAGCTGTGGCACCGAGTCAGCTCTGGGCAGAGGCCTCCCTTTTATTTTTTATTATTTATTTCTAGGTAAAGAAATCTACATTTAGTTTTGGCTTGTTTTTAAATTTTATTGATGTAATATATTCAATTTGCTCTTTCTATAATAGTTTTAGTACTAGATGAAATAGTTTCAGTATCAGAATTGTGCCTCTATTACATATAATATGCCCCCTTTCTCTGTTTCTTTTAATGTTTTAATATTTATTGTTGGCTTTTAGAAATTTGGTTGACCTATCCCATGGAGTGTTTATCCTTTGCCTATCCTACTTATATCCTTCCTACATAAACACTTATATCCTTCACCAAATTACCACTTCGTAATTTTTATGTAACATTGAAGAGTTGTATCCTTCAATTATACTACATGAATTTAGGAAGAAATTCAAGGATTACTTATGAAGACTTATAGATCTTTTTCTCAATAACTCCTGCTCTCCAAGACTCAGCCCTTAAAATGTTGGCCAGTTCAATGGATTAGTCATCTTATAATCACCAATTAGTCATCTGACAATGCGCCATAAATTGCATGGCTTAAACAACTCCTTAAAATTCTTCAGGCTAAGAAGTCTAAGCTTAATGCGTGGTAAATTTCTCTCGCTAGTTTGAAGATAGTTGTCTTCTTCTTGTATCTCTACAAGGTGATCTGCTGGTATAAGAAAGCAGGCTGAACAAAACATGAGGAGCAAGCCAGTATGTAATGTTTCCTAATGTTCTCTGCTTCAGATTCTGAAAGTGAGCTATAGTCTCTTTTTTTCCTTTGAAAAGGGATTAATTCCTTCAGAGAGGATCTACCCACATGAGCATTCTAAACCTAATGGTCCAACAAAAGCCAACGCTAACAATACTATCTCTGGGGAGGTTAAGGTTGTAACACATGAATCTTGGAGCAACACTTTGTTCCCCAGAATCTGCTATCTAGTTGCTAAATTCTGTAAGGCCACACTTTTCTGTCTGGTACCCTCTGCCTGTAAGATTGTTAAATCCCCATGACATAAAACCAAGGTGAAAAACCTTGTTTCTTTTCTACATGGCTGATAGTCCCTTGCTAATGGCTGTGCTGTATCTGGAAATTTTCAAAATGGCGGATGTATTTTGGACACAGTGAATGAGTTAATGCAGTTCCATTCATCATAAAACTAGGTGTGAGAAAAATCCATATTCTTTATTAAAAAAAAGAAATATTTTATATAATATATTCATATGTTTAAGGTCAATAACAAACAGGTGATACTTTAGCTATAAATGAAAATATAATAGCAACACAGTAATATATTGTATTCTCTCCAAGTAATAAACACAAACACTGAAGATACTCCCAGTAACATTGCCACTAAAGGACAATAAATGGCAAAAATAAGTTCTGATTTTACTGCATCGGCTTGTTACTGTCAAATTAGAAAAAAAATCAAACTTTTTCTGTCTATTTAAGCAAATTCATTATAACTACGGTCTTTTTTAACTGCACTAACATGTTATCAAAATATTAAGTAAACCTTTATTCCTTCACAACTGGCAAATGGCTTAAAATAATTTTATGATGTTTCTTTCCTTAGTTATTTAGGCTACACTGACCACTGTGTTCAGTGCTTGTACCATCATAAATATTATCATTATCAAAAGTGACCCTTTAAATTTTCAGGAACTGTGGTTGGAGATTTAGCTCAGTGGTAGAGCGCTTGCCTAGCAAGCGCAAGGCCCTGGGTTCGGTCCCCAGCTCCGAAAAAAAAAGAAAAAAATTTTTTTTCAGGAACTATTCTAGTTTTCTTCTCTGTCACTGTAATAAAGACATTGACCAAAAGCAACTTGGAATAAAATGGTTTGTTTGGCTTACAGGTTACCATCACAAAGGTAGCTAATGTAAGAACTCAAGGTAGGAACCTAGGGACAGAATCTGAATCAGAGAACATGGAAAATCATTACTTACTGCCTTGTTCCCCATTTGTCTGGCCTGCTTTCTTAGAGAGCCTAGGACCACCTGCCCAGGACTAGTATGGCCCACAGTATGCTTGGCCTGTCCACATGAACCACTAATCAAGAAAATTCCCCTACAATCTATGCCTATGGGCCAGCCTGATGAAGGGAACTCCTCTTTTGAGTAATTCTCTAGTGTTTCTAGCTTGTGTTAAGTTGCCACAGGGTTTGTGTTAATTAGGGGCTTTGTAGTAACACCCTGATTAGTAAGTACCATTATCATTTAGCCAGTGTTTGTCATTACATTAAGTGGGAGTGAATATTGGCCAATTTTCTGTTATAATACCAAGTTATCTGAGTGAATCCAACTTTAAAAAGAAGGGATTTATTTCATCTCATGTTTCCATGGTTAATCAGTCATACAGCATTTTAGGCTGTGGTGAGGTAAAACATTTTAGTAGCTGTCATATGCGGAGTGACCTGCTCACCTTGTGATAGCCAAGGCAAGGGGAAGAAAAGAAAGAGAAGGAATGTGATCACCTTAAGACCTAAGTTCCTTCATTTCCAATCACAGGCTAAGGAGTGAACTTTTACTCAACAAGGTTTCGGGGTCATCATTCATAATATAGATGGAATGATTTGTTTACCAATTCCTGGGTGTTTCTTTAACAAAATATTAAAATGTCTATAACTCTAATTTGTAAAAATAAGTATATAAAGACCTAATCACTTTTGAAAGTTGATTTGCAATTATAAGACCCTTAAATGGAAAAGCCATAAAGAATTATTAGTTTAGGAGCTTTAAAATTATTTTGAGATTACCTGTACATTTATTTATATCATACATAAGATAACAAGCTTGTGTTTTGCTCTTATTAAATATGAGGAATTATTGAGCCATCTCAATGGATCTCATGAGTAATACTGTTGATTGTACTGTGATGTAAGAAAAATTAAATTCTGGATTCTGAAAGCACTGAAATTTAGATAGAATGGATTTTATATGAATTCTCTTGGTTTATAGCTTAATACTATAATTCTTTTTCTGACATGATTTTGAGAGATAATGACAAAAATAATATTTTCTCAGTTTGAACTCTTTTTTGTTCTTGATTTTTGTGAGTATGAAAAAATTTTAGAAGTATTTGGGATCATTTGAGGAAACTTTACATTGTTTGAAAATGTGTGTAAAATATACTTTGTAGCAAAGAAAAGGTGTTATAAATGTCTTGCAGTTGTAATGTTGCTGGTTGAAACAGGATAATTAATTTC
The DNA here is from genome assembly GCF_011064425.1 of Rattus rattus. Taxonomy (NCBI): domain Eukaryota; kingdom Metazoa; phylum Chordata; class Mammalia; order Rodentia; family Muridae; genus Rattus; species Rattus rattus. The sequence goes on along the minus strand of NC_046160.1, from coordinate 116,337,139 downwards.
TTCTGTACCTTTTTTAATATATTACTTCTAAATTATTTGTTTGTTCTTAACTCTTCTGTAGTTACTCATGGATTTAATATGTTCTGGTTTGTGGTTTTCAGAAGTTTCGTGTATTATACAAGTGATCCAGAAACAATCAAGGGTGGTTATATGGTTATAATGACTAGAGTTTTACATACTGAAGTAACTGGTTTCAAATGATCATCTTTGTCAGAAATGAACAATCAAACTCAATAGATGACGTGTTTCTTTGTGCCTTTAAAACTCCTATATGGTTAACATCAAGTAAGTGTTCACTATAATTCTCTCGGAGTAATTCTTTTCCACAGAAAACTGCACTAATATATTTTGATGATCACAACTTGTTTTTTTCCTCCAAAAGAATAAAAAATAGAAAAGCAAAACAAAGTGGCTAAATTCAAACCACAAGTGAAGCAGCATAGACATCTCATTATTTCTGTTTATGTTTGATTTATAAAATATTTAAATATCATAAATGTTGCTTTATCGAATCTACAAACTGAGAAATTCTGGAAACTGGTTATCTGAGGGAAAAGGTTTTGAGAAGTGGAAAGGAACATCACTATCAGTCAACATCAGTATGTACGTTGTGCTCTGATTATCACAATAGCTGAAAATTCCTTAGCATTTAATAACTTGTAATCCTTTGATTTTTGTTCTCAAATTTTAAAACTCATAAAATAAGCATATTAGAAAGAAATGAGAGTGTAAAATTGAAGCTATGAAGCATGTTCTGATTAAAATATTTAAAGGTGAAACTGACACCTCTGGGACAGAATTAGGGCTTCTGTTTCCTCAACATTGGATCTTGAAAAACAAAACAAAAAAAAACAAAAACAAAAACAAAAAACAATGCCTGTGTAATCCCAAAGGTGCTTACTCTGCACTTCTTTGCATGTGGGCAGAGGCCAAGATGCCCTCATACTGTGGATCCCCTTTGTCTATATTTCCCTTCAACCCATCTCTAACTGAAGAATCAGTTCTTGAGAAAGATGATTAATGGATCCATACCTCAGAACTCTTCCCTCTCTATCCTGAATATTTTCAGTAGAATACCTGAGATGTTTCCTGGAGGGAAAATCAGTAAAATATAACCCTGATGCATGCATAGCAATTCTACTATATCTAGACTCCCAAAATTCACCATCGAGAACAACAAAATTACACAACCCACGCGTGAGCCCCTGCCATAATGATTCAGATTGAGTTGAAGACGGTCAAAATTGGTTATGTACTAGGTCAGACTTTTTTCTCCGTGTATAAGTAACACTTGTTCTGGTGTAATACTCAAGTGTGTGTTATCTCAACTGAAATGGGATAAGAACTCAAGGTCTCTGCCACGCTGCTTCTGACTATGCCTCTCAGGATGTATGGGTGTGTGGTTAGCAAGGAAATTATGACTCCAGCAGACAGCGTCTTCCCCTAGGATAGGAAGATACAAGGTAGTGATGGCAGAGTGGACTCTCTCTCTTAAAGAGCAGGCTCCAGTCTGGGTTCATTGATATAGATGAGTCCTTCAATTAGGGTTCCCTCAAATCTTTGTATAGGGGTCTGGCTTCTCTCTATTTCAGTGCACTGGGCTTCCCTTTGCTCTCTGCTCCTCAAGCAGAGCAAAGTACATGTAGAGGAAAGTTTTGCATAGAATGAGCCCATATTGATACAGGAGCCAGGAATAGCCACCCCTCCTGGCTGAGGCAGAAACCCAAGAGGAACTGAGTAGAGGAGGTGCAGAAGTAAGGAATTTAGGATCCTGGGGTTGGGTCCAGGGGCGGGGCGACCCGGGGGTCAGCCAAGAGTATTATTGGTCCTAGACCCACAAATACATCAGGATTCTCCCTCCTCTGTTAGCCTCCTTAACCCCAATGAGGTCATAGCGATGAGAGAGAATCGGATCAAGAGGGGGGGGTGGAGAGGACGAAAACGACAGAGGGGGGAAAAAAAACCAGACGGAAAGAGGCCATCAGACAAGGTCGCTTTTTCTGGCGACACAGCAAGTGCTAGGAACGTGGTGCTGAATACAATCCACCCGCTCTGCCTGGAGACCTAGGGATTCACAGAAGCACTTTGCGCAGGCAGGAAAACAAAGGAGGGAAGGCGAGAGGACGGGCGGAGAGGGGTTGCGAGCTGCTCCCCTTTATCGCTAGGAAACCAAGCTCGGTTCCTCCGCCAGGAAGGAGAAGGGAGCCAGAGAGGTGCGGAAGGCTCCTGGAAGCGCAGAGCGGAGACGCGGCAGAACTCTGGACTGCGCCTCCGACACCCACAAGGCTCAGATCCAGGGTTTGCTCTCCAGAGCCTGGCTGTCCGTAAAAGCTTCTGGACTCCCACCCATCGCCCGCGGTCCCCGTGTGAACGCGCCACGGGCTGGATCAGCTCTGTCCTCTCTGGCCCCGCCACGGAAATGGTTCTCTGGTTCTGGAAATCCAGACCCTTTGGATAATGTTTTGCTGGTGAAGAAAGAAAAGTTTGAGGAGCTGGACTGTGGTAGGGGGCGGAAAGGGCTGAAGAGGACTTTGAAAGAAAGAAGGTAGATGATCAGCTTCCATCTCTGAGCTGGAAGGAATGATGACCCAAGGAGAATGTGCACCAGCGGCCAGATCATTGGGAGCCTTTTGGTGCTCTCTGTGCTGGAGATAGGGCTGGGGGTGTCCAGCGTGGCCGTGGGGGCGGTCAGCTTCAGCCTGGCTCTCCGAGAGCACACGCCGCAGCTCGGAGACTCGTCCCCGGTATGGAGCGGGGTGTGTGTACGTTGAGCCATTTCACTCTCTCTTTACCTCTTTTCGGGGATGGTCAGTGTGCGTGCCTTAGTCACTGTCTCCTGGGGAGAGAATATTATTTTACTCCTCTGCCTGTAGGTTCCAAATGACAAGCTCTGCTGATTTACGTTGTCTTTTTATGTACTGGGGAAGCTTTTTTCCTCTTTTCTGGGCTTAAAACCAAAAGGAATGGCTTTATTTAAACTTGAGGGTTGGGATCGTCTGACTGATTCTGCAAGACTGACCAGTGTTAGTCATTATGGTTACACCTGACAAGGGCGAACTTACTTGTCCTTTATGTCTTTTACTGAAAATGTTACATCATTTTATTGTACCAAGAGCAAGCAGGGGGCAGTTATCTGTTCATCTGAGGGCAGTATGCTGAAGGTGCGCCGATGCAACAGTGATTTGACCAAAACGAAAAGTGAGCTGAGCCTCTGACAGGTCTGAGGAGGGGTGGGAATTGTCCCAGAAAGCACTGCTGTGAATTTGCCTTGCTGCCTGCCTCATAGTCATCTCTGAATAGTCTGTCGTAAGTTCAAGGCCACCAGTTAAACAAACAACAGTAAGGAATGTAATTGTAGAGTAACTCACTTAAAGTGCTTACCTACTCAGAAAACAGTGTTGGTTTGAGGGGATTTTTGGTTGTTTGTTGTTTTGTGCTTTTTCTTTTCAGGTCAGGGACAGATCTAACAAGCATCTTGTTTGGTCATATAGGGAGAATTGCAAGGAAGCAGACCTTTTGCTGCCACCAGAATCAATAACTACCTGATAATAAAAAGATCTCTCTCTCTCTCTCTCTCTCTCTCTCTCTCTCTCTCTCTCTCTCTGTGTGTGTGTGTGTGTGTGTGTGTGTGTGTGTGTGTGTGTGTGTGTGTGTGTGTGTGTGTGTGTGTGTGTGTTGACCTCCTTTTCCCTTGCCCCGTCTCTCCTATCCCCTCATAACTGCCATGCCCATCTAGGTCTCTAACTTGATTGTAATTTTTGTGTAATTCATTAGGAGGCATTCTGTTGTTGACAATCTAAACTGTATTTAACAATCATCATTTCATCACTAAATTACTTAGAGAAGGACCATTTAGGAATTTAAGAACATCTATACCAAAGTCATTCATAAAAGGTGTTCCAGTCCTCTGAGTACTGTGGAATTGGATAATTAGCTTTTATATTTTTTTCCAGGTATGATACATGTTTATAGATTATACAACTTAAAAGACAAAAAGAAAAAGAATAAATCTAGCATTGAATTGCCCCTAGAATCCTTTTTCTAAATTCTATAATTTTATATCAACCCACATTACCTACCTCATTCTTTATTATGGAACTGTTGCCCATGTAAGTATAGCTTTGAATTTGAAAGAAGCTTTGAATTTGAATTTGAATTCAAAGGGGCGCATCTTAAATTCCACACCTAATGTGCAGTTAAAAATATTTTGAGAATTGTGGTTATTGTTAATAAAATTTCTACTTGTCAACTGTCAAAATAAAGTACAATGCAAACATACTTTTAAAAAGAGGTTAAATGTGATCTTATGGCTCAAAGAAAAAATGCCTCATGTCTCTCCATTCATTAAACGTAAGAAATTGAGTGAATTAAAGTAAACTGCCTCTAAGTAATACATTAAAACCCTTCTATCTTAAGATACTTTAAATAACTATGTTAGCTTCCTTTTTAAACATAATTAATCTTTTCCCTTCCAAACAGGATATTATATAAATGAACTACTATATGCACAAGTGCAAAAAACTTTTGAATCAGATCGGCCATATTGATATAGTCTCTTATTTACTATAAACAATGATCTCTACTTTACAGTAAGCACAATTCACCAAGATTCTTGGAAGAATAGTTTTGAATACTGCAATACGGTTTTGTAAAAAGTAAAAAAGAAAGAAAAAGAAAAGAAAATCAAAGGATTCAGTCAACTGAATGAGTTATTTTGAAACTGAAATGTTCAAATAATTGTTTACTTTTTAAAGTCCAACTCATAAGAAAAAATGCATTCGTAAAGAAATAAATTCCCAGTTAGAATTTTCATGGTTTTCAAAATATAGAGTGGCTAGCAAATTATTGAAATGGTTTCAAATTCTTTTGTGATATATTTTTGACTATCTTTTCATTTCTTCTCTGGTAAATCCATATAACCAATATTTATAGAATGTTCAACGTGTGAATGGCATTTTCCTAGTTACTACAGAAACTATAAAATATGAGTCAGAATACAATCTCCAGAGAGGTATCACCCAACCCCCTCCCTCCCAAAAAAGCAGATCACTAGCATTGGTGGAGGTAAGAGTATGGCCTCAGAGAGGTTAGGGATAAAGAGGGAAGAGAAAATTTGGTGCGGACAGTGAAATACCCATGGAAGTACTAATGACCTTGAAGGTTTCCTGGAGTCGAAATCAATATATCACAGTGTTAATATCTCATAAGGTCTTAAGGCAAATTAACTGGTTGTAAATCCCAGACCTACCTACCATTAGCTAGTTGGAGGACTAACAATTTCCCCCATGTAAAAAAGAGAATTGAGACATTTATATAACTGTGAACAGCTAGTCCTGACATCCAAGATTGCGGTGATGGGTATAAGAAGTGAGAACCTCTTTGGCAGTGTGGATGAAGGCAATGAATTAGAATGGAACGAGATATAAAAACTCCTTTGTTTTTATAAGGGCTAAATGTATGAACATAAAGACAGAGTGATGGCGGCAAGACCATGACATGCTTGTGTCAAGCTTAGGTAATAGATGTTGTCATGTTTCCAATAATCATCATCTTAATTCTTACATCCCAAAGAGACTCCAAGAAGATAGCCAGAGAAGGTCAATAGAAAAATCTTTAATTTCTCTGGCAATTTATCAATTAATGTCTGTATTTTATGAATACAAATGAGTCATACAAAAATTAACCTGTCAGAATACACAGTCTAAATCAGACTGTGTTTTGATTAGTGTATGAAGTTTTCCTTCAAAACATTAATATCATTATTACAGCTTCCTGAATTAAATTTACAGTCAGTAGAAATAAAGGCTGCACTGTAGAGGATAATTTTTTATTGAGAGGGACTAAAATCATATGTGTTTCTATCTAGGATAAGTACATGGAAATTTTAGGAAGCTATATGATTATTTGGCCTTTTCGATGACTTAAAATGATATATTATTTAGGTAAAGAGCTCTGTGTATGTAACATACATGCTTACAGAGATGATTTTCAGGAACTATTTCATAATTAGAAAAAGAATATTCTATAGTCAATCCTAAAAATAAGGACAATTAGAATGAAAAGATCATTTCGTTTCACAGGGAAAGAAGGGTATAACTTTTCATGGCTGTTTTGTTCTTCCTTGACACTTCATTATAGCTAAGACATTCATAGTTAAACCAGAACTCATGGATGCATAACTACAGGGTGACAATGAATGAACCATTGAGAAAAATCAGACATGTGAGGCAGAATCAATTTGAAATATTTATTGAATGGAGTTAGTTAACACGGCTGTGTTTCCAAGTGGCTATGAATCACTAACCTCAGCCTATTGAGCGTCCTTGACAACAGGGATGGATTCAGTAGCATTGAGGTCACTGAACCACTAACTCTATGTTGTTGGTCTATCTCGGTGTTTAGAAGTCTAGAGATTCAGAACCTGCCATTTAGAATTCTATTGGAATTGAATTTGTTTGGCCTTAGGCTATAAGTCTAATCATCTTTATCTGACATTCATTTTGTGAGATTTGACTCCTTAAATCTTCTATGCCTGATTCTCCCACAGGTAAACTACAAGGCAATCTTTTTATATTTTTAATATTTTCCTTACACAAATCACTTAAAGTTTGAGTAAGTTAATCTCTTATTATTCTGAAGCATACTCAGGTTTATATTATAACTTTATCTAATTAATACCTTTGATATTTCTCTCTGAGATAAGATGTATAGTGTAATTAACACACATACCTGTTCTGTGACTTTCACCATTTCAGCAACTCAGCCAAGTATAAGACCTTTCACACTTTATTTCAGAGGAGAGGTGCAGTATGCAAGTGATAATTGCTTCAATATATTATTTTTAATATTTAAATATGTCAGGATTAATGAAAAACAAAGCAACATTTTAAACCTCTTAGTTACCTTAAATGTATACAACTTGAAGCTGAGTCTATCCAATTATTTTTCTACAATACCAAAATTCTTTATCAGGCAATGTAAATCCCTTCCCTATCCTCAGACATTGTGCATCACAACTAACATAAACATCTGTTGTAGTGACAATCTTGGTATTTTGGGGTTTCTTTTAAAAAATACAAAAATATTATGAATATTTTTGGAACTCCAGGTGTGGGAAATAGGGTTGCTTTGGATTGTTCACAGCAGCAGACTATGATTTGCCTCATGCTTTGGTGGGGATGTGGTTTGTCTAGCTGCAGATAATCTGTGATTGTGTGATATTTGGAATTCTGGGAACTTTTCAGAGGGTACGAAAATACTAGGGCCCCATGAGACATGGCGATTGTTGGTTGTTTGTTGGGTGCTGTTAGTTGTCGTTGATCATAGTTTGATAAGTAGTCATTGGCAAAGAAGAAATAACAATAAGAAGAAATGCGATATCCTGACAGCAATGGTCAAACTTGCCCCATGGATCTCAATGCCTCTAATCAGCAGGATGTAGTCTAAGGATAATGTTGCCCTCTTTGCCCTCTATCCCTTTCTCTCTCTTTTTAAGGAGTTGAAAGCATTGAAAGGGATAAAGAAGGGTAGAAGAAAAAAGGAACCCACAAAGTAGCCAAAGTCCAGTTACAATGTGTCACTTCTAATACTAACTGATAGTGGAATGGTGGAATGAAATGGTGTTTGGCCATTATCTTATGGGATGTTCTTAAATCTAAATACTTTTTATGAGTAATGGTATCTGTTAGAGTTTCCATCCATGACTGATCCAAGGGTGTAATGTGCGTTAAAGTCTTTGTTTAGGAACATTAGGGAATGAAATATTTATTGCTAATTTGCTTAATATAAACATGATCCAAACATAATCACATCTATTAATTTGCATGCTTTTGTCTAAAATAATTGAGTTGATTTTTTAATAGGGACTCAGTTATGTTAGTCTATCCAATATGCACTTCAACTATAACCAGGAAATAAAAATTTTGCAATATTATTTTTATAATAAACTTCTATTCACAGATAGGAGGCATGACCAACCATTCTATCATAAGTGTTTATCTTCCTCTTTCATAAGAGCTATCACGTATTTTTATGTATACATACATATGCACATACAGCACGCATAAATGAAACCAAAGTAGGAGATGCTTTGACACTTTAATATCTAATTAATATTATATCTGAAATGTCTTTCTAATTATGAAATCTACAGACAGACACACACACATACTCACAAACACACACTCACACACACACAGGACTAGAAATGCTTCAGATTTTGTATTATGTCATATTTTGAAATAGTTGTGTATATATTGTGAGTTATTCAGAGCATAGAACACTTTTAAATGAAAGTCATTTGTGCTTCATATGTACTTTATGTACATAAACTGAAGGCAATTTTACACAATATTTTGGTGAATCTGCCTTTTGGCTCTGAGGCACTTCGTGAGGTTAGCTCTGTAATTTTCTACTTATAGTGTCATGTTAGCACTCCAACAATTTTATATTTAGAGAAGTTCAGATTTCAGAATTCAAAACAGGGAGCTTGTGATATAGCTTAGCATTAGAGTGTACATCTTGTGTGTATATACATACCACATACACACAGAGAGACAGAGAGACAGAGGCAGAGAGAGAGCTTGCTTATAAAGAATGTGTGTATAACAAGATAACTATATCTAAAGTTGATCAGAGTATTTGTTTTATTGCTTGGGTAATTTAATGAAATCATCTGATATTTTAGCATTCGATGACAATCCCCATAGAAGACTATAAGTAGAGCACCTCAATAAACAAGTTTTTATAGGAAATGATAGGAAATGAGCTACATGACTACCTTCCTCTGCAAGAGTCAAAACCATGTATTCCTTCTCATGAGTGAAGGTCTACTCTGTGTACACTTCATTCAAACAGTGATAGACTGGATTGAGACATCTAATGGTAATACTAGATAAGCTGTGTTTCCTTTCTAAGTCTTATTTACACAAAGAGGCAGGTCCTAGTCTCTATCCTTTTTGGAGATGTGATGCTAAGAAGACAATGCTTATCAAATGTTATCCAGAGCCTTGAACAGAGCAGGTCCTGTGAACATCAGTTCCTGCTATCACTCCGTTGCCCTTGTGAATGGAAACTGTTGGGGTCTTTAAGTTCACAAGCAGTGCCTTGGATTACAACATGTCCCCAACATCCTTAGTCTATCATAATTCGACTGTTCTTTGTGTTCTTTGTGTGATGTTAGGTTTTTATTTAATTGGGATATGAACTACATGAATATGCCAAAATACCATATGAAAATAATTATGTAAGAATTCAGCCTAAAGGCAAATGAGAAAAATAGTCTTGAAAAAGACTATTGAAAAATTAATTGAAAAATATGTCTCTTTCTTTGTTTTTCTCTTTGAATAGGCTAAAGTAGTCAAAACTAGCATAAATATATTTGGTAATCAAATATATTAGGCACTTATCCAAACTAGGGATATGGTAAGTACTATTTGTATTATAAAACAAAATCCTCAGGAAACATTTTAAAAGACTCAAACACTTCTCGGAAAATCATAACCAAACCACACACTAATGTCTCTCTCTGTTAAAGACACTTCACTTTCTAGAAATTTGTATGGTTTTACTTAAGTCTCCAAGCAGCTCTCAGTGTAGCTTATTGTATCTTGTATCACTTGCAGGTGTGTTGTTTGTCTGTCAAGATCTTTATAAGGACCACAGCAACCTTCATTAATGCTATGACTTTTGAGTCAGTATTAGGACTATTGAGAAACAACCATATTCTATTGTTTTATGGTCTATTTTAAATATTGAACAAAACAGTGTGAGCAAAGTACAAAGAAGTATTAATAGTCAAATAGATTACATTCAAAGGTAGAGTGCTGTGTTCTTTTTGCTTTGTTGAAATATAGAGACGGTTTATTCTTAGGAATTACTCACATTGAGATACTATCATAGACACTGGAATTTATGACTGTAACATTTTGTATTATTTTACAAAGTTTATACAGGGAAAGAGCCCATCTAGAACTTATTTCTGTTATTAATCAACTGAGTCAATACTAAAGCCCACCAGTTTTATTTCAAAGTCTATAATTTTTCTATGACATTGTGTGGAATTTTGGAAATTTCTGTGAAAAAAAATCATTCATTGAGGTTTGACCTCATTATTTGTTCTTCACCACTGAACACATATAAGTCAAACAGGGTGGCATAATGCCAGGTCTCAACTATATATTTATCCTCTTTTCCAAAGATACTTGTATAACCAACCGATAATAAGCATAGCCTACATGTTAACAGAATCTATAGAGTTAAAACCTACATAAATTTTCTCTACTTTTAAAGGTTAAGCCTAAGCTTTAAAAACAAAAAATGAACTATTCATGCAACATAATTTTTAAATATTATAAGAAGTCATAAAGATGAAAATAGCAAATTTAAACAGTACTTAAAATAAGTACAGGGGATGGACCTAAGAAAACATCATGAAGCATTATCTGGGTTCAGAGTTCAGACGAGCTTCCAGTAGGTAGAGAAAAGAGAATTGAGTACAAACAAAAGCACATGTAAAGCCATGGAGGGTGAGAACAATGATAAAGGAGTGTTTGGAGCATTATTAAGACAGACACATGTATATGTAGAAATTGGTAAGTAATAATCTACCTAGGTATCTTAGTTATTGTTCTACGGTTGTAAACATATACCATGATCAAGGCAATTCATAAAAGAGAACATTTAATCAGGGGGTTGATTACAGTTTCAAAATGTGAGTCCACCATTATCAAAGTAGGGAATGTGACACTGGAGCAATTGCTGAGAGCTCACGTTTGATCCAAAATAAGAGAAAATGGCAGAAACTGACCTGTTGTGGGCTTTCGACACCTCTAAGCCCATCCCCAGGGACACACCTCCTAATTCTTCTACTAATAGTTCCACCAACTGTGAACCAAGCATTCAACCGTAGAAGCCTATAAGGGTCATTCTCATTCCAGACATCATACTAGGTTAAATGGAAGAGTTTTGAAAGAGTCCTATAAAAATGGCAAGACCAGTCAGACTTGGAGAACTGTGCTAGGATAGAACTGGATGGATGAGGCTATGACAGTAGACACAAGAATTACTGTTTAACTTCAATACAGTCACAGCCTCTGACCTCAAGAAGTCCATCATTGATGAGAAAAAAACCTTGAAGTCATGAGAATTAAGGAACTAGAATGTATGCCACACATATAACCATATCTATTGATTGCCCTTCCTGTGAATGGTGGATTTATAAGCTTATAAATTGCTTGTATTCAATTATTCTAACAGCTTCCTGGTAAGTGAAAAATAAGAACTTATATATTTTATTAGAGTTATCAGCATGTAACAAAGAAACGATTACATACCCAGGGGGCCTTCACCTTTTCAAAGGAGAAGGAGAAGGAGATGGGGGAGGATGTGTGAGGGAGTAACCAGGAGAGGGCAGTGAGTGGGATGTAAAGTGAATAAGTAAAAAAAATTAGATTAAATTTTAAAAAATGTCCTAACCTATAAAAAAAAGAAAGAAAGAAAGGAGTACAGGCTTGGGGAGCTATTAAATTCCAGTTATAAATTATGATGTTAGCATTTTTTTATTTCTTTTTTTTTTCTTTTCTTTTTTTCGGAGCTGGGGACCGAACCCAGGGCCTTGCGCTTGCTAGGCAAGTGCTCTACCACTGAGCTAAATCCCCAACCCCTTTTTATTTCTTAAATATAAAAAGGTACATATCTCATTTAAAAATTACTAACTCATCTACAAAATAGCAAACATTAATCTTCTCTTAAAATTCAATTTATGTTCATATAAAAGTATTTAATATACTTATTAAGTATTCAGCAATCATGTCTGGTCCACAAGAATGCTGCATGCTCTTACTTTTTGTTCACAAAATCCATTTTCTCATTTTCTGCATTTTATTTTTATATGGTATAGATATTTCTAGAGATAATTTTATTATAATTCCATTGACAGTGTTGATCATAGACTATAGATTTTCCCATTGTAATTCCCATTTTAGATAGTATGTTACCTTGATGGCCAATGTGGGACAGCAGTAATGGTTGTGATTTAATGTGCATGTTTCAGGATATAAGAACAATTATTTTAAGGAAATATAGAAATAAAGAAGTATACTTTTTATTTGATCCTCCAAATAGAGATATGTGTTTGATTTTTTTCATCATTTTACTTTGACTATTAGAAATATTAGATCTTTTCTCTACTTGTCTCTTGCTAATCATTTTCCTGCATGGTTTTTTATGGTGAATTAAAAGATGATAACATTAATATTAAGATAACTGGCAATTTATATGCATAATATTCTACATTGCCTATGAATTGCTACTTTGATTCTACTATTTATCTCACCAACAAAATTCTTCACATAGAAGGATGGCAACAGGGTCATCAAAGATATTTAGAATTTAGTGATTTAAGACCAGATAATTAAATAACTAATTAGAGGAAATAAAAGTCTAAATCACATAAAGAGACACGCATGGGTGTGGTATGCGCACATTGGCATAGGGCAAGTAACAGATAAGTAAATCTTTGAGGGAGATGATAATTGTCACTTATATGCTACATTTGGGTTGCTCATGTCCTGACAGGGGACAAGTTCACGGTGTGACCCTCTATGCAATTGCACTCTATTTCCATAACTGGCTAACTTCCAGGAACTGCCGCACATGCTGGACGGTCATCCATCTGTTGTGTTGTCTATCTATGGAGAGAGCATAATTTCCACTTCCTACTTCCCTCAGGTCACTGTCTGTTTCCAACTCCAACAGAGAAAGTCACAAATCAGACTCCAAACCAGCGTGTACCAAAGGAAATAATTATTTTCTTTTCCCATAAATAAGTCCATCATCTACAGTTTAAAATATTTTAGAGTTCCCACATAACAAATTGTGAGTCTTATATTTGACTATCTTTCTAAAATATTCCAGTATCTAAGCTGTTACTTACTTCTGACAAAGACCTCTTAAACATTAAATAGAAGCAAAAATCAAGAAAATCAAGATAATCTACATTAATACTTGAGTTACATGTAAATATACTTCTTAAATTGCTGTTATGATTTAGATAATACGGAAGTTATATACAATACAAAAGTTGCCTTAATAAATTTAATGTTACAGATAACATCTATATCTAATAACCAGTATTGATCACATGCCCTCTCACTTTCCTGTAAGTCATAATTATCGTACATGTTTACATTATTTAATTTTTAAAATAACGTACCTTTCATATTTGTCTAAAATGATAAAAATTGAGAATCACAAGAACTTTTTTGATTTTGCGTCTGCTATATATGAAACAGGTTTTGTTTTTTCAAACACTAATGTGAAAGTTACTGTAAGCTTTATTTGAATAATTGTCATGTAAATATATTACAAATTCAAAGTTCTGCTCATGAAAAATTCATGTTTAGTTATAATTTCCCTAGCCACTTTTGGAACAGCAACAGCCCTAAAACAAAATGCCTGTTTACTTAACATGCTCAAAATATTCAATAGATTATTTTTTAAAAGAAGAATGAACACAAAACAAAATTGGAACAGAATGGGATACAGAAAATGTTAAGAACAAGAAATATCACATTTTATGAATACAAGAAATATTACATTAGATGGCTACTGCAGTAGAAGTGAAGAAATTCCATTCTGAGAATCAAGAATCATTTGTACTCTGCACCAAAAGACCTGGCTCCTGGTGCAATGATGGTTTTAAATGTAGTTTTATTCAGAAATGTTTGGGTCTTTCATTCATTGCCACACAATACTTGGGAAACTATCATTTCACCCAGTCAGCTAAACCAAACTGTGGCCCGATGCTGACAAAGGTCAGCTTGTGTCTGGTGCACGTGTCATCTTCTTAGTATTTCTGGGGGGTTTTAGCACAATTAATATATTTATAAAAATCTTTGCTCCGTTAATAAAGACATCTATTGAGTCTTTTTCCAGTTCTACAGATTGTGAAATTTTTGGAGTGGAAGTAACATGCTATACTGAGCTGTCAGTGCATCGTTCTGTGGTGGAAAATAAGAAATTAGTTTAAGCTTTGGGGGAAAAGAACACTGCATAATTAGCAAGGTTTTTCCATGGACTAAGAAAAGTAGGGAATATAAATAGGAAAGCAGAAAAGTGGCTCCTCTCAAAGATGAACACTGACAAATATGCAGAAAAGTTGGGAATGTATAAAGTAAATGACATTTTGAGATCAGTGGATTCAGTAATGACTGGACTATGAAAGAGCACAGCACGGGGCTGGGTCCACTAACGTAGGCTCACAGAGAAAAAGCAAGTCACTGCTGCAGCAGGTAGCAATGGTACTCGATGGCCTAGTCTCTGTGACTTAGGCCGAGCAGAGGTGAGAGGAGAACAAAGGACAACAATGGGGATTGGGATGAAAAACTGTGTGGGAAGCCAAGGGGGTGAGTCCTGTGTCCATTCCTATGAGCTTGTTACTCACTGCCTTCAGTTTTCTCTCCTATCAGATTTGATCAGTATTAAGTTCAGAGCTAACACACTTTGTGTTCTGAGTTAGATCTAGACTGAATACGACAAGGGGAGTCATGTCTGATCTTCTGAAGCTTAATTTAAAATCTAATGTAGATAATGAATGAATGGTGCTTAAATTTAAGTGACATTTTGTACCTTATTGAACAGCAAAAGATATAGATTTGTGAATAATATTAAAAAGCCTTATTATCAGCAAGGAAATGAGGAACACATCTATAAATAAACAGTAATTTTTGAAGAATACCAAAGTGTTCCTATAACAAGGAGAGATAATACTGTTCCATACTGGAAATCAATATGGGTAAATGTCTTCAGGTGAACTACATTTGCTGTACTTCAGAAACAATGGTCAGAGAAGAAGAGAAAAAGACAGAGCAAGAAGTGAATCAAAGAGGCAAAAAGAACTAAAACTCTCTTAAAGATATATATATATATATAATATATATATATATAATGAAATTTTGGCCTGTTTGTTGTTATTGTTGTTTTATTTTGTTTTTAAATAGGGTCTTTCTGTGTCACTCAGGCCATCCTCAAACTCATGATTCTTCTGCATGTAGTTCAAGTATTATAAGAATTGCTGTGATGAAACACCATGATAAAAAGCAACTTGGGGAGAAAGGGTCTATGACTTTTCCACATCCCAAGGCCCAGTCCACTTAAATGAGCCGAGACAGGAATTCAAACTGAGCAGAAGCCTGGAGGTAGAGCTGATATAGAGGCCATGGAGGATTGGCGGCTTCCTGGTTTGCTTCTTTTAATTGTAGAACTGAATAAAACTGATTGTTAGTAATAATTAGACACAGTCAATCCTAGGTTATACAGAAATTTTCCTACACCCATGACATTTGTCTAAAACTCTTCAATTTTGCCTTCAGCAGATTTTTATAGAGGGCCAAAAATTAGACAAATCTTTTCTAAAATATCACAGGAATTTTTTCTAGTCCAGCTAATATTGTTCCTCTCTGAAATCTCTTTAGCTGAACCTTCACAGTCTACATTATTCTAGCACGGTCCATTAAGCCCCCGCTTTAAAGCTTTTAACCACTTTTCTAGTCCAAAGTTCTTATCCAACAAACAACACGGTCAGGTCATCACAGTAATACGCTAGTCCTTAGTACTAATTTCTTAGTTATTGTCATTAACTGTTTTATTTTTCTGATGGAAAATAACTATAATTAAGTCACAATTATGACCTGGTTAGAGTCTTATAATAAATTATTATAAATCAATCACAAAATATTTTCTAAGCCCATCATTTTATAGATAAATAACGTGAAGCTCAAAAAATTAGCTGAACCAACTAGCTATTGACCTAAGGAAGAAGTCCAAATCATGCAACTCTTGGTCTCACACTACTTTCACAGTTGTCTCAATATAGAGTCATCCTTAAATAGCTCCCAGTCACAGAGAGATGCTGGCTCCTGGCCAAAACCAAATGGGAATAATTCCAAATTGCTAAAGTATGATGTAATATAATACGTATTTCAGCCGATTTCAGGAGATTCCAGCTCTCTCGAAGTCTAGAAGCTCCACAGAGACTACTGTCTACAGAAATTCTGGCATGCCCTCAAGAGTGTCATTCTAAACCAAGCAGAAAACAGAAGCCTAATTTTTAGTGGTTAAATACTATTTTTAAATCCACTAGAACTATTGATCAGTTCAGCTAGTAAATGAACTGCTTTTAGAAACGATTTAAAACAAATTCCAGAGATCATTTCTCAAGCTAAGAACTTTCAAAGACATTGCACTGGGGATGTCAAAGTTCTATTGAGATTAATAATTTTACTGTATACTCTCTTTTTAATTCAAATATGAAACAATAACAATAAGTTCACTACATGATTTGCCCTAGCTGGTTAGGAAGAATATGCTATGCCTTCACTCTTACCGTCTTAAAAATTAAAAAAAAATATTTTTGAAGATAAATGCTTTCTAGTAGTGCCACATTAAAATATAGGTACTCTTCCATCCATTGATTTTTTTTTATCATGGCTGATAATAGTTGTGTGCTTTCTAATGACAGGGTAGACTTCATTTTCTACTGTAGAGGTAAAACACTAAAATATCATTATAAGAGAAAAAAATTCATCTCCTTTTTATGCCAATTATAATTAAAAGTTTTTCTCAAAATAACAGTTATTTTGGAGAAAGAGATATAATATTACTGGTTTTGCTACTGTTGGTTGGTATCATCAACCGTCTTAGGCTGATAGATCTCTACAGTAGTCTTTGAAGCACAAAGAAAGACATGAGGGTTGATAAAATTGCAAGGAAGATGATCTAGAGAGATGGCTCAGCAAGTAGCGTACTTCCTTAACAAGCATGGGGACTTGATTTCAGACCCCTCAGCACCCATATAAAAGAGGAACATGACTGTGTGTGTCTGTAGCTCAAGTTCTGCAGAGGAAGAGACAGGTAGATTTTTGGAGCTGTCTGATGTCAGTCTAGTGTAATTGACAAACTTCAGGTTCAGGAGGAGGTCCTGTCTCAAAACAATAAGATAAAGAAGAATAAATGAAGACAATCAACACCAACCCCTAACTTCTACATGCACAGATATGTATACATGAACACACACACATGCACACACACACAAGAGACAGACACAGAAAAAGAAAGAGAGGGGGAAAGAGACCATTGCTACAAGAGAAGATATTACACAGTTAGTAATTAGGAAATTTAACCGTTGGATAGCAAATATCTCTCTCTCTCTCTCTCTCTCTCTCTCTCTCTCTCTCACACACACACACACACACACACACACACACACACACACACACACATACACACACACACACACCTAAAATTAGTGAATTTAGGAATACATCCTGGGATGATAAGGCATTGGAAGGAAGCTTACTCATTTTATTCTGAATTTTGGCCATTACTAAAATTGAAGACGTCAAAGTGGACGATATAGAGATGTGCATACTTGAATAAAGTAGCTCCTTACCCCATGTGACCATTAAATGTGGATAACCTGAATTGAGGTGTGCGAAAAGTATTTCATACATGCTAAGTTCCAAAGACTGAGTATAAAAAGTAATGAAAAATAATTCCTTAATATATGAACAAGCCATTATACATTAGTCAAAGAAAAGATACTGTTAAAACTAATTTCAACTTTCTCTTAAGATGGTTGCCAGAAAATTTGTTAGAGCTTACATTAAATTTCTATTACACACAGCTTTTATAGACACTGTTTTTATCAAAATGAGTGTGTAGCTTGTCAACAATCTCTTCCTCTTTTGTTTTGCTAAGAGATGAACAATAAGTAATCAAAGACAATTTGAGTTTAAAATGACTTTAAGACATTTTGACATCTAAAAAGGAGAAGACAGACTTAGTGGACAAGACTAGAGACAACTAAATGTTACAGCATACTTTACCGAATGGACACTACATGTCCTGCTCTCCTGATACAGTCCTTTCTACATTTGGTGATTTGAGGAAATTATGATAAAATCAGTGATATTTTTATCAGAGTGATTTCAAGTAGCATCTGTGGAGTGCCAAAGTGATAAGGGGAGGCTTCTGCCCACTTCTACTAGCCAGAAATAAATTTACATTCTCATACTTCAAGAATCACTGAAATTCGAGTGTGTGTGTGTGTGTGTGTGTGTGTGTGTGTGTGACATCTTACGTTAGTGCACAGAATGATGTCTACTTAAAGTGAATTCCAAATACCAACTGAGTGTTTAAGGAATTTTCCAAAAAAAAGGAAGAGAATAAACATTTATAGACTTCTCACATGAGTTCGCCCTTTAACCCGTAACCATGTGATATTAATACTAGTCTCTTCATTTTATAAAGTAATAGAAGCTGTAACTTTATACATTACATGCTTAGTGCTAAAATGCTGTGGCTTATATCATGGTAGATAGTGGAGAAATATCTGCTCAAATGAATGAGAAAAAATAAAACCAAGTAATTTAGTGATAAGAGACTGCAAGACTGGAAGAAGCTCACATTTCCATTTTAACCCATTCTTTTTTCCAAAGACTCAGAAAACCCCATTGACTTGTCTAGTATAAATATATACGTTAAAAAAAAAAAACTAAGCAAGTGCAGGGTTCTTGTCTCCATTATAGAATTTTCTCCCCATAGTGCATGATTAACTGTACCTTGGTAACAAAGCTCTTCAATATACATTTTATGGCAAATTTTCACGTTGCTTGTACAAAATTCCTGTCTGTGTTCTAAAAGAGTTGGAAAGGGCAACTGGCCATTTTTGCCACATAATTTCTCCCATTTTAAAATTCAGATCATTTATCACCCCCTGTCTTTTCATTCCTGCTTGTTCTTTTACTATAACTGGTATCAAAAAAGTAAATTTTTATAAAAAAAAAAAAAACAAAAAAAAAAAAAAAACAAAGCTTTAGCATGAAGGAAACTGTAATTCCCCCAGAAGAACATTTTGACAACTGTAAGAGAACTTTGCTGAAATTTGAAGACAGGTAGGTAGCACATCGGGTTCTACAACCAGATTGGTGATGCAAAAATACATGCAAGAAACTGTATGTATTACACTGGGGCTCATCTAAGTGACTGATGCCTACTCTTCTATTTAATATTTTAAATAGTGGTATGAGTTATACACCCATGAATCTAGTTAAGGAGGAAACGATGAAGAAAATTTAAGTAGCTTTATAAAAGCTACAAACCCATGCTTCAATCCTCCTAATCCACCCCCAGAGAAGTCACTTTAATCACATTAGACTATCTCCTACTGAACACAAACTAAGTTTAGTGCTGAATGGTGTGCAAATATGGAGATACATGAAAGAACACAAAAAGGGAAGGATGCAGGAAAGATGAGAAAGATGTCATGTCAGGTTGGTGGGGGCATGGTCCACGAAAATATGAGAGTAGCAAAACGAATGCTGGTGCCAGAGCACAAAATGCACAAAAAATCAAGAGCAGTCTTAGCCTAAGCAATGATAACTGTGGTCCTATATGATGATATTAGAGTTATATTTGTGTTAGTAAGGAATGGTCAAAAAATATTTTAAAGTTTCTGAGAATAAAATCCACATGGTTAATCTATTCTATAAATAACCATGCAAATAAGTGTAAAAACTTAGAACCAAAGAGGGTTTTCATACCTTTAATACTAAAACTAATGATCAGAATAGAGGAAACACCACTGAGGATGGCAGTAAAAATTGCTCCAGTGAGAAACCTCGAGGAAGCAGAGTCTTCCGGGATTCAGGCTGTGGAAAATGCGGAAGAAAGGGCGTGGAGATAGAGACTCGCACTCTGTCTGGGTTACAGAGATCAGTGAGTGTTCTGAGTCGGGAGAATCAACATGAAAATCCATTTGAGAGGGGCAGGATAATGAATGTCTTCGTTGGTTCACCTATTCATGAAGGATCTACATTATTATGCACCAAATGTTGTGTTACTCTTTATTGTAGTAGAGAATCAGAAAAAAATAGGCCCTCAAATAATGCAAAGCCTTTTCCTTTTCCAGTGTTTATACTATGGAAGTAAATTAATATCTGTTTAGTTACAATGCAATAAGAAAAGTGAGGATAGCATAACTCACTTAAGAAAGTTGATGAAGACTTCCTTGAAGCAGCAAACAGAGTCATGAATGGGCACCATCCAAATAGGCATTAAGGAGATTTCAAGAAAATGAAGCCATATTTTCTGAATTTTCTAAGTTTGAAAGGCTCAGGAAAAGTCAGTAAAGGTTAAAGCTCGAGAAAACGATAGCTCATTATGTAGTTTGTGGGCGATATGAAAGTTTTGGATATTTCTGAAATATTTTTGAACATGAAGGCAAAAATTTCGAACATCAATTGATTTGATAAATCAAGGAAAGTCTAACTTGGAACCTTTGTTGTAGCACTGGTGAGAGATGCTAGTGTCTGGAAATCACACAGAAGCAATGGAGTAGATACTTGAACAAAGGTTTTGGAAATTTCCTGGAAATCATAGGAAATATGTTGCATGAAATAATTATAAAAAGGCGCTATCCCATGGTAGTGCTGGCTGCTCTTCCGCCCCAGCGGTCTCGCTGCTTCCGTGGCTAAACCCATGCGTGAACCACTCAGCTCTCAGCTCTCCTGCTGCAGACTCTGCTCGTATTCCCAGCCATCTGCCCTCCTGTGGTTAGCAGTCACAAATCCCCATAACCTGTTAAAATCAAATTTCTAGAGACTTGTAATTAATTTATCAATCAGATTTATATCAGTAAATTTTCGCTCCACAAAACGTCCACACAATGAACTCAGAACCAAATTGATATTGATATAAACTGCCCACCTAGATAAGACAAATTATCCTGTAATTATCCATCTCTTATAAGATATTCATAGCTGCCTTTAAAGCCACGCAGAATCTGGGTGGTCTTTCTCTTCTTCCATCTTCCTTCCTTCCTCTCTATCTCTCCCGTCTCTCAAAAACTTCCAGCCCACCTGCCTTTTCCACTGTTCAATCACAGGCTCCAGCCTCGTCTTTTACCTGCCCTCACCTGCTTATAGACAGCAATCTACAGAACTATGTCATGTGTTTCACTAAATATAGCATATGGGAGTATGACGGAGCCATTGATAAAGACTTCTATGTATTGGAATGAGAACAAAGTGGATCGCTGTGCTATTTCCAGAAGTGAGAAACTCTAGAGGGGAAAAGGTTTTTAGTAGTAAGATAATAGCAGTCGGGACACCCAGAGAATAAAGGAGATCTATGAGGCAGTTCAGTGCCCTGGTCTTATTCTCACTTTCCACGTCATGTCCACAAGTGGGTCTGATGTGACTCTCATTTCTAAGGCCAGAAGACAGTGACAAACAAAATTTCTAATATTTATTCTCATTTTCTCTTACCTCACTTTGTTGTATGACTCTGAAGCAAATACTAAGATCAGAGATTCTAATAAATCCAGCCCCAGTTCACAGAGCTGTGAGGAATGAGAAACACAACCAAGGGTAAGAGATATATGACTTCTTTAGCACAAAAATAAAGCATAATTACCAAGGTAGTGATAAATAAATTGTCAAAAATCAAAATAGCAGCCTTCTGCTGCTTTAAACTCTAGTTGATGCCATTATATATTTAAGATTTTTCAAGTGTGTAATTAAAGTGTAAGCTTTGTGTTGGAAGACGCAGTTGGAACTCTGGGTTCAAAGGAGGACAGTGCTTAATGCATAAAAGTAAAAAGTTGTTGGGAGAGAAGCAACAGCTGAAGACACAACTACATGTAGTGTGGTGGTTTAAAATCCTTGGCCCATGGAGTGACATTAAGAGTAGGTGTGGCTAGGGGTTGGGGATTTAGCTCAGTGGTAGGCGCTTGCTAGCAAGCGCAAAGGCCCTGGTTCGGTCCCCAGCTCGGAAAAAAAAAAAAAAAAAAAGTAGGTGTGGCTTTGTTGGAGTAGGTGTGGCTTTGTTGGAGTAGGTGTGGCTTTGTTGGAGTAGGTGTGGCTTTGTTGGAGTAGGTGTGGCTTTGTTGGAGGAAGTGTGTCGCTGTAGGGATGGCCTTTGAGAGCTTCCTTCTAGCTGCCTGAGGTTGCCAGTCTTCTGTTTGCCTTCAGAACAAAAGTAGAACTCTCAGCTCCTCCAATGCCATGCCTGCCTGGACACTGCCATGCTCACAGCCCTGATGATAATGGACTGAATAAATCCCTGAACCTGTAAGCCAGCCTAAGTAAATGTTGTCTTTAATAAGAATTGCCTTGGTCATAGCAATGGAAACCCTAAGACATGTAGTAAGAAGAATTCTCAGACTTTACAAAGTCCAGAAGGATGAACAGAGGAAAGAATACAGTAACAGAGTCCAAGGAGAGTAGGGACAAAAGGTAAGAGGTCATCCATCATCTTTAAAAGTGAAAGTTTAGTGAAATATGGTAATTAAATATCACTTTACATAACAAATAGGTATTGAGAAGCTCATAAATATAACCAAGGACTTACCTTTCCATTTCAACATTTTAGCAAATTCCTGCTCTAATCCAATGAACACACAGAATATTCCAGGTGTGAGAAATGTGATGGTGGTAGTTTTAAGATGAATAAAACACATGTTCTTCCTCACAGAGTTCCAGGTCTATTGACATAGCTTCTAAACAAATGAGTCAAATGTAATACCACCCCCAAAAGGTTACTGTGAAAATAGAAAAAAATTAGATGGTATCAAATCTGATGAAATAATTTCAAGTGGACCCTGAAGAGTAAGTCTTAGGATTTCCATGGCTATGATAAAAGCTCATGACCAAAAGCAACTTGGGGAAGAAAAGGTTTATTTCATCTTACAACCTTCAGGCTAAACACCATCACTGAAAGAAGTCTTGGCAGGAACTTAATGTAAGAACCTGGAGGCAGGAACTGGAGCAGAGACCATGGATTGTTTCTTAGTATCTTTGCTTCTCTGCTGTTTCCTCCTCCATGGAGTTCATTTTCCCAGCTGAGTACTATGTATCACTGATCAGCATGTACTGCTCACCTGTTGGCTTCTTAGATGTGCTCAGCTTTCTTTAAAACTCAGAACCACCTGTTGCTTACCCTGGTCTGGGCTTTTCCATATTAATCATCAATCAAGAAAATATTTCAGACTGACAGAGGAGTTTTCTCACATAAGACTTCCTCTTTTAAAATATGTCTAGGTTTATGTCAAGTTGACAAAATCAATCTGAGCAGGTTAAGAATGTGAATAAAAGTTCCAACTACGGAAGACAAGTGAGCAAAGATACTACATCCAAGATGCATGAGGTTACTTAAATTCAGTCTGACAAGAGAAGGCAAGCATCAGGGGACTTGTTGGCAAACTTAAGTGAATATGTCTAAGTCCTACCGGCAGTCCAGGATGTCAAGAAAGCCATTGAAAAAGGCAGAGTGAAAGGGCCAAATGCTGTAACTCATATTTAAAATGAAGTTGGAATACTATTTGAGAAACACAAGAAATGAACTTCTTTTGTGGGTTCTTAGATAATCTAGATAAGGGTTTGTGAGACCCTGAATGAAATGAGGACGATTGTACATGTGGAATGAATGGCACACAGTGTCTAATTTAATGAAAATTATTTGAGAAGAGGAAAAGCTAAAAGTGTTTTCAGCTTTTGAGAAAGACATTAGAGTAATGAACATAAGAAAGGATTGAGTAAAAACTGAATTGAGACTCATTTTGAGAGATTTTAATGTTGAAAATATCCCTGCTGGATCCCTTTCATTGACTGCTTTACATCTGGCTGTGCACACAATGAACTGCAAAATGATTGTAAGCTGAACTAAAAATAGATGAGGCTATCACAGTGACCAGCATGCTGTGCTATTCCCTTGTCTCTTGAAGCAGACACATTTTAGATGTAATATTTGCACTGAAAATTATATTCAGATGTAAGAATTATTGATATTTAGACAATCTGAATGCATCAAAAGCACATTTGTAGAATTTATTATTTTCTTAAAGATAGTCCATCCAATCTTGCTCACTACAGCACAGAATACTGGAGTCATGGGTTGAAGATCAGAATTGTGTCCAAATCCCAGATACGTACTGATTCAGCTTGGAAAACAAACTCCATGGAGGATGAAACAAGAGAGAAGAAAAGATACATAGGCAAATTTTGTAAACAACAAAGGGAAGCCAAAATAGACCAAATATTTTCTATAATTCTATCCGGAATTCATATATTGGCTGAGCCCATAATGTTCAAAATGTCATACAATTTTAATAGTTATTATTGAGCATCTCCATTTATTTGTGCTTTATTAGATATTAAAATTTTAACTGAAACATGTTTTATTTCATTCTTTTAACAGAATCATTTGATAGATATTAGCATGTTGGTCATGTATTTATTTTAAAGATGTGAAAGGTGAGATTCACAGAGCTGAAGTAGCTGTTATTTGTGCCACTCATATGTGAAACAAGTTAATGTCCATGCCTACCTGAGTGGAAGAATGTATTTGTTGTGCTATACTCTGTCCATTTCTTCTAAGCCCTGGTTCTAAAGAGCACTGCTGGTTCTATTCCAAACCTTGCCATAAAGCACACATCAGCTTAGACTTTCTCAGAGTGGCAAGTGTTGTCACACATCTATTTGGCTACTCTGGTGCTCACGAAACATAATCTCAACAGGAAAGGCTTTCATAAATACCTGTTAGCTCATAACAGGCTACCAGCTCACTATCACACCTCTACATGCCTGGGAAATGGATTACCTTCACCTTCTAGCCATTCAGTTTCCTCTTCATACTTCATATGATTGAACAGAAAGAAAAATAACCTACCAATCTACTTCTTCCTAGTTTGATATTCTAACCCTTAAAAAAATAAGCATAATATATTTTCCTGCCATTGTTGTTCTTAATAATGTAACCTTTTTCTGAAAATGAGCTGAATCGTATTCCATTTTTAAGTATTTCTTTTAACTCAATTAGTATTACTGAAGCAAATGAGTGCTGATAAATTAAGACTTTTAGGAAAAATTTAAAGGCATTAAATGATTGTCTTGCCTTCTGAAATTCTGAAGATCTATATTTTGCTGTAAATTATGTAAGACTCACTTTGTTTCTGGGAGAATGGCGTAATTTTACTGTAGAATTTAATACGTAACAGTGTCTGCTTATAGACTTATGAGCACTGTAGACATCATTTGTTGTGATCTGCTGGCTCTTGGATGGTAGAAAATATATGGAATAAACAGAGAACACAGAAACTGACTATCTGAGCTATGCACAGCTGAAATTCAATGTTCTACTCATGAAAACATAAATATTAAGAAATTATTCTAAAATACAAATATCTAACACAGGTATGGGAATTATAAAAAATGATTATTAGAGACCCCAACTATCTAGAAATTTTCTAAAAATTAAGTCTCTATGGACTAACATAAGAAAGTCTGTAATTTCTAGGCAATTCCATTACTGAGACTCTTAATCATTTGATTATGTTTCACTAACAAATAGTATTGTATATATTTATTGATACAATGCAATGTTTTAATATAAACTCGAATTTGGGGAGTGATTAAATCAAGCTAAATAAATATATTGCCTAGCAATTGTTTTGGAATGAAAATAATTGAAATCTACACTTACAGAGGGGAGATAGTGCCAAACGTCTTTTTTTGTTGTTGTTGTTGTTTGTTTGTTTGTTTGTTTTATTTACATTTCAAATGTTGTCCTACTTCCAGGTCCTCCCTCCACGACCTCCCACACCCTCCCCCTTCCCTTCGCTCCCTCAACCCACTCCCACCGCACCTCTCTAGCACCTCCCTTCTCTGGGACATCAAGTCTACACAGGACCAAGCGCATCCCCTCCCACTGAGGCCACACAGGGCAGCCCTCTGCTACATATGTAGCAGCGATCATGGACCAGCCCATGTATGGTTGGTGTCTCAGTCCCTGGGAGCTCTGAGGGGTCCAGTGAGTTGATACTGTTGTTCTTCCTATGGGGTTGCAATCCCATTCATTCTTCCATAGGGGTCCCAGGCTCAGTTCAATGGTTGGCTGTAAGTATTTCCATCTGTCTCAGTTAGCTGCTGATAGAGCCTCTCAGAGGAGAGCCATGCCAAACTCCTGTCTGCAAAAACAGCATGCCATCAGCAATAGTCGCAGGCTTTAGTGCCTGCGCATGGAGTGGATCCCAAGTTGACGTGGTCTCGTGATGGCCTTCCCTTCAGTCTCTGCTCCAATTTTTGTCCCCGCATTTCCTTTAGACAGGAACAATACTAAGCCAAAAATTTTGGGATGAGTGGGTGGTCCCATCCCTCATCTAGGGGCCATATCTATCTATGGACGTGGCTCTTCAGGTTCCAGATCCCCACTATTGGATATTTTGGTTAATGTCACTCCCCATTGGGTCCTGGGAGCCTCTCACATCTCTGGTGACTTCCTAGTGGTTCCACCCGTCCTGCCACCCCACACTGCTGCACATTTCTATTCAATCTCCTGCCCCTCTGGGCTTCTTTCCCCTCTAACCTGATCCTGCCCTTCTTTTTCCCTCTCCCTTGCCTCTCCCACCCAGGTCCCTCCCTCCCTCTACCTCCTTAGATTATTTTGTTCCCTCTTCTAAGTGGGATTGAAGCATTGAACTTCCTTCTTGTTAAGCATCATATGGCCTGTGAGTTGTATCATGGATATTCCGAACTTTCTGACTAATATCCACTAACCAGTGAGTGCATACCATGTATGTCCTTTGGGTCTGGGTTACCTCACTCAAGATGATATTTCCTAGTTCTATCCATTTGCCTGGAAAATTCATGTTGTCCTTGTTTTTAATAGCCGAGAGGTATTCCATTGTGTAAATGAGCCAAATTTTCTGCATCCATTCTTTGGTTCACAGACATATGGGTTGTTTCCAGTTTCTGGCTATTATAAATAAGACTGTTATGAACAGAGTGGACCTTTGTGATATGGTGAAGCATCTTTTGAGTATATGCCCAGGAACAGTGTTGCTGGCTCTTCAGGTAGAACAATTTCCAATTTTCTGAGGAACCGTCAGATTGATTTCCAGAGTGTTTGTACCAGTTTGCAATCCCACCAGCAATGGAGGAATGTTCCTCTTTCTCCCAGGATCTGCTGCCACCTGAGTATTAATCAATGCAAGGTAGAATCTCTGGATTGTTTTAATTTGCATTTCCCTGATGACCAAGGATGTTGAACATTTCTTTAGGTGCTTCTCAGCCATTCGAGATTCCTTAGTTGAGAATTCTCTGTTTAGCTCTGTAACCCATTTTTAATTGGTTTTCTGGACTCTAACTTCTTTAGTTCTTTGATTATTTTGGATATTAGCCATCTGTCAGATGTAGGGTTAGTGAAGAACTCTTCCCAATCTGTAGGTTGCCATTTTGCAAGGAATCACTGTTTGCAGATGATAAGATATAAGTGACCCCAAAAATGTTACCAGAGAACTCCTACAACTGATAAAGAACTTCAGCAAAGTGGCTGGATATAAAATTAGCTCAAATAAATCAGTAGCCTTCCTCTACTCAGGATACACAGACTGAGAAAGAAATTAGGAAAACCCTTGGTCCTGTCAAGGTTGCAGGGGAATATGGGGGGGTAATAAGGGGGATGTATAAGGGGAGGGGGAGGGGAGGGAATGGGGGCTTATGGACAGGAAGCTGGGAAGGGGAATAATCTTTGAAATGTAATTAAAGAAATATATCTATAAAATTTAAAAAAAAAGAAATTAGGAAAACAATACCCTTCACAATAGCCACAATTAATATAAAATATCTTGGTGTAACTCTAACCAAGCAAGTGAAAGATCTGTATGACAAGAACTTCAAGTCTCTGAAGAAATTAAAGAAGATCTCAGAAGATGAAAAGATCTCCCATGCTCATGGATAGGCAGGACTAACATAGTAAAAACGACCATCTTACCAAAAGCAATCTACAGATTCAATGTAATCTTCACCAAAATTCCAACTCAATTCTTCACAGAGATAGAAAGAGCAACTTCATATGATATTTAAAAAAAACCCAAGGATAACAAAAACAATCCTCAACAAATAAAGAACTTCTGAGGGAATCACCTTGCCTGACCTCAAGCTATACTACAGAGCAATGGTGATAAAAACTGCATGGTGTTGGTACAGAGACAGACAGGTCAATCAATGGAATAGAACTGAAGACCCAGAAATAAACTCACACAACTATGGGCACTTGATCTTTAACAAAGAAGCCAAAATCATACAGTGGAAAAAAGACAGTATTTTCAACAAATGGTGCTGATCTCGCTGGCAGCCTGAATGAAGAAAAATGCAAATTAATTCACATTTATTATCTTGTATAAAGCTCAAGTCCAAGTGGCTCAAAGACCTCCACATAAAACCAGATACACTGAATCTAATAGAGGAGAAAGTGGGAAAGAACCTTGAACACATTGGCATACGGTAAAACTTCCTGAACTGATCACCAATGGTCCAGGCTCTAAGATCAACAATTGACAAATGGGACCTCATGAAACTGAAAAGATTATACAAGGCAAAGGTCACTGCCAATAAGACAAACTTCTTAAAGTTAGAGAAGGAGAAAAAGAAAGAACATTCAGGAGAGCATGGTCATGAGCCTGACTGGGAAACTAGGCCACATTTCACCCTAAGAAAGGTAGGGTTAAGCATGTCCTTGTCTTAACTTGTTGACAGTGAATAGACACAACCAAGATAAATGCTTCAATTTTATAAAAGAAAGGACTTTAACAATCAGACTGACTAAAAGATGAGAACGTCCATTTTTGTTAGTGGAAAAGATTTAACCTACACTGGAAAAAATCTTATAGGCAAGACTTGCAAATAAAGTAGTGATTTTAATTACTGCTTCCACCATTCTCTAGCAACCCGGTTCCCACTCTAGCAGGGTTTAGGTTTAGCTCATGTAGATGTAGTTCTTGGTCAGTGTTGCTCATTTGGGATAACATGTGAGCACAGTAGAGAAAGCAGGTAAGGTGGAAAAACAAAATTTGGAGAGGCCGTTAATGAGTGAGTATTAACACAGACACAGGCTTGGCCTTCTGATCTGTGAGAAGAAGTAAGGAATATCTTAATTTGTTTTATTACAGTAATCATTTTATTGTCTACAGAAATAGAGGTTTCAATGAAAATGGTCCCTACAGAGGCTTGTGTTCAAATACTTCATCTCCAATTGGAAAGGAGACATGCATTTGAATACCTCTCTTGGGCATATACCCAAAAGATGCCCCAACATATAAAAAAGACATGTGCTCCACTATGTTCATCGCAGCCTTATTTATAATAGCCAGAAGCTGGAAAGAACCAAGATGCCCTTCAACAGAGGAATGGATACAGAAAATGTGGTACATCTACACAATGGAATATTACTCAGCTATCAAAAACAATGACTTTATGAAATTCGTAGGCAAATGGATGGAACTGGAAAATATCATCCTGAGTGAGGTAACCCAGTCACAGAAAAACACACATGGTATGCACTCATTGATAAGTGGCTATTAGCCCAAATGCTTGAATTACCCTAGATGCCTAGAACAAATGAAACTCAAGACGGATGATCAAAATGTGAATGCTTCACTCCTTTAAAGGGGAACAAGAATACCCTTGGCAGGGAAGAGAGAGGCAAAGATTAAAACAGAGACTGAAGGAACACCCATTCAGAGCCTGCTCCACAGGTGGCCCATACATATACAGCCACCCAATTAGACAAGATGGATGAAGCAAAGAAGTGCAGACTGACAGGAGCCGGATGTAGATCTCTCCTGAGAGACACAGCCAGAATACAGCAAATACAGAGGCGAATGCCAGCAGCAAACCACTGAACTGAGAATAGGACCCCGTTGAAGGAATCAGAGAAAAAGAACTGGAAGAGCTTGAAGGGGCTCGAGACCCCATATGTACAACAATGCCAAGCAACCAGAGCTTCCAGGGACTAAGCCACTACCTAAAAGACTATACATGGACTGACCCTGGACTCTGACCTCATAGGTAGCAATGAATATCCTAGTAAGAGCACCAGTGGAAGGGAAGCCCTGGGTCCTGCTAAGACTGAACCCCAGTGAACTAGACTGTTGGGGGAGGGCGGCAATGGGGGGAGGGTTGGGAGGGGAACACCCATAAGGAAGGGGAGGGGGGAGGGGGATGTTTACCCGGAAACCGGGAAAGGGAATAACACTCGAAATGTATATAAGAAATACTCAATAAAAAAAAAAATTAAAAAAAGAAAAAGAAAAAAAAAAAAGAATGCTTCATCTCCTGTTTGGGAAGGACTTTAATGACCTTGTTTGAGGAGGTTTTCACTGGAAGCTGACTTTGAAGTTTCAAAAACCTGAGACTTTCTTGATATCTGCTGGTTATCTCCAGATATAACTTCTCTGCTATTGTTCTAGCTTCATGCCATGCTACCGGCCATGATGGTCATGTACTATAAAGCTATGAAACCAGAAGCCGCAAATTAAACGTTTTATTTCATAAGTTGCTTTGGTCATAGTATTTTATCCCAGCAATAAAAAAGTAGCTAGGATAGTATGTATTCTATAGTTTCATTTTGTATATTTAAAATATGAAATATTAAATATTCTATAAAAAGTGAATCATTGGAGAGAACTCCCCTGGATGCTGGTCACAGCTTTGGACCTTCGTCAAGAGTTGCTGATATGCACCATAAAGTAAGATAATGGAGTTTTCTCCTTGTGGATGTGTGTAAATCCCACACAAGTCATAGGTCAGATTTTAATTTATTGTCTTTTGAAAGCTTACAGCATTAGCTTATTTTAGCTTGATAAGTATGAAAATAACCTTTTGTGATACAAGACTAATACTGAATAAACTCTTACATTCTGATATTTTGTTAAATAAAAATTAGTCTTTTGAAATGTATTTTAACTGATACATAAAACTGTAAAAAATTATACATAATTAGTTACCAGGTGACTGTGTGTGTGTGTGTGTGTGTGTGTGTGTGTGTTGTATAATATTTAAGTAAGATCAAATATAGCTATTTCCTCAAAAATCTGTCATTTCTTGAAGAAACATTTTAAATAACTTCCTCTAGCTGTTTAGTATATAGTACACAATTCCTGTCAGAGCTTCTTGCTGTGCAGTAATTTAATTTCTTACATTTAAATACATGTCTTACATGACTTAGTGTTCATGATCATCCTCTATAGCTAATGCCTTTCAAGCTCTATGAGACTATCTTATGTTACACGTAAAGGTGATATGGTATGATGTTTGCCTTCCTATACCTGCCTAACTTACTTAACACAACAATCTCCAGGTCCACCTATGCTTTTGCAAATGATTGGATTTCATTCACTTACAATGGCTGCATCATAAACATTCCATATGTGTACATACTACCCTTCCTTTACCATTTATCAGTTGATACTTAGATTGTTTCATCTCTTGCTTCTGTGAATATTACTGCAATAAAGAATGGGACTCAGATGTTTCTTTAATCTACTCATTTCATTTTCTGTGACTACACATCAATCAAATAGACTGATGGAACAATCAGAGGCTGCTATATGATTTGATTTAGTAGCATATTTTTAATTCCTCAGTTATTATTTTTGTTTTTTCTGTCATAGAAGTTTCTTTTGTGATTGCCATAAAGATTTAAGTTCTTTTGATATAAGAATTTGTAAATGATAAAAACATATCATGGTCATAATAGTAAGAAACCAACCAAAAATCCAAAACAGGATAGGATGGTACAACCCTGGGATCTGGGAGGTATAAATACTGTGATCTAGGGGTTCAAGGTCATCTTTAGCTGTGTAGTAAGTTCAAGGCCAGCCTGGGCTACATGAAACACTGTCTCAAAGGAAAAGAGAGAGAGAGAGAGAGATAGAGAGAGAGAGAGAGAGAGAGAGAGAGAGAGAGAGAGAGAGAGAGAGAGAAACAAGGACCTGGAGATGACTTGGCGATTAAGAAGTCCTGAGTTCAATTCCCAGCAACCACATGGTGTCTCACAAGCACTCTCTTTCAGTGTGTCTGAAGACAGCAACAGTGTACTTACATATATAAGATAAATAAATCTCCTTTTAGAAAATAGAAAGAAAGAGAAAAAGAAGAAAAGGGGAGGAGGTTGGAGGAGGAGCATATATATATATATATAATTATAAAATTAATAATTGGACTTCATTGCTTCTCACATTTTGAATCTTGG
The DNA here is from genome assembly GCF_011064425.1 of Rattus rattus. Lineage (NCBI taxonomy): Eukaryota > Metazoa > Chordata > Mammalia > Rodentia > Muridae > Rattus > Rattus rattus. Next base: position 116,305,051 of record NC_046160.1, on the reverse strand, counting down.
ATGTCCCATTTACATCTTTTATGTTGTCTCCCTTTCATTAATTAATTGTTATTATTAATTATTGTTATAGTTAATTTTTCTTTCTTCATTTTAGCAATATTAGTGGCTTACATATACTACATGCAATATAGAGTATTCTGATTTTTCTTTGTATCATTAGTCTTATCAGTATTTCTATGCTTTGTAAGAATTTCTTTGTACTCATTCATGTTTCCTTCTCTGTGGCTGAATCATTTCTTATAAGACAGACATGATGAAGGCATTCTCTCAGTTTCTAGTTGTGAGTGTCTTTATTTTTTTTTCATTTTGTAAGGATAGCTTTACTGAGTATATTCTTGGTTTAGATAAATTTTTGTTAATATCTATTTACTTTGTCTCCTTTGGTACTGATGAAAATTGTGTGACATTTTCTATTGGTTTTTAAAGTTTCTGCTGAGATGTCTTCTGTATTAGTAATCAGGACACCTTTACATCTTATTTGTTTCCTTTTGCTTTCAACATTAATAATCTCTTGGTTTTTATTCCTTGGAGAAGTAGATTAGAAGATGGCTTGATGTAAGCTTGGTTACCTGGAACTGAAGAGCTTGGTCCTGGAACCCTGTCTAGGGGTGGCAGCAAGAAAATAAAGACAGAAACACACACCACATACGTCAAAGCTAGGATCAGATGGAATTTGCTACAGGCCCCCATCTGTGTATTCAGTAGGTACAGCTGGGGTGGAGGCAACTAGGAGAACAGTCTCAAACTATAAGCGTCCAGAAGAAGAAAGCTGCAATGTTTAGGGTTTATATACTGATCGTTGGTTAATAAACACTTATACCCTGATTCCCACAAAAAAGAATTTGCTATTTCACTTGAGCCTGGTCCATATGGGCAGCAGCTCTGCCGATTTCCCATGGATCCAAAGCCTTGGAGTCCTTAACATGAATTTTCCATGTCACAATGCACACTCACTCAGATTTCCTCTGGTTCCTATATTTGATTGAGTTCATTGTGAATGGTGGCCTTTGTCCACCTTGTATCTACACATTTGTATCCTTCTCTAGTCTGGAAAGTCTTGTTATGTTCTATTTGAATAACCTTTCTATCCGTTTAGCAAACACATTTCCCATGGACCTCAAAAGCATAAATATTTCCTTTTGTTTTTAATGCCACCTCAAAGAATTCATAGCTTGCTTTATTTCTATCCAATTTTGTTGTTTTCTTCTTTGTGGTAATTAGTACTGTCAATGTGTGGATTTTAGAATCACCTCTTATATAAAACTTACAGTGTGTTTGTGAGCTTATTATCAGAGTGGTTTAACAGCTAGAAAAGCACAGCCTGGGTGTGGAAAGGGACTGTCTGAAGGTCTCAGGTTGACTAAAATGGGGAGGGACAAACATGAACACCAGCAGTCACTTCTGTCTGTTTCCTGACCTCAGCTGTCTCACACTTCCGACCACCACCATGGACTGTATCTCTTCTTAAACTGTTAGCCGAAATAAAGTTTTGCTTCCTGACAGACGTTAGTTTTGTAGGATTTTTCTTTCAAGAGAGCAAGAAAAGTAATAATACATCCTCTAAATGAATATTTTCTGAATCCTGTCTTCTAGGTCTCTAATTAGCCCTTCTATTTGATCTGCTCATCCATGGATGTCATCTATCATGTTTCGAATTCAATTACTGTGTTTTTAATTCAAAATTTTGTTTTATCATTTAAATAACTTCCGTCTTTTTGCTAAATTTTCCTATCATATTGAATAATTGTTCCTTTTTTTCTGTATCATGTTCTCTTTCCATAAAGGTCACTGTGCTTCCTTAATACAAGTGTTTTCAAGGGCTGAAAAAATGGCTAAATTGTTGAGAGTACGTATAGCTCTTGCAAAAGACCCAAATTTGGTTCCCAGCACACGTGTGTTGGCTCACGACCAACAGTAACTCCACTCCCAGAGGAGCTGAGACTCTCTTCCAACCTCTATGGGCACTAGAGTCACACACGGTGACATACAGATATGCAGGCAGAACATTCATACGTCTATCAAAATAAATAAATCTAAAAAGCTAATTTAAATCTTTTAAACTCTTTAAGATTTATCCACATTAATTTTCAGTGTCTAGTAATTTAGTTTGACCATTTAGTAAGGTCATGTTTCTAAAAGTTTTTCATATTGCTAATGAAGAATTTGATACTTCATTAAATAACTAAACCTATATTCCAGTTGCCTTAGTCCACTTTTACTTTGGCTTTTCGAAAATTACGAGCCGCTCCCTGATTCTTCCTCAGCCTGAAGTGACTTGTATGCCAGCACAAGATGGCAGTCTCAGTCCATGGTTGCCACTAGGTCCTCGTTGGTGCATTGCTACTATTCCAATACTAGAAGGCAAATCAAATTTACGTCTATCCCAGATGTACGATTGGTGTGTTGTTCAACGTGATCTGGAGGAGTATTTAAAATAGTCAGGCCATACTCATAATTCTGTTCCTGGAAGCAGGGATGGCTCAAAGACTGCACCCATAACGCCAGTATCTGGTTAAATAGTACAGAAATGTCCCTGGCTCTGGAATGAGTCACCCCATGGGGAGAATCCTCAGGTTCCATACTGCACTCAGTTAGACCAGTGTTAGAAGTACTGTGTCACATATCATGTTTGCAGGTCCACACTGCCATGGGCTTCCTCTACTGAGGGCCTTGTGCCTGTGGCCCACAGTTTGTACAGCCAGATACCCATGGTATTGACAAGACAGAAGCACAATTCCTTGGGTGTTTATGCCTCCAGGTCTTGAGGTCTTGTTCATGGACACTGATCTGGGAACCGGAGTTAATAGGATCTGTCAAGTACTAAATGGAACCCAAAATTTTGTTGTATCTTTCTGCCTCTTTGTTAAGGTTTCCTATCATTCTCAAACACATATTCTTTGTTTCCTAAAGATCATTGAGTTTCCTTAAAACAAGTGCTTTAAGAGGCTGGAGAAATGACTAAATTCAAAATTTTTAAACAGCTTACCGATTCGTGAGTTCCACATCAACCCTGCATCTTTACCCTGCCCCATCCCAACAAATGGATTCTTGCTATATATTTTGCTGTCCAAGGATGGTTTAGTGGAGACAGAAGTTCCTTATCTACTGAGACTGAACTAAGCTGGGCGATATTTGATATTAACTGGGCGATAGCAGTTTTAACAACCGGTGCAATCTCACAGTGCAGCCAGGGACTGCACACAGTGGAACTAGAAATGGTAGCTGCAAAACCATGAATCTACTCTACCAGGACAATTGTTTGCCTAGATCTGCAGATGGTCCGAAGACTCTATGCATGAGACTAGGCCTGTACATAGGAATATTTTGTTTCTTTACTACTTCTGTCCTGTTGCTGAGTATTAGTGCAATAGACCTGACACTGAACTTTAGACCAAAGTCTGTGCTAGCTTTGGTGACCTGTTCCCAGTGAAATGTCTGTCCCTCTTCTGCTCCCAGAGGCTGGAGAGGCCTGGTAGCTTCAGTCACTTAGCTGCCAAGCTAAGTGCATTTATAGTGTTTTGCTGCTTTACATATCTGTGGCAGGATGTTTGGGACTCGGCTTAATACTGGATTTTGCTGTGATGTGGGTTTCAATTCTAGAGCTATGAGCTGAATTTCATCTCTGCCAAGTGGATGGAGGTTATTTTTACTCAGATTGGTTGGTCTAGTAAGGAAGAGATGGTGGAACATCTTTTTCCTTCTGCCTTTGTCAATGCTTCTTTTCTCACTATTGTACTAAAACTAGACGCTGTGGACTCTGATCTCAGTCCTTTTCTGTTGTGAAGGTAGCGCACATGAACTACTGTTCCAGTCTGTAAATGTAGGAAGATACTATCACTATGGAATATCACTCATATGCCAAGTTATTCTGCCTTTAAAAATGGTCTCATAGGCATTTTACTGTGGTTGAACATATCCTCAGAAAACGTAATTGTTAGTAATTTAGTCTCCGATCAGATAGTTCTAATTAAGGTAAATATGATCTATACTCCATTTAAAAAGATTTTTCATAGTTGGTTTTAGACAAATTCAATTATCCATCTGTCTTAAAAGCTAAAATGACCATATCCTTTACAAATTCACTCATTCTACTTATTTCTACATTGTGCAGTAAATTCTTAGCATGTTTAGCCCTCTTAAACATGAAGACTAGAATGATTTTCTGGATGTATCACTGTTTTGGCACAATAATAACCATTTTCATATATGTATCATGAGATGATACAGAGTACAGATGCTCCGAGTCATATATTTCATGATTCAAATCCTGATTCTGACATGTAGTCGCTAAATAAATTGCCCAACTTATTCCAAACAAGAATTTCCTAAGCCTTTCTGTATATGTTTCTTCCTCTACAAAGTGTAATAACTGTATGAACTGAAACATTGCTTGATATTCCGTGGTTGGTGTAAACCCACAGTAATAATTTCGTGTTTGATGATTAAAAGTTGCCATCCAACTCTAGTTACAAAATCCCTCATTCCTTACAGTCCACATCATTATCTTACTTTGGTCATCACCACATGATGAACATCTATCTCTAAGTGTAGAATGGCTAGTGAAAAATTTCATGTGTAGTTGTGTTATAAAGGTAAATTTAAGAATATTAAGAAAGGTAGAGCATTGATGATTTCAGGAAGGACATTGATGCTCCTGACAATAACAGATTGTAGGTAATTATGAGCTATGTCTATGGAAAACCTGAATTTTCAAAAACGTCTAGCATTGATAAAAACAAATCTCTTTTTGGAAAGTCATTCCCAATTAGAGAGAAAGGCCAGTATTTTGGTTATAGATTGAGACTCGGTGTTATAAATGTATTGGTAGCTACTGCCACCAAGTGGTAGCAAAATGGAAGGAGCTGTTTCTTCCTATCCCATTAAGTCATAAACAACCAAGATCTGACCTTCATAAAATGCCGATGTTTCTTTGGTTTCTACAACCACCTTTGTATCCTGCTACAAATGAAACTTAAGACTGTCATTGTTTGTCCCAGGAGGGTCCTTTAATACAAAAGTAAAGAGTACAAAAACCAAATTCTAAACTACTTGATTCTAAACTACTTCTAAGTCATAGACTTCAAATGACTGGTGTATAGATGTCACCCTGCCACTTGCTTGTTTGATAATGTCCATAAAAATTATCTGAGAATTGCACTGCTTAGCTAAATTTTGAAGAAGAAAATAAGCAATAAGTGTATAAGGTCAGCAAGCCAGGCAGGTGCTCTGTAGTAGAAAGCCTACTCTTTTATTATTTCGATGCCTATTTCACTGCATTTCTCTTTCTTGAATTCGAATAATAACATATTGCCATTACAATTATTGCTGATATACCAATCTACCATAATCATAAAGAGGATCAAGCAAACTCACATAACACAAACTCTGTCAGTCATGACAGGTGTATAAGTTACTTTTCTTCGGTTGTGATAAAACGCTGTGACCAATGGCAACTTAGGGAATGGTCTAGTTTGGCTTGTAGTTCCAGGGGCTAAATGTCCCTAATGGCAGCAAGCTCCTGGAGGAGGAATCTGAAAAATTACATCTCAACAATACACCAGAAGCGTAAAGGTTAGGCTATATAAATTCTGAAAGCCTACACCTAGCAATGTACTCTATTATCTCTTCTATAAAGCACCTCCAACATGGGAGCAAATATTTGAATAATTGATATTGTGAGTAACATTTCTCATATAAACCTTAGCAAGGATACTTTATTGCTTTTCTAGTCCCAAAAACAAATGCACAGTGGGCAGACAGAACTAAAGGTTTTAAGTCTAGTTTGGGTCATTAAAATTTCTTTCTGGAAGTTCCCAATCAAAGCAATTAGGCCTACTTTTAGTTTCTGTACCTGTGTTATTATAAAGGACATCAATTAATATTTATAGAATATAGTCTAAAACATAAAATCTATATGTGGGTGCAAATTATACATTCATTACAATAGGAACTGTAAGAATTATTCTTACAGAATAAGCTTAGGTACAAATAATGTTATGATCTTCAGTTGTGTTAAATCTGGCATTAGACAGAAATCTCAATTCATCAGTACATCTATACACTGATAAATTCTTGACTAATTATGATCATAACAATAGAGTCCTAGAACAGGAACTTTTCTATTGCACGAACATAATATATCTTCTGTTCAATCTAATATAAATTGCACCGTACCACATGTAGATCGCTGAACTCCAATGCTTTAAAAGTTGAGCCTCCAGCTAAGCATATCTCCTAGGGTTCTATTCCAACTTCATGTCAGAATTATCCCACCAAGCTCTTCTATGCCCTAACAAGTGACCATTTATACCTCCCTTAAACATTTCCAATAAAAATAAGATTATTTACTGTCAGCTACTGTGTGGTCAAATCTAGTCTTTAGAATTCATTGGGAATTAGTTGAAATCTTCCTATGCACCTTTCTTCTGCATCGTCAGATTCAGCATCTAGACACAGAAACAACTGGTGACATTCTAGATTACTTCTATTTTCCACATAGATCAAACAATGGAATTTAGGTAGAACTAACTTTGTCTAATGTCACAAAAAATGTTTGTTTTTGACATAAACTACCATTCATAAGTATTTAATTTCCCTAGGACTTTAGCATTTTTAATACAGATATTCTGAGCCATTTGACTCAAAGACAAATGCATATAAAAATCAGAATACACTACAAAAGAGCCACCACTGTGTTAAAATAAACCGCAGGATATAGCACAGTAGTGGCCTCTTGCTCTTTGTCTCCTAAGATTTGATAACGTCTTGGGGTTCTCCATACTATGCACCTCTGACAGGATATAGAATGGAAACTGGATTTTAGATGAATGTATATCAAAAAGGAAATAGATCTTTCAATCTCTTTCTTTTTTTGTATCCTCTTTTTTTCCTAATCATATTCCTTTTTAAGTAGTTTATTAAGGGAGTAATGGAAAGGTATTTATTTAATTCATAAATAGCAAGAAGATATAGCAAGAAACTAGAAGCTAAATGTGATTTGAATGTGAACAGAGAGAGACCTTCTCCAGGAAATAGTTAACATTAAGGTGACAGACATACTTACATGGCAGCCCTTGCCACAAGAGAGATGTCCCTTCAAGTTTTCAACCAAGTACACATTAAGTTCCTCACCTAAAAATCTAACAACATCGCTCTGGATCGTTCAGAGGTAGCATAAAATGAAGCCAAGTGGGAGATAATATTGGAATCCCAAACTTCAGCTCCCATTAAATGTCTGACCTGAGTTGCTATGTGATTTTTGGCATCTTCCTCTCTCTACCCACAACATAAAAATAGTAAAATGTGCTCTTTTTAATTTTACTATAGTTAGTGGGAGGAGAACTCAGATATTCAGTGTTGTAAACCTTTAAAAATCCAAAGCTATGGAAACTGGAAAATTTATTTCAGTTGAGTATCAAAATTATTTTCTGTTAGAGTATTTTCACAGGGATTATTAATGAAAGGACTGGACTATGAAAGTAAAAGGACATCTTCTGAGTCATCTTGTAAATTTTCTTTTTTCAAGCCTAGTAATAGCAAAAGGATAGAGAGCAAAAGGCAGTGCTTAGTTTTTTTTTTCCCCAAGGCATAAGTCACATGCTTTATTATAACCCCGTGTAAATAGACCACATTGTTATTTCTTCCTGCAACCTTTGTGGGTTTTTCAGTAAGTGCACAACTTAACTCCAGGAAATAGGAAACCTGTCAGGTTAAATCTTTTGGGGGGTTGTGAGCGAGTACCTATTATCTGGCTTGTTGCAGTTGTGGGCTATTTTTGACTGACTGTAGTATCCTCTCATAACACTGCAGAGTGACAAGTGCATAGTCCTCTACAGCGTCTCTGGACAACACCATAGCTGAGTCATGAAGAAAGGCCCTGGTGAAAGGCTGGGAGAGAGGTTCAGAATGATTTTGCATTGTTCTTCATCCAGAGGAATCTAAAAGCAATCATGTTAATGACATAAATCAATAAGTCTCAGAAACGACCATTCAGAGCTATTCTGGAATAGCTCAGAAATCCAGCATCCTTGCTGAGTCCTTAACTTCAAACACCATCTGCATTTACTGTGCCTCAGTTAAACTCATTCCTTCTAGAATCATGTTCTTAAGCCCTCACTCCCCAGATTCATTTCCCAAAATCTGCTAACTTGAACAGCTTGAATCATGTTCTTGTAAGTTCCTATTTTAGAATTTTAAAGCTATGAGAAAATTGTAATTTCTTAAAGAAAATTTTAATCTCTTTTCAATTTTGTAATTCCCTATTACACCATTTGGGATGCCCCCTCCCCGCTTTGAGATGCTCATCTTGCCTCTCTTTGTTGTCTTTTGAAATAGTTTAATATGAAGATGATAAATATATAGAAAGAAAAGGGCTTCTCTTCAGGAGTCTCCAAGCAGGTTTCATTAACTGTAACTCATTGAATTTCCATGAAATTTAGAAATGTATCTTTCTAAGAATGTTTATTTTTCCAGTTCAATGTCCAATTTCCCTAGTCTATTTCTTATAGTGATGAATTCTGCATAAATATATACAGGAAGAAAATTACAATATTATGTTCCATGCAAAAACGCAGCAAGCTGAAGAATCAGAACTTAAAACTTCCATGTAATTATTTATTTTTTAATTGTTTTATTGTTTTACATCCCAAATGTTGCCCTCTTCCTGTCCCCTCTCATCTGCATCATCTCATCTGTCTCAGTCAGCTGCTGGTAGAGCCTCTCAGAGGACAGCCATGCTAGGTTCCTGTCTGCAAGCACAGTGTAGCATCAGTAATAGCGTCAGGGACTGGTGCCTGCCCATGGAATGCATCCCAAGTTAGGCCTGTCACCAGTCAACCATTCCTTCAGTCTCTGATTCATTTTTTGTCCCTTCGTTTCTTTTATTTATTTGTTTGGTTGGTTTTTTCCTTTTACTTTTATTGGATTTTTTTCTTTACATTTCAAATGTTATCTCCTTTCCCCATTTCCTGTCCATAAAATCCCTATACAATCCCCCTCCCCCTTCTTCTATGATGGTTTTCCCACACCCAACCACCCACCCCTTCCTGACTCCCTACCCTGACATTCCCCTACACTAGGGTGTCCAACCTTGGCAGGACCAAGGGCTTCTCCTCCCATTGGCATCCAACAAGGCCATCCTCTGCTGCATATGAAGCTGGAGCCCAGGGTCTGTCCATGTGTACTCTTTGGGTAGTGGTTTAGTCCCTAGGAGCTCTAGTTGGTTGATATCATTGTTCTTATGGGGTTGCAAACCCCTTCAGCTCTTTCAATCCTTTCTTTAACTCCTCCAATGGGAACCCATTCTAAGTTCAATGGTTGGCTGCTAACATTTGCCTCTGTATTTGTCATGCTCTGGCTGAGCCTCTTAGGAGACAGCTGTATCAGGCTGCTGTCACCTATGGCATCTCCAGTAGTGACTGGGTTTGGTGGCTGTATATGGGCTGGATCCCCAGGTGGGGCAGGGTCTGAATAACCATTCCCTCAGTCTCTGCTCCAAACTTTATCTCCATATCTCCTCCTATGAATTTTTTTATTCCTCCTTTCAAGGACTGAAGCATCTGCACTTTGGTCATCCTTCCTGAACTTCATGTGGTCTGTGGATTGTATATTGGATAATTCAAGCTTTTGGACTAATATCCACTTATTAGTGAGTACATGCCATGTGTCTTCTTTTGTGATTGGGTTACCTCACTCAGGATGATATTTTCTAGTTCATTCCATTTGCCTATGAATTTCATGAGGTCATTGTTTTTGATAGCTGAGTAATATTCCATTGTGTAGATGTGCCACATGGCATCTAGGTTCTTTCCAGCTTCTGGCTATTATAAATAAGGCTACTATGAACATAGTGGAGCATGTGTCCTTGTAATATGTTGGGGCATCTTTTGGGCATATGCTCAGGAGAGGTATAGCTGGGTCCTCAGGTAGTACTATGTCCAATTTTCTAAAGAATCTCCAGATTGATTTCCATAGTGGTTGCACCAGCTTGCAACTCCACCAACAATGGAGGAGTGTTACTCTTTCTCCACATCCTCGCCAGCTCTGTTGTTATCTGAGTTTTTGATCTTAATCATTCTGACTGGTGTGAGGTAGAATCTCAGGGTTGCTTTGATTTGCATTTCTCTGATGACTAAGGATGTTGAATATCCCTAGTTCTTTAGGTGCTTCTTGGCCATTTGATATCCTTCACTTGAGAATTCTTTATTTAGCCATGTCCCTCATTTTTCTTTCATTTTTATTAAATTGGGTATTTCTTATTTACATTTCAAATTTTATTCGTGTTCCAGGTTTCCTGTCCATCAGCCCCTTAACCCTTCCCCCTCCCTTTCTGTATGGGTGTTTCCCTTCCCATCCTCCCTCCATTACCGCCCCCCAACAATCCCCTACACTGGGGGTCCAACCTTGGCAGGACCAAGGGCTTCCCCTTCCACTGGTGCCCCAACAAGGCTATTCACTGCTACCTATGAGGTTGGAGCCCAGGGTCAGTCCATGTTTAGTCTTTGGGTAGTGGTTTAGTCCCTGGAAGCTCTGGTTGGTTGGCATTGTTCTTGTGGGGTTACCAAGTCCCTTCAGCTCCTTCAGATCTTTCTCTACTTCCTCCAACGGGAGTCTTGTTCTCAGTTTGGTGGTTTGCTGCTAGCACTGACCTCTGTATTTGATATGCTCTGGCTGTGTCTCTCAGGAGAGATCTATATCTGGTTCCTGTCGGCCTGCACTTCTTAGCTTCATCCGTCTTATCTAGTTTGGTGGCTGTATATGTATGGGCCACATATGGGGCAGGCTCTGAATGGCCATTCCTTCAGTCTCTGCTCTAAACTTTGCCTCCCTCTTAGGGTCTGTGGGGTGTATCATGGGTATTCTGTACTTTTGGGCTAATATCCACTTATCATTGAGTACATACCACACATGTCCTTTCAGGTCTGGGTTACCTCACTCAGAGTGATACTTTTCAGTTCCATCCATTCCTTCCTCTCTTAAGTTCTAATGGCACTTAGAAGGTAGGAAGGTAGAGAATTATAGAGACAGAAAAACTTGGGCACAAATTTTTATCCTCTATTAATGATCTTTTTAAAGCAATCCTCTCACTATTTTGAGGCATTGAGTTGAATACTTGGATCCAATTTTCCCTCAGTATCAGTGCCCTGGACCTCAAAAGTTATTCAATATCATGGGAAATTAGTAACAAATGAAGCATTAAAGAACTTAAGAGATCAACAATGCCATCAGTTTTCCTTGATGTAGGAAATCATCCTCTAAAAGACAAATCACAAAGAAAATGCAGATATGAAAAAAGAAGCAGACCTACCACATGCTGTGCTTTCCTCTGAGTCTCTATTAGTAGCTGTACTGCCAGCTCTCTGCACTTTACCAGGCTCCTATGTGTCCTGGTTGGATAAAGCACTCAGACTACGATAAAAGGTGAAGTAGGTTATGTCATATATCGAATTCACATGTGTCCTAGTGGCCACAAACTCACAGCTCCAAGGGGTGCAACTTATGGCAAGTCTATCTTTGATGTTGCTAAACAGCTAAAGATTACCCAAGGCAGAAGAGAGAACTAGGGTTGGGAATTTAGCTCAGTGGTAGAGCGCTTGCCTAGTAAGTGCAAGGCCCTGGATTCGGTCCCCAGCTCCGGAAAAAAAAAAAAGAGAAAGAGAACTAGATGCCACTTACTATAAAGTTCTGTGGGTCATGGATTACTACTGTGTTGGTGAAAACTTCAAATATTAATTTTTGGAAGTTATTCTTATTAATCCATTTCATAAAGCTATCTGAAGAAATCATTATCCTCACTGTATCAGCAAACCAGTGCACAAGCATGAGAGATGCACTGTGGCACCTGCAGGTCCCAAGAGCCATGACTTTATAAAGGATCATGATTTCCACCACAGTATTAGTGGTCTATCTGGAGAGAAAAACAATTCTCTTTGGCTTCATAATTAATGCTAGCATAAGGAATGTTTGTAAAATACATACCCAATATAAAATGATAAAGAAATTAAACACAAATTAAATAACTTGCAACACAAAAGCAAAAAATATCTAAAATAGCATCTAGAGAGAACAGTATTAGCTTTCCCTCACTGTGGTTGATTAAAGTAAGAATAAGAAAACATAACTCTTGTTAGAGTAATTTGAAAAGTGGCTTAACACCTTTGAAAGAAGGGATGAGCATTCTTTACAAAGAAAGAGACCTTTCAGGAAACAAGATATTTATTCACTAGGTCATCTTTGTGATTTGATGTTTGACACCAATCACTGTCCTTTAGAGCTATTCTCTAGCTTCCCAACAGCATGACTTGGTTTACAAACCTGGATATTTCATAGTAAGATGGCCTATCTATGCCAAAACAGATAGATAAATTAGTGTTTTAAGTGCACAGCCAAGGTTCTTCAACCACAGGGAGCATAGAATTACCTTGGTGTTGATCCAAGGTGCAATGTTTTAGATTTTACTCCCCTAAACTTGAATTAAGAGGGGCAAACTAGATTATATTTCTATTGAATCTCTCTATGTTACTCTGATGAAGATTAAAATGGCTTACAGAAGACATTCTTGGAAAGCATTATTCCAGTGCTTTGTAACTCATGCCATTTGGGCAAAAGAAAGTCAATTTGTCAAGAATACCATAAGATCCCAGACACTGCATTCAGTGAACAGGCATGAGTGTGCACAGATGTTTTTACACCACCAAAATCCTCAGGTAGTATTATATCCAATTTTCTGAGGAACCGCCAGACGAATTTCCAGAGTGGTTGTACCAGCTTGCAATCCCACCAACAATGGAGGATATTTCATTCCTTCTTAGAAGTGAGAACAAAATACTCACAGGAGGAAATTCAGGGACAAAGAGTGGAGCAGGAACTGAAGAAAAAGGCATCCAGAGACTGCCCCACCTGGGAATCCATCCCATACACTGCCACCAAACCCAGTCACTCTTCCAGACATGCATGCTGACAGGAGCCTGATATGGATGTCTCCTAAGAGGCTCTGCCAGAGCCCTACTGATACAGATGAGGATGGTTGCAGCTAACCATTGGACTGAACAAGAGGACCCCAATGGAGGAGTTAGAGAAAAGGCTGAAGGAGTTGAAGGATTTTACAATTTCATAGGAAGAACAACAATATCAACCAACCAGACCCCACAAGAGCTCCCAGGGACTAGACCACCAACCAATGGGCACACATGGAGGGACCCATGACTCCAGCTACATATATAGCAGAAGATGGCATTGTCCAGCATCAATAGGAGGAAAATTCCTTGGCTTGTTTCTCCAATGTAGGGTAAGGCCAGGGCGTTGAGGTTGGAGTGGGTGGGTGGGAGTGGGAGCAGAGGGAAGGCCGAGGGGGTATGGGAAAGGGGGGAAATGGGATAACATTTTAAATATAAATACATAAAATATCCAAGAGAAATAAAATTAAAAAAAAGAAAAGAAATCTCATGGTGAGCTTCATGAATCTCCATGATATGTTTCATTTACTTCAAGAAGGACTGATCTCAATTCTTAAAAACTATTCTTCAGTACTTTTGATTTGGGCCAGGAAAGTGTAATCCTAGTATTATCTGAATTCAATTCAATTCAATTTATCTTGAAAAAACAGCCTTATATATATGGGAAGCAATCTTGTGGTTGTGACACTCTAGCAGAGTTCTTAAACCTCCAAATATGGGTTGACTTCTCTGAGTTATCCCAGTTAGCTCTAACTAAAAGTCAGCTGAAAAGGGTATCTTAATTAAGAGACACCCTGGATCAGATGGGGCATATATTACATGGAAACTGCATTAATTAACTGATGTAGAAGGGCCAGCCCACTGTGGGTAATACCATTCTTTGGACATGTGGTTCCGAGCTACACAAGAAAGCTAGTCAAGCACGCGTCTGGAAATCAGTGAGGCAGTAAGTAAATTCTCCTTGATTTCTGCTTCAAGTTCCTAGCCTCACTTCCTGCAATGATGGATTATGATCTTGAAATGTAAGCCTAATGCATTATTTGCTCTCCCTTAGATGCCTTTAGTCAATGTTGTTTTATCACAGCAAGAGAAAGGAAATTAGAACGTGCTTATTTATGGACTTTTAAAAATACAGTGACTCTGAAACTGAGTGGTTTGTTAGTACAGATGAATACCTCAGTGGGCTACCTCCATAATATTTGTACCTAGTAGAGATAAGAGGCGCTTTTTAACCTTTCTGAATAATCAAGTATTATTATGATGTAAAGACATATCAACTCAAAAGAAGAAAAATCTTTTCCTTCATCATTTTGCAATCATGCTCATAGCTCAGGTAATGACTGTTTCTTTTGTGGTTTTCTAGAAATAGTTTACACATGTATGAACAAGTTGTAAGTCATATTATACAATTCTTTCCTTCTTGTGCAAAAAGTACTTTATAAGATATATGTTTCTTATATGTTTATAAGATATATGTTTCTATACTTTATTTCCACATAAATATCCCTGAACTCATAATATAGTTCTGTTTCTAATATTCTGTCATAGGTTCAGAGACTTTAACTGAATTAACTAGTTCGGCACTGAATGACATTTAGGATCGTCTCTTATGGTATTAGTAAGGCTTCTAAGACAAATCAACACACACAACATCCTGCTTACTTGTAGATTTGAATAAATTCTCAAATGTGGGACTCCTGCAGCAAAAAAGATGTATATATGCATGTGAATACGTGTGTTTTATGTATGAAATATTGATTACTGCTTCCAAATGCCTCTCAAACTCTCATCTATAAGCCAAATATTTCTGATTATCTGGACAGTGTACAAGACAAAAAAAATCTTGTTATCATTAAATGTTATAACTTCTGTCAATAAGAGAGGTAGGAAACCATGTCTGAATTAGTCTGAGAGCATATTTGTTACTTTAGATTAACTTAAGCATAGTTGTAATGAAAAGCGGTTTAGGGAATTACCTCTTCATATCCTTTGCCTTTATTTTTATTGGACCATTACTTCTTTATTTATATATTTCTAGCTCAATCTACATTAGAGAAACTTATAACTACAAATATTTCCCCAATGTGTCATTTTTAATTGAGATTATTGTTCTTTTTCCTGTTTTCTGGGTTTTTTATTTTCTTTCTTTCTAGTTTTTTAAATTGAAGATGTGTGTGGTTGATGTGTTTGTGTGGGCATTCCTCCTCTAGTGCGCTTGAGGAAATCAAAGGATATTATGAACACAAAGGCATAGCTTTGGAGAATATACAGAGACACACAATTTTTTTCACTGAAAAGTTGTGTTAGAAATGAAGATTTGGCTAAACAGCAACTTTGTGGCCAGTAGAATTAGTAAGATCTTGACTCATAAAATAAACAATCGAAAAGCAAGAATCGCAGTGATTGTCACGTCACTGAAATGTTATCCCCTGTAAGAGGACAAGGAAAGGAAATTATGGCGCTAGAGTATTAAACACGAATATGAATATTAAGCAATGTGCATTGAAATTTTGCCTGTGTCTAAATGATTAGCTGTCTCGTTTCTTCACAGTTTACCTACCTAGTCATTGTTTTCAGTTTTGTTTTGTTTTTTAATGATTAGTGAAGCCTACAGAAGGTTTCAAATTAGTTAGGCAAATACTCAAAAGCCCAATCAATGCATGCGCTCTCAGCTTTGTTAGAAATTACTATAACGTTCTCCTAAACAGCTGTACTATTTTCATTTCCTAAAGCCACCCAAGATAATTATTGTTGCTCCAGATCACTAATAATTGCTCTCACCAAGGACTTTGTTTGCTGGTATCTCTGGCTCTTGTTTCACGTTAGCCTTCTCATAGCCCTGCATTGCTGTTTAAGTCCTGATTCATTTTTCTAGCATAAACAATGATGAGTGTCTTTTCCTATGCAGCTTCCTCCTCCTCCCCCTCCTCCTCCTCCTCCTCTTCCTCCTCCTCCTCCTCCTCCTCCTGCTCCCCCTTCCCCTCCCCTTCTTCTTTTTCTTCTTCTTCTTCTTTGCCAAACGTATCTGCTTCCCTGAAGTGTCTTGATGGATATTTTGCTTTTCCTTTCTTTTTTGTCAAAAACAAGACAAAAGATGGGTTACTCAGTGGGTCACATAACACATTTCAATGAGGAACAAGAGTTCCAGGGATTCCCCAATTCCATCTTTGTGGTCATGGGATGTGGTTACGGTTTAAGTACTGGGTTAGAGAGCTGCATATCAAGGTTAATTCCCAACCATCACTGACCTATCGTTTTCTCTCATGTTTTAAATTACTTTTCTATCTAGTCCTGGATATAGGCTTCCTCCTCCTGAGAATGAGATTAAACAGGACAGGGTTTTTTTTCTCTAAATATTGGAACTCCTAATTATCAGCAAACTAACACTGGTTAAAGTTAAAGCTCTTACTATTGTTTTATTTAAAAAACATATTTTCACATAATATTTGTTGATCATGTTTTCCCCTCTTCAAACTCAGTCCAGATCCTTCCCCCATCTCCGTCCACCCTACTTCATGTCTTCTCCTTCTCTTTCTCTTTCCTTCTCTTTTTCTTTCTCAAAAAAAGGAAAAAGGAAAGAAAGAAAAGCAAAAGAAAGGAACAAAAAGATGACAGAAAAATGACCAAAATGAAACGAAGAGCCCACAAACAAAAGATGGGTCTGCCCTGAGTGAGTTATGACTTCATTTCAATTCTGACAGCTTTCCCATTTGTCTTTTGGAGTTTGGGTTTGAGACTCTGACTGAGCCATTGTGTTCTATAAATAAAACAGGAGATTCAGGCTTTTGGAGCACGTTTTAATTCAGTTGCTATTTTACTATTGAAGTCACTTAATTATGTTTCCTTCTTTTTAATATTTTCCTATAATTATTATTTGCATATGTATCTCCCCAGTGTCCATTTTCTCAAATTTTAATATACAATTACTTGGACTTTTCCAGATCATCCCACATCATGGTTAATTATATATCAAGATAACTTTAAGCATAAAAATATTTGGAGAAAGTTTATGAAGTATCAGAGGTTTAAAGAAAAAAAACCTATTAGCAATGATGAAAGGTACAATGGACTAAAATTACAGGAGAATGAAATAGCTACCTGTTTCTAAGAGCCATTCAAGTCTAAATAACCTGACTTCTTGACCTTCTGTTATGAACTTAGACAACATTTCTCCAGTGAACAGTCTTAATTTGGCCTTCATGCTTTTCCATCTCTCCCTGAGAGTAATCATGGAGTCAATGCTACTATAGAAGCTGAAGCAAGTGATTTCATGGTAGGTAAGGTACAGTTAGTCATGCCTGCGAACCTTAGTTCATGTGATTCTTTGATCCCTACTGTTTACAGGAATCACCTGGGAAGATTAAAAAGTGCTGACTCCTGATTCCACTCAGCATTCCAGTGGTAAAGTCCTAGGGCATTTTAATTGATCTGCAGCCAATCCTGAGAACCACTGACTTTAGAAAAGTTTTTCAAAGTGATGTACATTTTACACAGTTTTTATAGGAATCATTAAGGAAATGCAATCCCAACGGAAGGAAGTTCATTGTTCTGTGGTCTAGGCAGGATTTATGTGCATTTTATGTGTTAACCTCCAAAGTAATAATTTTAAGAAAGTTCATAGTGATCACTTTTAACTAAGAAATGATTGGACTATAGTAAAAAAAAAAAAAAATTAACCTTCCAGTCTGAACTTGTGCCCAGAGCAGACCTTGAGCACTGGTCCCGCACCTATTCCCACAACACCCAGAGGAAGCCCTTCACCCAGGTGCCTCAACACACCACACCCAGAATCACGGGACCACAGGACCACAGGACCACAGAGGAAGCTCGACTCCCAGGAGATCGGACACAACCAAGAGCACTGGAGCTCTGACACACTTAAGGTCACAGTTGAGGCCACAACTTCTTCCCCAACACCCAGCATAACTGGGATCCATATAGGAATGAGGAATTAACTGGTAAATGAATTAACACAACCATCCAGGACCTAAAAATGGAAATAGAAACAATAAAGAAACCCAGAGGCTCTGGTTCCTTTCAACTTTTATCTGTGCTCAGAGCAAACTCAGGGCCCTGGCCTACCCCCACCCACTCCTGCAACACCCAGAGATAGCTTGACTCCCAGGAGCTCTGACACAATAGGAAGGCAGGAGCTTAGTCACATCAGGACTTCAGTATCTCAGAGGCAGCTTGACTCCCAGGAGCTCTGACACACTAAGGATCCCAGAATCCCAAGATTATAGGATCACAAAGACACTTGCACTCTGAGGAGTTCTAATGTCCAGGAACACAAGAAGGACAGGCTCCAGTCAGAGACAGCTAGGGCAGGCACTAAAGATAACCACATGGTGAGAGGCAAGCACAAGAACATAAGCAACAGAAATCAAGGCTACTTGGCATCATCAGAAAAAAGTTCTTCCACTACAGCAAGTCCTGGATACCCCATCACACCTGAAAAGCAAGATTCAGAGTTAAAATCATATCTCATGATGATGATGGAGGACTTTAAGAAGGACATAAATAACTCCCTTAAAGAAATACAGGAGAATTCAACCAAACTGGTAAAGGAATTAACACAACCATGCAGGACCTAAAAATGGAAATAGAAACAATAAAGAAATCACAAAAGGAGACAACCCTGGAGATAGAAAACTAAGGATAGAGATCAGGAGTCATAGATGCAAGCATCACTAACAAAATACAAGAGATAGAAGAGAGAATCTCAGGTGCAGAAGATATCATAGAAAACATTGACACAACAATCAAAGAAAATACAAAATGCAAAAAACTCCTAACCCAAAACATCCAGGAAATCCAGGACACAATGAGAAGATCAAACCTAAGGATAATAGGTATAGAAGAGAGGAAAGACTCCCAACTTAAAGAACCAGTAAATATCTTTAACAAAATTATAGGAGAAAATTTCCCTAACATAAAGAAAGAGATGCTCATAAACATACAAGAGGCATACAGGACTGCAAATAGATTGGATCAGAAAAGAAATTCCTCCCATCACATAATAGTCAAAACATCAAATGCACAAAAAAAAAAGAAAGAATATTAAAAGCAGTAAGGGAAAAAGGTCAAGGAACATATAAAGGCAGACCTATCAGAATTACACCAGAATTCTCACCAGAGACTATGAAAGCCAGAAGATCCTGGACAGATGTCATACAGACCCTAAGAGAACACAAATGCCAGCCCAGGTTACTGTATCCAGCAAAACTCTCAATTAATATTAATTAATTAATAGAGTGAGAAACCAACATATTCCATGGCAAAAACCAAATTTACACAATATCTTTCTACAAATCCAGTCCTACAAAGGATAATAGATTAAAACTCCAAAACAAGGAGGGAAACTACACCCTAAAAAAAAGCAAGAAAGTAATCTCCTTGTAACAAAACCAAAAGAAGAGAGACACACAAACATAATTCTACCTCTAGTAAGAAAAATAACAGAAAACAACAATCACTATTCTTTAATATCTCTTAACATCAATGGACTCAATTCCCCAATAAAAAGACATAGACTAATAGACTGGATACATAAAGAGGATCCAGAATTTTGCTGTATACAAGAAAAAACCTCAGAGACAAAGAGAGACACAACTTCAGAGTAAAAAGCTGGAAAACAACTTTCCAAGCAAATGGTCCAAAGAAACAAGCTGGAGTAGCCATTCTAATATCAAATAAAATCAACTTTCAACCAAAAGTTACCAAAAAAGATAAGGAAGGACACTTCATATTCATCCAGTGTCGTGCCCAACCTCGACCAGCAAGGAAGACACGACTAGCAGAGATCTTCTTCAAACAGTTTATTCAGGAACCTTGTACAAGCTTCTTCTCTCTCTCCCGGGAACGCCCTGCATCGGCTTAAATACCCAACGCTGACCAACCTCAATGTGCCACGTGGGTCATGCAGACAGGCTGTCACTATGCGGAAGCTAGCAGGCCAGGCAGGCATAGCCAAATAAGGACTTGTATACTACAAGGGGCGCTCACCGTCGGGAGGGTGGAAGGTGGAAACCAGCGCCATCTTTGAGGCGTGGCACGTCGCAGCTCCAGGAAAAGTCTCAATCCTGAATATCTATGCTCCAAATGCAAGGGCACCTACATACATAAAAGAAACCTTACTAAAACTCAAAGCACACACATTAATAGTGGGAGATTTCAACACCCCACTCTCATCAATGGACAAATCATGGAATCAGAAACTAAACAGAGACATAGAGAAACTAACAGAAGTTATGAACCAAATGAATTTAACAGATATTTATAGAACTTTTCATCCTAAAACAAAAGAATATACCTTCCGCCCAGCACCTAATGTTACCTTCTCCAGAACTAACCATATACAATCGGTCACAAAACAGGCCTCAACAGATACAAGAAGATTGAAATAATCCTGTGCATCCTATCAGATCACCATGAACTAAGGGTGGTCTACAATAACAAAAATAACAACAGAAAACCCACATACACATGGAAGCTGAACAATGCTCTACTTCCTAACTTGGTCAAGGAAGAAATAAAGAAAGAAATTAAAGACTTTTTAGAATTTAATGAAAATGAAGGTACAACATACCCAAACTTATGGGTCACAATGAAAGCTGTGCTAAGCGGAAAACTCATAGCTCTGAGTGCCTGCAGAAAGAAACAGGAGAGAGCATATGTCAGCAGCTTGACAGCACACCTAAAAGCTCTAGAACAAAAAGAAGCAAATGCACCCAGGAGGAGTAGAAGGCAGGAAATAATTAAATTCCGGACTGAAAACCACCAAGTAGAAACAAAAAGAACGATACAAAGAATCAACAAAAACAGGAGCTAGTTCTTTGAGAAAAATCAACAAGATAGATAAATACTTAGCAAGACTAACAAGAGGACACAGAGAGTGTGTCCAAATTAACAAAATCAGAAATGAAAAGGGAGACATAGCTACAGAATCTGAGGAAATTCAGAAAATCACCAGATCCTGCTACAAAAGCCTATTTTCAACAAAACTGGGAAATAAGGATGGAGTGGATAATTTTCTAGCCAAATACCAGGCAACTAGGTTAAATCAGAACCAGTTAAACATCTAAACAGTCCAATAACTCCTAAGGAAATAGAAGCAGTCATTAAAAGTCTCCCAATCAGAAAAAGGCCAGGACCAGATGAGTTTAGTGCAGAATTCTATCAGACCTTCATAGAAGACCTCAACTGATACAGTCCAAACTATTACACAAAATAGAAACAGATGGAGCACTACCAAATTCCTTCTATGAAGTCACAATTACTCTTATACCAAAACCATACAACGACCCAACAAAGAAAGAGAACTTCAGACCAATTTCCCTTATGAATATCGACACAAAAATACTAAATAAAATACTTGCAAACTGAATCCAAGAACACATCAAAACAATCATCCATCATGTAGGATCAAGTAGGCTTCATCCCAGGGAGGCAGGGATGGTTCAATATATAGAAATCCATCAATGCAATCCACTATGTAAACAACCTCAAAGATAAAAACCACATGATCCTTTCATTAGATGCTGAAAAAGCATTTGACAAAATTCAACACCCTTTCATGATAAAAGTCCTCGAAAGAACAGGAATTCAAGGCCCACACCCAAACATAGTAAAAGCCATATATAGCAAACCAGTTGCTAACATTAAACTAAATGGAGAGAAACTTGAAGCAATCCCACTAAAATCAGGGACTAGATTTTCTCCCTACTTTTTCAATATAGTTCTTGAAGTTCTAGCCAGAGCAATCAGACAACAAAAGGAGATCAAAAAGATACAAATGAGAAAGGAAGAAATCAAAGTATCACAATTTGCAGGTGATATGATTGTATACTTAAGTGACCCCAAAAGTTCCACCAGAGAACTACTTAACCTGACAAACAACTTCATCAAAGTGACTGGGTACAAAATCAACTCAAACAAATCAGTAGCCTTCCTCTACTCAAGGATAAACAGGCTGAGGAAGAAAATAGGAACATGACACCCTTCTCAATAGTCACAAATGATATAAAATACCTCGGTGTGACTTTAACCAAGCAAGTGAAAGATCTGTATGACAAGAACTTCAAGTCTCTGAAGAAAAAGATCTCAGAAGATGGAAAGATCTCCCATGCTCATGGATTGGCAGGATTAATATAGTAAAAATGGCCATCTTGCCAAGAGCAATTTACAGATTCAATGGAATCCCCATCAAAATTCCAGCTCAATTCTTCATAGAGTTAGAAAGAGGAATTTACAAATTAATTTGGAATAACAAAATACCCAGAATAGTGAAAACTATTCTCAACAAAGAACTTCTGGGGGAATCACTGTCCCTGACATCAAGCAGTATTACAGAGCAATAGTCATAAAAACTGTATGGTATTGGTACAGAGACAGACAGGTAGAATAGAATTGAAGACCCAGAAATGAACCCACACACCTATGGTCACTTGATCTTTGACAATGGAGCTAAAACCATTCAGTGGGGGAAAAGATAGCATTTTCAACAAATGGTGCTGGTTCAACTGGAGGTCAGCATGTAGAAGAACGAAAATTGACCCATTCTTATTGCCCTGTACAAAGCTTAAGTCTAAGTAGATCAAGGACCTCCACATAAAACCCGATCACTGAAAGTAATAGAAGAGAAAGTGGGGAAGAGCCTTGAACACATGGGCACTGGAGAAAATTTCCTGAACAAAACACCAATGGCTTATGCTCTAAGATCAAGAATCGACAAATGGGACCTCACGAAACTGCAAAGCTTCTGTAAGGCAACGGACACTGTTGTTAGGACAAAATGGCGACCAACAGATTGGGAAAAAATCTTTACCAATCCTACAACAGATAGAGGGCTTATATCCAAAATATACATAGAACTCAAGAAGTTAGACTCGCAGGGAGCCAAATAACCCTATTTAAAAAATGGGATATGGAGCTAAACAAAGACTTTCTCAGCTGAGAAATATCGAATGGCCAAAAAGCACCTAAAGAAATGATCAACATCTTTAGTCATCAGGGAAATGCAAATCAAAACAACCCTGAGATTCTACCTCACACCAGTGAGAATGGCTAAGATCAAAAACTCAGGTGACAGCAGATGCTGGCGAGGATGTGGAGAAAGAGGAACACTCCTCCATTGTTGGTGGGATTGCAGACTGGTACAACCATTCTGGAAATCAGTCTGGAGGTTCCTCAGAAAACTGGACATTGAACTGCCTGAGGATCCAGCTATACCTCTCCTGGGCAAAAAGATACTCCAACATGCAACAAAGACACATGCTCCACTAAATTCATAGCAGCCTTATTTATAATAGCCAGAAGCTGGAAAGAACCCAGATGTCCCTCAACAGAGGAATGGATACAGAAAATGTGGTACATCTACACAATGGAATATTACTCAGCTATCAAAAACAATGACTTCATGAAATTCATAGGCAAATGGAATGAACTAGGAAATATCATCCTGAGTGAGGTAACCCAATCACAAAAGAACACACATGGTATGCACTCATTGATAAGTGGCTATTAGCCCAAAAACTCGAATTACCCAAGATGCAGTCCACAGACCACATGAAGCTCAAGAAGTTGGAAGACCAAAGAGTAGATGCTTCAGTCCTTCTTAGACGGGAGAACAAAATATTCACAGGAGAAAATACAGAGACAAAGTGTGGAGCAGAGACTGAGGGAAAGTCATCCAGACACAGCCCCACCCAGGGATCCATCCCATATGCAGCCACCAAAGCCAGAAAATTGTGGATGCCAAGAAGTGCTTGCTGACAGGAGTCTGATATAGCTGTCTCCTGAGAGCCAGAGTCTGACAAATACAGAGGAAGGTGCTCACAGCCAACCACTGAACTGAGAACAGGGACCCCAATGGAGGAGTTAGAGAAAGGACTGAAGGAGCTGAAGAGGTTCTCAACCCCACAGGAAGAACGACAATAACCACCAACCAGACCCCACCCACCCAGAGCTTCCAGAGACTAAACCACCAAGCAAAGAGTACACATGGAGGGGCCGATGACTCCAGCCACATATGAATCAGAGGATGGGCCTTATTTGGCGTCAATGAACGGAGAGGCCCTTGACCCTGTGAAGACTCAATGGCCCCGTATAGGAGAAAGCAAAGGCAGGGAGATGAGAGGGAGTGGGTGGGTGGGTGAGTGGGGAACACCCTCGTGGTGACAGGGGGAGGGGAAAGGGATAGGGAGATTCCAGAGGGGAAATGGGGAAAGGGGATAACATTGAAATGTAAGCAAAGAAAATATCCAATTAAAAGAAAAAGAAGGGGTTGGGGATTTAGCTCAGTGGTACAGCGCTTGCCTAGCAAGCGCAAGGCCCTGGGTTCGGTCCCCAGCTCCGGAAAAAAAAAAAAAAGAAAAAGAAAAAGAAAAAAATGTAAAGAGCCGACAGTGGTTGGTTTACACAACCCAGCTACAGAAGAAACATTCCAGAGCCACTCAGATGCTGTTTCTACTTTTAACCTTTGTGATTTTCATGATAATCTTTCTGTGATTCTTTAAATTAACCAATCCTTATAAAATTGTGTGATAGTATAACAGTTATTAAAGTATTTCGTTCAGTTTTCAGTTCAGCAAATTTTGGAAAGAAAAGTGGGGCATTTTAATGCTTTCTGGACAGGCAATCTTTTAAACATTGCTTCAAATTATTTCATCTGATACAGTTAACGTAATATGAGAAATAATTTTAATGGGTTCTTAAGATAAGAGTAGTCCGTCACCTCTATAATTTGACCTACTACAATGCCCTGGCCAAGTGTGACATAGTATTCACAAAATCTCACATTGGCTGGATGCTTTGGCTCAAAATTCCAGGCCATATTAAGAATTGTTTATTTTGTTTAATATACTAATTTAAATTATCAATATGAGGAGAATCATTCTACTGAGGAATGACATTTTGTTCTTATGATTATCTTTGAGATGCCAGTCTTTAAATTCTGTTCCTCATGACCTGTGGTTGGCTCATACTCCAAATAGTAGCCCAGCTCTGTGACTATTCTCCAGCATCCGTGGCCACCCTCCGCTTCAGAACTTATCCTCCTCCACATACGTCTTCTTTTTCTATGTCACTCTCTGTTCTTCAGAATTTTATTACTTGTTATTCCCACTGTCCAGGCTTACAGTGACAGGCAGGTGACGAATGCTGAGGGTTCTTTGTTGTTACAGGCCCCTCTCGGTTTAGACAGTGCCTGCCCATAGGCCTCAGGATTGATAATTTTTCAAGATTCTGTAGCCTCCCTCTTGTGACAGCCAAAGTCTGCCTCATATAAACAACTGGTTAAGAGTAAAATCTTCTCTTTTCCAATAGCTGATGGCCTTCACTCAGCTTAGGCATAGTGTGTTCAATCTAATTTGAATTCCTGCCTTCTGTGAGTGACATTTTTTATTGGATTTTTTATTTACATTTCAAATGTTATCCCCTTTCGCAGTTTCCCATCCATAAACCTCCATCCCATCCTTCCTCCCCCTGCTTCTATGAGGGTTCCCCCACCTACCCACCCTTTCCACCTCCCCGCCCCAACATCCCCCTACACTGGGGCATCGAGCCTTGGCAGGACAAAGGACTTCTCCTCCCATTGATGCCCAACAAGGCCATCCTCTGCTACATATGCAGCTGGAGCCATGTGAGTGACAACATTTTTTATAGTTTTTTTTATAGTTACATTTGGCATATATTCTTACACATGTCCTGGAAATAGAAAGGCTTTGCTAGCTGCCTTCTAGTATTTATGGTTATTGTTTCTTAAAAGGGAAGGGCTAAGAAAGGAACGGGGTTGGTTACAAACACACACACACGCATGCACACACACACGCACAGACAGAGAGAGAGAGAGAGAGAGAGAGAGAGAGAGAGAGAGAGAGAAGAGCCATCAGTAGCTTACATTAGTAAATTTATTTTTTACTTAAATTTTATAGTGAGTTTTGCATCTTGAATGAAGTACTTAAAATACCTCAAATTAGAAAATGCCCTTATAAAATGATGAATATTAAAGTGCAATTACTAACTTTCTACTCATTTAATTACAACAAATGTTAGCAATGATAAGGTTAAAGAATGTCCTCGCAGGTGAACAGGTGTTTTGTTACTGTAATGCATACTATGCTCACACTAAAATCTAAAAAC
The DNA here is from genome assembly GCF_011064425.1 of Rattus rattus. Classification (NCBI taxonomy): domain Eukaryota; kingdom Metazoa; phylum Chordata; class Mammalia; order Rodentia; family Muridae; genus Rattus; species Rattus rattus. The sequence goes on along the minus strand of NC_046160.1, from coordinate 116,278,958 downwards.
TAAAAACTCCCTTTGAAAACCACCTCCACTATATAATTATAAACAAATTAACAGACACAATAAAGACTTCAAATTGCATGCACTTGTTATCCACATGATGGATAATTTCCACGTGTAACCTTTGGTTATTACACTTTCCTAGGCTTGTAGTTCTTCAGGCCTTTTAAGATTTGTAAACTAATAAGACTAACTAGATTAGATCATCTGTGAATTTCCTTTCCAGTGCCACGACCTGCTATAAATAAAGACAGACAATAGAATAAAAGGGTTGCTACTTTGTTGGGGAATATTCTTCTCTATAAATTAACATGGCTAAATTTAAGCCAAGATTTCTACAATTGTACTTCAGATTTTTGTTATTTTATATACCCTAAATAAATAACCTTTAGAGAAGGTTTCAAAAATACTCAACTAAAGGCAATAGAAAATGCTACCTAACATCTCTCCTACTACACATTCTCACTCCAAAAGTCCTTTCAGTGATTCAATGGGAATAAGCAATTTTCTTACATCTAGATGTACCAACCTGTAATAGAGAATGCTGGAATGGAGAATGCTGCTTATGCTGTTTAGGCCTTTTGAGCTTTATTGTAAATAAATAATGGTGGTATGTATAGCTTTCCAGACAAACCAAGGAACACAAAACAGTCCTACTATCAAATTATTGGTAGTGGCTTAGTCCCTGGAAGCTCTGGTTGGTTGGCTTTGTTGTTCTTATGGGGTTGGCAAGCTCCTTCAGCTCTTTCAATCCTTCCTCTAATTCCCCTAAACGGGGTCCTGTTCTCAGTTCAGTGGTTTGCTGCTAGCATTGACCTCTGTATTGAATATGCTCTGGATGTGTCTCTCAGGAGAGCTCTATATCCGGTCCCTTTCCGCATGCATTTTCTAGCTTCATCCATCTTATCTAGTTTTGGTGGCTGCATATGTATGGGCCACATGTAGGGCAGGCTCTTATGGCCATTCCTTCAGTCGCTGCTCTAAACTTTGCTTCCATATCCCCTCCTTTTAAGAAGTATTTCCCCCCCCCTTTTAAGAAGTAGTGGGAGCATCTGCATTTTGGTCGTTCTTCTTGAGCTTCATGTGGTCAGTGGATAGTATCTTGGGAAATTTGAGCTTTAGGGATTATATCCACTTATCAGTGAGTGCATACCATGTATGGTTTTTCGTGATTGGGTTACCTCACTCAGGATGATATTTTCTAGTTCTTTCCATTTGCCTTCGGATCTCTTCTTGCAGTTAACAAATTAAGTGAAGTAATTGGGTTAAAAACAATTTTTAAATGAAGCCAAGATAAATTTTAAAACCATGATCTTGGCATATTCTCCATTCAGAATGTACACAAAACACTCCTTTTCACTCTAAGGACCCCATTTTTTCCCTTACAAAGCCTACCAAGTAACTGCAAACTCTTCTGCCTCAATATGTAAACACAGGGGAAAATAATGACATATGCATTAAATTCTCTCTACAAACTGCTGTTGGATGGAAAATACAAAACTAAAATAAAAAGAAAGAAAAGAAAAAAAAAAAAGGTTCCATCTAAGATTTTCACAACCTCTTGTTCCTCAGTTCCTGAGTCTGATTCTGATGCTAAGGTGACAGTGTATGTAAGGAGAGTTTTTGTTTTCAGTGGGAAAAGATGAATTTATCTTTTTTATTCAAGAGTTATCAGATGGCTCATGCTCCTAAAGTCTTCACTCTCTCGAACTGGTGCACGCGCCAAGATCACACGGCCTTACCTACAATGCTGGCTGTCTTCAGTGGTGAACTCACAGATGCATCCCAGTTTGCTATTGCAGTTTCTGTAGCTCACATCTCGAACCATGTGGCAGCCAGTGAGCATGACCCAATCTTGAACTTCATTGTACTGCAAGTTAACTACCTTGTTAAAAAGAAATGCTGTACCAGTGGTGCCTGTGAACTGAGTAGAGATGAGTTCTGAGCGGTTGGTCAGGATTGTATCACAGTTTGCACAAGAAAATAGATGGGTACCACTGACATGATAAAGAAAGATTCTGCCAATTTTGATAGCTAAAGTTCTAAAAACCTGTGCACTGGGGATTGGCACTGCCATCAGCTCTTCCTTATTATTTATTTTTAATTAATTTATTTTATGTATGTGTATACAATAGCTGTCTTCAGACACACCAGAAGTGGGCATCCAATCCCCTTACAGATGGCTGTGAGCCACCACGTGGTTGCTGAGAATTGAACTCAGGACCTCTAGAAGAGGAGTCAGTGCTCTTAACCTCTGAGCCATCTCTCCAGCCCCTTCTTTTTATTTATTGATGAATTAATTAGTTTAGCTACATGGTTACACCAAGTCAAGTATCAATAAATTTGCATTCAAATATCCATAAACATTTCTTTCCAGATTAAACTCTTGACTATTTTATGTTATAAAGTATTTTTATCATGGGTGGACGATAGTTCTGCAAAGCAACTCTGTGACTATTTTGTATTTATATGAAATCGTAAGCTATCAACACCTTCATCTGTTTGGGGTCTTTGGAATGTCCACAAAGACAATCTTTTTGTCAAAATGATGTAGTTGTCGTCTCAAAATGAAAGGCACAAATAATGTCTATATGGAGGATGATCTCTTTGTTTGATGACTGATCTTTTTATCTTGGTTATCTTCCCTATCATAAAATAACTTATTGGGTCCTAAGTGCTTACTATGAATATATGTAATATAACATGGTTGTCTCTGAGAGAGTAGAAAAGGAAATGACAGTAAAATGAATCAAAAGGAGCAAAATTCTAGTTCCTATCCTTTACATTTTTTCCTGCTGATAAACTGATTTTGCTTGCTGCACAATTACCTTTTTAAGAACAATAAATACGTTTTAGCCCTTTTTTAGTCTTTAGTACCCTACAACAAGGAACTTTTTGGTTTTGAGGGGAATCTGAAACATGTAAACTCCCTGGGAGCAAATGTCATGAATGGATTATAATAAGATAAAAATCCAGGCTTCTCCTCTCTATGTTAATGCAATAATTCTTCCTTTCTTTTGCAGTTTCTTCTTTGCGGCATATGTGGAATACTGTGCGCCAAGAAAAAGTCAGGACTTGTCGTAAGTTATTGCATTGTTTATATAATACATTGAAGTTGAAATTCAAGCATTCAAGACAAAAATGATGACTATTAGTAGTGCAGCTAATTTAGAATTAAAGGAAAACTGTGAATCAAATCCTAGACATATCATTTTAAAGAAATATCAAGAGTATAAGAGATAAGAAAAAACACCTGAAAATCTCTGGTACGCTCCTTTAGTACATGAATATTCCAACTTGAATATTTGCTGTATAGGGACCATATAGGAGACTGTGCGCAGTTTTCCACTTAGAGACTTGCAGGCAATCACCTGGGTCCTTCCAGAAGCAAATAAAGGTAAACCTTACTCTCTGGGGAATTAAACTTGTTAAATATAAATCCGGGTCTAAGGATTTTTTTTAACTGAGAAGCTAGTTTTGTAAAGCACCAAGACAGATGTGATGCTATGGTTACAGTTAATTCTTTAAGATTTATTTAATTCATGTCTATTACTGTGAGTATTCATTTAACCTTTTTCAGATGTTTATTGTACCATCATAGGACTCCGGGGTAGGCAACAGGCTCCCTGTAATCTACATGCTGAAAAGTAGACATCTTAACATTTTATAGGAGAATGGGGCCCGCCCAGTCATCCAAATCTTCCATCTTTCTCGAATTTCTTCGTGATCATATCTACTGAGGAAAGACAGAAAAAGCATCCACTGTGACATTCATGTGTAATATAATTGTTAAACTTTTAAATGAAATGGGAATTCTTTGGGAAATATATTTGTATTTGTAGTTGGCATCTATGATTCTTCCCTAACTTTTTAGGAGGGGCCTTTATTCTTTCTATACCTTTTAACTCTCGATACTTGTTATGATTGTATTGAAACAGCTTATTGGAAGGAGAAATTAAAAGAAGGCAAAAATTAATGGAAGTGATGGGAGGAGAAAGGGGTATGATTTAAGTTTTAAGGCACTTTGTGTCTTCACTGTCCTTCTAATTGGAAATTACTATGCAAATGGTAGATGTAGTTACCATGAGACCATCCATTATCTTTCTGTATTTTATGAAGTTCACTAGTATAGGTAGCTCCAAGGATTTTACACTGTACATTAAGTGTTTTACATTTCTTCTTTACTATATCTCTTCAGTCTAGAATCTCTTATCTAATGGTATTTAAAATAGTATATGATTGAGAACCTGAACACTAATTCTAACATTTTAATTCATAGGTGACAATATTCTACCAACACATAAAATGCAGTGTCATTAGAGATATTGAGAATAGCATTAACAAGAGACATGTTTATTTTAAAATAAATATTTCATCTACTTTTACAATAGCATTCATTCCCTAGTTGAATGCTAGAATGTATAATCATTCAGTATTGTCTGTGAATTAGTAAATGCCAAAATATACATTCAAGAAGCTGCAAGACAAGTGAGTATTATTTAAAATAAGATGTAACTGGTTGATTCTACTTAAATTTTGAAATACATATTGCCACTAAATTGGATGACTTTTTGATTTGGTAATCAATTTTCAATGCTATATTAAATCAGTTATACAAAGATTCTACTTCTCCATCATAAGTTCTTCAGCCCTGCTGACAGTAACCTAACATAACCACCATAAGTAAGGGAGAATTAAGTTGGAGAAATAAAACAAATATCTGGACTAATAGAAAACTGTGCCTGCCAAACTTTATTTAGTGCTGTTTCAAACATTCATTGCCTGGCCCTCACTTGGAACTTCATTCAAGAAAATTGCTTACAACACTGTTTGGATAAATTTTTTCCTCTCTCTACTCCTAAATCAGCCTACCTTCCCCCACCCCCTCCACCCCCATTGGCCATGTCATGCTTGTATGTTAAACTTCACTACACTCAAGAATATTAACACAGAATTCCTCATTATATGGAAGCTGTATCACTTAGGACCAGTAGGTACTAGATACTCAAAAAATAATTGTTGAACTCAACTAACCACTGACAACAAACAGTATCTTATAATGTAAAAATAAACACTAAAGTAAGTTATAAAACTGCTTGCCCTAAAGAATTAACACAACAGGTGAGATCAATACTGTCCAGGAAGGCCTTCTGAAAAAGTTACAACTTTTTTCTTTTAGGGGTCCAAAGAAAAAGCAAAATTACTCTCAGGAAAATGTGTCCTTGAGATAAAATGGTGAACCAATGGACAAGGCTTGGGTGGGGATAGTGCAACTGTACAAGTACAAGCTAGTCCATGCCTAGCATAAAAGGGGTCTGATGTTTTGTCTCAAGGACTAGGAAGAGAAGTGTAATAGGCTACTATATTCCAGAAAATAGAAATACGGATGGGTAATAAGTTAGTATGACCTTATAAAGATCTATTAAATCCTATAAGGTAATTTAGAGTTGCCCAATGCAGAAAAGTTATTATGAAGTTCTTTAAATAGTCAACTAAATGTACTAAGTATTCAAAGAATGTTTACTACACAGAGAGCACATGCCGCCAAGGATCCTCCTTAGGTTGAGTTAACTTCTTATCTTTATGAACAGAGACTCGTGTTAAGCCAATAGTAAGATCAACAATAAAAACCAAAGTCAATCAAACAACACTGTAATAGTTCACAGTGGTGCCAGAGAGCAAGAAAAATATTTGAACGATGCTGGGCCAGGTTATAGAAAGTCCCTAAGTTGAGAGTAATGAGAGGGAAAATAGAAGATTGAGATAAATTCCCAAAGGTCACCTAGGGAGAAAGTTATAGACACTGGGATACTTAGAGAAGACAACAGAATGAAATTGAATTTAAGTCAGAGAATCTGACCTGATCATCATTCATTCTTCCAAATCTTATTAGTGCTTCTTGCACTAATACTATTATTATTGTTGTATTACACAACATATTGTATAAATATTGCATAAATGTATAATACAATTATGTTATATTAGGAATCACACAGTTGATATCTGTTCCTCAAACAACAAGCATGTATATAGGACATGGGTATTATTTTCATCTGAATCTAGACAAAAGCTAAATTTGGTTTCCTTAAGAGTTTCATAAGATATATCATTGCTTCCATTTTGGGAGTTCTACGATGTACTTCATCAACCCTATGTCAGACTGAGTGGAGTCTGTACTGACAGGCACACCTGTTCTGCCTTCTTATAAAGAAAGAAAACACAATCTTTTCCTTGCAGGTTCAGCATCCTTGGCCTGCAGCAACATGAGGCTCTGTGTTCTGAGCCTCTCAGCCTCATCAACTTTAACTCCCTTTTCTTCTTTTTCTCAGATGATCCTCTTTTCAGCCTGCTGCATCTGTGGACTCATCGGAGGCATCCTGAATTTTCAGTTTCTTCGGGCAGTCACAAAAAAGACCTCATCCCTGTACCCACTGCATCTCGCTTCCATGTCTTTGGCGTGCATCGGCATTGGTGGCTGCACTGTCTCCTCTTGGCTCACTTGTCGTCTGGCCAGCTATGAGCAGAGGAGGATGTTCTCAGAAAGGGAACATTCCCTGCACCACTCGCATGAAATGGCTGAGAAAGTGAGTTTTTTTTTTTTCATTTTGCCTCACACTGTTGCCATGCAATAAACACTATAATCTAGGTGAATCAATTTGCAAGCTTACATGGCAATTTGTGGGATCACATTTAGTAGTTTTGACCCTATTATATTAAGAACAGGAAATTTTAATTAGTTTTCTCTGCAATTCATAAGCACAGCTATTTTCAACAGAATTTTGTAGCCTCTGTCTATTTGAAACCAAGCTCCTAAAATAGCATTTTATAAAATATTAAGCACCTTATAAATATGGATTTTTATGTATTATACTGAGGAAAAACATAAACTAAATTCAGCCTCCACTCAATAATGCCAGCTTTAGAAATCACACGAATTCTCTTTTCCAGTTCATCCTTTGTGCTTATAAGTAGATGCATTTGATTATGTAAATTGGATCCTCAAGTATAAAAGAGGCTCTTTAGTAAGACGACAGAAAGCCTTGTCTATCCGTGCGGCTATTACAACCCATATAAAGCTTCACTGAATTCTCATCTAAACTCCATGCATCTTTGGATAGCTTTCCCTGGTTTTTACAGAATGCTGCTTGCATAATTGTTTCGTGAAACCTATTAAAACAGGAAGTTATATCAGCTGCATTAAGCAGCAAACAGTATAGAAAGGTCTGTATATGTTCCTACTAACATCTGAAATTCAGTTCCTATTACTTCATCTACTCAGGAAGAGATAAACATCTGTAAAACTAACTCACTAAGATAATGGGCAAATTACACTTTGATTTATTTCTTGAAATCATAGCAATCATACAATCATAGCATAAAAGAAATAGTAGCAAGAGTTATACATTTCTCTGTCATCTTTTCAAGTTAAGAAATTCTTGTTTTATAGTTCATCTGTCTTTGTTTTTTATACTATCTATACATAAAGAGAAGAGATTCTCATTAATTACTGCAAGGGAGCAATTGTGGTCATATTTGTGTCATTCAAAATAAAACAATTGACATTATAAATAGAAGGACTTACTAGTTTTAAAATAGGTCATTAAAATAGAAGATTGTTGCATAATGTGATAGTAGCTCCTTTATATTCTGTTTTTATGCTGGTGTTATTTAGCTTTTCTTTGCATATGTTTCTTCAATATTTATTGTATAATTGTTATATTTACATTAGAGATTGAGGGCTATTGAAATAACCGACTTGCCCAGCTGCCCGGTGGTGCCCCCGACACCAGAGTTACCTACAAGGTACGCTGACTTCCAGGGAGTTACCATGTTGTAATGTTGCTACAGGAAGCACTGCCTCTATTAGAAAGCCATGGTGTCCACGGATCAGTCTGGACTGATGTGTGCTCCTCAAAGTATCAGTTTTAGAAGGGCTACTCTGAGGAGCAGACGTAAACCTACATGGCAAAATTTTATAGCTTCAAAGTTGGTTGAGTATTTCAAATATTCAGCCTTCCTCTAAGCATCCAAGCACAGTTCTGCTTGGATGAGTCACTCTTCCCTCTGCTTCATCACAATTCTGACTCAGTATCATCATTCACAGATGAGACTTTTGCGTTTAATAATAGATGAGTCTGGATAAAGACAAACTGTATTTCTATCATGCCAAAATTGCATGAATAGATAGGCAAAGTTTAACATTACTATAGTAAAATATCTGCCTGGAATTTTTCTTTTGGTAAAATTATCTGATATACATTTCCAATTCATTTCACCTATTTCCAGTTGTTAACAATAAATATTCAAGGCTCTCAGTTTAGCCAAAGAAAATAACTGGAAATGAAGAAAGTTACATTTGCAGTCCATTTAAAGGAAATATATTTATTTATAAATATCCAAGTACGCTCTTGCCCAAATTAGGAGTATAGTCTTATTAAATTGGAAATGCCAATTTGCAAATGAGACTCATCCATTTAAAACTAACTTTCACTATTATTTTCTAATGGTAATTTTACTCTGTCTGTGATTGAATGAATTTCATTAAGAATATTCTTTGAATTTATAAGATTTTAGAAATTATTTTTCTTAAAATCTTACAAAAAAGATTGATACTTTAGTTTTATGAGTCTTAGGCTTTTATAATTTGAAGTATTTTTAGGGAAAGGAAAGGCCAACTGAGATTCTTATTTCTATGTACTTACTAAGAAGTTTTCTTTCTCTTCTAGCAGGATAAATAAAATGTGCTTCATTAAATTTTATAATAATTTGGGGAATTGAGTGGTTAACTTTCTATCAATTGCTTTTTATCATATAAGCTTAACAACAACCCAATTACCCCACATTTTCAGTCTTGTTTTCCCTGTGTCATCCTTAGAAGCCTCCCCAACAGAAACAAGGTAGTAATGGGTAGCAAGCAAACGACTAAGAAAACAGCTTCACTTACGATGTTTTTGCCGCCCTTTTGAAAGTCAGCTTCTTGAAATGTAGAATTGTCAGTCTTGCATAATAGACAAATTTGCTAATAAACTATAATGCATGTACTATGACAAATGTGAATTGGCCTCTGAACTCAAGACATCTCACTGTGTAATGAAAAGCTTAATAGCACAAATACAGGACCTGGGGATGTAACCTAGATGGTAGCGTTGTTGCCCAGTATCTTGAGCATCTTGTGAACCAGGCATAGTGGCACATTCCTGGGTTTCTAAAACTCGGAATGTGGAAACCAGGGGATCAGAAATTCAAAGCCATCCCCAGATACATAGTATGTGTCTAACAAGCCTGGCTGCATAAAACCTCCCAAAATCAACCAAACAAACAAAAAACAGTCAATAAACTCTATGAATTCAAATAAACTAAGATTTCAGTATTTTCTATAGTTACAAGTGAAAGTTTTAATTTTACGTTATTTTTTGTATCTGTATATACATGTCTTACCAAGCAATTTCTCTGAGTCCTTTAAAAACGTGCCCCAAGTTTTCATTGTTGCTCTTTCACTGTGCAAGTGACAGTGTCGTTATAAACTATTTTCCTGGCTAGCCATGGCGGTTTACACCTAGAATCTCAACACCCACGAGTCTGAAGCAGAAGGATTTCAAGTTTGAACCAACTCTGAGCTACTCAGGTTTAATGCCAGCCTGGACTACATCTTGAGAACCCGTTTAAAACATAATAAAGTCTAAACACAACAACATCTTCCTCACTGCAAACATAGAGGCCCCTGGTTTTCTATAAACACCTGTGGCGCAGTGTTGATGTGCTTGACAGAGGAGCTTGGGTATTGGGAAAACCTGGTCACTTAGGCGTATTTTTTCTAGATTAGTTCCTTCCAGAAAAGAATTAAAGAAAGAGGGTGAGGGTGGGTATGTGGATAAAGTGAACTAATTTGTGTATATAAACCTAGGCTGTCACTTAAACATTTTCATGTGCTACAAGATGCCATGAAATTTCATTTCCTAAATCACAACAACAGTATCTATTCTTGTCCTCCCCCCCAAAAAAAAAATGGTTTTCAATGGCCTGTAATTTTTGTGTTTCTATCAAGCATATCAATGTCTTATTCTAAAAGTGAGTTTTAATTAATTCATGTTATTTTGATAACAGGAAGTGACAGACAACATGAGCAATGGAGCACCACAACTGATATTTAATGGAAGAGTACAATCAATGTTTTAAAGAACTGACCATTTTTCAGGTTGACCGTGAGGCAGGAGAGGCTGAAGACCTGGGAGCAGCAGTTGAAATGGTTCCTGGATTTGCTGTTATTTCTCCTGGGCGTCCACTCAATTTGGTCTCACTCACCCTTTATCCCTTTCTAGAGGGTATAAACTTTCCAGAAATGTAGCTTAGTCATCTCAGCAGAATGACCAATTATTCTGAAGAAGATTATTCCAAAAAAATGGCAAAGTGATTAATACTGTACACAAACATCATTTGACTAGCATGAGCTTTAGAATTGTAATTGCATATTTTATGAATAATTCAAAAGTAAACACATCAAGAACTAACAATAACTTATTGATGTCTTTGTTTTGAAAGACAAATGACTTCAAGTATGCTAAAATCAAGACCTCAGCAAAATGCCTTGTTGCAACAACATTGTAATTAATTTCAATTTGTGAATGAACTGTATTTCATAATTTATTTGTAAATTATAAAAAAACTAAAGCTTAAAAGATGATTTTTTAGTGAGAGAAAGAATATTAATCTGTATGATATTTTTGCACTTTTGAACAAGTGAATATTATGTAAGAAAAATAAACGTTTTCATTATGCTGTGCAAATTGATCTTCATGTTCATGAATAATTCTGAGAATAAAGCATTGTGTATACGTAGGTGTATATATACTGTAAATACAGAAAATACACACAGCATATATTTATAGCTACATGAATGTAACTAGGTAATAGGGAAGAAATTGTGGCGGTATGAGATTATTCCACTGGCTATGAGAAGGCCAGCACTCAAAGCTCTCTAAACCCGCAAGGTCACATATTTAATTCCTACTCGATCTGACAATTTTCTACTTTTTCTTAAACCAATTGTGTGGTAGATAAGCATTGTAGCTGATACATATGGAGCTGAGTGACTTGAATGTTGAAGCATGAATGTAAACTACTTAGTTGTTGGTATTTTGCTGTGACTATGATGTTTATGTAAAAGTAATTGTTAATATTGATTTATAAGCATAACTTCAATCATTTTTTCTCTAAGGTTATTCCTAATGTGCTTATTTCATAGAACTTTCAGCCAAATTAAGCTCTGTAATTGAGAAATGGTAACCCAAGGGAAGTTAACACTACCTTTGTTATACTTTACGTGTTTTATCTCCTTTGGTGATTAACATGAAGGTCATTTATTGGAAAATATATATTCGAAGTGTCTGAAGGAGTTCTCCGTATAATAAATACGAAAGATAAACTGACATTCATGTGGCTAGAGCCAATTCTTCTCTTCCACAATGGAATATTAAAATACCAACCAACAATATGTATAAAAGATCAAACATCATGGACTCTGGAGATATTTATGAAAATTAATCTCTGACAACGTACAAAGTAATATTATTTTATTTTATTTTTCATTGGATTTTTTTATTTACATCTCAAATGCTATTCCCTTTCTCAGTTTCCCAGACATAAGCCCCCATCCCATACACCTCCCCTTCTTCTGTAAGGGTGTTCCCCTCCCCAACCACCCCCTACTATTTTTTAATAAGTAACATTGCACTGTATATCTGTATTAATTCCCAAATCTAAGCAAATTTCATTTCAATTTTCTGAGTTACTAATCACAGTTAAATTGATACATTTCATGCTTGGTTTGAGAACACCGTATAATCACAAGCAAAACGTGAGTTTTCATTGTGCTAACAAAACAGCAATAATTGGGTCTAAGGTTCCATGAGACTTTGACAATGTCATCATTAAACCTTGTGATGAACTCCTTAGAAAATTCTGGCTGAACAGAAATAAATGGCCTCTGCTTCATTTTGGTTATAGTTTTGAACTCTTCCTCACTCGTTTGGATCCTTCATTGTCTGGTATATTACAAATCGTGTCCATAGATTTGATCTCAAGTAATGAATCATGATCATCACCACTCATTTCCTGCTACATGTAAGCATGATACTTGCCACTAAATATGCAAACTCTAAACTCGTAAACTCTCACACATACATGGTTATACTAAATTTATGCTGGAGGTGGCTTAATCTTTAAGGAAGAAACCAGTAACTTTAATTTTGTTAGCATTTCTCTGTAGGCATGTAAAATACAGAGTACATCAACACATTTAATGACTTTTTAATTTATTTATAAAAACACATATTAAAAATCAAAGTAGGCTATCATTTCTTTGAAAACAATTAAAAAGAGATTCAATCACTGCGGTTATCTAAATAGTTCACAGTGTGTGTGTGTGTGTGTAATCAATTTTAGACACATCTTTAAATGTGATTATTTCAAACTTGTGCTTTCTTAGCTCAAACTGGAGTGTTTACTTAGGGTATAAGGGTATTCTGAGATAAGTGGGGGAAGTTAGAAGACATTATTCAAGTAATTAAAATTTTAATTTTGACAACAAACTGACAAAGAATAAAAAAAACATGAGTGCCTCCATCATAGTTTCAGTATACATCTACCATTGAAGAAATATGATCTGATATTAAATTAGGAAAATATATGTGAAGCTTGGTGTGGAGTATGCTTTAAGTGCAAAAAGGAAAAGCTGTCACTTCTAGAAAATTTTAAAATATATTTGTATGTGTATATATGTGTTATATACACACATCTGTTTTGAAGTGGAGCATTGTATGATGACTCTTGATGTTTATGTAATAAAACCATATGCTTTGAAGCCTGAGTCTTGTTCTTTTTATGGTACAGAAAAATGGTTTCTTTCAATAAATGTGCAAAGAAACTGTTATTCTGACACTGACAAAGAGGCAGATTCCTGCCAATGTTAAAGAAGGAAGTCAGAGGCAGAGAATTATGAAACTCAGAAAGGTGATTATTTGACATAGGAAAGACTAGAAAATATTCTAAGGCAGAGAAGTTGAAGACATTAAAGATATAGAAAAATGATAATAATAAAGTAAAATCGCTACAATTCAGCAGGAAATAAGGTAAATATCATCATGGGCAATGATTGTGATTATAAGTTTTAGAAATTAAGCAATATTTAAGAGAATTCTGATGTCCAACCTGAATTTTGCCAATTATTTGCCATCACCATTTGGGATGGCTAATGACTTGCTGCAAAGACGGTTCTATATACTTCAAGTAGAGTTTCTATTGCATGTGTTTTAAATGGCATCAAACACATCAATTATTTTAACAACCAAATAACGTCTTTACAAATATTTATGTTTTTCTAGTCCAGGTAATATTACCCAATGTAGAGCCATGAAGAAAACCCTTGAGCACGATGTAGTGCAGCCAATTTTAATGTTGTCCACAGTACAGAACTGAATGGGTTAAGGCCGCACACGCACTGTCCTAAGCTACCGTGGCTTAAGTCTTCAGTGGCTTCCCCATTCTTTTCACAGTCAACCAACAATCAGTCAGTAAAACTTCTACAGGAAACAAACTCATTCACAGACTGAGAAAAAAAAACCTGGTAAATGTAGTGTGCGGCTGTCGTGGTAAAGCTTGCTTTGGAGGATGCATTTTTTTTTCTTTTAATTTGCTACTTGCATAAAGATTACACTAACTCACTAACATTCAACCTTTGACAATAATATGAGCTGTTGCTGAGCTCCTGTTTCTGAAGAAATTTCCCCTGTTTCTCCTGTGCTCGGTACTGCATTTCTGTGCTTGGGCAGGTGAAAATAACGCTACTCTGCTTTTCACTTGTGTCCTCAACAACTCAAAAATGGCATATTTTAAACCTTATATACCTAGTTTTCAAAGATTATTTAGCAAACATATTTTAGAAACTTAGGGAGACCATCTTGAGTTTCGTTTTGTTAGAACACTGTTTTCAAACAGAATTTCCAAACTTGGCATCACTCACTCTTTTTTTCTTTAAATAATCATCTTCCTGAAAACATATGTAATATTTTTGCTTGTATGACTTCCAAGAAATTAAATTACTCGAAGTCCATAAACCACAAGTGGTCAATTTACTCATCACAGAGGAAAGCAATTCAGATTGTACGCCTAATGAAAGTATACAGAGGAAGGTTTTCACTCCCTTTGCCAGAACTACACATTGAATACATGTCTGTTCTATAAATTTATTTTTCATTGTGTTGTTAAAAAGATGAAAATTGTTTCAAGATTATGGTAGTTTAATATTATGCTTATTATAGTAAAAGTAGACACATTCATTTTAAGCCTCCAAATTCTTAAAAGATGGAATTCTTAAAAGATGAAGGGCCAATTTTATTCTTTTTTACATCAGTTAAAAATCACTGATTTTGGGGTTGGGGATTTAGCTCAGTGGTAGAGCGCTTGCCTAGCAAGCGCAAGGCCCTGGGTTTGGTCCCCAGCTCCAGAAAAAAATAAAAACAAAAACAAAAAAATCACTGATTTTAAAGTTGTGCTTCATTTGTAGTTAAAGGACTCACTTCCTATTCACCCAGTGTATTTCAAGCCTTTACCCAAATTCAGCAACATTTTGCTACTGAGAATTTCTAAAACATCTCTAGAACTTAACAGAAAAATATAAAATATCATCAATATATTTGGATAACTACCAGAGATCAGCACTTATGACTACTCCTTGCTCTTGGTTCTCTTCAACATACAAGAACTGGTTTTCAGACACCACTCCATGCCATCCCAGGAATTGTTGAATGAAAGGTTTCAAGCTTGTTTTCCGATTGTGTCCAAGAAAGAAAGCAGCCGACGCCATCTTGCACAGCTTTACTGGCAAACACTTGCCCTCACTCTGGACTGTAAATAAGTCCGGGAATGACAAAGCACCTGCCTTGGTTAGAATTTGTCCACTGGACACTTTGTGGGAGGAGGAACTGCAACTGAGGAAATGACTCCGTCCAGTTGCCTTCAGGCAAGTCTGCAAGGCATTTTTCTTGATAAATGATTGCTGAGAAAAGATCCACCTAACTGGGAGTGGAATCATCCCTTCACAGGTATTTAAATGTCTTAAATGGTATTTAAAGACGCAAGCTGAGCAAGACACAGGGAGCAAACCAGGGAGCAGCACTCTTTAGCAGTCTTTGTTCCAGTTCCAGCCTCCAGGTTCCTGCCTTTAATTCCTGCTTGGACTTACCCTGATGATGGATCGAAACTGTAAGTCAAATTAACCCTGTCCTCCTCATGTTTATTTTTGCCATAGTGTTTTTATCACATCATAGAAACCTAATATAGTACAACACAGACACACACACACACACACACACACACACACACACACACACACAAACGCACACACACACACACGCACACGCACACATGCACGGACTTCTGTAAGCCCTGTTTAGAAAGATGTCTAGATGTCCAGAGCCCATATTGCTGTTCAGAGAGTTTTCATCAGCCAATCTTTTCTGTTTGCAGAGTACATTAATCGGTCCTCTTACATAAATCTCATAAAATAAAACTAAGGCTCCATGTCCTCCTGTAATAAAGTGAGTTAGTGGAGGTGATGTCAAGTTTCTAACTCATAAAATAGTGAGTAATAATAATTTTAGTTTGCTGCTATTTTCCAACAGCAAAAGGATGGTCCTGCAACTGGTGAAAATTAGCCACTTTAAGCATTATTCAAATGAGCGTTATCCATAAATACAAATCATAGTGTTCTAATGACATCATCTACTTAACATGAAGTAAGAAAAGTAAACAGACACTGTTATTTCACCCATTGGTGAGGTAATTTTTACCAATAAATCCAATCAAATCATGCAATATGTATCTATTATAGGTTTACAATGCAAACCATTCAATTCTTTCTCCTTAATGTTCTACTCTTATTTCACACCCAAATTTCTGACTTTGTGGTACTGTCTTGATATTTGGTTATAGTACCTGCATTTGAACCTTTGAATTCACCTTTGCCAACGTGATATTTTGATAGTTATCTCTCCACCCCATCTTAGTTTGAGTTTTATTGCTGTAAAGAAACACCATAACCATGGCAATTCTTATAAAGAAAAACATTTAACTGGGGCTGGCTTATACTTTTGGAAGTTTAGTCCATTGGAAGTGACTAAGCCATTACTGGGAAAGGTGCATGAGTATAATGCAGACTGCACTTCTTTTGGCAAGGCCTGATGTCAGAAGCCCTCTTGGAAAGGTTAAGGCTGGCAGGTGGCCTTCCTGGAGGTGGCCCACCATTTTGCATGGCCTATGATGCTCTGAGAAGCAAGGTTCCCAAAGAGACTTCATTTCAGGGTTGTTTCTTGAAGATGATGTGCCTTTCCTGTCATTATTACATAACCTACAGATACCTGGACATTCACCCACCCTATTGAGCCAGTTTCCTGCAGATGAACATAAAGATGAACTTTCATGAATTAATACTGCATAGATGAATGAATGGCTTTATAGAATTCCTGATTTCTCTCAAAAAATTTTAGGAAGAAAGTTTTAAGAGATGGTTTTAGTTGTTTTGCCAGAAAGATATAATAAGGTTAAAATCAAGAATAGAATGTGCCCACTCCTCACAAAATATTGAGTAAAGGCTGCATGATAAGGAATAATGTGGGCTTTCACAATTACACTGCCTTGAATTCACTATCCACATCCTTCAGTAAACTCCCCTTTTTGTAACATTTTATCTGTGAGATAGTTTTCTAATAACTCGTACCTATAAAAAGGACAGAGAAAAGAAGTAAGGTCATAGCTTGGGGGGCTCTGCCCTTTTCATCCATCCATCCATCCAAATGTGTGGGTGCATCCATTTTCCACTTCACCTGGTGTGTGTGTGTCTGTGCGAGTGACATCTTTCTTTTCCTTTTCCTCTCTGGTTCAAACAAAGTCAATAAGCCCCCTGGTCAGCAGAGAAAGGAGCACTAGCAATAAATCCTTTTATTTAATTCCCTGCTGCTAAACAACATATGTTAATGGCCAGATATTAGCACTTATTAAAACACAAGTAATACAGAGTTAATAAAGAGTTGTTTCCCCAGCAATTAATAAAATACAGAACAGTAAGAAAGAGTTAAGTTTCCCAAGTGCTTATTTAACCATCATTAAATAAAGCACAGAGAGTTATAAAGTTTAATAAAACACAGAGTTAAAGAGAAAAGAAGCCAGTGGTTTTTTTGCCATAGAATAAGAAAATGTTAAATTTCTAGAAGCCATGAGCTTCTAGCGTCCAGAGGTAGTTAACGGGGCAGGGATTATCAGTCCTTTGCTTTATCCAGTGCTGTTGGACCCCACCCAGGACCGTTCTGTAAGGCGGGGGACGCCCTCAGCAGCCTGAGGACATGGGGATACTCGTGCAGAATCTCTGGCCTTTCCTGAGAGATCCAGACTTTGGAGACTGTAAGTTCGAAACTCAAGTTGGATCATCTTTCCAGGTTTCGTTGATAATCTGTCTAGGTGTATAAACTATTGTTGTGGTTTGCCCTGGAGTTATCTGTATTTTGATGCTAATTCCACTGCTTTAAGGACAGCTGCCCAGTCCAGTACTCACGACTTACAGGACTTCACCAGAACCTTCTCCCCATTTAATTTGTAAGATACAGGTGAGGGCAGGTACAGGATAGAAGGAGGTCTGTCATTGGATGAGAAGGAAGAATGGGCAGGAGAAAAGTTTGAAGGAGGAGTAGGAGACTGGAACGGAAAGAGGAAGAGACAGGAGGGAGAAGGAGAGAAGCCATGGCAGGACAATATGGCGGGTGACGTTAGGATTCCACGTTGTACCTTTACAGGTTGTTACAAATGTTTTTAAGGGATGGATGTGTGCTGGGCTTTGCATGTTTGGGTGGGCAATTATATCTTACCAATTGGGCCAAAGGTTATTGTGTTGCGTGTGCTTTCATGTAGCGATTTAAGTGTAAGAAAACGTGCAGCGGCTGGTCTGGGCCGCCACAGAGTTGGGATGTGTGTTTCTGGCATGGAAACCTGCCTTGGGAACTAAACAGGTAGAGAGATTGCTGACGGCTCAGAGAGAGGCCTTCGGCAGTGCGGTATGGGATGGAGCAGAGTGGGTGAGAGGCTTTGGTGACTGAGAATTAAGATCCAGCAGGTATCTTGGGGCACTGGGGTGCTGGACCTAGTGGGGGATAAAAGACAACCATACTTTTTTATTTTTTATATTTTTACAACAACAAACTATTAGCAAAAACTCATTTTTATGATAAAATTATTCCTTTATATATCAGATATATTAATTTCTGTGCCCTTTTAGAGCCCTGGTTTAGCCTATTTAACGGCCAAAAGAAAGGTTTTCTTCAAATCAGAACTAAGCGTCAGTGTAGCACTACAGCCTATATGTTGCAAGGTGAGAGGAATCACAAGAAGTATGAAGAGAAAGTAGTACAAAGGGGCACGGCTACTCTCTTTCAGCCATTGGTCTACCTAACTCAAAATAGGCCATGAATCACAGCATTCAAGATATTGTAATAACTAATGTGATCTTTAGGTTATTTGCTGTCTTTTGAATTTCAGCAAGCCACCTTTTTGGTTACTGAGCAACTGGAGTGAAAGCATCTTGTGCCTGTGTAAAGGGTATTTTAAACCATTAGTTTGGAGCTTTGCTGGTAACATCGGGAAAAAGCTGTATATAAAATGCATCCTGTCTAAATTCCATTTTTATCTACTTTCTTCTTAAGACTTTCCAGTTCATCTTCTTTGGAATATTTAATGTCAAAGGCCTTTGAATTTACACCCACACAGAATCTGCAGTCAGCAAATAGCTCATTAAACTGCAACCATAAAGCCATCTTCAAAAAATGTTAAAATAATATCCTATTTTTGTTCTGCAGGGAGCTGAAGACAGATGGAAGAGAATGAGATTTCCACAGCACCTGTGTAAGTGCTAAGGGCATTTTTATATACATATCACTTGGATTTTAAAAGCTGAACAAAGGATTGGCAACTCACTTCTAGTAAGGGTAGATTATAAAGGAAATGAGGCCTTAGAAGACATATCAAGTAAGCATAATTTTTATTAAAAGATGGCAAATTTTAACAAGATATATCCGATCTTCCAGTGTAGCCACACCCCTTTGATGCATCTTCTTTAATGCTTCCCAAACTTAAAAAAGAAAGAAGGGGTGGGGAGAAACAGAGAAAGAAAGAAAGAAAGAAAGAAAGAAAGAAAGAGGCCTCAGTTGCTTGCATGCACACTGATATTCATATAGTTTACATCAATTATTTTATTTCTATTCTCTCTCATCTTTCCAGCCTCCCTCATAGTGACTGACAGAACTACTCACAAATCATGCAAGTATCTGGATCTCCATGTTGTCCTGGCTTTTCAATCTATTGTCACTTTAAACTACCCCTCTCCTCCCCTCTCCTCCCCTCTCCTCCCCTCTCCTCCCCTCTCCCCTCCTCCTCTCCCCTCTCCTCCCCTCTCCTCTCCACTCTCCCCTCTCCCTTCTCCCCTTCCCTCTCCTCTCTCTTCCCCTCTCCTCCCTGCTCTCCTCCCCCCCCCCCCCCCCCCCCCCCCCCCCCCCCCCCCCCCCCCCCCCCCCCCCCCCCCCCCCCCCCCCCCCCCCCCCCTCCCCCCCCCCCCCCCCCCTCCCCCCCCCCTCCCCCCCCCCCCCCCTCTCCTCCCCCCCCCCCTCCCCCCTCCCTCCCCTCCCTCTCCTCTCCCCTCCCTCTCCTCCCCTCTCCTCCCCCTCTCCCCTCCTCCATCTCCCTTCTCCCCTCCCTGCTCCCCTCTCCTCCCCTCTCCTCCCTTCTCCCCCCTCTCCTTCCTTCTCTCCCTCCCTCCCCTTCCCTCTCTCTGCCCCCATTTGTGTTCTTATTAGACATATTATTCTTTCTCCTAAGGGCCTAATAAGATTCATAAGAGTTCATTTTAAAGAATTCCTTAAATTGCATTTGTGTGTTAGAGACAAGGACACAGTGTAAAGATCAGACATTCAGAAATGTGGGGCATGGTGGAGAGAGATCGTTCGGAGGCTGAGATCATGAACATGAAGCAGAGGACCTGAGTTCAGCCCCCACATGTGGGGTTCATGACCTCCTATAAATTTGTTTCCAGGGGGATTCTATGTCCAACCTCCTCAGAAAGCTGCAGTTTGTTCACATATCCACCCCTAGACGTATAATAAAAACAATAATAAAAGGAAATTTAGGGTAAAGTAGCATTTAGGATAAAATGGTCACTTAGACATATAATTGTTGGAGACCATGCAAGAGAAACGGCAAAAAGCTTTGGAACTGATGGAAGGTGGCCCATTGGTTAGCACAGTCACAATGGCTGTGTCCTGAGGACTCCATGCTGCTGTGGAGCATTGCTCTGCCGGTTGCTCTTGAAGTCTTCATGTCCCTCCTAATCTGCAGGCTCCAAGGCCCTCCCTAGGCAGTGTCGTTGGCACTTACGGCAATAACGATTGATCTTTTTCAAGCATTGCTGCTGGAGCAGATCAATGACTCAACCACCACCCTTGAAAAGAACTTAGAGATGCTGGTTGTTAGGAAAGTTAGGTCAAGATGTTTTTGTTAGTGGCTCTGCTGTAGAAAATCATGGGGAACAACTTAGAAAGAACGTGGCCTCCTGACTGGCACGAGCTGGGGTGCTTTTCTTGCGAAGGCTGGGCTGGTGACCAAGGTGGTTGTTAATTTCTTAGACTCATTTTTGCACTCAGCTTGCTGATATGATTTAATAAAAAATTTGTTAATGAGTAGATGTGCACTCTGATGATTTAAGGTAGAAATGGGTGCTTTTATATTTGTGATTCTTTTAAGATTTTTAGAGATAAATAATAAAATAATCGATTTTAGAGGTTTTTTAAGACAAATAATAAAATAATATATTCTTTCTTTGTAGCCCAAATTGCAGCCTGCCAGTAAGAAAAACTGACTGAGAAAATTGCCTTGCTTGCTCACACTTTGTTAACCTATAACAAGTTGCTTAGTTACCAATGTACCTGGGTTCTTGGAAGTAATTTTTTCACCTATAATACATAAAATGTTTATTCGCGTAAAGTATTGGGTAATATACTGGTTTTTGTAATCATTCACGAGAATGTAATCAAATTGTAATTTTTGTACTACTTGAAAGATTTTGCTGGTATAGCTAAGCTGGGGGGGAGTTGTTTGAGCTTTGCTTCATCCACCAAATGTTTTGTGTGTGTGTGTGTGAGTGTGTGTGTGTGTGTGTGTGAGTGTGTGTGTGTGTGTGTATGTAAATGTATATATGTAAAATTATTGGAGCTTCCTTCATCCACTGCCTGTGTTTGAGAGAGAGACAGAGAGGGACAGAGACAGAGACAGCAGAGACAGAGAGACACAGAGAGAGAGAGACAGAGAGACAGAGACAGAGAGAAAGAATGAGATTTTCCACCCCTTTTCTCCAGCCTCAGAGAGTTTCTCTCTGGCTCAGAAAATGCCGGCCCCAGAGAATCAAGTTTTCTTCCTTCAGAGAAAAGTCTGCTGAGTGATCAACCCCAGACTCTACACCCCGCCCGCCTCGGTTTTTCTGACCTGTCAAAGCCAGTCTTTGACATATAATCTTGTCCTAAACTACTACTAAATTGCTTGTTCCGAAGAACTATGTGCAAAACCAAGCCATCAATAAACAATTATCATGAATTTTGCCAATTACTGCATTAGGCTAAAGCCAAACACAACAAATGTAGAGTTCGTGTTTGCCATCTGCTGATACATTTGTGAATTACATGAGATTAGCATCAACTAAAACGGAAGTGGTTTGAGTTTGAGTCTTTGCTTTATGTCTCTTTATTTATAAAAAAACATTGGACAAATTTTTATTTACAAATGAAAATTAGCTTGAATTTATTTTGTACATTGGAAGAGCTGTGTGTGATTTCTCAGCAAATTATAGGATGGTTTGCATAGGTGAAAATGGAATATACATGTGCTAATATAAGAATGGCACACATTTTAGAGAGATAAGGGTTTTCCTTTGTTGATGTTTACACTAATTTCTTTGTTAAAAAAGTGTATTTTGGATATTCAAATAAAAATTAAAGATTAAAATTTCAGTTAGCTATGATTTGTGTCATTAATAACATTATAATAACAAATGGGACATAATGCCCATTGTAGAATAATGCAAGAGTAACATAAATTAAAGTTCCTTGTTCTATCTAATAAACATGTAATGATTTAATAATGCTATCCTACTTTTCTGAACTTATGTAAGTTTCATAGACTTTGTTTTCACAGTTTAGCAAACTTTAATGGGTTTACATAGCAAATAGAATGAAACCATCAACTATCTACTTCTACAATTGCAATGACTGCAGTGGAATAAAGATGGTAACATATTCTTTAAAGTCACAGGTTTGTTAACTTCAGAAGTGTTATAATTAGCTGGAATATTTGTTAAAATATGTCGGACCCTCCTGGGTCCCCTGCAGTGTTTGATCCCTGCTGAGCCCTGCTGATGCAGGTAGAAGCCTTTTGTTCCTAACAAAGGAACGCCCTGGCCGGGTAGACCCGGGCAAGGGGCATAGACCCGGGCGTATACCTGGGCGATGGTTCATTCGCTCCTGTCTTTTTTGTTCTCATCTTTGTTCCTGGGACTTAGGCTGGTCTTCCTGGATTTCTCCCCAATAAATTTGGGGCATGTTTAGTCTTTTGCTCCTGAAGTTAAGTCAGGTTTTCCCACTGTGCTTCCTGGGATTTTCCACCCAGTGAACTTGGGGGTATGTATTGGGTGAATAAAGCTACAGATTTGGCATTCTTGTAATGAATGACCCAAACATGTATGTTTCTTTTTTTTTTTTTTTGGTTCTTTTTTTTCGGAGCTGGGACCGAACCCAGGGGCCTTTGCCTTCCTAGGCGCTCTAACCACTGAGCTAAATCCCCAACCCCACATGTGTGTTTTTAATCCTTCAGGTTTACGCCCAGTTCTTGGTGCCGAGTCGGTGCAGGCATTGACAAATGGAGGTCCCACGAGATGGGAAAAAGAAGGTTTTCTGACGGGTCAGCGGGAAGCTGGTGGGAAGAAGGAGGGACATATTGGGGTAAGAAAAGTCCCTCAGTGATTTGGGTGAGGTGAGTAAAACTTGTAAAAAAAAAAAAAAAGGACAAGGTAATGGTAAAGTATTTTTTGCGTGTGTGTTCCTTTTTAGAATTATGTTTTAGTCTTTGGACCCTGACTAGAGATAATTTACACCCTAGACATAGAGAGAATGGGTTTGGGAAAACTAGTCCTCCCGGACTCTCTAACGGATGCTTTGGAGAAAGAGAAGGAAAATGAGCTTAAACTTTTCCAGCGCTCTCCTAGGGACAGAAGGAAGGCGGGAGAGGTCCCACCTCTCTGCTGGCTCCTATTGGAGATGCTTATTTCTGGTCCTGGGTTCCATAGGTTGGATATCTGGGTCCCTTTGGTGGGACACCATCTAGTTTTTTCCCTCTGTGTCTATTGTCTGTCCTTTGTGCACCAAGCTGTCCATGTCTGTCAGTTTATGTCTGTGGTCTTTGTTTCTCGTTGCTTAAATGTTTTATGTTTCATGTTCAAAAGAAAAAAATGGTAAAAACTTTATCTGCCAGTCGTTCACACCTTGATTTGGTTTTAACTCATTTCAAAACGAAACAAATAAATAAAAGGCATTTCAATCAGCCCTTGGAGCCCTGCACCTGTAGCTAGGAGCCTAGGACAGCAGGAGAAGCTGCCCCGGCTGAGTGTCTGCAGGAGCCGATCTTAAAGGCGCCAGCAGCTCCTCAACTTCTATGGTAGGGAGCCGATGGCTGTTTCTCTTAGAAAAATCCCTGACTGATTATTGGACTTAGCAGTGACAAGGTGCTTCTCTTAAAACCATAGCTAGAAAAAGTAAAAATGGTGTTTGGTCTAAATATTAAAGATGCGTAACCACTTTATTTTTGTTTCTGGTTGGTTTTAATGTATAAATACGCTCTACATGTCTTGCTTATAGACTATTGGCATTTAAGTTATTGGATATGATTAAAAAATTGTAACATTGGTAACAGAAAGTTGGCTTAAAACTGGTAATGGAGCCATTCTAGACAACATGTGGCATGAGCCAACCCAGGGAAACAGGTTGCAATTTTTATCCTAGAAACCAGGCTCATAAAAGAATTTAGGGCAAAATCTCTTTGATGAGGTATGGGAGGCCGCACCATTGTGCGTTCATATGCAGGAACTGGCAGTCAAACTTTATGGCTTGAAGGACAGACTCGGTGTTTTGGAGACTGGATTTAGAGACCAGATTGTTTGTTGGAGTTGAGTTTTGCTTTCCAAAGTTGAGGTTCTGCTCTGGTGTTACAAGGAGAACTTAAAGACTGTGGTTAAGGATTGCCAGTGTTACAATGGCTAACTCACACTTAATTAAGAAAAAAATCAAACAGAAATTGTTATGGAATTTGTGAGAGCACTACAGCCTGTTTGCTTACTCAAACTGCCATTTCAAGACAGAGTTAAGAGACCGTTTTATGCCGTTTTTTACATCCCCTGATTGTGAAAGCTTTTCATTTAATGACCTTGCTTACAATTTCAGAGAGACCATGAAATGTTATCATTAAAAAATTTTACAAAAGAATGGCTAATAGCCCTATATTATGTAATTTTGTTGCCGCTTCAATACAAGAAGTTAGGACTTTGAATCCTTCATTATATAGACATTTTATTAGCTGATCCTTCTGAAGGAATTTTACTACAAACCTTTCCTCTCACAATGAGCTTTAAATTTTGGGAAGTACTTGTTGCTCCAGAAAAGATCCAATTTTCCTTTTCAATATTCAAAATTTTTTTTTTTTGTTCTTTTTTTCGGAGCTGGGGACCGAACCCAGGGCCTTGTGCTTCCTAGGCAAGCGCTCTACCACTGAGCTAAATCCCCAACCCCTCAAAATTATTTTTAAAGCTTCTAAAGATATGTTAATTGGCTACGTACCTCACCTTAAGCTTGCCACCAGAGAACTTAAGCCTTTGCTTGATATCCTCAGGGAAGATAAAATTGTTGTTGTGTTAATGCAGAATTGTAAGATAGAGTCTTGAAAGTATTTTAAAAAGGAACCTGGTGAAACATACCTTATTCCAAACAGTAATTAAATTGGTTATTACAAAATACTGATATTTGGCTGACTACATATACAAATTTTTCAGGCAAAATTGATAACTTTACTCCATGCATGCTTTTGTATTTTCTGTAAATTTGTGCATGCAGTCCATAGAAAATGTGCTTACTGTATTTATAGATGGTTCATCTAATGAACAGGCAACATATATAATTGGATCACATGTTTATTCTCTTGAGTTTCCCCTTGCTTCAGCACAGATTATTGAATTACGTGCTGTAGCCGCTGTTTTTAAAACGTTGAAAAATCAAGCTTTCAATTCATAGTCTGGTAGCCAATGTGTGGCTTATGGTTTGCAATTGATCAAATTTTTTCCCTTTTAAGATAGTGCTAACCCTCAAATTTTACAATTATTTATGTTATACAACTGATTGGAGGCAAGTTTTCTGCACGAAATCAGTGAGTGACGAATTTAGAGTGAATGTCTGACTACTCGCTGTCCTTTCAGAGCTCTGGCTCTGGCAATTGAACAAAACCGCAGACTCACACCCAGCTCTTTGGAAATGGCAATGGAGTTGATAGGAAAAAGGAAGACTCCCTTTGCTCACACTCAACTCCCGGCCTTACCCTGCCAGCTCAGGATTTCTAAGGCTGAATCTGGACAATATTTACAGGATTTGGCATTTCTAAGTAATGTTTAATGTTTAGGTAAATAAAGCTTGTGTAGGGCTAGAGAGATGGTTCAGACGTTAAGAGCACTAACCGCTTTTCCAGACTGTACTGTTCCTTTATTGGCCATTTAAGAACTCAGTCTAGATTGCCTGGACCCCTTAGCCAGGGAGGGCAATGATACCAGGCAGATTATAGGCCTCACATAGCAACAATTAGCCAAACAATCTCATTCTTTATATCACCAGAACAATAATGCTGGAGACAATAATTTGGTATATAAGTCAAATTATAAATACAAGTCCTCAGTGTCCTCAATTTCTTCCTGTATCACATAATAGTGTTAATCCTCGAGGACTTATACCTTATAAAACAGGTGTTATAAAACTTTAAAACAATATAATAGGGCTGGAGAGATGGCTCAGCGGTTAAGAGCACTGACTGCTCTTCCAGAGGTCCTGAGTTCAATTCCCAGCAACCACATGGTGGCTCACAACCATCTGTAAAGAGATCTGGTGCCCTCTTCTGGTGTATCTGAAGACAGCTACAGTGTACTTATATATAATAAATGAATAAATCTAAAAAAAATATTTAAAAAAAAACAAAACAAAACAATATAATAATAAATAAAAAAGAAGGAGTTATATCCCTGTATGCCATACAATTATTTAAATAATGCTCTTTTTACTTTAAATTTTATAATTTGGATGCCAAGGAACTCTCTGAGCGTTTATGGCACCCTCCAACTAGGCATACTTCTGCCTAGGGGAAACGGAAGGATCCACATATTGTCATATGGCATGATCCAGTTCAGGTATTTCATATGGGGAAGAGGACATATTTGTGTTTTTTCTGCAGGATATTGCAGGAGTGTGCTAGCTGCCAGAGTGGCTGATCAGACATGATGACGCTGGGAGCATGAAGATTCATCTCTTGTGGTTCGGGTCCCTAGAGTCATTCCTGTGCCCTTGGATGAAGATGGAGGATTCACCCTCACCTTGTGTCATCACAGAGATTTTGGCATCGCTGCAGTCATTGTTACTGCCATTGTGTGTCACATCCAACCATCCAACCCTCCATGCACTGCTGCATGCCAGAGGAGAAGATGGGACACCAGCCATTACCCCTGCCCCTCCTCATTCCTTCAGAGGCCGTCGCCGCCTTGACTGGTGTGAGGGTGAGGGTGAGGGTGAGGGTTTAGGGTTAGGGTCAGGGTCAGGGGTTAAGGATTAGAGGGTTAGGTTAGGGGTGTTGGGGGTTAGGGTTAGGGCTTGGGTGGTTGGGGTTAGGGGTGTTAGGGTTGGGGTTGGGATGTTAGGTTAGGGTTTGGGGTTGGGGGTTAGTGGTTGGGGCTTGGGGTTGGGGTCAGGGTCAGAGAGCTTCACTTTTCTCATATGAACACCGGGGATTATATTACTCACATCATATTGTGCATTACTCTACATAACATGCAAAGAGATTGTTACACTAATGTTAATTATTGTTGGTACAATTTGTATAAGATCCAATGTTCTAGAATATGGTATTCATATCACATTTATTTTTAAAGTTTTTGACAAAATTATTAATTTTTATGTGTGTATTGTGAATGTGTGGACACATACTTAGTATGGCACATTTGTGAAGATCAGGATAACTTTGTGGAATTGGTTCTGTTAACCTTTACATGAGCTCTGGGACTTGCACTCAGGTCTTTAGGTTTATGTGGTAAGAGCTTTTATATCCTCTCTGAGCCATGTTGCCAGCCCCCACATAGCTTTCTAGAAGTTTATTATTAGGAATAAACAAGGAACAATCTGTACAGCCTAAGCCTTGACCAGGGACCCATCTGCTGCTTCTGCATTGTCATCATTACCCTAAGCCAGCCTTCTCCAGAGACCTAGACACTCAGATTTCTTTCTCAATGATTGAGCCACTGAAGTACTAGGGGATCTGTGTTGTTCAGTGAATGTTTAGTTCCTCCTGAAATATGTGTATGGTAACTGGGACCACAGGGTGATGTGATTATTTGTCTGTGGCAGATTACCAAGTCATAGTACGTATTCCTTGTAAGAATAAAACAATTTTAGTTAACTCCACTAGTGGAGAACACTCAGAGACCTACTCGTACCCAGCCTGGGGACATGACCTCCTGTTCCAAGAAATAGGCTAACCACAAGTCCATCTGGTCCGGATTAGGGCTGGTTCAATAATTCTGAGAAAGACAAGAGCAGGGAGATGGTTTGCTTAGATAAGTTGACTAAACTTGTGTTATAGACAGAGTGTGCCAATTTGAACGAGCCAATG
Organism: Rattus rattus; assembly: GCF_011064425.1. Taxonomy (NCBI): domain Eukaryota; kingdom Metazoa; phylum Chordata; class Mammalia; order Rodentia; family Muridae; genus Rattus; species Rattus rattus. Next base: position 116,250,917 of record NC_046160.1, on the reverse strand, counting down.
AAATTGTTATGCGCCTACTGCTTCCCTCCTTAGTGATTTTCTCTATGAAATGAACCGCAAAATTGAGTTCGTGGTCCAACTCCTCTGCCCCTGTGTGGGATACGGGTCTCGACCCCAGTGCACTGTTCCTATCTATAAAACTCATGTGATTACAGCAAGGACGGTCTTACGTGAGTTCTTGGGGGGTTGCATCATCCTGAGACTTGAGTGAGGGCCTCCCTGCTCTGGGGGTCTTTCACCCTCATGGAGTACTCATGAGTGTGGTTCTGTCCTTAGAAAAGAGACCCTGAGAGCTCCAGCACTCTTTCTGCCATGGGAACACAGCAAGATTGAAGTCAGGGACATCTGTGGCCCTCAGCAGACACCTAACCTGGCATTGTGACTTAGTATTTCCAGTCTTTCTGTGCTGGAAACTTATGTGACCTTTTATAAAGACAGACAATGTCTGTTGGGTTCCTGAAGTGGAAATATGTATTGGGAGCAGCCTCATGATAGATCAAAGCAACCATACTTACTTAAGCCTGCACCTGCAGTTCTGCTTGAACTTAAAAGATAGATATAAATCTTGTGGTCAGGTCACTTAGCAACCCTCCCTGTACTATTCCTCCTGCCGACCAATTTACCCAGTCAATATCCTGGTCATTGAGCCAAGCGCATTCCTTTGTGGTTACCTAACCCCACCCCACATCCTTCTTCTACCAGTATAACTTCAGCCTGAGAAAAATTAAAAATTGTCAGCTTGATCAGAGCTTCTGTCTTGCTGTCCATTCTTTGCGTCTCTTGTCCCCCATTTTCTCCTAGGTGAACCCCAGACTCTGGTCGACTGCCCTATAGGACGGGGCAAATATGCATGGGCCATGCACCATCTACAAAGCGGTCTGTAATGATGTTAGATGGCAGCTTTATGAGAGCAGACACCAATGCCCACAGGGTCCTGTAGGAGTGGGGCAATTTCTTATTTCTAGCTCTACTCCTTCTCATAGCTGTCCTGCTAAAGTGGAAGGTGCTATTTCTCTGTAACTATATTTCTGTTATCTTCCATCAGCTATTTTTTTCTTTAAATTAAAAGGGCATTCATGTCCTCTATCTTCAATTTCCAAATCAAACCATATATTCTGAACTCAAAAAGAAAAATAAACTTAAGATATGAGACAAATGCCTTTTTATTACAAAGAGCATCTCCCCCAACAAGAAACTAATAGAACAGTCAAAGTATGTGTTCCCCAGAATTACGCTTATGAGTCGGAAGCATTAAAGAAAAGCATTTTGCTTTCCAAAACATACTCTGTACTTTACAAGCAGTAGTTACCGGTACTTGTAAAATACAGCAGAACCAGCCTGTTACAAGAGGTACGTGAGATCAAACACAAGCCAAATTGCTTTTTTATGTTTGAATCCCCCAATCTTTACTTAGCTTTCATTTGTTACCCTTTCTGTCAACTTTGGCACTGTTTACAACTAATTTCAACCATTAATTCATTCGAGCTACCCCCCACTTGAAAGCAACCCCCTTCCCTCCGGTCTTTTTTCTTTCCTCTCTTGTCTCCTCTTTTCTGCTCTTTCTTTTTTATTTTTGAGACAAGGTCTCCGTATGTAGCTCAGGCTGGTCTCACACTCTCCACTCTTCTGCCTTAGCCTCCCAAGCTCTAGATATTTAGGCACGGAATACCACATGCGTGTGTGACAACCTTTCATTCAAACAGATTTTTTTTTTTTTTTTTTTTTGTTCTTTTTTTTTTCAGAGCTGGGGACCGAACCCAGGGCCTTGCGCTCCTAGTAAGCACTCTACCACTGAGCTAAATCCCCAACCCAAACAGATTCTCTTTACGAGTAGGATGGCTTTTCCTTTATATAATAGGCTAAACTTAACTTTTCCCCTCTCCAATTATTTTTAAATTTTTAATTTAATTAATTATTTTTACGATTTCCTTCTATTCCCAGGACCTCTCCTAGGAAAGACAGAACAAACCATGGCGCTCCCAGACTCAGAGTGACTTACAGATAGAAATCCCGAGTGTTGGGGTTGGGGACTTAGCTCAGCTGGTAGAGCACTTGCCTAGCGAAAGTGCAAGGCCCTGGGTCCCCAGTTCAAAAAAAAAAAAGGAAAAAAAAAAAAGAAATCCTGAGTGTTTGCTGTGGTGTTCAAGGCCCTTCAAGCCATCTGGAAGGGGCTTTTCTGCTTTCTGTTATGTTTTCCACCCACACGGGGCTTCCTCCTTGAGTGCCCACAAGAAGCCCTCAGGAGCTGACATTCCTCACTTGCTCATTCCTTCTTTCTTCTCCATCTGGACTCTTTGTCCTCTCAGCCCCAGGATGTCCTGTGAAGTCTCCCATCCTCTCTTGCATCCAGTAATTGCCCATTCACTGCACTCTCCTTTCCAACTCTCTGGTTCAGTCCTTTTGTGGGTTGGCCTGAAGCTGTTTGCATTCTGATGTTGGTTCTGCTTCCTCCCGAGGGCTGCAGGTACTCAGGTGATCTCAGGTGAACCTTCTCCCCATTTTAACTGATAATAAAGGCTAGAGTCTGTGATTGGGCAGTGGAGGGGAAAGGTGGGACTGTAGGTTCAACACTGGGGGCAGGTAGGGAAGGAGAAGAGCACAGACGAGAAGGGAAGGAGAGAGGACGCTGGAGGAGGAAGCACGATGGACCAGAACTGTGTAACCAGGAGAAACCGCAAGTAGGAAAGGGGTCTTATAGCTGGGGAGTAAGTTAGTGTCCTGTTGTATTTGCCCAATCTAGGCATAGAGCTTCTGATAATTGGATTGTATTTTTATATATGGGCTTATTGGGGTTGGAAATTCCAGCAACACTGCCCATCTCAAGTTCTAGATGTCCTTTTTTTTATCTTCCTCAGAGGATTGTTGGTTCTTCCTAAAAGGCAGTGCCCCCTACTTCCATTCCCCCTTGTTGCTGTGTAAGTCATAGATATTTAAAACATTTTTGCTAGATCGAAAGTCACCAAGCGTTATGGTTGAGAGAACCAGGCCCCAACTCAGGTCACAGAGCCTTGTAAGCATGAGAAGTTGAACTTACCAAAATATGCTGCCGTAATAAATCAGCCTGATCTCATTTTTTCCCTAAACAGAACGGTTTACATATGTATTACTGAACTAGCCTATTAGTGTAGAATTTACAAATATGGGAAAATCCAGTGTTTTCCAAATAGAACATGCCTATCTATTCAAATAAAATCATCTTGTCAGTTTAATATAAGAGCTTAATATCATATATAGATCATATATAAAATATACAATATGTATGTATAATATATATATATATTATATATATATGTATGTATAATATATATATATATATATATATATATGGAGAGAGAGAGACAGAGATAGAGAGAGCTTTCATTTAAATACATTGAGAATGGACTCAAGCTAGTAATGGATCATAGCAGTAGAAATTTTGTTTATACCCATTACTTATATGCAATACCTCATTTATAATACACATTGCTTCCTAGAGGAGCAGTGGATAGAGGTTAAGAGATTATAATGACAACAGATCAAGGTAGTGTAAATGCCCAAAATTAACCTGTATGCCTCACCTGACCAGGGACCACATAACTTCCTAAAAAGCTGGAAGTTGTAATTCTTAGAAAACAACAAAGTCCCATAGGAAAATACCTGTCCTATAGGTTTGTCCTTAGGACAACACATGCTACACATGGCTCGAGGCCATTCTTAATTTTTTTTTTTCCTGGAGCTGGGGACCAAACCCAGGGCCTTGTGCTTGCTAGGCGAGCGCTCTACCACTGAGCTAAATCCCCAACCCCTCGAGGCCATTCTTAACTGGAAAATTCCAGGAAATGGTCCTCTGTCAGAACCTCCTGGGTCCCACGCAGGGTTTGACCCACGGAGCCCTGTTGATGATGTGGGAAGCCTTTGTTCCTAACAAAGGAGTGATGGTCTTTTCGTTCCTGTCTTTGGTCTTCCCTGTCTTTCGTTTTTGAGATTTAGGTTGGTCTTCCAGGATTTCTCCCCAGTAAATTGGGGGCATGTATTGGTCTTTTGTTACTGAAGTCTTGAGCCGGGGTTTCCCACTGTGCTTCCTAGATTTTTCCACCTGGTCAACTTGGGATATATATTTGGAAAATAAAGCTACAGAATGGGCGTTCTGCGTCTTTACCATGTGTATGTGTTTTTTAATCCTGCAGGCTTACGCCTGGTTCTCGGTGCCGTGTCGGTGTGGGCATTGACAGTCCTCAGCAATGTCTATCCCTTGGTCAATATTTAATATTTAAAGATTTCCTGGGGTTGGGGATTTAGCTCAGTGGTAGAGCGCTTGCCTAGCAAGCGCAAGGCCCTGGGTTCGGTCCCCGGCTCCAAAAAAAGAACCAAAAAAAAAAATAAATAAAATAAAGATTTCCTTAAATTTGGCTTAAAATGTTGCAGCTGTTTTTTTCTGGCCAATTTCAGGATTAACATTTGGTATAGAATAGTTCTCCTACCATCATTACTATTGTTCACTTGATTACCAAGGACACTGAGGGCCATAGGTAAGGAGTTCTGTTATCAGGTGAAATGATACGACAGGAGAATAACCCTAATTGAATGACTGTAAAGGACAATGTGTGTCAAAATCCCTAGGAGTCCTGAGAAGGGCAAGGCCCAGCAGCAGCTCCCTGATCTCCCCGATTTTATTATAAACCAGGAGTCTTCTTGTTGTGCTTGGCTCTGGATGGGTTTTGTCCAGGGCTGTGCACCAAGAGGACGGCATCCAAGCTTGACAAGGGTGGCCTTAGACAAGCTGTTTTCTGTCGTGGACTTTTTAATGCACCTAAGTGAATAAAACCCTCCCTACAGATCTACTGCAGATACCATCCCTTCCAGGCTCCATTGGCCAAGCTTAGTCCAGCTTTTGGTAATGGATTGTCAAGTTTAGTGAGATCCAATCATCGTTTACCTGAGTCTCAAGCACACTTGGGGTTTTGACAAGAGGAGAGTGGCCATGTAGACAGTGAACGTAGCTATCTCAGGGTCGTGGCTTTTAGGCTGCCCCAAGAGCTGTGTTACAAAAGAACACATAAGGCAAATGGCCCTGAAGGCAACCCCCTGGTACATTGTTTATTTTGAATAAAAATAACAAAGCCTTTTCTTGTGAATTACTGAGTCAGGCACTTAACCATCCCCTACGTGCAGTGCACGTAGTCCACTGCAGCTTTAGTAATTCATTTATTAGATTCCTTTCCATTCTTGAAATCCATTTCTGTTTCAAAAAAATAAAAGATAAAAATAGAACATAACTGACAGAAAACATGGTCATCTTCTCAGCAGTTGTGCTAGAAGCATTTTATAGTAAGTGGATGTTTGATGTAGAAGACTATATGACCTCTATGGCTAAGTAGGGGTCAGATGACTTAATGGGGGGGGTGCTATGCACTCACATTTGAATCAACTCAAGGTCTGTCTCATAAAAATGTCCAAACTATGCCTGGGTTGTCAAACTATGCCATTGTCCTGAATGTTGTGGCTCAGATGTGTGTACAAGTCGTCCCGCATTGCTGGCTGCAGGTACACAGAAGCCATAAAGCTTTCCTAGGAGCTCTCATGTTGTAGACACGGCAGAAATCTAGTGCTCCCTACTGTCAGCTCATTTGGCCTTTCAGGCAGGTGTCCTGACCACTGTGCTCTCTGCTCTTGTAAAAGTCACAGAGCTTCTGATTTTATCTTAGATGCTTAAAACTTGGAGTGTGCAGAATGACTACTGTTTTCCTCATCAACTCCAGACAGGTCATACTCATTTGCTTCTATACCCAAATTCACTCTACATCACACACACACACACTCACACATTCACACACACGTATTCACACACACACACACGTATTCACACACACTCATACACACTCACACAGACACTCACAAACTAATTTATATATGCTCTCACATACAACTCATGCACACTCACAAGTGTATACACCTTATTGATTCTGTGAGACTGGTGTCCTGTCAGTTCTAAGATCTGTCTGTCTCCCTCATACTCCACAGTACTGAGGTTACAAACACACCAGCACCGTGCCTAGTTTTCAGGTGGGTTCTGGGCATTTGAACTCAGGTCCTCACGTTTGCACAAAAATCGTTTCACCACTGAGCCATCTCTTCTATCCCTCTAAGTTGTTGACCTGAGACAAAAGCCTGGCAACTTAAAACAAAGGTTTTGCATAACACATTCTTCCACCAGCAGGCTGTCAAGATTTTTCCAGCTTTTTAATTCTTTAATTGGTAAAGAAAATGAAGCTGACCAAGTCTCCAAAATGGTAATATAAGGATGCTGCTTACTGCCTTGTTCACTGTGGCCTGCTCAGGCTGCTTTTCTATAGCACAAGGGGCCCCCAGCCCAGCTATGGCCCCATCTAAAATGGTCTGGGCCCTCACACATCAACGGTTGATGAAGAAAATGCCTTACAGGTTTGCCTGCAGCCCAGTCTTACGGAACATTTTTGAATTGTGGTTCTCTCCTCTGAAATGACTCCAGTTTGTGTCAAATTGGCACAAAACTAGCCAGAACATGAATGTTGACCCCCCAAAAAATTCTGAAGAATAAACTGATAATGAAAATCTGATTTCTTAACTTTCAATCTTAAGTACTAAAATTTTCATTTCTAATTCAGTATTCTTGGACCTTAGCCTGGGAGTCTCTCAAGAAGGGATTTATAATATCTTTTAGTAGTTTAGTGTTACACTGAGTCACATAAAATTAATGTTTTTGAGAGTTAAAGGCAGCTTAATATGCATAAAGTATGGTTTATCCTATCACCAAAGTACAGGTGACATGGTCTACATCTAACAGTTGTCTTACACGTAAGGCTCTGTGTAAGACTAAAGATGATGTTGGGATATTATAAAGGTAGAATCAGGCATAAGGAATTCATGGTGATGAGAGTGAATGACAAGTTGCTTGGGTCTCCTATTTGAGAGTTGAGCTGCTTCCTCATAGATCTGCAGTACAGAGGTGAGGCCAATGTCAGTCTGTCCCTTCTTTGGCCTCCTCAAATAGAGAGAGAGATTGGTTAATTAATTTATCAAAAGTGTTTTCAGTTTATATTCTTGTAGAATATAGGTTATATAAAATTTAAAATAATAACATACATACATACATACATACATACATACATACGTACAGAGACAGGAAAAGCCACACTTTAAAAAGACATAGGAACTAACCTGGGGTGACTTGTTAACATCCCATAGGCCCTGAAAACACACAGTAAGCTCCTTAGGTTAGATGAAGATGTTTTAAAATAACACAAGTCACAATATGACTAGAAAGGAACAGAAGAAAGATTTGGAAACAAGAGCTCTTTTTCTCCTCTCCTTTCTCAGTGTCCAGGCCCCACCCCTCTCTCTCCCCTACCCCATCTCCTTTCCCCATGGCAACTTCCCTGTCATTGGTCCTTGGGGCCAGTGAACTTGCCCACCAGAAAGCATCTTCATAACAAACCTGTGTTTAATATAAAAAGAAATATTTGAAGAAGCAATTGCTGATAGATTTTAAAAATCAAGATTAATACCAGCTACATAACTTAAAAATTATAAGGTATTAAAAAGATAAATAGTTCTAGAAATTAAAAATATAAAGCCCTATAAATCTGAAAATCCAACCAGCTACATCTCTACCCAAAACAACAAGCCTGTCAAAAACCTACACACATAGGTGTGCCATACTTGAATTTCTGAGAAGAAAAGATTTTGAAGGCAACCAGAGACACAATAACAACAGTACTGCAGAAAGTGAAAATAAAAATTATAGTCATTGTCATATCAGAACTTGTAGTAGCTTGAAGGTGTCTTTAACATGGCCTACATGAAGAAAGAGACTACTAATCCATAATTGTACACACAAAGTAAAGTAAAGAGAATAAAGACTTGTTCAGGCAAACAAATGCTGAGTACACATCATCTGTGTACTCAATTCTATTAGTGGATCTACTTCATGATAAAATGTTTTTCAGGCAAGAAAGACTATGACACCAGAGAGAAACTGGGATCTACACTGTGCAAAAAAATACTAAGAATCAAGTAAATGAAAGTTTAAATAATTTTTATTTTACCATTCTCTGAAGGAAAATTGGCAGTGGTAAAAATAGTATCAATAGTCCATGTGTTTACAGAACACACAGAGGTAAAATATGTGCTAACGCTAATAACAGCACCACAAAGTTAGGAAGGAAAATATGAATTTATTATGCTGAGGTCTTCACAGTGCATGTAATTTGAATGTAGATTCTGATTCATTAAAAGTGTACACTGTAAACACCGGGATAACTACAAGTATGAAAAATAATTGTGATGCTCTATCATATTGAATACAACACGCCTTCCAGATCAAGGAAGCACTGGAGTCTCCTGGGAAGTCAGAGCAGAGCTGCCTCAGGACGTACTTATAGCCTTGTTGTAAGATGTGTGTCACTGTAGAGGTGGCCTTTGATGTCTTATGTTTAAGCTCTGCCCAGGGCAGAAGACGTCCCTTCCTGGATGCCTTCAGATCAAGAACTCTCAGTTCCTTCTCCAGCACCGTGTCTGCCTGCAGGCTGCAGGCTTCCTGCTAAGATGATGATGGACTGAACATTCAGCTCCAATTAAATGTTCACCTTTATGAGAATTGCCTTGGTCATGGATCTCTTCACAGCATTGAAACCCTAACTAAGACAGTGGTTCTTGGTGGCTTGAAGTCTAATGTAGGGAAATTCATTAAATGTTAACAAATGCTTTTCAAAGAGAATAAAAAGGAATGAGTAATAATTCAACATTGGCATGAAGTGAATAATAAAAATGTTCAATTTATAACTAGAAATGCCACAGATTTTTAATATTAAATACATAAAATACATTAATCATGAATTGTTTAAACACACCGAATAAAAGACAGCGAGTATTCAACTGGTTAAAAAGCAATATTAAACTTTGTACTGTCTACAAGAATATTTATGGTGAATACCTTAACCAATAGAATTCTGAAGTCGCTATACTAATGTTGGACCAAGTAGAACTCAGAAGATAAAATTACGAAGAATGATGTTGCTTGGGTGGAAAAGGCTAATTACTAAGAATATATAGCAATCCAAAAAGTATATGCATGGAATTCGAGAGTTTCTAAGGAGGTGGAATAAAGTCTCAAAAAGAGTCCAGGTGGTAGTGGCTCACGCCTTTAATCCCGGCACTTGGGAAGCAGAGGCAGGAGGATCTCTGTGAATTCCAGGCAAGCCTGGTCTACAGAGAGAGTTCCAGGACAGGCAGGACTACACAGAGAAACCCTGTCTCAGCAAACAACAAACAACCAACCAAACAAACAAAAAAGCTTTAAAAAACAGAAGAAAATGTGCAAACCCACAAATGTAAATTCAGGACTCCATTTCTGAGCTGTGCATGGTGGTTTTCATGGCTGTAATCCCAGCATTCAGGAGTCAGAGGCAAAATGATTAGATGTTTGACCCCAGTCTACTCTCAGGAATGGTTTAAATGGAGGAATGGTTTAAATGGAGGAATGGTTTAAACAACACATGGCTGGTTGCCATCTTGACTATGGGGTAAAGAAGGAGGAGTCATAGCTTCACCACTGACTTAAGGCAGCCACATGGCTAGCAGCCATCTCTGTTATGGGTTGGAAAAAAAAAAAAACTGACCTCGCTTCGTGGCCCTGACAGTCAAACCTTGTAACGTAATAGTAACCCACTTGGTATTAATTGTGAAGGCATCACGTTTTTTTCAATTGTTAGAACTTAGTTTTTGTCTTCCAAAAATTATGGTTATGCTCTGTCTTTACTCTTTAAAAGGTATTTATTTTGTTTTAACACACAGGGACAGTTTAGAGCAGATAGATAACTAAAAACAGACAAAGGTTGTTTAACTCAGATTCTCTTGGTCGTTATTCATCCCAAAGCTGTCAGAGAACCTGCTGAGAATGGCACTTAAGATCATTAAATTCACCATGACAGAGACTCCCAAATCTTAGCAGTGACCCCTTCAAGGCCTCCAAGATGTGGAAACAATGACAAAGGACTGCACCTGGGCTGGGGTGCACTGACCACTGGGCTTACTGCCCCAATGACTCCCCCACTGCCAGGACCCTGCCCGTGGACAAATGGGGCACAGGACAGGCCTTGTGTTGCCTAAGACAGAGTCAGGTCGGTCTCCCGAGTTTCTCCCCCAGGAAGGTCAGGGTTGCCAGGCCTGGCAGCCAAGGCTGACCTTGCCGTGGGATGAAGCCACGGACACCACAGGATCCCAGTCGGGTGGGCATCCGGGTAACTGGCCAATCTCTGCCATTAATTGATACGTAGGCCTACGAATTATACTCCCGCCTACTCAGGTAAAATCTACTCCTCTCAGGTCTCTGAAGGGTTTGAAGACTGAACGAGTTTCTTTACCTAAAGAAACTCACTTTTCTGTAAGGGATCCTGGTTATCAACCTCCTGTGTCTCGCAATGAACAACTGGATAGGAGGAAAGGGTAAAGTTTAAAGTTCATGCAAGGTCTGAGGATATGAAAGCTCTGAGAAAGTGCTTTTGGCTCTAAGGTGTTTTAAGGTTGGTAAATGCAGGTTACAAGTGTTAGAGGATGGAATAAAAAAGTGTGAAAAAGAATGAAAATCCCTTCCCGTTCCTTCCCCTCACTGTGGTCCTGGTGCATTGAGACTCCCAGTGTTCGAGTCTTTAACACAATCCTCCCACTGTGGCTTTTGCTGGGGTTCTAATGCCTTGACTTAATCCGGCCCCAGCATCGGGAATCCCCGTGTGCACAGTGGGGGGTCCTTGTCTCCAGTTGGTTTCTGATCAATCAATAAAGAGCCAATGGCCAATGGCAGGTGGAGTGGGGCGGGGCTTGGAGGTTAGCGCAGGTGAGGAACTGGGAGAGGAAGGGGCGCAGAGCCCCTGACGGGGGAGAAGGTCAGACCTGAGGGCCTCAGTCACGTGAGAAGCAGGGTGAGTGGACGCGGGAACTGCCCCTGGGGTAGCAGAGGTGAAGTCCAGACTAAAAGATTGAGTTGCAGGGTTGTGGGTCTTGCGTCCGCGCTGCCAGAGGGCGTGGCCGCTCAGGACGCGGGAAACCTGACCGAGTTCACCCCGCGCTGTCGCTCAGTGGGTGCTGGGCCGCAGGGAAGCCCCGGACCCCGCTCTAGGGGTGGGGAAGCTCAGTCTGAGGTGCAGGACAGGAGGAGCTGGCTCAGGGGTCCCGGGGGCTGCAGGGAGGCCCGGGCCGTCAGATTCTCAGGCTCCTGGACATCCTGGCGCCACCGGGAGCCGCGGAGGAGCTGGGAACCGAGTGGGGCCGCAGGCTGGGTCAGGCCCGGGGCTGGGGTGGGGAAAGCGGGGAGCTCTGCCCGGGCCCTCGGGGGGAGTCTGTGGCTCGGCGGTGCTCACGGCTGGGAGCGCAGAGAGGCCAGGTACGGAGATTAGACGGCGGCTCTGTGGGCAGAGCCTTCTCCGTGGTTGCCCACCGCGGATCCCGATGAAAAGGCAGCCCAGGTTTTGAGGAGTTTACTGTCATGGAGGAAAGTGCACGTGTAAAACCGTACCCGGCTTCTCAGGGTGGGCCTGAGATTAAATACCCTTTGCAGGGAGGGGTGTCTGGGAAGGAAAGCTCATTGACTAAGCCTTCTGTGCCTTTAGGTGCCTCATAAAATGTAGATTTGTCTTGAGCCTTCTATCTGTGGAGGGGCCTGGGGCGTTGCCCTTACTCAAAAAACCTATGGGGGGATGGGTTGGGGGATTTGGCTCAGTGGTAGAGCCGCTTGTTTGCCTAGCACCAAGGCCCTGTCTGGTCCCCAGCTCCGAAAAAAAAAAAAAAAAAAAAAATCTATGGGGGCGCTCATGCTGGTGACAGGGCCTGGTGCGGCTGAACAGGCAAAGCTCCTGCTGTCCTTGGGGGTCTCTGGTGCTTGGAGCCTTGCTCAACCAGGGGACCAAGCTACTGTTCATGGTCGCATACAGTTAACCTTGAGGGTACCAGGGGGGCGTTTGTTAGCAGCGCCAGCATTTAGGAGTCAAGGTTTTTAAAATCAAGTGCGTATGTGCGTGTTCAGCGTGTCAAGGGTATGCCCATGCCGCCTGCCTGTATCTTTCTATTCATGAATCCCAGGCTGTTGCTCCTTCTGCAGCAGGGCTTAGCATAGATTACACACAGTGGAAACACTAACAGTTTTCCTCTTCTTGTGTCTTTTGCCCGTCCATCAGTGGAATAATCTTCAGACCACAGCAGTGGCTTCCTCATCCCTTCCCTGGATGGGCAGTGGATGGAAGGAGCAGGGTGGGGAAGCACAATGGCATGACTGTCTCCCTGGAGCAGACACGCGCCTATCCAGAGGTAACTTTTGGGGGATCCCCCTTTCAGTTTAAGGGGGCACTATTTAGGGAGTAGAGGACTTCCACTCGGGTGATGCTCTCACGTGGTCCTTTGACCTTATTACATCGAAGGTTGTCATTTCACGGATAATGCGAGTAGAGGCAGGCATGGAAATCTTTACAGCTTGTCCTTGTGACATTGTCAGCCAGATTGATCATGAAAATCATTCATGCCCGGCTTTAAGTCACTGTGTCAAATGGCTTCCTGTGTCCTTGCTCCCTTCCTGTCACGTGGCTCACCTGTCTGTGAATCCCCTCAGGTTCCAGGGCAGCCCCTCTTCCCCGTCAGGACAGGAACTTTCCTCTAAGGTTAAGTAGGAGGATCGCAAATGGAGGAGGGCACCGCCCCTGGCTGGATCGCGTCCCGCTTTACTGTTTTTAAGGACATTTTACAAACTTTCATACACTGTGCATGAGGGCCCTGCATGCAGTTTGTCAAAATCCTAAAATCCTGACAGCCCGACCTCTCCTATTAACAAAGGGTTGACTGCAAATTACCGAATGTAAATTTGAGCCTCATGGACATCAGCATGGGACGGACCCCAAAGAAACGACCACATAACTGTACCGGTGGAAAGGTAAAAGTTTTAAGTTGCCCCCTAGGAAACAAAGTTTACAGAAGAAAAAAAAAACAGGTTAGGGCCTGAGAATTGTATGTTCCAAGAAGCCTCTCCTAGGGATATAGAATGGGTAATTACATTGTCGCCCAACAGCTTTCCCCAGAAACTATCGACCATAAATCTTAGAGAACAATCTTGAGAAGCAGGGTAGACACTCCCTAGGAAAACAATCTTGAAAAACAGAGTTTTCCTTGTGATTTTCACTGTTATTTCACACTTTCCAATGGCGCCTATCCCTGCCCCCTTGGGTTGTGGTTCTCCTTTAAATACCTCTTTCCCAGCTCGGGCCGAACTCCACTGCCCCTGTGTGGGATGTGAGTCTAAACCCCAGTGCACTGGTTGCTCGACAAACCTCATGTGATTACAACAAGGATGGTCAGTGTAAGTTTTGTTGGGCTCGTCATCCCGAAAGACTTGGAGTGAGGGTCTCCACTCAGGGTCTTTCAGTTTCCACCACCCCGAGTCATTATAGACCCAAAGGCTAAAGTCAGGGCATCACAGAGATGTTTGCACATCTGTGTTTATTGCCACACTGTTCACAAAAGTAAGGAATTGGAATCAGCCCAGATGCTCAACAGATGCACAGATAAAGAAACTATGCATCATATGTAATGGAATATTATTCAGCCGTCCAAAGAGCGAAATTGTGAAAGATCTATGCAGGAAAATGGGACCAAATTGAGATCATGTTAAATAAAATGTCAGGCTCAGAAATACAAATATTGCACTTTTCTGTTCTATGCATAATCTACATTTCAAACGAAAGACCTGGAAGTGGAAGGTCCAATGGAAGACTGAAGAGGTGGTATGTGGACAATTATTAGTGTAAATAATGGCTCTTCCTGGATGTCAACTTGACTATAAATGAATTAACTACAATCTAGAACTTGTGACCCAGACCTTGAGGCTAGAAAACACACTTTAATCAGGTCACACCTTCAGCTGGAGACAGAAAGGGGACATTGGAAGCAGGAAGATTTGCTCTTCTTCACCTGCTAGCATTTTATGACACACACCCACTGCTCAACTGAAGACCACGAAAACAACTGAGCCTCCTGGTACCCAGCAGTACAAAGACCAGACTTCCAATTCAAGGCTGAACACATTGAGAGGCTGGACTACAGACGTAAGTCATCCAGTCAAATTCTGTTAGATCAGGTTAGGGTGGGGGTTGGATGTGATTAGGGGTTTAGAGGTTGGGGGTTTGGAGGGGTGGGGGAATTAAGGGGTTAGGGTTAGGGGTTAGGGTTAGGGGTTAGGGTTAGGGTTAGGGTTAGGGTTAGGGTTAGGGTTAGCGTTAGGGTTAGGGTTAGGGTTAGGGTTATTGTAGCCAGGGTGGAAGAGTTTGAAGGAGGAGGGTCTTAAGAAGGGCCATCTATAAGGTCAAGACTAGAGGCACAAAGTGGGCAAGAAAAGATAGTTCGGTCCCTCAGCCAGAGAGAAGGGTCAGAATACAGACAGGCCAGGCTCACAGAAAAAAACAGATCTATCTAAAGAGCAGGTCTGACTAGGTAGGAGGCACTGAAGAACTGGAAACTTGAGGAACAAGTAGAGGGGTAGGTGCAAAGTCTTCCCTAAGGGCACAGAAGCTAAAATGCCAGTCAGGCTACCAAGACCCAGAGAAGGCAAAAGAGACACTGATTAGTGCATTGCTGCAGAACTGGGTCCTAGATCCAAAGGCCTGGGGCCCTAGCCAGCCCTGCCCATGGTCCAAGCTCGGGAGATGCACAGTGAATGTCCCTTTTTGCCACTGTCTCACAGCACTGTGGCTGTGTGATTGAACTTGAGAGTCGAGTCAGCTGGATTCTAGTTTGATCACAGGGCCCAAGATCATGGGACCCACATTTCCAACACCCAGAGCCTGTTGGCTTAATTATGATATGAAACACTGAATTTTTTTTTCTGAGAGGAGAGGTGACTATAGGTCATTCCTGTGGGGTTACACAAGGAAAGCCCTAGGGAGAGATGCCAACACTGTCTTCCTATCAGGGGAGAAAGCTGAGGCTACCTGTCTGATTCCTCACCAGTGAGGGGCATGGTCCCTGAGCTTCCATTAGCCACCTTCACATCAGGCATTAGGACAAGTTGCTGGGCATGACCAACCTGCAGGAGAGGGAACAGCCATCGAACTCTGTGAGAACTTAAGACAGTGGACCCATCCAAACTTGAGGCACCACAGACAGACAAGGGGCAAAAGGCTCTGGTCTCTCGGGATTCTGCAGCCAGAGGGAAGCATTACTTTACACCTACCCCAGGCAGAAGTGCCCCTATGTGCATTCTCCCTTCTATCCCTCCCTCCCCTTCCCTCCCCTCGCCTCTGTTGTGTAATAGCCACCTCCCAAAGCAGGTAACAACAAAAGTAGCTTCAGGAACTCCTGAAATGGACCAGAATCACCAACCCTCCCCTGTCAGCAGAAGCACATTCAAGCCTCCCAAAAAGACTGTGACAAAAGAACCCAGAAGAAGCAGAAACCAGCCAAGCTGCCTGGAAGAACTTTCACCAGCTGAGGCACCTGGAAAGGGCACTCTCCAACCTGTTAGCTGCCTGTAGGCAGGGCACAGTGCTTCAAGGTCCCAACTTTGTAAGCTGTCAGTCACCAGTGCTATGGTGGGTTTAGTGATGCAGCTGACTGAGTGGCATTTTGCTCCTGTGAGTGACCCCTCAGATTCCTGTGTATGTAACCTTTTTAATAACATTCATTGGTTCACCAAGTTGGCTTCAGATATGCACACTTGGTCTGTTGTAGGTTCCCAATCTGTGTTGGGTACTTGAGTTTGTCTCATCTCCCCAAGAAAAAGTTTTGTCATGCCACATGCCTCAACCCTACTAAAAAATGGACCAAGGACTAGACGGGGAGATAATAACCTCCCTGGGTGGGACAGAATGAAAAGCATTTGATACCCACAGCAGCTTTTTACCTTTGAGGTACCAAACACTTGCCTGGGAATGTCTCAGCATTCTCCAAAACGCAAGTTGTCTGTTCCCTGGATGTTCGCATGGTTCTTAACGTCCACCTCCTGGGCAGACTGTTCAAATTCATGGGAGAGGGGGGGTAGATTCAGGGGAAATTGACCCCCTGTTGCAAGTAGACAGTTGGAAAGGTTGGCAACCCAAAGGGAATAGAGAGAGGGGAACATTGGAACAGGATTCTATCAGCCATGCCAGGGACTACCTTGTTTGCTGCAGTGGTCAACAGCCCTAACCATAGCCTTGTCTCCAGCACCTAGGTGTTGTTGCTCAGGCCTGGGATGTCTGGAGCCTCTCCTGTCTCTCTGGCTCAGCATTCCCTTCCCACCACATCCCTGTTCAACCCATACTGTATCTCCCACAATGTAATCCCAAGCTGGCTGCACCTTTCACAGGAGCTTAAATGGCCCTTGGGCTCTGTCTTAGCCATTTCTAGTGAGGAGATGGCTCAATAGAGAAGGATACCTGCTGCACAGGCTTGAGGCCCTATGTTCGAATCTCCAACACCCAAGTAAATTGCCACAGTCATGTTTGTGCCAGGGCTCCCCTGGGGGAGCTGAGGCAGGAGGATCACTGGGGTTTGCTGGCCACCGGAGTTAACTTCAGATTTAGGGAAGGATGTTTCATCGGGGGACTCTCTCAGATAGAGTCACAGAGCAGCTCGCCTGAACGTTACACAGACATGGACATATGCAAATGCACACCCATGTATCTACACACATGCACAGAACACACACATGCACACGTGAGCAGGCATGTACACAAACAATACACACACACACACACACACACAAAGACAGACAGACAGACAGACAGACAGACCAGGGGCAATGGCTATACCAAAAGAAATCCACTGAAGTGTTGATGGCGAGCTTCACGCACCATTAATAGATGCAAACAAACAAACTTGAGCCAACACAGAAAGCTCCAAGGTAAAAGAGTTCCTAAAAATCGTAAACAAGTGCCAGGCATGACCACAAAACACAAAGTGTGTCGCAAACTTCCTACCAGTGTCCTCTTGTCTTCCTGGTACATGCCTTTGTTTTGTTGAGCTAAGGACACACACTTTGATAGGTCACATATGGTGAGACATTTTCCTGGTTGCCATCCTATGGTCTGCAAAGTCCGTCCCTTCTGCTTGTGTTTCTGACTTCAGGGTGGACTTAAGGGGACCAACAAAGAAGGGCAAGGGCCTGGAAAACTTGCCACCTGCTTCTGTCGAAAAAGTTTTTGTCAAAACTGCTCTTGTCTCTGGATGCTTTTGCACTAAGGTGACACGGGGCACCTTCCTAAGTCCTCAGTGCCCACAGAATGAAAAAAAAAGCTTCTCTTGGAGTCCCGTGTGGAAAAGCACACCCGAGAAGGTGCTGTCAACCTGGCAAACAACTGTATCGTGAACTCTTACATTACACAGAGTATGTGTGTGTGTGTGTGTGTGTGTGTGTGCAGTATATGTATACACACCAGCCTGAAAAGACCAGGAGGTGTCAGATGTCTGTCCCATCACTTTCTCCTTTATGTCTTTGAAGTAGGGTCTCTGACTAAAGCCCCCACAGCCCTGAAGTTCAGGCATCAAAGTCACACCGGACTTTTTATGTGGCTTCTGGGATCCTAACTCAGGCTCACAGGGTTCTGACTGCTTTGAAGGTTTATTTACTTACCTATCTATGTATCTATGTATCTATGTTTCTAAGTATCTATGTATATATGTAGTATCTAAAGATCTATGTTTCTAAGTACCTACGTTTCTAAGTACATATCTATGTTTCTAAGTATCTATGTATGAGTGTATGTATGTATCCATCCATCCATCTATCTATCTATCTATCTATCTATCTATCTATCTATCCATCTATCTATCTATCTATCTATCTATCGATCTACTTATTCAAGACAGGATCTCTCTGTATAACCCTAGTTGGCCTGAACTGGCTTTATAGGCCAATTTGGCCGTGAACTTAGGGAGGTGTCCCTGCTTTTGCTGTGTGTGTGTGTGTGTGTGTGTGTGTGTGTGTGTGTGTGTGTGTATGAAAATGTAACAGTGCAGCCTATTAGTATATTAACCGAGAGAGTGGGGAAGGAAAGAAAAGCAGGAGAAAGAAAAAGAGAGATGCTCAATGCTGGGTCTGGTGTTGCAATCTGGAATCCCAAACTACTTAGGAGGTGAGGTGGGAGGATCACAAGTTCCAGACCCACCTGTACTACAAAGGGAATTCAAGACCAACCTGGGCAGTTTAGTGAGACCCTGTTGCCACACTAAAAAGTAGAAGGAAAGCTGCAGTATGCCTCAATTGGAGAACACTTTGCTAGTGTGTTACCAAGTCCTCGGTTCAATACCCAGTCCATAGGGAGAGAGAAAGAGACAGAGACAGAGACAGAGAGAAAGAGACAGAGAGAGAGACAGAGAGAGAGACAGACAGAGAGAGAGACAGACGGACAGAGAGACAGAGACAGACAGAGAGACAGACAGAGAGACAGAGACAGAGAGAGACAGAGACAGAGAGACAGAGACAGAGACAGAGAGACAGAGACAGATAGAGAGACAGTAACAGACAGAGACAGAGAGACAAGACAGACAGATAGAGACGGACAGAGAGACAGAGACAGGCAGAGAGACAGAGACAGAGAGGCAGAGAGCAAAAGAGACAGAGAGGGGAATTGTCTTAAAGAGAGAAATGATTCAAGGGCCACCTGTGCCTAAATTTCTCAATCTTCCTATTCCTGTGGCACCTTTCCCTTGCCACTGTGGTTATTTCCAGGTGTACAGGGGCAGTAAGTAGAGTCACATGATGGCCCCCAGCCCATCTCCAGAGTCTTTCCATCCACTCACCTGCTCCCAAACCTATGGCAACCATAGGATCTTGGGATTCCCCCTTCCTACCACCACTTCACTTTCTGTCTCTGTGAAAGTACACCACAGGCCACCTCAGGTGGATGTGTCCCTTAAGTGCCATCAGACAGACAGACAGACACACACACACAATTTATACTCAGTTGTACAAGAAAATCATGGGGTTGCTGCACCTCCCTTCTATGCACACATGGGACCGATAGCTGCTTTACCACAAGTCTGGCCCCAGAAGCAGCACGGTTGGGGGCCATGTGCTTCTATTTGAATCTAATTGACTACATGCTCTTTCCTTTTGAGGCTGTTCACACCCTCTCTAACAGAATTCTTTTCTGGATCTTCTTTCTTTCTTTTAACTGAAAATATTTGGTCCAAAACTATCCCACACTTTATTTGGTATAAATAGGCTTAAAGAAAACACTTATCAACTTGAAAGTTGTTTTTTTTTAAATGGTGTGACAGGTGAATTTACCCCTTGTTAGGTCTCAAACCCAAGACAGACAGCTGAGGTGTTCATTAAAATATCAAAGTCAGCCCCAAATGAATGTCAAATAAGGAATGAAAAGACGACATAACTGTTCCTAAATATGGAGGAAGAGGGAAGGGAGGAGGAGGGGGAGGAGGGGAGGAAGAAAAGGAAAAGGAGGAGAAGGAGAAGAGAGGGAGGAGGAGGGGAGGAGGGGAGGAGAGGGGAGGAGGGGAGGGGGAAGGAAGAGTAAGAAGAGGTTTATTGTAGATAAAAGGGAAAGCATAGGCAAAAACAGACGTTTGGGAGAGTCCAGAATGAACGTGACCTTGTGCTGGGCCATGTAAGGAGAGGAGGGAGGGGAGAGGGGGCCCAGAGACTGGCATCGGCAAAATGGCTGAGGTATACAGGGAAGTCAAGGGAGCTGCAGGGAAGGGTAGCCCAGGCTCTGGGCTGGAGAAGGTTAGGACAGGGGGTGGAGGTGCAGGAAAAACCTGGCAGCCAAAGAGACCCTAATGTCCCCACTCCCACCCCCTACCCCAGTACAGGAAGGGGCCATAGGTCTCTTCCACACCCCTGGTCCTTAGGGAGCAGTGTGATGCCCAGAGCTTTCATTCCAGAGTATTTTGGCTTCCAAGGTCCCATTGTGGTCCAGTTTTCAAGCAGAATGGGTATCTACATCAACAACAGATCACATAACCCATGTAAGACTTCCGCCAAGTCCCGTAATCAGTTTCTAGTGTTAAGGATCCCTTATCTGTCAAACGCTTCTTCAGGCCACTCAAGTCTGGGAGCAATAGCAGCAGATAAATTATTATTTGCAGCAAATTCGGAAACCAATGTTTGCATTGCTCCTTCATATGCCTTACCCTGGACTGACCTTTCTTTTTTCCCTGACCTCTAGAACACCTGCTCATCCTACAAAAGCCCAGCTTAACAACTATCCTGTCTGTAAAGCCCGTTCCCTCTGACTACCTGTAACTGAGTCCTCATGACGAGGGCCCTTCCTCTGTATATTAGCTGGGCCTGTGAGGCCTCTAAGCATGAGCTCCCAGGTATGGGCCTAGGTATAGACCAGCTATTTTCTGACATAAGAACAGCGGGCACGCGAGTGTGCACACACACACACACACACAACACACACACACACACACACACACACTCTCTCACTCACCAGCCCACCAGGATAAGTGTTGGGGGACAGCCTGTCTGGAGCCCTGAAACTCACCCTGTGGGAATATGTTATATCAGAAGCCTGCAGGTCTAAAACCACCCACGGTCTATGATGTTCATCCTCATAGATGCCATGTGTTCTGAGGGTCAGGATGTGTGGGAGGGACTCCTGGGGTGAGGGGAGTGCATGGGCCATCTCTAGGAGGCAACCCAGTTGCTTGCCTCCTTAAATGCAGTCAGAGAGGGGCTCGAGAAAGAACTCACCACAGGTTGAGCAGGGCTTGGGGAAGAAACAGAAACTTAGTTCTGACACCTGGGCCAGGAACTCAATTCACCAGGTGCCCTGGTCTCTCAGGCTCACCACTGCAGAGCCTTCTCTTTGTGCTTTGCCCAGAAGGCTGGGAATTAGTTTGGACACCACCTCTCCAACATGTCTTTATCAGGAACTCTCGTGTCCGCTGACCCTCGGGATAATAGCTCAGTGGTTCTCACCCTTCCTAACATGGTGACTCTTTAACACAGTTCCTCGTGCTGTGGTGACCCCCAGCCATAAAATTATCTCGATGCTATTTTGTGACTGTGATTTTGCTACTGTTATGAATTATGATGTAAATAGTTTGGGGGGGGGATAGAGGCTACAAAGTGGGTTGCTCACCCACAGGTTGAGAATAGAAGCCCTGGGGTCTAGCTGGGTAAGGCACACTGGGGCTAAATGTCTTCACCTGGAAAAAAAAAAAAAAGCCCACAATCCTCAGATGTCTGTGGTCAACATAATATGAAGTATCATTGGCCCTCGCAAGGTACACAGGGGCTTCTGACTAGTCTTGCTCTCTGCCGTTGAGTCTGAGTACCCTCGTGTCCTGGGCATCTCCTGAATTCTGCTTTGCTGAGGCCACAGGAGGGTTCTCATAAAGCAGCCCCGAGACAGCAGCATCCTATACAATGAAGACCTGGTTAATACTCCCTTTTCCTTTAGAAAACCACAAGACAGGTTGTTTTCATCCCGCACCCAAATATGTGGAACACCAGTGTCGCCGAGTCAGCCTATTCCCTCCCTCCAACCCTCTTGCCTCTCTGCCTGCCTGCCTGCCTGCCTTCCTTCCTTCCTTCCTTCCTTCCTTCCTTCCTTCCTTCCTTCCTTCCTTCTTTCCTTCCTTCCTTCCTTTCTCTCTCAGCAGTGTCTCCTGTCTCCCAAGTTGTCCTCAAACCCACTTTGTAGCCAAGGGTGACCGTGAATTCCTGATCCTCCTGCCTCAGCTTTTCTAGTGCAGGGCATCACCGTGCCCAGTTCTGTGTGGGACTGGAGATCCGACCTATGGCTTCCTGCATGCTAGAGCACCATTCTATCTACCGATCTCCACCCCCCCCAGCCTCATGTCGAGCATTTCCTAGATGTCTTGGCTAATTTTATGTCAACTTGACAAAAGCTCAAGTCACCTGAAAAAGGGGACCTCAATTGAGCAAGTGCCTCCACAAGATCTGGCTGCATGCAAACCTGTAGGGCATTTTCTTAATTAGTGATTGATGGGAGAGGGCCCCCACCATTGTGGGTGGAGCCATCCCTGGCTGGAGTCCTGGGCTCTGTAAGAAAGCAAGCTGAGCAAGCCCTGAGGAGCAAGCCAGTAAGCAGGTACTGCCTCCGGGTTCTGTCCCTATTCCTACCCTGCCCTCCTTCAGCAATGGACTACAATGTGGAAGTGTAAGCCAAATAAACCCTTTCTTCTCCACTTGCTTTTTGGTCATGATGTTTTCATTGCAGAAGCAGTAACCTCGACTAGGACAGGAGGCACCACATCTGCGTCCTCCTGCAACTGTAGACAGGAGCCTGCAGACCCCATTTCACAGATGGGAAAACTGAGGCACGAGTGGCATGACCTGAGTGAGGTGGGCCATAGTGAGAAGCCATGACTCACTTATTCTTGGCTCTGACACTTTGTTGCCAGCCTAAGCTGAGTCCCCCAGAGTCTGCTAGGAGTCCAGGCGGAGGTTCAGAATATTTCCCTGGGAGGCCGGGATGTGCACAGAGGTCAGGCCCTTTGTCCTCTGCCAGTCCTTGTCTGCATCATGGCTATCAGGTGGTTATGTCTCCTGGCCAACATGCCACTCTCTGCTACCTGGAGTGGGGAAGAGCTTGAGAAGTGCAGAGCCTTCTCTCTAGGGTGTTTCTCTTACCCAGAGGTGAGCTCTGCCCAGCAATGCTGTCCTCCCCCAGCAGAGGGAGCTCTCCAAAGCCCCAGGCACTAAGTGCAGGGGGGAAGGGGGGTGATTCCAGACCACAGTAAAGGAGCTCTGGTCTGGCCTTGGGAGGGACCCTGTGCTGTCAGCACTCCTGCTCAGCCACTCCAGGGAATTGGGACAGAAGGATATGTGGGCAGTGCATGAAGTCAGGGGACTCAGAGACCACTAAGGTGTCATTGGGTTCCTGTGACAAAGGCTTAGACAGTGGCTCAGTGCCTGTGCTCAGGATAAGGAAATGCTAATTCAAGCAGGAGGAGGAGCCAGGTCAGCTGTGGCCTGCCTCTGAGGAATGGACACTTAGAAGGGCCCCTTAGCTGTGGAACCAAGTGATACTGCCCTGGAAAGGACTGGATGAAGGCAGGGTGGGGACACTGCAGACCAGATTCTCCTGTCCTATCTGCTCATTTCAGGGATCCGCCCAAACAGGAAGATGGAAGAAAATTCAGCCCAACCCCCACAACCTGGAAGAGGAATTCGGCACGATTTGCCTTTTCTGGGGGCGGGCATAAAGGCTGTGTTTTGTTCTCAGCTTATTGTATCTCGTTGAGGTTTTGGTGGTTTGAGTAATAGTGCCCACCATAGGCTCAAATATTTGAACACTCAATCCCAACTAGGTGGCTCTCTTTGGGGAGGTTTGGGAGGTGTGGCCATGCTGGAGGAAGCTGACACCCGGACAGGGCTTGACAGGCAAAATGTCACCATGTCACTTCCTGGTCATTGTTTTTGCTTCATGACTGCTGTTGAAGATGTGAGTTCAAATCTTCTTGCTCCTGCCCGCATGCCTGCTGCTTGGGGCCATGCCTCCCCTCCCCCCACCACACTGTCACACAGACCATGACTGACTCATCCCCCAGAAACCGTAGCCCTTTTTATAAGTTGCCTAGGTCATGGCGTTTTATCATGGCAACAGGAAAGTAACTAACACATGCAGATATTCAGTTAGTTTAAGGCTACTATTAAATCCAGGGTCTTCTTGCTGCCCAGTGTTCTCACTTCCAGGGTAAATCTAGGAGCGCGCCTGCGTGCCAGTGTGTACCTGTGGGCTCCATTTCTGTAACAATGACAGCTCTAAATAGCTCTTGTCCTCTTACAGTGTTAGCCCCTCCCCAAAGTTTGCCGTTCTATATAGTCTAGGCTGTTGTGGTGGTCAGATTTTCTGTCAGCTGAGCACATATTTAAGTCAGTGAACTTTGGATGAAACAGATTGGTTTCCATAATGTGGGTGAGCCTCAGCCCATGAGTTGAGGGATCTGAACAAATAAATAAATAAATAAATAAATAAATAAATAAATAAATAAATAAATAAAAAATAAAAAGACTGTCTTCAAGCTTGTGAAATGGCTCAGCCAGTAAAAGTATTTGCTGTATATCATGAAGACTCTTGAGCTCCACGTGGTAGAAAGAGCACCAACCTCCACAAAATTGGCCTCTTATCTCTACATATACACCATCTCACACACACACACACACATTATAATTTTGTAATTTAAAAAAAATTAAAGTTCTATAGATTAACCTGTGCTGGTTAACATTTTCTCTAACCCGTCCATTTCCAAGTGAAAGTTAGATTTATCACATTAACCACCTTGCTCCAGCCCCAAAGCCTGTCCTGATTCCGATTAGCATTTTGCTAGAATCTCTGGCTCTGTGTGAGGAGAAGAAGTCTGCCATGTTGAAACTGACAATCCACGTCTGTGTTTTAAGCTGTCTTCAATTTGTGGTGTTTATTTTTAGGTCTTTAGAGCCACGCTGCTTTAAGTGTTGCTTCTTAAAATTCTGTGTTGTATGCACCTGTTTAAAAGATAGATGAGGTCTGTATGAGAATGGCCCCTGTAGGTTTACAGATCTGAATGCTTGGTCCTTGGTTGCTGAAACTGTTTGGGAAGGATGAGGAGGTGTGGCCTTGTTGGAGGAACTGTCACTGTGCAGAATTTGAGGATTGAGAAGTCTACACCATTCTTAGTCTTACATCACTCTCTCTCCGTCTCTGGCCCATGGATCATGATGTAAGCTCTTAGCTACTACTCCAGCTCTCTGCCTGCCTGGTCTGCCATGCTCCCCACCATGACAGCCATGAACTATTCCTCAAGAACCACGAGCCCCAATTCAATGCTTTCTTTCATAAGCTGCCGTGGTCATGGTGTTTTGTCACAACGATCAGAAAGCTACTTAGATAACAGATAAGACAGATATATTTGTTGTGCCCTTGTCCTGTTCCCAGAGAACCGGGTGGACTCATTTAACCACTGTGCTCTGTTGCCTGGAAACATGGCAGCCTCTGCATCCTCAGGGATCCCGACCTCATGCTCTCTCCTTTGACAAATCCAGTCACATGGGTTTTATATCTTCCTTTAACCTGTGCACTGAGATCATACGATGTTTCCTTTGATTTTTGATATGTTTATCCCCTTTAAGCTTTCACTCTGATGTTTTCTGTTAGTTCGTCTTCCTGATTGTCATCTCTGGCGATCTTGTCCAATCTTCTCTTAAACGTGACCGTTGATTTAAGTGTAAACATCATATTTAATAGCTTTGATGTGCTTTTTAAAATGTTTTTACTTTACACAGAGGAGTGTTTTGCCTGGCTATAAGTGCACCCCATGAAGGAAGAGTCCACAGAGGCCATCAGAGGACATCCAATCCCCTGAAACTGGAATCACACACAACTGTCACGTGCTGTGGGTGCTGGGAATCGAACCCTGGTCCACTGTAAGAGCAGCCAGTGCTCTCAACTGCTGAGTCTTCTCTCTAGCACCCAAGTTTGATTTTGAGACAGAATCTCACTGTGAAACCCAGACTGTTCCCAGCCCTTCTGTCTTTCTGCCTCAGCTTCTCTTTTTGGCTGGAATTTACAGGTATATGCTACCTCTCTAAGCCTGTTTGATGCACTCTGACAGAGTCAAACTGTTTCAGATACCCACCACATCTCTCTCCTCTCCTCTCTCTCTCTCTCTC
The DNA here is from genome assembly GCF_011064425.1 of Rattus rattus. NCBI lineage: Eukaryota > Metazoa > Chordata > Mammalia > Rodentia > Muridae > Rattus > Rattus rattus. Next base: position 116,225,296 of record NC_046160.1, on the reverse strand, counting down.
TCTCTCTCTCTCCTTTATACACACTAGTCATGCTTGTGGTCACTGAGATCTCTGCTCACCTGTGGACCTGCTTCTAGCACCTGCTTTCCCTCTTGACTCTCAGTTCACTGGTATTGTCTTCTGCTGTAATTTTACAATATTGTGTATACATATCAATTAAGGTATTCTAAACCGTGCCCCTATGGGTACACAGCTAGAATTAACCCTTTCCTTTGCTGGTAAGACACTCTGAGCAGCCCTGATAAGGACACAGCAATGTCAAGGTCAGGCAACAGCTGATGTGTCCGTGTGTGCTCTCTGGCTGGTCCTGGGCTCAGCGGTCACAGCTTTGCTCATGAGCTTCCCGTACTGTGCCACTTGGAGTTGTAAAGTTCCCTTGGCATTTTTAACTCCACTCAGGTTTCTCTATTATTCCATCTCCATTCCGAGTCAGCAAGTCTCAGGGGACAGCCACTGCAGCCAGCTACTGGTGGGGTCAGGACACACTACCTGTCAGAGCTTTGTATTCATGCCACGCGGCTCCCAGATATTGTCCTCAGCCACACATAGAAGTCTTTGTCATTTTCAGAGAGCTTAGGAAATCCACTCTGCTTTCTAGGCAGCTGCCTCCCCCACCCCACCCCCCAGCTTCCCTCTACCTGGGGTTCTGTCACATTACAGAGGCTGCCTTTCAGACCCAACCCAGACCTCAGGCTCTATCCTGGGGCCAGAATCACCAGAAGACCAAATGGAACTGTGCTGCTTGCCATGTGCACACACCCTGAAGAGTAAATATGTGGAAATATCTGAGATCTTGGCTAATGCAATTTTCTTATAGATAAAACCCACAAAAGAAAGGCCTGGTTAATTTTGAAAAGCCCAGAAGTATAACTTGTATGGTAAGTTTAGAAATGAACTTAATGAAAGAAACATTCTCATAATAATTAGCCTAGCACTCATTTCCATCATATATAAAGAGCTCTCATTGATCAATAACTAATAGACACACCTGTAGAAACATAGGGGAGGGCTATGATAAACTGACCAAAAAGGAAATGTAAATCACCAGTTGGGAACAAACACCTACCTTACAATTTTTTTTTAAAAAAGGCAAATTTTAAAGGGAAATTTTTTCTTTAGTCTACTAATTAGTCAAATTATCAACCAACCAAGCAAAGCCAAATACAATAATAGAGCAGATCCTATTCTGTCGACTCTTTCTCTGATTCGTCACTTTGTCTGCTACTCAATTACACATCACTTCAAACATGGGTGCTTCCTTCTACAAACTAACTTTACCTTCATTGTTTTGAATTAAAGCTGTGTACTAAGGGCATGTCTGCCTCCCAGGTAGAACAGCCCTATTGCTGAATTAAAATCTCTTTACACCTTGCTACTTCATAGCTGTAACTTTGCTACTGTTATGAATCATAATATAAATATCTGATATGTGACCCCTCTGAAATGGTCATTCGATCCCCCAAAGGGTTGTGTCACACAGGTAGAGAACTGCTGTTCTATACTAACTGAGAATGAAGCTTTTGGGAGGATTCACATGGACTCTTAAGAAAGGGGGGGCCGGGGGTTGGGGATTTAGCTCATCGGTAGAGCGCTTGCCCAGAAAGCGCAAGGCCCTGGGTTCAGCCCCCAGCCCCTAAAAAAAAAAAAAAAAAGAAAAAAAAAAGAAAGGGGGGGCCACCCTGCTAGACAGTCAGATTAGTCAAACCACCCCTGGTTGTCAATAGAGAGATATATGTCACAGGACCCTCACACCCAGGAATAGTGATATCTGCCCACGTGAATGTTGATTTGGGGGGAGGGAGGTCAAGACAGAGTCTCACTATGGATCCCTGGCTGTCCTAGAACTCACTATGCTGGCTGGCCTCCAATGCACAGAGATCCACCTTCCTCCTTCTCCCAACTGCTGGTATTTAAAGATGTGCACCAGTACACTACACTCAGAGGCAATTTATTAAGTGGGGGACAAAACCTTCTGTGTCCCCAACCAGGGTCAGAAACACTGGAAGGACCCAGTAAACACTGGTTGGAAGGAGATATCCTTTAGTCAAAATGTTTCCTGGTTCTGATTTATTCCAGCCAAGTCCACCATGAGCCCAGAGCTGTGCTAGAAAGAAACAAAGAGCCCTGATCTGCAACATCTCCCTCCAACTCCCTGGGCTGTGGTTTGGAATGGTTCTTTGTTTAATTCATTCAGAGACGCCCTTCTTGCCAAGACCTCATTTAGAGAAAGAGAGAGAGAGAGAGAGAGAGAGAGAGAGAGAGAGAGAGAGAGAGAGAGAGAGAGAGAGAGAGAGAGAGAGAGAGAGAGAGAGAGAGAGAGAGAACTCAGATATTAGAAGTGCTCACAGCCGATGCCAAGACGACCCTGGATATTAGAGAGCCCTGTGGAAGGAGAGGTCAGAGGGCTGGAAGAGACAGACTGCAAATGCCTCCCAGGTCTCTGTAATTATCTTGTCTTCTTTTAGATGACTGCTTTGTGATGGGGCTATTTAGGTTAGCAAAGTTGCCCAGATGAAAGGTGAGATCTGATTGGCTGGGATGCTACCCTGATGATGGTTGAAGGCTTTTTTGAGGGGGGATACACAGTTTCTTCAGCCCACATGCAGGCCTCAGCAGCTCTGATCTGCAACATCTCCCTCTGACTCCCCGGGCTGTGGTTTGGAATAGTTCTTTGTTTAATCCATCAGAGTGACCTAGAAGGAATCATTTGTCTTTAAGTGGGTCATTCGCTGGATCCCGGTGGCCACCTTCTCATGATGAAGAAATGGGTTCTCGGCAATAAGCAGGATGAGAGCAGAGGGGCCCATGGGGGTCAAAGGCTGCCCATGGGGGCTCTACCATTTTGAGATGAACTAATAATGTTCCGACAGTGGCTATCCCCTAACAAAGATCACAAGCCGCTTAGTGGAGGCAATGGAATCTGAACTCTGGTACCAGCCTCCAAGATCCAGATCTCTGCCACTGCATGTGGATGTGCTGGGAGCCCTAGCCACAGTCTGTTACCTGCTCACAACGGCCATGTGTGCCCAGGTAGGAAGCAGGCACTTCCTTTACACTGCCAAGGAAATGTCATCCCTACAGCCAAGCAGGGCATCAAGTACTGGTGGTCCAACCACTCCAACGCTACGAAGGGAGGCATCCTCCTTCAACTCAAGCTCCATAGGACTGCACTTCATATCAGAAGCTACTAGGGGCGAGGCTATTACAAAATGAAGGAAACAGAATGTTCCCCACAAAAGGTTTTGGTTGCCAGTTTGGGGGCTCTCGGGGATGTCAAGGGATTACAAACATGTGCTCCCCACTGTGCTGTCTATGCGGGTGCTTGGGCTCGAACTCGGTCCCCTTTATTAGTTGAACCATCTCCCCAACCTCTGGCCATCTTCTATTTCCCGTTAGTTTCCACTTCTCTTGTTACTCTTGGTATTTTGTGATAAGAGTTTTACTGGGTAGCCCGGACAGGCTTAACCTCTAGACCCTCCTGCCTCAGCTGCCTGTGTCCTGGGGCTGCACTGGTGAGCTAATACACTGGGCTCAGTCTTGGATGGTGGTGACCCTTCCTTTTCACAGACGATGATGAAATTAACCATCATGCATCTCCCAGAGGTTTCCCCATGAACGTCTAATGACAGCATTTTTCCTTCCCTCTTATTTGCCTCTCTTATCGCAGAGGTCTGAGCACTCATTCTTGGATCTGGGGATCTTGGAATCCCCAAACACAAACTTCACTCGGGACAGAGCCACAGATGTTGTCAGTCTGTCTGTTTTTAGCCACCAAGCTGAACTCACTGTTGTGTGAGGGGAGGGTCAGTAGGGGTTCTCGCAATGTTCCCATTCTTATGCTACAAGAACCTACCATAAGAGATGAGCAGGGTCAGGGGCCAAACAAGCACAAATGACTACCAGCCCTCAAAGGCACACAGGTTCCTGTGACCTGCTGTCCCTATCATCTGGACTTCTTCCCAGAAGTCAGAATTATTCTTCCATGCAAGATCAGCTGCGATCCAACTCTGAGTCCTGCTCTATCCTGACGAAGACACAGGGTAATTAAGGCCAGTAGCTCTGAGAATTCAGTGGGTCAGTCCAGCAACCCTGATGACTATAATAGCCTCAGATACTGGAATTCAAGCCTTATCCCCCACCAACATGTCCCCATGACAGATGATCCAACCCTAACACTACCAATGCAGGAGACACCTCCCTACATGAGCCCAGTACCCTACAAAAATGCATACATTCACACACACACACACACACACACACACACACACACACACACACACACACACACACAAACATGTGCATAAAGAGATAGAGAGAGAGAGAGAGAGAGAGAGAGAGAGAGAGAGAGAGAGAGAGAGAGATTGGATACACCTGATATTTATGAGTAAATCATCAGTACAAGACAATCCCAGTTGGTCATTTGTTGATGCAGAATCAAACCACAGTCTGTAGGCCGGAATGCTTCTAGGACCTTTGGAGCCTGGACTGTTTGGGGCCAGAATGAAAACTCTCCATAGAAATCACCTTTGGATGAACTCAGACCTTTCTTCCGGGCTTCACCCTCCCACAGCTTCCTGACTTTCTAGATCCAGCAATGCAAGAGGAAGCCTAGTGGTGTCCACCAGAGCCCTGTCTCCTCTCAAAGCATGCGGCTGACGCCCGTGTTCCACGTAAACTTGTAGGAGTGTCCGTGGACCCTTAGGGCCACCTGCCCCACCCAGGATAGCTCTGGATGCAGCCCCATCACAAATATCATCAATTTACTTAAAACGCTGTAAGTTTTTTTTTTTTTTTTTTTTTTTTGGTGATTTTAAAACTATAACCTGACTATGCTGTTTGTAGCACGGACTCTGAAGAAGAAGACACAATTGTGTCACGATGTTAAATGGCTCACGCTTTCAAAGCATTTCAGAGAGGCATAGAGTCACACTGCATGGCAGTGGATCCTGTGCCACGGGTCAGGCCCACTCGGGACTGCCTCATTTCTCCTGTTTTTGTCTCATCACTTCCACCTAAGGGTGCTCCTCAGCGTGTAGATATTTCTTCTACTAACCCCCCTGATAAAGTGAGCCAGACTCAGTTGATAAAAGCTTTCCAGAAGATTCCAGAAACTCAAATCTAGTCCCAGACATAGTAGTACTGGGGTTCTTGTGGTTCCTATTGACTTCCAGTTACCATCAATCCTTCCCTGTGTTGGATGTAGGCCTGACCCTGCGCTGCAGAGCCACGGGAAATAGCCAGACCTGTCTCTCCCTCCTTCCCTCAGTCCACTCCAAAGGGAGAGCAGAGGGAATGCAAGCCACTGTCATGAGTCTAGCGGTAAGAAATGTCATCAGCTGAGGGGAGATCGGGGAAGAAATGTCTCACATCAGTCCACCTGCTCAAGAAAGAGCTTTGGAAGTGGAGTGTTCGGGCAGAGAGACCTCTCTGTTGGGAAGCCTTCTGTTTCATGACCACGGATACAGTTCTCAGTTGACAAGAAGATTGTGAGAAGATCCTGGACAGTACGGCTGACGTGCAGTAAGAAGATCGATCTTACAAGAGAAGGGGAGAGGCTCACCCCCGGCTAGGCACCTTCCAAGGTCTGCCGCTCCCTGGGAGGATCTCCCAGAGCCTTGATTCCCACCTCTCAGCTTCTTCTGATCAACTCTGAGAAGAGGGTAAAAAAAACTAGATTCTGTAATGGCAGCTGCTTTCTCTGTCCCTAATGTAAACAAGAAGCTCCCCGAATAATGGGAAACAATTATTCATGCAGATGAAACGTGTTTATTCCTCTCCTTGACAGACAGCAGCCCAAGGCACCTTTACAGCGTGAGACCTCCACGGAGACACACTCCTGTTTGCATCCACAGACTCAGAGATAAAGCAAGGCAGCTCTCGGTATGATAATGAGCTTCCAGGTTTGGCAGGGGTACCCAGTTACAAGGCTCGGGGAGGACGGAGGCAGAGAATATCACAAGTTGGTTCAGGAAAGCACATCTCAGATTTGCAGGGTAAAGTCATTTCAGAGCCAGAGCAAGTGAGACCCGGAGCTGACCCAGTTACTGAGAGGATACAGGGCTCCCTAGGGGAAGTGAATGTCACACAACCCTGGACAGGGGACCCAGCCTACAATGGAGACTCGGTATCTGGCTTTCCAGAGAGTCCATTCAATGTTTCATTATGCAAACACACAGGTGTTGTGCGTATGAATAGGCCACGCCCTGTATGGGAAAGCACAAATATAGGAAGAGGTGTGTGTGGCTGGAAGGGAATTCTAGGCTTAGGGAACAGCATTTGCAAAGATAGGAGTTTAAAAAAATCACTGGACAAGCTCAGGGAGTGGTTGGTGGTCTGTGGAGTTGAAATACACACAGAGTCTGGTAGGCTGCCTCTAACATGGCCCCTGTGCCTCCTTGAGTTTGTACTTTCATATACTTCCCTTAGTTGAATGTAGTTGGGTGTAGAAATGGCTTGCGTGTAACCCACCAAATACAGGATTCCTGCTTCATAGAAACCATGAGACAAGTGACACAGTGCTCATGCTCCTGTCACATAACTGTCACAGAAGATCATGGTGACCATCTGGCTGAACCATCTCACTCCTGTGTAAATCTTGAAGAATCCAGGAGCCTAGAGAGAAACTTCATATAGCAAGAACGGTGGACAGCCTCTAGGAGCTTAGAATAGCCTCTGCCCAGCAGATGTGGGGATGCAGAACACTGCCCTACATGCATCAAGAACCAAGTGCTTCCGACAGCAAAAAAAAAGCTTGAAATCAATTCTTCCTCCAACTGGGAGTGTAGGGATGACCACAAGTTTGATCTATAAGAGGCACACACACGCTCCTCAGCAACTGAACCACGAGTCAAGAGATGTGCATCCTCTTAACCCCCTACGGCCCCAGTATCCATTGTTCCTCAACCACAGTTACAGAGAGGTGAGGGGCAGGGTGGGAGAAGAGAGCCAATGGGGAATAGAACTTAGAGGCCACAGAAGGAGGTGTGGACTCCCGAACTCATGGCCTCGGGCATGCGGGTTACCCACAGAGGACCTCTGTAAACTGGACAAGATGGTCTCAGAGGTGAAGTATAGAATCTGTCCTCTCCAGCTCAGCGATTCCAGGGCAGAGAGGAGAGAATGACACTCTGCTCACTCTAGTAAAAGAAAAGTTATGTCCCCAGGAGCCACCTAGCCTGACCTCAGGTCCTTTTCAGGGTTAAAGGCTGGACATGGCCTTGTCAGTGGAGAGAGAACCCTGCTTGAAGCTACAGCATGTGATGCCTGTGGCTTGAGAGGTTTTCAGAACCAAAGCGAAGGAACAAAGAGCATTGGTTACAGACTCGACTCCCTGGCGCAACAGCCGGCACACACCTGCTGTTCTGTGGCCCTCTACAGCTTGTTTCCGGCTAGCAAAGCCAGCTTATGTTTGCTGACTCTGTAATTGTGATTGGAGAAGCCCCCGGAGAAAGAATCCTCTCCCGGAAGTGTCCTTCCCACCATTGTCTCTCCATCGTGACATTGTTCTATTGGACCTTCCTCGGGAAAGTGTCTTCCAGGTAAGGATGTCTATCGGACTTCCTTCAGGATCTTGTGAAAACGCAGGGTTAGGTTCAGTTATCTGGGCCAGGGCTTGAGACTACAATTCCAATGACTCCCTGGGACCATTGCACAGTGCCCAGGTGAGAAACAGGGTGAAGGTCTCATTTGGCCTCATGTTGCCTGAAACCTCAGGGAGTTCTCTGTATCATCCCGAGGCCCAAGCTACACTCCAGGCCAAGCAAACTAGAATCACTTAGGACACATTCTAGCTCCCAGGGGAGTTCTGTGGGCGGAAGAGCTTGAAATAAAACCATGAGGCCAGCCCTTGTCTCGATAGCAGGGAGGTGCTGGGGCACCAACCACTCTCTAGCATTGTGACAATGGGGGAGTCACCCAGGCATGTCAAACCTTTGACCCAAAGGTAGCTAAGAATGTGGTCCAACATATTTGTAAATGACAATGTGATATAGCACCATGTCAAAAGGTTGGACATCCTCGTGATCTCTCTGAAGTTAAAAGAAGGGTCAGAGCCACATTACTCGATGGAGTCGAAATTAAGACCCAGAAACAAACCCACACACCTACGGACACCTGACTTTTGATAAAGAAGCCAAAAGCATACAATAGAAAAAAAATGAAAGCATCTTCAACAAATGGTGTTGGTCTAATTGGATGTCTACATGTAGAGAAATGAAAATAGATCTATATTTATGACCCTGCACAAAACTCAAGTGGGTCAAGGGCCTCAACATAAAACTGGATACATTAAACCTCATAGAAGAGAAAGAGGGAAATACCCTTGAACATACTGGTGCAAGAGACAGTTTTCTAAACGGAACACCAATGACTCAGGCTCTAAGATCAACAATTGATAAATGGGATCTCATGAAACCAAAAAGCTTCTGTAAGGCAAAGGACACCGTCAATAGGACAAATCAGCAGCCTACAGATTGGGAAAAGACCTCCACTAACCCTACATCTGACAGAGGGCTAATATCCAAAATTTACAAAGAACTCAAGAAGTTAGCCATCAACAACCCAAGTAGCCCAATTAAAAAATGGGGTACAGAACTAAACAGAGAGTTCTCAACAGAGGAATCTCAAATGTCCAAGAAGCACTTAAAGAAATGTTCAAAGTCCTTACTCATCAGGGAAATGGAAATCAAAACAACACTGAGATTCCATGTTATACCCACCAGAATGGCTAAGATAAAAACCTCAAGAGACAGCATATGCTGGTGAGGATGTGTGGCCAGGGGAATACTCCTCCACTGCTGGTGGGCGTGGAAACTTGTACAACCACTTTGGGAATCAATTTGGTGGTTTCTCAGAAAACTGGGATAATCTCAAAACCCAGATATACCATTCCTGGGCATATACCCAAAAGATGTTCCAACATTTCACAAAGACACTTGCTCCACTATGTTCATAGCAGCCTTATTTTATAATAGCCAGAAACTGGAAACAACCTAGATGTCCCTCAACTGGAGAATGGATAAAGAAAACGTGATATATCTACATAATGGAATACTCTTCGGCTATTGAAAACAAAGACATCATGAATTTTGCAGGCAAATGGATGGAACTTGAGAATATTATCCTGAATGAGGTAACCCAGTCCCAAAAGGACATGCTTGGTATGTACTCACTTATAAGTGGAGATTAGCCATAAAAAATACAGGATACCCACACTACACTCCATAGACCCAAAGAAGCTAAACAAGAAGGAAGGACCAGGTGAGGAAACATGAATCTCACTTAGAAGGGGGAATAAAATACTCGTAAGAGGCAGGGAGGGAACTGGACAGGAGGTGGGATAGAGAAGGGAATGGGGGTTTCAGGATTGGGTGTGGGGAAGGACAGGAGAGATGGCCAAATGACCATGAAAATGAATGGAAATCTGCAACTGACAGTGTTGAGGAGGTGGGGGGCATCTCTAGGACAAGACAGAGATCTGGGGTAAGGGAGGCACTCAAGAATCAATGGGGTGACCTTAACTGTGACTCACTACACTGGGGATATGGGATCTGAAGAGGCCACCTCCTGTAGCCAGGCAGGAACCCAGTGGAGCAATAGGGACACCAATCCACCCACAAAACTTTCAACCCCAAATTTATCCTGTCTACAAAAAAATGCAGGCACGAGGGAGGGAGCAACAGCCCATGGTTACGCTTTCAGGCTACTGCACTGGGGGATTGCCCTAATCAGGGTTTCCATTGCTGTAAGGAGATATCATGACCAAACCAACTCTGAGAACAGCATTTAATTGGTGCAGGCTTACATTTTCTGAGGTTTAGTCCATTATCATCCTGGCAGGAAGCATGGCAGCATCTAGGTAGTCAAGATGCTGGAATAGCTGAGAGTTCTACTTCTTATTCCAAAGGCAAACAGGGGTGCCCAGAGTAACACACTTGCTCCAACAGGGCCACATCTACCCCAACAAGGCCATATTTCCTAATGGTGCCACTCCCTCAGCCAAGCATATTCAAACCATCACATTCCACTTCCTGGCCCCCATAGGCTTGCCCAAACACAAAACAGTCTACAGGGGCCATATCTAACCATAGCATAATGCAAAATACAGTTAGTCCAACTTCAAAAGTCCCATAGTCTATAATAATCTCAACAGTGTTAAAAGTCCAAAGTTCAAAGTCTCTTCTGAGTTTCATGCAGTCTCTTACCTACAATCCCCTATGAAATCAAAATCAAAAATCAGATCACATATTTCCAACATCATGAAGGACATACATTTTAGCATTCCAAAATGTCATGGTGAGGAAATATTGAACCAAAGCAAGACAGAAAAACTGCTGGGCAAACTCCAAACTCTACATCTTCACATCTGAGGTCGAAGCACTCTTCAGATCTCCAAAGCCTTTCCGCTTTGTTGATGACACCACCATTCTTTCTCTTTGGTTGGTTCCACTCCCTGTTAGCAGCTTTCCCAGGCAGGTATCCTATGGCTCTGGCATCTTTGGGTATCCAAGGCAACTTCAACTTTACAAGTTCTTGTTCCGGGATTGGGGATTTAGCTCAGTGGTAGAGTCCTTGCCTAGGAAGCGCAAGGCCCTGGGTTCGGTCCCCAGCTCTGAAAAAAAAAAAAAAAAGAACCAAAAACAAAAAAAGGTTAGACAAGTTCTTGTTCCAATGTCTGAGATCCACACATGATCTTCTAGATTCCTCCAAAAGGCCTGGGTCACATTTCCAGCTCTGCCCTCTGTAGCACTCTGATTGGATCCACTCCACTGCTGTTGCTATTCTTGGGGGTCATCCCAATGCTACTGGCATCTCCAATATGTGGGGTCTTCTCCTGCAACTAGGCTTCTCCAAAAGCCTCTCATAGGCTCTCTTTATGGTGCCAAGCCTCAACTTCTTTGCATGATCCCTACAGTCCTGAGCCATCAACTAAAACTGAGGCTCCACCTCACCAATGGCTTTCCCTAACCTCTTACCGTGCCAAGCTTCAACTGCTCTACATGACCCCTTCATGCCTTCAAAACCAGTACCACCTGGGTGACTCTTACACATAACCAAGTACAGCTGCAGCACGAGGTACAACCTTGGCTATCTCTGGGGTACAGCTTCTTTGTGCTCTCAGAAAACACTTCCCCGAAAATTTCACCTCAGTGATGCTGGTCTCTTCTTTATCACTGCTAATTTCTTAGCTCCAGTTAACCAGCATCGATTGTCCCAGTAACCTCTCTATTCTTGACTCTAAAGCCAGAGCCACATGGCCAAAGCTACCAAGTTCTGCTGCTTGCAGGAGCTGGAACATGGCCCCCTTGTTCTATTACATTATCACCAGCTTTCTGTTTTCCAACTCCTTCACTGTCTAAGCTTGGCTGTCCTGGAACTTGCTCTTAGATTTACCTGGTACTAGAGATCTGCATGGTTCTGTCTCCCGAATGGTGGAATCAAAGGTGTGTATCACCGTGCCTGGGCCAAAGCTTTTCAAGGCCACTGTTCCTCAAGAGCTGGATCAAAAACCTGTGTCTCCCAGCCTCAAGATCTGGATCACAAGTGTGCCCTCCAGCTCTGGATTATAGTTCATTCCAGACGAAAAGTCCAAATGAAAGCAATAACCAGGTAACAATGCTTAACATGATATAACCATCCCTTTTTCAAATGCGAACATAAACAATAAGCCGAGCTGGGTGGGATCCTGCCCCGAGGTCACCACACTTCTGTTCTGTTGTCTCCTTGAACACAGGATTCAGCTCCGTTACACTTCCTGGTGCCCTTTCTTACTTGAACCACACATTTCATGTTTTTTCTATCTAAGCTTGCTGGGCTTCATCAAAGCGCTCTTCGTGAGACTAAACCACAGCAGAGTCTAAACTGGATTGTTTTGAGACCTCCTTTGTCAATGCAATTAATTTGACTCTCTTCACCTTAGCCTCAGGCCGAGTCTTCCGACAAGGGCAAAAAGCAGCCACAGTCTTCACCAAAATACAAGAACAGTCTCTCAGCCATGTTCTGAAATTCTTCCCCTCTGAAACCTCTAGACCCAGGCTTCTATGGTTCAAATCACCCTCAGCAACAAAGCCCTATTCTACTAGGATGGCCCATTAAGCTCCACTTAAAGCATTCTACTGCTTTCTATATCCAAAGTCCCCAAATCCACATTCTTCCAAACAAAAACATGGTCATCTGTATCACAGTGATACCCCAGTCCCTGGTACCATGGCTGTAAAGAGACACCATGACCAAGGCAACACTCATTAGGACAGCATTTAATTGGGGCTGGCTTACAGGTTCAGAGGTTCAGTCCATTATCATCATAGCAGAAAGCATGGCAGCAGCCAGGCAGGCATGGCATTGGAGGAACTGAGAGGTCTACATCTTGTTCTAATGGCAAACAGGAGAAGACTGGCTAAAACTAACCCTCCCACCCCTCCACCCCCAACAGTGACACACTTTCTCCAACAAAACCAAACCTCCTATTAGTGCTACTCCCTGGGCCAAGCACATTCAAACCACCTCAGGGAGGTTTGTTATGCAGTAATAACTTACTGTTCCAACCACGAAGGGACATAGGAGTGTGTGGAAAGCAGAGTCCAGCCCGGGAGGAGCTCTTACTCATATATAGGCAGGGAACATCACCAGAGCCAACATTTTGCCAGAGTAGGTGTGGCACTGTGGGGTCATTTTGCTACCACGAGAAGCCAGCCTCGGGATAGAGCTGACACTCTGGAGGAAGAACTAAGAATAGTGGGGGCCCTATTTCTGTCCCCATTGTCCCCTTCTGCAGCTGCACACAGCACAGATGCTCAGAGCCAGGAAAGCCATCCTCAAAAAGGAGTGAAAGACAATGAATGGTGTTTCAGAGCTGCCAGCTCAGTGCACAAACCCAATGGACCCGTGCTGGAAGCTTCTGCTTGGGGCTAAAAATAAGCCCTTCTTATTGCACGAACATTGGCCAGGTGTCTGCTCTCCGCTCTTCAGCCTCTCCTGTCTGATGCACAGCAGCCGTGGTCCCTGCTATTCCATGGTTTCTTCTAGACCAGAGCAGGTGCCGGCCAGCTTCCACTCAGCCTCCTGCCAGAGCGCTGCCCTGTTAGCTGTGTTCTAATGTGGGTAAAGACCTGGTGCAAACCTTAAATGTGGGGCAGATGTTCCGATTCGACTTTATTTTCAAATGTCTTCTATATCAAAAATCCTTGGTGTGCTGTGCCTTTTTGTATGCCTATTGTCACCTCCCCAAATGGCGTGTACTGTTCAGGGGCTGGTGTGGCTCTGGGGTACCTTCCACTTAAGATCAGTGCGAAGTCCTGGGTGAAAGAGAACAAACACAAAGCACAAAGCCTGCCTCCCGCAGCATGAATTGCAAGGCCGCACATCTGCACATAGGCCTCTCTCTCCAAAGTGAGTGGACTCCTGTGTTTAGTGGGCTGGCTCTGTGGGCGAAGGCCCTTGCTGTGTAAGTCTAGCAGCCTGAGTTTGATTCCTGGAACCTACATAAAAGTGGAAGGAGAGCACTGGCTCCACAGAATGATCCTATGACATCCACACACTTGCCGTGGTGTACACAATTCACACACACATACCACACACACACACACACACACACACACACACACACAAGCATACAAACACACGCACACAAACATACAAACACACACACACAAATGTACAAACACACACACAAACACACACACACACAAACACATGCACACAAATGTACAAACACACACACACACACACACACACACACACACACACACACACATTTTAAAAAGTGGATGGACTCAGAGCCTGCTTCGGAGTAGTTGAAAACTCAGTCTGCCTGCTGCTGAGAAGCCTGGCTGTTCCACCATGTGCTTTGCTTTCCCCCTCTCTGGACTCTGCTTTTCTCACGAATCCTCTTCTCACTGTGCTCTTCTGAGAAACCAGTGAGGGTCATTCTTCCCCTTCCTGTGCAGCCCCTGCTGTGCTGTGAGGTGAGCAGAGCAGACCTGAGCTTCAGTCCCGGCTGGGAGGAGGGAGGCTGAGTTAGTGTAGGGTACACTCTTAGCCAAGCTAATCTTCAGCAGGCCATCTGTAAAAGGGAAAGCACTCAGCGGCTGCCCCATGACTGGGTGCTTACTGCTCTTCTTGTCTGGCTAAAGGGCAGTCAGATGGGCGCTTGCCCAGAGGTTGGGTGGACAGGACCCACCAGCACATGGTATGATATAGCTATAATGGTACCCAATTATATGCCAGGTTGTAAAAGATGCAGGGTGTGATTAGGGGCTTGGAAAGTGTCTGTCTCCATCAATATTCTATTGCTCTGAAGAGATTCTAAGACCACAGCGACTCACCTAAATCATTTAATTGGGGCTTGTATACATTCAGAGGTTTAGTCCACTATCATTGTCATGGTGGGACGCATGGCGGCAGGCACACAAGCAGACATGGTACTTGAGCAATAGTTGGGTGCTCAGCAGGAAGAGAGAACAATGCAGGGCTTGGGGATCTGAAAACTCAAAGCCCACCCCGCAGTGACACACTTCTTCCAACAAGGTCACACCTCCTAATCCTTCTCCTATAATGCCACTTCCTATGACTAAGCATTCAAAAAAAAAAAAAAAAAAAAAAAAAAAGCCTACAAGAGTCATTCCGTCATTCCTGTTTAAACCACCCCAGGGTTTTAGTTCTGTTTCTGTCGCTTTGGTAAATCCAGGCAAAACCAACGTAAGGGAGAAAGGGTTTTTTGTTTGTTTGTTTGGTTTGGTTTGGTTTGGTTTTGGTTCACAGCAGTGGGAGTTTTAGATAGCTGGTCACATTGTATGCACAGTTAAAGAAGAGAGTAATAAATTGATGTGCATGCTAGTACTCAGCTCCCTTTCTCTCTACTTTTACACAGTTCAGGGTCCCCTGACTAGGGAGCAGTGTCGCCCACAGTGGGCAAGTCTTTCCCATCTCAGTTAACTTAATCAAGACAATGCCTCAGAGGCAGCTTCTCCCTATATGGCTCTAGATTGTGTCAAGTTGACAATGAACATTAATGGTCACAGGAAGAATGGGGGACAGAGGGCAAAGGTGGCTGTAAATGGGCACCTTGTGCTGATAGGCAGAAAAGTTGGTGTCCCCATAAGCTTAGAATCCAAGCTTACCTACACTGGCTCTGCAATGCGTCATTATTTTTTTTTCTTTTTTTCGGAGCTGGGGACCGAACCCAGGGCCTTGCGCTCGCTAGGCAAGTGCTCTACCGCTGAGCTAAATCCCCAACCCCACAATGCGTCATTATTAAGTTGTTGTTTTTTTTTTTTCACTTTATTTGGGAAGAAGGATAAAGAACTTTCCACAAATATTAAAGAGTTGGTTGTCATAATCCTTAGACCCTGAACCTAGGTTGCATTTGATTCAGAAAATACACTTGTCACAAATCTGTCACAGAGAACTTGTTCTGGGTCTAACTCATGCTTTTCATAGGCAGTAGGTTCCTCCCGTCATTCTTGGTGGTAATTATCATACCCTGACTTCTACATGCAGTTTCCATCAGCCCAACCTGCTGAAAAGAAACTTCTAGATACTAGTAAAACTAGGAACATAGCTAAACATGTTTTTTTTTCCCCAGATCAGTAATTATTTTGCAAATAAGAAAGGACTTTTGACGGGTGTGGAATAATAATTAATTAATCCTTTGTTCCACTGGAAACTGCCCGAGACAGAAAAAGATCCATCCATTGCTGTAGCCTGGAGCCTAGAAGCAGGTCTCTGCATTATTCAACAAGGAAGCATTCCTGGGGAAATGGAGGAGGGATTCTCCAACCCACAAGCCACTCCAGGATTTGTGCTATGTTGGCTAAGCAAAGCTGGAAATGCCCTGTCTGGGATTTCCTTTCCCTGAGTAGTTCTGGGTTAGCGCAGACCCGGGAGACTCCTTGCAAAGCATTTGTGTTGAAACAGCCAGGTCCTCTTCCTGTGAGCAGTGTGGGGACAGGTGGCCTCTTGCAGCCCCCACAGCCATTGCGGGCCAGCTAGCTCCCTGCCTGGGTGTGGGTAGCAGGTCCCTGCAGTCTGAGCACCAGGGCCACATCACAGTGTCGCGGAAGGCTTCTGCACAAATCCTTCAGCTACTGGCTTGTGTCCAGCTGGCTTTTAGACTTAAAATTCTGTCTTCTGCAACGCCCTCTGCACTGGCACCTCTCACCCATCATCTGCTCACTTACTGGTTCAATAGCTACTGTGGAGATCAGTCACAAACAGCAGGGCCAGCAGGGCCTGGTAAGGTCAGAAGCCCTTCCCTCCCTCAGGCAGCTACAGTCTAGGGTCTGAGGGAAGCATTCAGGGTAACTACAGCCACACCAACAAGCAAACAGGAGAACAAGACACAAGACGAAGGACTGAAGTCACAGCCATCAGCCCCAGTGTCACTAATTGGAACCCACCCAGGACTGAGACCCTATATACAGCACACTCAAATGTCTAGGAGACTGGAGAAATGACACCATGGGCACAGTGCTCACCTTGCAAGCATGAGAGTCTGCATTAATCCCCCAAAACAAGCTGGGTTTTAAAAAGCCAGATTTTTAATCCTGATGGTAGGGAGAGTAGATAGACAGATTCCCGTGGGCTCACTAACCAGCTGTAAGTTCCAAGCTAGGGAGAGATCCTCCCCGCCACCCAAAATAGGTGGTAGGTGCCTAAGGAATGAGATTTCAGACTGTCTTTTGGCCTCCACATATGTAAACACGTATGTGTATCTATGTGCTTCCTCTTCACATGTACCTGCACACATGCACACACACACACCTGTCTGGGCTAGAATCTCTGAGTTTGTGTGTGGTACCTGTGTGACAAGATGCCCTTTGCAGATAAAGTTAAGCTGTGAGCTGACACACAGAGATGGTCCCAGATTATCATCCCTTGTGTCTGTAGAGGAGGGCAGGGGGGCTTCAGAAGAAGAGAAGATCTGAAGATGGGAGCAGAGATATAAGGATGCTGCATTATGGGGGTAAATGGGGGCGGGGAAGGGGCCAGAGACTCCAGGAGCTGTGGGAGCTGGTCATGCCCTGAAATGGATTCTCCCCTAAAGCCTCTGGGGGGAGTACAACTTCATCCCAGACAAACTCACTCCACACACCTGACCTCAAAAACTGTAGAAAATAAAAGTATATCATTTGAAGGCCCCCAGGTCCCAGCAGCCTCGGGAAACAGATCTCCCGTTCAAGTCCAGGGTCTTTCCAGAACACCCTGGGCTCACCAAGGCGTCACCAAGTGCAATGTGGCTTCAGGTTTAAAGGAAACAAACAGGAAGTGCTGGCCCAGGCTTCCATACGAGAGCAGTCTGATAGGAAGCCGTTAGGTCCAAAGCAGGTCCCTAGAGGCAGGGCTGGTGACATGTCCTAAACAGAAGGGTAAACAAAACCTAAACTCACCATTCCTCAGAAATATTGCAAAGTGGGTTACCACGGTTACCACATACCAAGAAAAGCACTACTCCCTTATCCCTCCCCCCACCCCCTGCCAACAGGGCACCTAGTTCTGATTCACCGAACAGCCTACATGAGCACAGAGACCCTGCGCTGCCCGTCCACTCTCAGATACAATCCATCAGCTCACTTTCCCATCTGCCAGCCAAAGAGCCTTGGTTCCCAACAGCAGTTCTTTCCACACGCAGAGTGGCCCCGTTCAGTGGTTTCTCCGTCCCCTCACGTACAGCTGTCACAGTGACCCAAAGGATGCTGAGAAGCATAGTGTGTGGTAATAAGAGAACGGGGACCCTTCAGGGTCACAAGCATCTCAAATGCAAATGATTTGCCCTATGGTGAGGAGACAGTCCAATCTCTGCTGTTTCCTCTGTGTGTCTCCATGAGAGTTTAAGGGGGATTTGCAAACATGGGACGGCCACAGAGTTCAAAAATGTCAGCAGATGAAGGGCCTTCCAGAGGCTCATGGGTGGGGAGGGGGCAGACGTGGGAGAGGGAGCTGACGAAGTGTTGGAAGATGGAAGAACGCTAGTTGCAGACACACTCTTCCATCTAGCTTGTGTGGCGCTGAGGATGGAGCTCCTGACCTCCTACACGCTAAGCAGGTGCTCTACCACTAAGCTACATCCCTGTGGCGATGTCTTCTAGAGATGGCTACTGCTGAGATGTTCTGTTGCCTGCAGCCGGGCTGGACCACAAGCACCATGCACCTCTCACCGTTGCTTCCAGGCTGGGTAAACAGTCTAAGCCTCCTTATTTGACCCCTACATATTTGCTCAAACTTCAGGGAGGGGACCCAGTAGTGTTCCTTTGTCTGCAGTTCTGACCCGGCTCCTGCTCTAGGCTGCGTACTGACCCCTACACACTGAGGCACACCACAGGTTCAGCCGTCTTTCACACTACATCCGAACTGGAGCCAAATCCACTCAACCCACCATGCCGGCATCTGTCTCTGTGCTCTCCGTTAGCTGAAGGAGGGAACGTGGAGCTTCTGCCCCCTTGCCTGGAATCTCTGAATTGTTTTCTGACCTGTGTCTAGACAGGCAACTGACTTGTATCATCCTGAATCTTTTACCCATTGCTCTTTGTCAAGCTCCTGGGACTGCTGGGGCTTCTCAAGGTCCCCAGGCCTACTGAGATTCTTAATATCACTGCCCGAGGCTGGAAGATGACTCTTGCCTCAGAAAAGCCGATCTTCTTCTTCCCCATGGCTCAACCAGAAAGAACTCAAGAACTGTATGGACGTAGAGCAGCGTGGACAGGACACGGGATATTGACTGCAGTGGCCGCCCAAGGTCACTGTGCATAGCAGGCACATACTGGTGACCAAAGGAACCCCAGGTCAACCAGCTGTGCTTCCCTAGACTAAGGTCCCAGGCCTGGTCTGATGGTGAGAAGCCGATTTGCCAGCTGGAAGCAACATCGATGTAAGGAAGAGCCCAGGGGCCAACACAAGGCAGGGGCCTGCTTCAGGCTCAATGGTGCTGGGGACAGAGATGGGCCTTCCTGGCAATCGGAGCTGAGGCTGCTCCTCCCTCACTCCCCACCCCCACACCCCTACCCCCCCACACACAGCAGAACTGTCTTTTGGCACTAAACACCAATAACACTGAAAGCAGAGGAAGAACAAGGCTAGGAACGTTCCTCCTGGGCAGCCCGGGGAAGAGTTGAATGTGTTCTATTTTTATCCGGGAGTGCTGTGTTCTGCAGGGCTGTAAGGGAGAGGATTGTTTTCACACAGGGAGGAACTCTTGGTCATGGAGTGGCTCTGAAAGATAAGGTCAGGGTCTCGTGGTGTGTATGCACATACAGGTGTGCATGTGTGAGCACCTTGTGCATATAGGTGTGCATGTGTGAGTACCTTGTGTTGACGTGTGTGCATGTGTGAGCACCTTATGCAGACATGTGTGCATGTGTGAACAACCTTGTGCCTATAGGTGTACATGTGTGATCACCTTGTGCACTCAGGTGTGTATGTGTGAATGCCTTGTGCATACAGGTGGGCATGTGTGAGCACCTTATGCATTGCATACTATGCATGTGTGAGCACCTTGTGCATGTGTGAATGCCTTGTGCATACAGGTGTGCATGTGTGAGCACCTTATACATGTATGAACACCTTGTGCACAGAGGTGTGCATGTGTGAATGCCTTGTGCACACAGGTGGGCATGTGTGAGCACCTTTGGGGCCATCCAGATAAGTATCAAACGCTACTACTGAGTTCTATTGCCTGCAGTCTGGGTAGACCACATGCATGTGCCAGCTTGCTGGTGCTTCCAGGCTGAATAGAGTCTGAGCATCCCTCTCAGACCCCTAGAGACTCACTCAAAATGTAGGCTGCATGCCGCCCACCTACCACCACCACACTGAGGCTCATCCATGATTCCAGTCTTTCTTCACTCTGCATCCAAACCGGGGTCAAAACCCTTTCAGTCCACTTCTGGACTCTCTGTGTTCATCCAGCATTAAACTTTATAGAACCCACAGCCCTCTCCTCGTTTGCTTCCTCTCCCAGACCCCCACCTTAGCACCTTCCTAGGGATGTCAAGTACCCCCTCCTTGCTCCTGTCTCCTACCCCACGCGTCAACATCCTCCCCACTCAGCTTTGCTCCCCAATACCCCACGAATGAGGCAGAGTCTGGGAAAATGTGGCAGGGAGACTACCCAGACCTGTCTCCTCTTGGCTTCAACAGTCTCACAGAAAAGCTAGAACCAAAGGCTGTGGGCACTCAGGGACAGGAGAGGATGAGCTCATACACTGGTAGTCACTGAGTCAAAGGACCCAGAACATTTGTGAAAGTCTTAGAACAGTTTAAGGAAGGAAGGAAGGAAGGAAGGTGTCCACACAGGGCATGGTGACAGGTGTCTGGGGGTAGAGACAACTAGAATGGGCAGGGAGAGCATAATCCCTCAGGAGATCCCAGTCTGGGAACATCCGGCACTGAGAAGACCTTGTGCTGAAGGCTTAGCAAAAAGCCACCAGTTAGAAACCTAGGTACCTTCCCCTACCTATCCAAGTAAAGCACACCCCTATTCCCTCCCCTCTCAAGAAACACCAAGTGATTGTGGAAACACATCTGTCCAACAAGGGAGGGGCGGGGAGACTGAGTGAAAGTGTGTACCTGGAGACCGCTCTACATCTTACACGATGGGACCCCCTGCCCCTACCTCTACCTGGGGTAGACATGAGAAGATGCATCCTTGAGGCTGGGGGTGGGGCTCAGTTGTCAGAATGCTTGCCTAACATGCACCAAGCCCTGGTTCAACTCTAAGCACCACACAAACCAGGCATGGTAGAACATGTCTATAACCCCCATACTCTGAAGGAGGAGGCAAGAGGACTGGAAGCTCAAAGATCATCCTTGCCTACATAGTGAGTTCAAGGCCAGGATGGATGGCAGGAGACTCTGTCTCAAAATATAAACAAACAAACAACCAGGCACATCATCTGCTCACTGACAGCAGGGATCCCCAGTAAGAAAATCAGTTTGCTACCTGTTTTAGGGGTCTCCAGAGACCAATAAGAAGGATTGAATAGATAAGTGGGTGGGTGGCTGGATAGATGGATGGATAGAGAAACAAGCAGACAGATATATTACAAAAAATTGCTTCAGGAAACTGAGGATCCACTGTCTTAAGTAGCACAGTGGCTAGACACATATGACTAGAACAGTGCAAAATTTAAAAACTTAATCACAATGGCTAAGAGTTAATCATATTTTACTAAATTCCAAGCACTATCCTAAGAGGCTTGCATATAACTCTCCATGAAGAAAAATAAATTAGTCACATTAAGGGGAAAAAATCCAAAACAACAATTTGACTGGGTTTGGTATACAGATTTGTAATCTAGCTACTTCAGTGACTGAAGCAGGAGGGTCACAAGTTCAAGACCCATCTGGCCATAGAGTCCAAGGCCAGCTTGTCTCAAGAAATAAGTAGGTAGGATAGAATGTAGAAGGCTGCGGCTATGGCTTACTGCACTTGGTCTGTATGGATGGAAGACCTGGGTTAAATCCTAGGACACCCTTAAGTAAGAAGAATTCAGGAAGGAGGAGGAGATGGGGATGAGGGGAAGAGAAAGTGGGGAGAGGAGGAAGAAGAAGAGGAAGAGGAGGAGATCAAAACTCTCAGGTATAGGGGCCGGAGAGACAGCTCAGTGGTTAAGAGCTGGCTGCTCTTCCAGAGGATCCAGGTTTGATTCCCAGAACCCATGTGGCAGCTCACCGCTGTCTGAAACTCCAGTTGCAGGGGATCTGGTGCCTTCTGGTCTCTGAGGACACATTATACATCAGTACACAGACATACACACAGACAAAAGACCTATACAGATTAAATAAAAATGAATAAAGACATTTAAAAGCAACACTGTGTGCTACAAGATGGACAACAATGCCTTTGAGATTTGGGGGAGAGTAGTTTCTACCCTGGACCCCAAAATCCAGTTACATGATGCAGACAGGGTAAAGTGGAAACAAGGACTCAAAGAGGACTCTTTGTCTCTCTTAAGAAGGAAAATTTGCTTCAGGGAAAGAAGAGAAAAACATGCATTAAAATAAAAATTTCATTCAAAAAAATGAGAGAGAGAGAGAGAGAGAGAGAGCAAGACAGAGAGAGACAGAGAGAGAGAGAGAGAGCAAGACAGAGAGGCAGAGGCAGAGACAGAGAGACAGAGACAGAGACAGAGATTGATTTCGGCCGAGCAGCTTAATAAATTTAAGCCTTTACTCCCAGCATGGGAAGCAGAGGCACGCAGATCCCTGAATCCAAGACCACCCAGTATACAGAGCAAGTTCTAGGACAGCCAGGGCTACACAGAGAAACCCTGTCTTGAAAACAAACAGATCAACAAACCAAGAAACCCATTAAAAAAAACAAAATGCTTGTGCATAAAAAAAAGACAAAGTTAAAGATCTGACGGGTCAATGAAGTAGCTGAAGATGCTATGGCCAGTTCAAAATTAAGAAGACATCCTCAATATCAATACATAGTTATGGCCCAGATATACAGATATGGATAGAAGATAGCCACCATCTTGGAATTGGTACCAAGTTCAAGGTCAGCTCCCAGAGAAATGTCTGCTCTCAGTCGTGCATAGACTGTAGACCAGCTTGCTCCATTCTACGGTTCCACCCACCTTCTTCATCCACAAGTCAACAACACTTACTAAGCTCCCCAAATTGGTCAGGCACATGGGACAAATCATATCTGCCCCCTACCCTGTGTGCAGTTTACAGTGTGACAAGGAGCTGCTGCTGCTGCTGTCAGGGCCCCACCCATACTCCTAGCTTCAGCTCCCACCTCCCATCACTGGAACTATCCATGGATTGGTTTGTGTTCACCTCGCATCTGTGCTGTCTCTTCAGACTCACCCTCCATTCTGCACCCAGAAAGGCATTACCCACGTGTGATGGTTTGTATATGCTCAGCCCAGGGAGTGGCACTATTAGAAGGGGTGGCCCTGTTGGAGTAGGTCTGTCATATGGGCATGGGCTTTAAGACCCTCACCCTAGCTGCCTGGAAGCCAGCCTTCCACTAGCAGCCTTCAGGTGAACATGTAGAACTCCCAGCTCCTCCTGCACGATACCTGCCTGGATGCTGCCATGCTCCTGCCTTGATGATAATGGGCTGAACCTCTGAACCTGTAAGCCAGCCCCAAATATATGCTGTTCTTTTGTGATGTCTATTCACAGCAGTAAAACCGTAACTAAGACAGAAGTTGGTACTGGGAGTGGGGTTTTGCTGTGATAGGCCTGGCCATGCTTTTATTTGGAAGAATGTGGATTTGGGGACTTTGGATTTGGACAGCAGTGGAATGCTTTAAATGGGGCTTAATGGGCTATCCTAGTAGGAATATGGAAGACTTTATTGCTGTGAGTGATTTTAACTGTACAGACCCGGCCCAAGAGGTTTCAGTGGAGAAGAATTTCAGTATGTGGCCTAGAGACTGCTTTTTGGGGGGCATTTTAGGGGGAAATGTGACGACTTTTTGCTATTTTCCAATCTCTCTTCCTCGCCTGCCTGCCTTGTGGGGGCTGAGCCACTGCTAGATCCTCGGACTTCCATTCACAGCTGCTGCTGACCATTGTCCATTGGGGAGTTGGACTACAGACTGTAAGTCAGCATAATAAATTCCCTTACTACGTAGAGACTGTGATTCTAGAGAACCCTGACTAATATACCAAGTCTAATATCATCTGACATTTTGCCAAAAACAACAACAACAAAACAAACCCCAATGGACACCCATTATTTTTAGAATACAGGAAAACCTTTTTTTTGGGGGGGGATGTCCAAGGGATTGTATGACCCCCACACTCAGGGCCCAGCTCAGACATGTCGGTCCTGACCTAGAGTCTGGAAGTTTCTGTAATGTGCTGTGGCCTTCACCTCACACCTCTATGAATGCATCCTTGTGTCTTGACTATCTTGTCTCCTCTTTCATGCCTTCCTCAGATGACCTGTTTCTGTATCCTGGAAGTTCTCCCCTCAGCCCTCTATCCCTGCAATCCTCTGGCTTCCCAGAGCACCAAGCCTGTGCTTCACCTCAGTACAGATGGCTATACGAGACTGGAAAATGTCCTCAGTGCTTCTGTACTGGCTGGTTCTGTGCGTCCACGTGACACAAGCTGAGTTATCACAGAGAAAGGAGCCTCGCTTGAGGAGACGCCTCCATGAGATCCAGCTGTAAGGAATTTTCCCAATTAGTGATCAAGTGTGGGAAGGCTCTTTCGGTTGGTGCCATCCCTGGGCTGGTGGTCCTGGGTTTTATAGGAGAGCAAGCTGAGCAAGCCAGTAAGCAGCATCCCTCCATGGCCTCTGCCTCAGCTCCTGCTTCCTGACCTGCTTGAGTTCCAGTCCTACTTCCTTGGGTGATGAACAGCAATGTGGAAGTGTAAGCTGAATAAACCCTTTCCTCCCCAGCTTGCTTCTTGGTCATGATGTTTGTGTAGGAATAGGAACCCTGACTAAGACAGTGTCTTTTTCCACTGGGAGAACAAATGAGCACAACCCCTCAGGAGATCCCAGTCTGGGAACATCCGGCACTGAGAAGACCTTGTACTGAAGGCTTAGCAAAAAACCACCAGTTAGAAACCTAGGTACTTTCCCCTACCTATCCAAGTAAAGCACACCCCTATTCCCTCCCCTCTCAAGAAGCACCAAGTGATCGTGGAAACACATCTGTCCAATAAGGGAGGGGAGGGGAGACTGAGTGAAAGTGTATCATCAGAGGCCAGCCTGGAGCTCAACACATGGACCTGTGGAATAGTTTCCCAAATGATTGAAGGGTGACGCCTGACTTTCTTCATCCTTGGTCTTCCTGTGTGGGCAGCTGCTTAGCTCTTCTCTTCTACACTTGAATTGCCTCCCCGAGACCAGGATACCCGCTTAGGTCCGAATATTTGTGAGCCCCAGAAGTCATGTTAAAACTCTACCCTGAAATGTGACTGCTTGTGGAGATAGCACTTTTATGGAATAATTAAAGTTAAATAAAGGCCTAAGGATAGGGGTCTGAGCCAATAGGATTAGAGTCCTTACATAAAGAGAGGACTGTGTGTGTGTGCGTGCGCGTGCGTGTGCGTGCGCATGTGTGATCGTACACATTCACAGAGGAAAGGCCAGGTAAGGACTGTGAGAGGACAAATGTTTACAAGAGAGGTTCAGAACCCTCCTGGACATTGGTTTTTGGACTCCTTAACTTCCAAAACTATAAGGAAATAAATTTGGCATTTTTGTTTCTGTAAGCCAAGAAGGCTCATACAAAGCTGACACAGTTCTGAAGCCCCTCAGTCTTGTCAAGATCCAGGACCTCCTGGGGGTCCAGGACCTTGGAGTTAGGAACCTGAGGATGAAAACGTAAAAGATCAACTCAACTCCCTTCTCTTCATCTGGATTGTTTTGAGACTTTGGTAGACATTAGGACTCTCCAGAGTTCTGTTCAATGGGTCTGTTACGGCTTTGGCGTCTTATTTTCCAAGACATTCTCCAGGCAGCACAAACCTAAGAAACACCAGGGGGCGCTGACACTTCTGCTGTGAGCTCAGATTCCCCCAGAACTCTTTGGAAAGCCACTTGGAAACCATGTATTACGAGCCTCCGTGTGCATGTTTTCAACCCTCTAACCCCACTTCTGGGAGAGCATCCCATGACATGACCTAAGTGCAAATATTTATGTGAAAAGACATAGCAGCGGCATGATTTAGAACAGAGAGAGAGAGAGAGAGAGAGAGAGAGAGAGAGAGAGAGAGAGAGAGAGAGAGAGAGAGAGAGATTGGGGAAAGGTCATATGGAAAAGGCTACAGAATAGTTAAGAAAATCACGAGGTGATCCCTGATAAAAACACGAATATCATGTATTATGTACCCCTTAGATTTTTAGTGGGGCTGGAGAGATGGCCCAGCAGTTAGACGCTCGCAGCGCTCCTCCGGAGGACTTACAGCAAGCACTCCTACCTTTAACTCCAGCTCCAGGGGATGCAGTACCCTCTCCTGGTGTTACTCCATCCGAGGGACTCTTTAAATGTTGCTGTGACCTCCAGAGCCACCTCCGTCCCACTCTCTAGCCCCTGAGAGGCGCTAATCTAATTGGCATTTCTAAAATGTCACTGTTTCAAAATTGCCATGAAATGGAGCTGTAAAGTTGGTCATCTTTGGGGACAGATTCCATGCAGCACAACTTTCTAGAGATTTATCCAAGTTGTAACTATTAATAGTTCGGTCCTTTCTGTCATAAACAGCATCCTGTGACTCTATTGCCCCCCCCCAACCACCACCATTTAACCCTTCCTCTGATGAAGAAACTTGAGCACTTTCCAATTTCTGACTCTGAATAAAGCTACTAGAACAGTGAGTCCTCAACCTGTAGGTGGTGACCCCTTTGGGGGTCAAATGACCCTTTCGATGGGGGGGGGGTTCCGCCTAAGACCATCAGAAAACACAGATATTTCCATTACAGTTCATAACAGTTGCAAAATTACAGTTATGGAGTAGCAATAAAAATAACTTTACCGTTGGGGGTTGCCCAACAGGAAGGACTGTATTAAAGGGTCTCAGCACTGGGAAGGTTGAGAAGCCACTGCACCAAGAGAACTTGTTTGAGAATAATGAAAGGATGTTTTATTCATGAAAACTGTCTAGCTGGTTTCCAAGGCGCTCTTCCTCTCTTCCCGACAGTGGTGCTGGTGCCGGTGTGACGGCTCCCTGTGCACTCTTGCCAGCATCTGGTGGCAGGCAGCTCGGTGGCTTCCTGCACTCTGACAGGTGTCTCCTAGCTTTAATTTGCATCTCATGGCTGTCGCAGCTGCACATGCTTACCGGTTCTCCGGTGCCACCCGTACATCATCTGTATGAGGTGACAGCTCCTGTCTGCTCACAAGTACGACTGTTGGATTGTATGGAATTTTTTTCCCTGATGAGTTTGAGCGACCTTTCCTCTATTTTAGCAGAGGTGAAACCCCAGGTTCAAACCTCAGCACCAAAATAAATTAAAACAGACCCAGGAGCCATTAAAAAAAAAGAAGAAGAAGAAAAAAACATAAGCAAATGTCCTGGCTCCCCTCACACTCCCTGAGCTCAAGAGATAGAAACTCATCAATGGCTTCCCTAAGCAGGGCCTTCCGAGGAGGGTGGGCATCACGGGTGCTCAGGGAGGCGAGCCCTGCCTGGTTAGAGTCTGAACGGAGGTCAGTCCACTGAGCGCTGCACTCAGTGGTGCTTAGAGTTGCTTGGTCCCTTCTGTGTGGAAGGTTCCATCCTACTTGCTGGCGGTGTAGAAGCCTTGGAAGCCGCTTCTCTGAGAAAGGACTTGTCATCCGTCCCAGAAGGCAACCGAAGCAGGTCGAGGCCTGACCTCTCTGCCCACATTGTGCATCCGTCTTTGTCTCTCAACTTTCGACAGTGCTCCCTCTGATCTCTTCAGATGGGCCCATTGATCTCATAAGGAGTGTCCGTCTAAAGAGGCAGCCTCCTCACCCACTTCAGCCTCTTCAAGACTGACCGGGCAGCAATCAGGGAAGCGGTGTTCTGTGTCAGGTTTTGTCCTGTTCCCGACCCCAGTAAAGCTGCCCGGGGAATCTCCAGGTATTGTCATGAGCCCGCAGCTGCCTTGGATTCATCAACTTCAGGGCCTCATTGACAGATAACCCTGCAAGCAGTGGCATGGAAGATGGATTGTCCCCACAGGCATCGAGGACTTCCTTTTACACTGTGCAGCTTGGGAACTCGGTGATCAACAGGACCACTCTGTGACGGAGGATGCTCAGGCACCTACGCCTGCATCCCTCTCACCTGCCCCGACTCTTCCGCTATTTAACTCATGTCCGTCAGGGTCCCGACGGTGGGCTGAGGGGCTCCATCTCACCTTTAAAATCTCTTCTTGGCTTCTTGGTTTCTTTGGACCGCGTGGTCAGACCTGACATGCAGGACACACCCAAAGTCTGTCCTGTGGCTACAGTGAAGTCCTGGGGCAACACAAGTCAGCACCGAACACTGCATGTGCTCCAGGCTCCTCCAAACCCCGAAAGAGAGACAGCCTTTGCCTTCACGCCTGTGGTCTGGGCTCCTCCCATGAGGGACTGAGGGTGGGGCACCCCCACACAGGACGATGCTTCCTAAGAGTTGAGGAAGGACCTTCATTCTCCTCTCAACGTAGCTCCCAACGCCACGTGCCATCCAGATTCAAACTCTGTCCCCACCAGCGGGGACCCAGTTATTCAGGGTCCCAAAGAGGCGTTCTACCTGTGGGCCAAATGGGGGTGAAGAGAAAAAGGAGACCAAGCAAAAGTTCTGTTGTCAAGGTCTCGTTTATTGGGGTGAACGTTACAGCTTTTAAGGCTTTCAGGTAGCCCACAGGTAGCGTCCTTTGTGAAACACAGAGGAGGGGGAGATGAGGATATAGGCAGTGATAGCTGGAGGCAAAGAGGTCAGGCGGTAGACAATGAGGTCAGGTGGTAGACACCGGGTGTTGACTCAGGAGATAACTGGTATTTGCTCAAGCTGAGGCATCCCTTGAACGTTATCTTCCTGTGCCGTAAATTCATGGGAGAGGCCTCTGTCCAACCATCTTAAGACTTATGGCAGTCATCTTAGGGGTGAGTCTCTGTGGCCAAACAGCCCAGAGTCACCTAGCCACTTTGAGCCATACAGTCACAAAATGGCCAGGCCCAAATCCAACATGGCTCCCTACAAAACTCTACACACTGCTTCATCCTGCTATCCTGCCAGCCAGTTCTGTTTCTGAAACAGCCCTCCATCACTTAGGAAAAGTCTCCTAAAGAGAGAAGGGTCTCAGACCCCAAAGGACTTGCTCAGGGGCCACCAGCTCCAGACACAAATGTGTGAACTTGAGTGGACCTTCAGTTAGGGGGTGCAATGGCTTCATTGTTCCCCTGAGGATAAAGATAAAAGCTAAATCTGAAAGCCTTTGAGCTGGGCCTGGGGTGGGGTTGTCTTCGGGTTCAGGACCCTAAGCTTGGGGAACCACAGCTTGTCCTGTGATGGCTAAGGCTCCTTGTTCTGTGAGCTGTGGGCTTCCTTCATTGTTTCCAGCAGTCTCATCCGCTCACAGAACACGCCTGACCCCCACAAGATGAATTTCATATTTCACAATGATCTAGTATTGTTTAACTCAGCATTTTTCTTCCTCTAGGAAGGCTCCCGGCTGTACAGAAGAAAGTAGAGATTTTTCCAGAGAATATGACTTATAAAAATACCTCAAAGGTCTCAGAGGTGAGTGAAACTACAGAAAAAGACCTCGGAACCTGCTCTCCCCGCATTGCGCACGCCGAGGGGATCTGGGCAGGTGTGGTCTCTGGCTTGTCTGTCAGCTGGAGAAAGAGGCCCGCCTGGTAAGGCTGCCATTATGGAGACGATGTGTGCAGTGACCAGCAGCTGTCAACTGGGGTCTCACTTCTGTGTCTCCCACGGTCATACAGCAGCCTGGGGCGACCCGAGGTGTAGGCTTGCTTTATTCTTTTCCATTTGTGTGTCCGCATGTATGTGCATGGCTGCGTGTATATATGCATGCATGTATATGTGCGTGTGCATGTTCGAGTGCATGCATGGGTGTGCACATGATGCAACATGCATGTGGGGAGTCAGATCTCTCCTTCCACCACGTGATTCCCCATAATCAAACTGAGGTCATCAGGCTTGGTTGGTGTCAGGTGTCTTTACCTGCTGGGACATCTCATTGGCTCAATGGAGGGCTTTCAAATGGTTTCCAGGGTGCTTTGAAGAGGCTGGCCCGTGCTGAGTAGATTATAGGCTTAAAGGTCTTCAGACTTCTTCCTGCTCCCTATTCCCAGCTTCCCGTATTAACCCTTTCAGACCCTCCAGCCAGCTCCTCTGTGTGGTTAGTAGACTCCTGCTACTCAGGGGGGAGCTGGGGTAAAGTGTGTTTTCTCCTGTCCCCGCCTGATTTCAGGCCAGTGAGTCTGACGTTCCAGTTCTTTCATGAATCCCTCGCTTGTGGAAGGGACAGTGCAGCCACATTGACCCTAGGCACACCATCTCGTTTCTGGAGCTTGAATGCCATGCTAGGTCCTAGTTCTACACACTGCTTCATCCTGATTGTGTGTGCGTGCGCGCGTGCGTGCACACGTGCGTGAGTGCACAGTCACATGCATGTGCATTTAGGGGATCCTGGGTGATGAACCACGTGTATTTTTTTTAAAGCTGCTAATGCTGATTCGTGAGGCATGAACCCCATAGTCAGCACAAACCCTAGCTTTGCAGTCATGCTGATCTGGGTCCTTTACGCTGCCCTTCCCAGCTGGGTGAACTTGGCAGTGGGGAGTCTGCAAAGTAGTTTCTCTCAACTCTGCCGTGCAGGAATCACCTCGGCGTCCTGTGAAGCGGGGCCCAGACTCAGCAGGGTGGGAGTGCCTGTTTCCTACATGCTCCAACGTGAAACATGACAACCCCAGGCCTTTCCCCAGGGCCGATGGGAAGCCTCTATCCCCAAGCCTCTATCCATCCCTGCTCTTCACTGACTGTCTCATTTCCCCTCCTCTCCCGCCCTCCCTCCTTCCGAACTGGCACATTCTGGAGGTTTACTTGCGGGGCTATGCTGCCTTTCAAATGTCCTAGGATCTTTGGCTCCTCTGTCTCTTTTCTATTTAAATTCAAACCCATACCACTCGAGGAGCAGCAGAGGAGCACCCACCCTCCTGGTGCCATTAGGAGAATGTGACAGCAGCAGCCACTCACTCCCAGGGCCTAGCTCTCAACAGAGAAGGCTACAAACCATGCCACCCGCACAAAGAACCAGAGAGGGACGCCCACAGGGACAGGCTGTCTGTTAATGAGGCCTGAGATTTGCCAAGTGCCTGGTTCATTTCCTAGATTCTTCAGGGACCTCACAGACAGCCAGACAGAGAGAGATGTGGGGGCTTTGCACATCTCTGGCCCAGCAGTTCTGGGCCAGATCTGTCTGAAGTGTTCCCCTCTCTCCCACCGTGATCCTGGGTGCATCCTAACTTCAGGTTCCCCATATTTTCTATGACCCCTAGTTTATAAGTTAAAAGAGTCAGGATCCTGACCACATCACAGGATTCTTCCCGCCCATGATAAACACAGGGGTCATGTGCACACCTTAATATGCAGTGCGTCTGCCATGTGTGCTCTATGATAGTGTGCATTATATACAGTTGTGACAAACAGGGAGTGTCTGTTCCACTCCCAGCTCCACACTGGTCCCCAGTCGTGGCCTTACTTCTTCATTCCTTTTCATTACAACATTCTGCAGAGTTTTTAGTGGTCTGCTGACTCAGACATTTTTCCTGCCCGGGGGAGGTGGGGAGGGGGTCAGCTGGGTAGGAAATCCAGGTCTCATGTTGACACACAGAGTAGGGTGACAGGCCCTACTTGACCTTTGTTGGCATCGTGCTGACTGGTGTACTGTCTAGGAAACAGGCTCAGGGACACACAGAGAGTCCACCTGGTTGTCCCCCTGCCTCACTACTTTCCATCACTGGGTTCTCCGCAACACCCAGCTAGACAGTAGAAGTTTCTTCCCAATCCCTGCCTGCTGGACACAGCATGCCAAAGGGTCTGGCCAGCCTTCTCCTTGCTGCCTGGCTTAGTGAGAAACTCATCAGGGTCCAGGCTCCAATGCTGTCACTGGACCAGACTCCAATGACAAGGGGACCCCCTCCTAACTCAGATGCCTACTCCCATCTGCTGGGTGGTCAGTGAACATTCCAGAGCCAATATGCACAACGTTCAGTTTCCGAAAGTCCCTCTTAACCCCACCAACGACAATTCTAAGTGGTCTAACGTGCCCACCAACCCCACAGTGATGACATGGAAGTCTCTGGATCTAGCTGCATTATCCTGCTAACCGCACTCCCTATGCCTTCCCTAGTCCTGGGACACATGGTAATGCTCAGTAGTTGAAGTTAACAGACAGGTGCATGCAAAACGCAAATCAGTGAGTCTGACCAGGCTGCCCACTCTCTCCTTATCCTCTACCCTCGCCTAAAGGCTCTCCTGACTCAGCCTTGTGGGGAGGCCTTGCTCATGATGTTTTAATCCATTTTCTCCGGCCTCACTGAGTACCACAGACTGGGTAACTTGTAAAGAACACATGGTTAGCTAGGTGTAGTGGTACTCAAATGTAATTCCGGCTCTGAGGAAGCTGAAGCAGGAAGGCTGTGCATTTGAAGCCAGCCTGGCTATATAACCAGAGACTATCTCAAAAAAGCCAAAGGCTGGGCATGTACCTAAGTGGTGGACACTCGTTGAGCATGTGCGAGGCCCTGGCTTGCAATTCCAGCACTGGAAAAAGGCAAGCAGGAAAACAAACACAGGCACAGGTTAGCATGAGGTTCTGGAGCCTGGGAGGTCTCTGGCATGTCCTCTGCCGCTGTCAAGGGTCCCTGATGGATGGCCACACACACTGCTATAGGAGCAACTCCGTTAGTGTGAGCTTGCTTTGATGACGAAACTTCTGACATTCTCTTGACGACCACCACCCAGTCACCTCCCAGAGGTCCCATCTCTAAACAGCATGGGCATCTGACTCTGAGAATTAGGCTTGCAACACACGCCTTCCATGGGGCAAGCATTCAAGCTACAGCAGCATCTGAACCCCCATCCAGCCTGCACCCTAGCAAACAGTTCTCCTCTTTGCAGGCTGAACATTCCAAACTGCTGTGTTGTTCTCTGCCCTTTCCATCCCTGGGCTGATCTCTGAGCAGCCTGTCCCCTGCCCTTCATGTGCCTCTTGGGTCATTTTGGCACCTCCCTCTGCCCTAGTCCTCAGGTCACCCTTCAATCCCAGCATTCCAGGGTTCTGTCTGCCTCCTCCCGAGCTGTGCACGGCTTTTTCAGTAACCGGGTCACTCCCCCTTAGAAACACTGCATCTTTAAAAGATACCTGAGAGCACACGATCATTTTCTCCATACAGATAAATCCATGCCCACGCCCTTGCGCCTCTTCGGGAAGATATTTTCTAAATTTACAACCGCTTTTGGGGGACAGAGGAATCCTTTTTTCATAACGACATTCGATGTTCTGAACACTTGCGTTCCTGGTAATGTGTTAATACTTTAAGTTGTCAAGTCCAGAGGGGACCAAAGAACCGTCTTCATCCGCTCCACAGGCTGTGTCTCGTGGGTTATTGGTCAGGCCTCCCATTAACAAATCTCCAAAGCAGATGCTTTTAGCCCATCCCTCCCCTGCCTGTTGCAAGCCCCTCCCCACCTCTGAGAGTGGTGACATGACAAGGTGACATGACCCTGTTGTTTAAGAGGTGAACGTTCTAGGCCACTCTGAGACACACTGGAGGTTTGCAGTCACAGTGTCCTGGAACTTTAAAGCGTCCCAGAAATGCTTTAGGGGAGCACTGACCAGACTGGCCATGCAGAAGAGGCTTAGGAGAGATGATACCGGCAAACACTGGGTGTATTAGTCCAGGTTATTGGATTAGCTTACACTACATGGTAGTCCACTAATGGCGGTCTTCACTCTGGAGAGGCTGGGGAACTGATAGCTGCTCGGTCTGTGAGGTTGAATGTGTCAGCAGTCCCAGTCTGGCACTGGAAGCCTAGAGGAGGGCACTGGAAGCAAGAGCTACCTGGTCTTCAGTCCACATGGGAAGAAGCTGGGCTGTTATGGCAATGGTTGATAGCAGCAAGGGCAGTAGCAGAAACAGGGTAGATGAATCCACCAGCAAGACACAAAGGCAAAAAGGTGAAAGCTCTTTCCTTAGACCTCCTTATGGCTGGGCTGCGACCAGCAGGTGCCACCCTACATGTAGGTAAGTCGTCTCACTTCAGCTAACTGAAACAGGGAAATCTAGAATGACCAGAGCCATGCTATTTAGTGGGCTCCCATTCCAAATGAGTCAACAGCCAAGATTCATGGTCACACTGGGTCTGGACACTAGATGTATACTGTAGGACCATGAAAGGCAGCCTGGCTCCTGGTTGAGCTGAAAGGACAGTAGGCGTTTCACCTGACTCTCAGGAAACCAGGCCCCTGTTACTAGCCGCAGCCCTCCATAGACTTGTGGCCATTGGTCACATAAGGACAACGTTCCCCGCCCCCCAAGCCCATCCACAGGTAGAGGATGTAACCACAGGTCATGTAGGCTCAAGACAGATCTCCATTATAATGAGGTATCTAAAGGCCTGGAGGCTTAGCCAATGAACCTTCCTTCCCAGACACCCCTCCCTGCAAAAAGGTATTTAATCTCAGGCCCATCCTGAGAAGTGGGGTACGGTTTTACTCATCTACTTCCTGTCATGACGATAAATGTCTTAAAACCATGGACTGCCTCTATTCATTGGGATCCACCATGGGAAGCATGGAGAAGCCCTTCACCTATAGAGCCTCTGTCTAATCACCTATAGAAGGCCTCTCTACAGTCCACCACCAAGACAAACCAAGCCATCACCATCAAGCCAAGGACTAACCCTATGGGACCAGTCAGAGCTCCCCCTCTTTTCCCTTGGCCCCGGGCTAGCTCCAACTCGAGGGCCCCCACTCCATTCTCTGCTCTTCCACAACATCCCAATGGTGCCTGGATGCTCAAGAGCCTGAGAACCTGATGTCCCCGGCCTCTTTGCAGGCCCAGGGACCCCTGAGCCAGCTCCAGCTGTGTCCCATGCCTCAGACTGTGCTTCCCCACCCTTGGAGCAGTGTCCTGCAGCTTCTTGACACCCACACCGGAAATAGCATAGGGTAAGCATGGTCAACTTCCTGCGTCCTACCTCCCGGAGTGACGGAGCAGACAGGGGACCCCCACCATAAACCTACAGTGTACAAGCAACATGCTACCAGAGTGTGGTGGGGTAGTGTCCAATGTCAACTGGACAGAATCTATAGTTGCCTGGCCACAGGCCTCTGAGACTGTGATTTTTCCTTCTTATGTCCTTATTAAAAGGCTCCATCTTCATCCCCACATTCCGTATGCATGGGATCCTGGACTGTACCACAGGGGAGAAAGTGAGCCGAGAACCAATACGCATGCGTTCGTTGCTCTCTACCTGTGAGCAGAATTCGACTGAGGGTCTCAAGCTCCCACATGACTCCCCACCAGGATGGATCGTGCTTTGAGATGTGAGCTGAAATAGATCTTTTCTCCCTTACGTTTCCTTGGTCAAAGTATTTTTTCATTGCAACAGACAAAGAAACTAAGACGTAGAGACAGGTAGGTGGGTTTGATCCTCTTCTGCTACTGCTGGAGGCTGTCTTAGGAAAAAGGAGAGGGTCCGAGGGGTTAATTTTATCAAATGCCAGACATGGCAGCCCACTCCTGTAGTCCTAACACTTGGGAGACAGAGGCAAGAGAAGCAGGAACTTAAGGTCATCCTTGGCTACGTAGCAGGTGGTAGGCCAGCCTGAGCTATGTGAGCCTTGTCTCAACCCCATCCAACATCACCCCCCCCCCCAAATAGCATCTGTTTAAGGACTTGATGGTGAAGAGGTATTTCCAAGCATTCGCTTACTCATACCAGTCTCTCGAAAGGTCATTACGCACTGTCTCCGTCTTACAAGTAAGAAAACTGGGAAAGTTAATCAACCTGCCTGTAGTTGGTATCTGTTGCTGCAAAACAAATTAGCCTCTAACAGGCCTGTCTGTGTTCGCTCAGTCAAACGTGAGGGAACAGCTCAGCTTGGGGAGTCTGGCTCAGTTTCTCCAGAGGCTTTCAGTCAGCTCGTTGACAGGAGTTGTGGTCCTTGAAGGTTTAGCCAGGGCGAGCAGACTTACTTCTGTGGTTGGCCAAAGAGAGGTCTTTTGACAGCGTCCATACCTAGAATTAGTGTTGCAGGTTGAATTAAATTGAGAACTTGCATGTAGAGACATTCTCCTGGGTTCTCCTGGTGAACGTGGTGGGACCATAGGGGTTCCTAGTTACAGAAGAGGAAAGACAGAGATTGGAATGGTTGACAACCAACCATTGAACTGAGAATGGGGTCTCCAATGAAGGAGTTAGAGAAAGGATTGAAGGAGCTGAAGAGGCTTGCAACCCCATAAGAACAACAATACCAACCATCCAGAACTCCCAGGAACTAGACCACCATCCAAAGACTACACATGGACAGACCCATGGCTCCAGCTGCATATGTAGCAGAGGATGGCCTTGTTGGACACCAATGGGAAGAAAAGCCCTTGGTCCTTCCAAGGCTCGATGCCCGAGTGTACGGAAATGTCAGGGCCGGGAGGCAGGAAGGGGTGGGTACGTGAACACCCTCATAGAAGCAGGGGGAGGGGGGATGGGATAGGATATGGAGGGGAAACTGGGAAAGGGGATAACATTTGAAATGTAAATTTAAAAATTCCAATTAAAAAAAAGGAATGGTTGACAAGAGAAAAGTGGCTGGGAGAAAGAGGTATGCTGAAGATGGGGGAGGGGCACACATCAGCCTTTAGGTATCTCCATGAGTTTAACAACACCCCTCCCCCCCCACTCCGGTTCAACCTGAAAAAGGAAAGATGTATTTGGGCTCATGGTTTTAAGGAGACATCAATCCTTGGCTGCAGGGTGCAGAGAGAAGAGTCGGAGGTGTGCAGCTCAGTCCTAGCACTGGGAGAACCTCATAGAGGCCCCTCCTGTAGACCCCTCTCACCTTGGCTGACCAGGAAGCAGAGCAAATAAGACCGGAAGTAGGGGCGGAGCTTCAACCTTCCAAGGCCCTCCCTTAATGGCCTGTTCTACCAGCCAGTGGTTCGTTTCCTAAAGGTTCCACGGACTTTCAAGAGCAGAACCATTAGCTAGGACCTTTGGGGACATTTAAAAAAATGATCATTGCTAAACAAGATTCTTTAACCTTTTTAAAAAATATGTGAGGGTTGGGGATTTAGCTCAGTGGTAGAGCGCTTGCCTAGGAAGCGCAAGGCCCTGGGTTCGGTCCCCAGCTCTGAAAAAAAAAAAAAAAGAACTAAAAAATATGTGTTTATTTGGTGTGTCGGGGAGAACACCATGGTGTATCTACTGAGGTCGAAGGACCATCTGACCTACCACCATGAGGGTTCCACAGATTGAATTCAGGTCATCAGGCTTGGTGGCAGGACCTCCTACCCATTGAGCCATCCTACCAGCACCAGGGACATTTTTAGATTCAAAACACAATCCAAGGAACACGAGAGATTTCTAGAAGCCAGAAAGGGTAAGGAAACAGTCCCCCACTGGAGACTCCTGAAATGTAGATCTGGGTGACACTTAGGTTCTGGCTCTGTCCACACCATGCTGATTCCCCAGCTACAGAACCGTGAGATGAATGTACGATGCTGTGGACATCTAGGCTTCTTACATTCTGCTGCAGCCATACCAGAAAACAAGCACAGTCTCTCACGTGCTTCAGTGACAAGGCGCCTGACGGCAGCTCTTGGCTCCTTCCCATGGGGCCTCCTCTGTGGGAGCCATAGCTCTGTTTGAGTGTCCTTATACGTACCAGCTGTCTTCCTCCTCCTCCGGGTTCAACATAGAACATAAGGAACCTGCTATTCAGTATGCATGGGAAACCATCGGCCTCTCCGTCACATCCTACTAAGAAGACAGGAAGTGAGTGCCTCGAATGCCATGAATGCCGTTCTCCCTCTCCCTCTTGTGCTTTTTTTGAGACAGGGTTTCCCTGAGTAGCCCTGGCTGTCCTGGAACTCACTCTGTAGACCAGGCTGGCCACGAACTCACAGATCCACCTGCCTCTGCCTCCCAAGTACTGGGATTAAAAGTGCCTGGAACAGAGAAGTTTCAAAGGATTCATGAGGCTTTTTTTCCCCCCATTTCCAAGGTCCCCACCAGAAGAACTAAGAGGACTTGAAATAAAAGGAAAAGCTCAAGTTTCTAACCGTGATTGTTGGTTCAATTGTCAACTTGATACAATGTAGACTTACTTGAAGGAGACTCTCGGTGAGGGCATTGTCTACATCAGGTTGCCGGTGCACTTGTACATAGGGAACTGTCTTTGTTACATTAACTAGGGTGGGAAGACTTGTTCATTGTGACTGGAACCATTTTCTGGGGTTGGTCCTGGACTGTATCAGAGGAGAGAGACTGTGCTGACAGCATGCACACAGCCTTTGTTCTGTGCTCTTACTTGGGACATGATGTGACTAGCTGTTTAAAATTCCTACCTTGATTTTCCCACCATGATGGACTTAGCCAGTGGGATAAGCCCTTTCTCCCTTTAAATTTTTCCAGGATATTGCATTACAGTAACAGAAACGAAACCAGGACACTGATCCCAGAGTCTTTCCATCTAGAAGAATTACAGAACTGGGTCTAATGTCTAGCTGCACATCAGTGCTGAACCTGATTCCCCAGGAGCAGTCATGGAGATCTGAGAACTACGTTCTGTGGTTTTTTTTTTTAAATTGTAAAGGGAACATTGCCAACTGAAATGAGGCCGCGACAGCTCTTGCATGAAATGACATCCACTGAATTGCTTATACTGTGCATGTAGAAGCTCTGGATGGAAGTTATTGATGTCTTTAATAAAACATGGGATGGCTAATGTTATTAAATAAGTCCCATCTGATGGACAGCATCTTTAGAAATGTGGACTCTCAGGGCTGAAAAGGGAGAGCATATTGGTGCAGAAGAAATGAGGCGGACCCCACAGCCCTGCTACTTTGTGACTAGGGAAACTGAGTACCAGACAAGCAGGACCTCACCTGAACCATCTGGGCACTAACCAAAGCCAGGGGTGAACCAAAATATCCTCACACACAGGTCTGTTCCTGAGTTTTAGAGAAGAAGTCAGAGAGTTTATTAAGCGTCCCTCTCAAAGGCTTTGGCCATTTCCAAGGAACCACACTGAAGAGGCTGTTTCCATGGGAACTAATGGGGTAATAGGACAGTGAGTTGCCACATTCTGGAAGAGAGAAGTTTGGGGAAGGAGAGGAGGAGGAGACCCGGTCTAAATCACTGCCTGGATACCAAGAGGGTTTTTTTTGTTGTTGTTGTTGTTTTGTTGTTGTTGTTTTGTTTTGTTTTGTTTTTTGTTTTTTGTTTTTTTAGCACGTAAGACAGAACGCTGGACTTTGAGTTTCTTGTCTACCCCAGAAAGGCAGTCCCAAGAAGAGATGTACTCAGGTGACAAGATGCTTCTGAATTCTTTGACAGCTCCCAGGACCCTCTTGTGCACCTGCCAAGTCGCATTCAGAACTCATTGGAGGTCAAGAAAGAATCATATCTCTGAAAACTGGTGCAGCTGTCATGGAAAACACCACAGCAGTTCCTTAGAAATCTATAGAGTAGGCTGGAGAGATGGCTCAGTGGTTAAGAGCACTGACTGCTCTTCCAGGGGTCCTGAGTTCAAATCCCAGCAACCACATGGTGGCTCACAACCATCTGTGATGGGATCTGATGCCCTCTTGTGTCTGAAGACAACTACAGTATATATATATATATATATTGGCATATATATATATATATATATATATTGGCTTTTAGCTATGTGCTTCAAATATTGAAAGTGGGGGCTAGATCAGTAACTTCCACACCCACGTTCCCAGCAAAACTCACAACAGGTAAGATGTGAAGCAAACAATGTGCCTGTGGACAGACAGAGGATAAACAAGTTGTGCTGTTTACATAGGATAGAAATTCATTCAACTTGGTCCTAGTTATTTTCGGCTGCCAACTTCACACAGCATAGAGCAGTAGTTCTCAACCTGTGGGCCATGACCCCCACAGGGGTCACATACCAGATATCCTGCAATCAGATATTTACATTACAATTCATAGCAGTAGCAAAATTATCGTTATGAAGTAGCAGCGAAATAATTTTATGGCTGGAGGTAGTCATCACAAGATGAGGAGCTGTACATCAAAGGCATTAGAAAGGTTGAGAACCACTGGCCTAGAGTCCCCTGAGGGTCTCTAGAGTCCCCTGAAGGTCTCTAGAGTCTATTAAAGGATTGCTCTGATCAGATTGTCTGTGTGAGATTGCCCGATTGATGATCGA
Organism: Rattus rattus; assembly: GCF_011064425.1. Taxonomy (NCBI): domain Eukaryota; kingdom Metazoa; phylum Chordata; class Mammalia; order Rodentia; family Muridae; genus Rattus; species Rattus rattus. Next base: position 116,185,440 of record NC_046160.1, on the reverse strand, counting down.
CAGGGGAAAACTGAGCCCACTGTGGGCAGCACCATCCCTAGGCAGCAGGTGAGTCTGGGCTACATAACAAAGCTAGCTGAGCATGAGAGTGAACCAGAGAGAGGGGCATCAAGCACTGTTCTGCCTCAACTTCCTGTCTTGACTTCTCTCAATGACAGGCTGTCCCCTGGAAGTACAAACTGAAACTTGCTCTTTCCTTCCCAAGTTGCTTTAGTTCAGAGTGTTGCATCACAGCCACAGAAAGAAAACTGTAATAGCCTTCTCTGTCCCTATCCTATGGCCCTTGGAAGTCAGATCTGGATTCCTCAGCCTGTGAAGCAGTTTCCTGGAGCTTTCTGGCAAGTCACCCGCGGGTGAGAAATTCACCAATGGCTTTTGGTTCTCAAGCTTTCAGACAGACTGTTTGGAACTTATTAGCCTCTGTACTCATATGAACCAATTTCTCTAGCTAAGTCCCTTCATATTTGTGCAATGATGTTGGGTAGGCATGCTTTGGTCTCTCTCTCTCTCTCTCTCTCTCTCTCTCTCTGGACACTGAAATTTGTTCCAGGATTCCCACAGGCTCCAAAACCCATGAATATTCAAGGACCATATAAAATGTCATGTGTTATAATCTATGTATACTCTCCTGCATGGTTTAATCATCTCCATAATAATATTTATAATCCCTAATACACTGTAAATGCTATGTAGATGGTTTTTACAGTGTTATCTAGTTGATAATAACAAGGAGCAATCTATAGGAATGTAATTGTTTTTAAATATTTTCAGTCTGTAGTTTGTTGAGTCTATGTATCTTAGTTACTTTTTCTGTTGCTGTGATACAGTTTTCTGATTAAAGTAACTTAAGCGAGAACAGGTTTACCTTGACTCCCAGTTCTGGGATGTAGTTCATTCTAGTGGGCAAGTCACAGAGGTAGGAGCTTAAAGCAGCTAGTCACATCGTATCCAAAGTCAAGAGGCAGAAACAGATGAATGCTTTTGTTCAAGCAACTGAGACCTTTCCCTACATGTCAGGATCCCAGCCCAGGAAATAGTGCCACCCACAGTGGGCAGGACTTTTTAAAATTAGTCTAATCATAATAATCTCTGACAGTTATGCCAGAGGCCCATCTCCCAGATGATGCTAGATTCTGTCAAAGGGACAATAGAGATTAATGAGGTTGGTCATTACACCAAGGCTGTAAAACTTACAGATGTTGACTGGAACTAAATATGCCCTGTTAGTGCTGTCTCCATAAAAACCCTAATACCATGCTCTCATGAAAGAGGCTTATGACACCACCACCCCGTGTGTGTGTGTGTGTGTGTGTGTGTGTGTGTGTGTGTGTGTTTCTGTCTGCTTTCTGCCATGTGGTGAAATAGCAAAAAAGCAACCATCCAGAAAACAAAAAGCAGACCTCACTCAGCACTTGTATCTGACATGACCTTGATTTTGAACTTCTCCAGGACCATGAACAATAAATTAATTCTGCTGCTTCTAAGCCACGTGGGCTTGTCTGAGCAGTTTCTGATTCTACAGAATGTCACACTTCTAGTGTCAGACACTGTGGAAGGACACAGAGAGAGCCCTCAGATAGTTGCCCGCTACAATGGCAGAGACTGGCCTATCCGTCCATTTTGCATTGTTTAAAGATGTAGGCTAAATTCCTAAAGTCTAGAGGCTGGGAATCGAGGCCACTTGAAGTGCTTGTGAAGCATACACCAGACCCTGAGTTCTAGCCCCATATGCTTTGTTGTTATAGCAGCCAGAAGGGACTAAGACACTTCCTCTCTTCCATCCCTGAACATTCCTATAAATGTTATCAGCCTGCCGATTAGGGAAAATGGACAAAATAACGAATGTGTTTGGGGTTCGGATATGGGTTTTCCTTCAAGGGTTCATATGCTAGAGGCACTGTCTCCAGGGTGGAGTTTCAGGGATTAGTAGGAACCACTGAGAGGCAGATTCTAACTGTCATGAGGTCAACTGGGGTACTGCCCGGACAAGAGATTAAGAAGGATCTCATGGGATTATTGGTAGTTCTGAAGAGATGGCTGCTATAGGAACCTGAACCTGACCCCACCTGGCTCTTGGCTCCTGCTTAGGAACTTGTTTCACATGCATTTCAAGGTTTGTCATCTGCTATGACATCGCACTGCCACAGGAGACCCCTCGCTAGAGCTCAGACCACGCATTGTCTTCCTTTAACTACCAAAGCCCTTAGCTAAATAAGCAGTTTCTTTTTTAAGGCAAGATCTTCTGTATCACAGCCTGGCCCCGAGGCAAGGATGAGGCAGGGATGACTTGGAATTCAAAAGGGAGAGGGCTACTTATTTTCTCCTTGTCCTTGTGTTTTTTTTAATTAGGTGTGTAGGTGAATGGGTGTGAACTGTGCACATGAGTACAGAAGACGATGTTGGATTCCTGGGAGCTGGAGTCATAGGTGGTTGTCAACTGCCCGATGTAGTGCTGGGAACTGAAATCAGTATGTGATCTTAAGGGTTGAGCCATCGCTCCAGCCCCCAATTGAAACTTCTGGTCCTCCTTGCCTCCACCTTCCAAGTTCTGGGACGATGCTCAACATTATGCTTGCTTTATGGGAATAGAACTCAGGGTTTTGTGTTTGCTTCACAAGCACTTCAACAATTGACCTCGATTCCCAGCCTCTAGACTTATTTCCCTTAGAATTTAGCCTACATCTTTAAACAATGCAAAATGGATGGATAGGCCAGTCTCTCTGCCACTGTTGCGGGCACCTAATCCAAGGGATCTCTCTGCCTCCTTCCACAGTGTCTGACACTAGAAGTGTGACACTCAGTTTGTGAAATGAGAAACTGCTCAGACAAGCCCAAGCCTCAGTTCAACCTCCCTCATGGAGATACCTAGCCAGAATTCATGCCAGACTCCTGAGGGCACATCCTCTCTCTGCACTCTCCCCTGCTCTGAGAGCTTCTGCAAGAAGGAGACAGCCTGGTTCTCTTGCTTTTGAAGAAATGTCAGCCCCTCATTCAGGAGAGTGAGCCTTCCTGCCAAAACGCTAGACAAAGTCCAGAGATGCCTATTTCCTGTTGGACAGGTGACTTCTGTCTTTAACAACAGATAGTTGTGGGCAGGTCTCCTGGCTGGCATCCACGAAGCCTTGGGTTCCATCCTTAACACAATAAAACAAAAGGTAAATATATCGTTTTTTGGCTTCAGAGACATCATTTCAAAGGCAGGACAGACAGGAAGGCAATCGTGAGCTATCGGAACAGGGTACCTCCCTGGAACACTGATGCTGATGTGCCCTAGGGTAGAAATGTCCATCCCACAACACCAAAGAGGAAAGAGAGATGAGGAACAACTATGGTCAGTGACAACGCTGATGTCCCTGGAACTGGCAGGTGGTCAGAGACTTCTGATAGTCTACTGCAGAGGTTGGCCAGACTGGCCCAACCTTTAAGATGTGGGCCTGGTGGGGGTCAAGCTTCACGCTGTGAAGAATATTTCAGAAAAGCATCCTGAAGGAGGAGGGCTGGTTTGACTCTCAGTTTCAGGTTTTGATTTGTGAGAACGTCTGGCGACATCGCTTCCCAGGTAAGACAGAACAAGTCAAAGAATGCTTAGCTGAGCAGAGCTGTTCGCTTTGTGGCAGCCAAGAAGTGGTAAGCAGAAAAAACAAGGAATATCTTACCCACCAAGGGCACAACCCAGTGACTTACTTCTTCCAAATAGGCCCCACTCATTAGTTTCTACAACCTCCAATTAAATTATTTTAAAATTTATTTTACTTTCATTTATGTGTACATGTGTGTCTATATGTGGGTATCTGCATGCGAGATTGGTGTCCACAAAGACCAGAAGAGGGTTTTGGGCCCCCTGAGGGTAGAATTACTGGTGGTCGTGAGCATGGGTGCCAGGAATCAAACCCATAGCAAGTGCTCTTAAGCACAGAGCTATCTCTCCATCCCCGTGATCAAATTATTAATCCATCAGTAGATTAGGTCAAAACCCTATGATCCCCACTCCTTGCACTAATATCACCAGCTGGAGTTCAAGCCTTCCACACGTGAAGTTCCAGGGCTATACTCATCCGTACCATAAACAAGGGCAAGAGAAGAGATCCATTGCTTCAGAGAAAGAGATAAAAGAGTATTTCCCCCGAGTTACCAAAACCCAACTTACCTAAGGCTCATCCTTTCATCCTAAGAGGGCCACCAAGGGAGTAAAAATGGCTGTCACTTAAGTCAGGATGACCAAAATCACAGCAGGCAATGGGATGCATCATGTGGGCATTTCGTCTAGGCTCCGCCCCACAGTTACCTGGCAACAGCCAGGTGTGCCTGACTCACTATAAAGGGGGCTGCTGGTCCCCTCCTCTCTCTCTTGCCTTTGCTCCCTTACCCTCTCCCCATCTCTCTTCCTGCAGAGGCACCCCCTTCCCCCACACCATACCGAGCTTCCCTCAAACATACCCCTTCTTCCTTATCTTTTTATAGAACACATTGTAGTGATGATAGCCAATAGGGAAGCCCGGAGTGACTCTGACAGTTGACTACAAGGTACACAGCCTGGAACTCCACCTACCCAGTCCTGGGGCTACCCCCCTGAGAGCCCTGGGAATGGGACATGGCTGTTTCCTGTGGAAGAACAGCTATGACAATACGCTCAGTGATCCAAGGAGGGGAAGTGGGGTGGGGACCAACGTAAAGCAGGCACACACTGGTGCACACTTGACAGATAAGACAAACCTCAACAAGCTCCATCAACTTCACACGTGTGCATGTATATGCATAGACAGACAGACAGGCAGACAGACATTGACATTCACACATTGAGTGTATGAAGCAAAGCTCCAATTACTTTACACATATATGCATGCACACATTCTTGGTGGCTGGAGCAAACTCCAGTGAGCAGTCTCCAACCATTTTACATATATATATATATATATATATATATATATATATATACATATATATATAAATATATGTATATATATGTATACACACACACACACACACACACACACACACACACTGGGTGGATGGAGCAAACTCTTCGAGTAGGCGCCAACAACTGTATTTTTTTTCTCCCACAGTTTATATATCCCAGAAAAAAATCTTTCAATCAGTATAAAATTACAATGATTACAGTATTTTTATTTTAGTGAATGATTATGAAAAACAACAGTATGTTTCCCAATACCTCTATATAAAAAAAACCATTAGTACAGGTAAAAATAGCAAATTATTCCCAAGAACGCACATACACTCATAACCAACCAACTTGTTATAGATTAACAAAAGCAAGGTAGTGTCCTCAGCCAGTTTCTCTTACTGGCAGGCTGTAATTTGTAGAGAATGGATCAATTATTTTATTATTTATCTTTTTTTTTTAAAAAAAAGCATTCTTATAAAAATCATAAAAGAATCACAAGTCTAAACTTTTATTAAAAACAATCAGTTATCTCTACTCTAAATCCACTCACCAGCAATTCTGATTAAATCCTATCAGGAAGCTCGGGGCAAGGGTAGGTACAAGAAATTAATTATCACTTAAGTCAGTCGGTCCTAGTTAGCCTACCAGAACCTCCAAAGTCCCTAGCTCAAATAGTAAGTGTGTTTTCCTAAACTTCAAATTGTTCTCTAAGAATTTCTGCATCAAAGCCACTAACATAAAACAACTTAACCTAGCTTTACTAGTGACTTAGCTTTCCAAATGCGTTCTACAGGTGGCGGTCACTGCTGACAATCTACATCTCTCAGTCCTTTCCTGGGGTGGTGATCGAATCATTCGTCTGCTCCAGCAGCAATGCCTGAAAGAGATCAAGCACTGTTATTGTGAGCACCAGAGATACTGCCCAGTGAGGGGCTGGACGCCCCCTTCCAGTTTCTATACAATTCTTAGATTACGAGGGACGTGGAGGCAATGAGCAAAGCAAAACTCCACAATATGAAGTCTTCAGGACACGGAGTCCTCCTCGGGCAGGCCGCAGTGACTTGTGCTAACCCTTGGGCTGAGTTCTGAAGCAGTTCGTTCCTCCTGCATGGCCCTTGGCAGTTGCCAGTGTTGTTGGAGATTTCGTTTTGTTTCTGGGTTTTTCTCTTGCCGAGGTTCACTCTTTGTGAAGATGTTCAAAACAAGAGAAAGCCAGGCCTGAATTGCCATGCTAATTATGCCTCGGTGATTAAATGTCATTGTCAAAAAGTAAAATGAGCCCGCCTCAGCCATTGTCCTTGTCACCACTGGCACTTGACACCAATGAGCCACTAGTCAAGGGGGCACTGGCAAGACTGGCAGCAGTGAGCAGGTCCTGGCCATAAAGGAAAAGGAAAATAATAATCATGAAGTTGGCACTCCCAATAGTGTCACGGAGCCTTTAATGCATGAGGCTTGAGGCAGGGGACACCTGAAACCTACACCTAGACACGGACAAGGGAACAAACCTGTGCTTCATTTAGAGAAATACTTAGGTACTTTACCGGCTTACAGAGCCCAGCCACGCCTGAGGTCCCTGAATTGCCATGAGGAGCCCGGCAGGACCTGTGGCTGATGTGTGTCCAGGAATCCAGAAGCTGACTTCTATGAAGGTTAGAATTGCTTCTCACTGTCCAACCCCCTAAAAAAAAAAAATCAATCCACAGGCTTGATAGTGAGTAAGATTAGAACAAGAAGAGGGGATTTAGCCAAACTTTCAAGTGAAAAAGCTACAATTTGGAACTTTAAGACTCTTGCCAGGTCATAAGTCCCATCCTGTTTAGCTCTCAACACCAAGGTTAAACAAATGACCACACAGGCTGCCCCAGACTCTGTCACAGGCCGTTCTGGTCTCTAGACTGGCCAACTGGTTTCTATACTGTCCCTGTCAACCCACTGTTCCTGAATCCATACACATGGCTTTTGGTAGCTGTAGGATGTCCCAATGGCTCACCTTCCACTTGCTGGTAGGCAAACCTTCCCTCACCAGCCCTGGGTGTCCCTCAGCTCCAGTCAGTGACACTCTGATCCTCTGACCATCAGCCTTAGCTTCCCAGGACGACAGGAGCCAATCAGCCTCTTGAGGTGGGGGCAGGGCAGATCTCAGCAAACATACCAACTCTTTAGTGAGTACCTGCAGTGTGCAGTTAGGGACGGAAATTCCCATGGCAAATGATTCAGTGCTTGTTTACTCCTGCAATCCCTGCGGCTGGGGAGAAGAGGCAGCAGGTTTATATTTAAAATCCTGTCATGGTTTATACAGGAAGACGGTTTAAAAAAAACAAGTCTCTGCTCTTGGAGAAAAATTGACCGTGTGTTATTTAAGCACACGCAAACACACATACATACACATACAAACACATAAGCATGCACACACACACACACACACACACACACACACACACACTCCAGTTTTCACCAGCTATGTGGTTCCTCTGTGCCTCAATTTCCATGACTGTAAAACACAGCAAATGATATCATCTATCATGCACTGCCAGGGTCTGTGCAAACAATAAATGCACATGCATGAGGGCATGCTCAAGAACGTGCTGTGTACAGACTTGCTACGCTTCTGTGTAGCCATGTGGGGAAGCAGGCTTGAGCAAGCATTGAGCAAATGCCTGGCTGTGCATTCAAATCCCCTGTGCAGCTATTACTGATCATAAGCCCCTTCCCAGACTTACTCTGATATACAGGTCTGTGTTTGTGAAGTGTCAAGGGGTTAGCTCTGTTACGATCTGAATGGGGCCCCACTACTCTAAATGCAGAGTATCTCCCTGGAGGATACATCTGGCAGGAGAGGATCTCACTCAGCCCAGAGGAAGGGAATGGGGAGATCCTGGCTGGGCACTGGGAATAGGTCAGGGCTCAGTATAATTACCTTCCTTGCATTTTGGCTGTCCTAGTATTCAACCAAGGGTGAGCTGCAGAGTGTACTCTGGGCGAATGTAGGTTCTCTCTAGAAAATGACTGTTGATAGCTGCTGGGAGAAGGAAAGTCTGTTTCCTTTAAGGGTCTAGCCCGGGTATACTGACCAGGCTCCATGGGAGGCCACGCACTGAAGATTATATGGACACTACAAATGAGACTTTCTGGATCCATTTTTAAATGTCCCAAAGTTGGGCAGATTGGGAGGGGTGTTGGGTGGGGAAGAATTGTGGGAGGGGATAAATGAGATCAAGGAAGGAGAGAAAGAATGGAATGGTGGTGTTAAGAAATTCCTATTGACTGAAAGTTAGCATCTCCCGGGGGAAGGGGCCTTGTCTGAGAGGCAGGGCTGGTACTGAAAGAGCCAGAGTTGGGGTCAATCTAAGGCCAGTAGGAAAATTCCACCACAAACCTCTGAGCACAAGGACACCTCCCTTCCAGGAAGAAAAAAAGCTGGTTTAGTTCCCGGAACAGCTGCAAGCCAAACTGTCACACAAAGCTACCTGTGACTCTCAACCAACCCCCCCTGGAAAGTCCTGAGTCCAATGTGAATGTTGTTTTGCTTCACCAAATGTGCATAGTACCCTGCCTAGTTACCACTGTGCAAATTCTGCCCCAATTGTTTGAATTCTGCCCTTATCAAAGGTATATAACTCCTTGTTAGAGTTTGCTCAAGGTCATCTCCCCCTCGAAGTAGGATGGCCCCAACATGTTGGCACGATTAAACCCCTCTTGCTTTTGCATCGATCACTGCCTCTGTGAGTCCCATTCAAGAGGTCTCAGAAGAGGTTCAATTTGGACCTCACAGTACAAATTCCATCCCCCTGCAGTCATTGGACAAAGGAAGTCCAAACAGAAGCCCCTCCCCAAGAAGAAGATGGTAGGCACCCTAGAGGCCCAGTTCACTTGTCCCTTCTACAACCATGAGAAGTCTTATGGTGTGAAAATCCTAGCCCTAGCAATAAAGGAAAGGAAAAATTCTCATGGCAGGTTTACCAGGACACCTCCCCCTGCCGTCTGTGTGTGTGTGTGTGTGTGTGTGTGTGTGTGTGTGTGTGTGTGTGTGTGTGAACACCACTAGACCAATATCCAGTGATAAAGACGGCCGCTCTGCCACATGCAACCTACCTGTGCCTTGTGTGAGCTCTGTCACAATGGATGACTCTGAGATCCCCAGGCACATCCTGTAAGCTTTTCATCTATCCTTAGATTCTTTCCCAATCCTGGACCTCCCTTTCTAGACTTGCTTCTGATCTACCTCAGGTCCTGCTCATCCCTCACCATCTTCACCAACTCACTGGGCTGCAGATCTGAGTAAGTACGTTGGTCTCCATGACGCCTCTACCACGGTTGCCCCATTCCTTTGACTGTACCCACAAAACTCAAGACACTCTTCCTGGGACCTGTCTCTTACAAGGCACGGTGATCTCTACTTTTCCATCTCTGAGTCACACACTGCACTAAGTATTCAAAAGCTTTGATTTTGGTCTTTTACTTCCTTTCTTTCTTTTTTTTTTTTGCAGTTTGTTTGTTTATATGTGTGAATATGTGTGTGCGTTCATGTTTGCTTGTGTGTGTGTTAAGAGTGGAGTTCTCTGTGTACATGTGTGCATGTTGACAGTGGAGACTGTGCATGTGTGCATGTGTGTGTTGAGAGTGAGTACTCAGGTATCCACGTGTGCATGTTCAGAGTGGAGACTATGTGCATGTGTGCATGTGTGTGTGTGTTGAGAGTGGAGTATTCTGTGTACATGTGTGCATATGTGTGTTGAGAGTGGAGTACTCTGTGTAGATGTGTGCATGTTGAGAGTGGAGTATTCTGTGTACATGTGTGGGTGTTGAGAGTGGAGTATTCTGTGCATATGTGTGTATGTATGCATGTTAAGAGTGGAGTACTCTGTGTGCATGTTGAGAGTGGAGTACTCTGTGCACATGTGTACTGTGTTGAGAGTGAAATATTCTAGTATACGTGTGTGTGGAGGCCAGAGAACAACTTTGGGTGTCACTCCTCAGTACTGTCCACTTTTTCTTTCTAAGGCTTAAAGCTCACCAAGTAGGCCAGGTTGCTGGCTGTGAGCCGGCTCCTACTGTTTCTGCCTCCCTGCAGGTGGGTTTGTCACACAGGCTCTGGGGATTGTATCCCTGTAGCAGTAGTTGCCTAACTGTTCTGGCTCCCAGCAGGTTGTATGCACCACCTGCCCAAGAGCTCTTTGGAATCATGTATAAAACACACACACACACACACACACACACACACACACACACACACACACACACACACACGTCGTCAGTTAATTTTGACATGCTGTGACTAGCTCAAAGGCTGAGCACTCCTAAAGCTTCCTCTGCTACCCCAGCCCCACTGGGGAAGTAGCCTCTTACCTGAATTCTTGCATGGCTGGTCGGCTTTCTCTCCTGCAGCTCTTATGTCCTTACCCACCCCACCCCACCCCACCCTCCCAGTCATGGTGACTCTCACTCTTCCTTTCTCCCAGTTCCTATCCCACACAAATCTAAAGGTTCTACCTGCCCGGCCATTGGCCATTGGCTCTTTATTGAGTGATCAAAACCAAATTGGGGACAAGGACCTTCAGCATTTGGACTGTGGATTCGCGATTTGGGAGGCCAGATTGATTCAAAGCATTGGAACCAATCCCAAACATATCCAGGTCCCCACGTGTACAAATCTTTACTGAGTACCTTCTCAGCTCTCTCCCCAACTAGGAACACCTAAGCTAGAGAGTTCTCATGCGCCAAAAAGCAAATGTTTGAGACTTGAAAAAAAAAAAAAGAGCTCTACATTTAGGGGAAAATACAAAATTAATGTTTCTCTATTAACTATAACCTGAAATCAATTTCATTAATCTTTCAATTTAGTGTTCATAAAAATATGCCATCACAGCTGGAGGCAGGTTAAGTTCTCTCTCTTTGCAGGAACCTCTCACGTGCACAGTGATTGATAAGAAGTGACAGGTAATAACTAGTTACTTATATACAAATAGTTTTTAAAGCAAAAACAGAGGCCAGAAATTTCAGCATTACGGGGAGGGTGAGTTCAGGGTTTCTATGCAAGTGTCAAAATGTGATTTGAGGCCTGGGAGCATCTCAGTTATTAAAGTACAGTCATCCCGACTGAGGCCCCGAACTCATGTAAGCAGCTGGGCATGGTTTGGCCTGTCCGTAATCCAGAAGTAAAAGCAGAGACAGGAGGATTTCTGGGCTCAATGGCTAGATAGCATAAACTACTCATAAAGTTCTGAGCCAGTCTCTAAAATGCACAAGCAAGGCAGGCCTGGCATGTGGCACACACCTTTAATCCCAGCACTTAAGAGGCAGAGGCAGGTAAGTCTCTGTGAGTTCAAGGCCAGCCTAGTTTATAGCGTGGGTCCCAGAAACCCAGTCTCAAACAAAGCAAAACAAATGTTTTAAAAAAGGCTCTCAGGATCACTAACCAAGATTGTCCTCTGGTATCCACACCCATTAGCATATATATGCACATGAACCAGTACACACACACACACACACACACACACACAGACACACACACATACACACACACACATATACACAGAGGATTGAAACTAATGTATTTTGTATTGAAGATTGAAAGATTCTAAGTATTTTAAGTAGGAAAAATGGGGGAGTGGAGAGATGACTCATTGGATAAGAGCACTTGTGTGCAAGCATGAAGGCCTGAGTTCAAATCCCTAGCACCCACAGAGGCAGAAGGATTTCTAAGGCTTGACTAAGGCGGACAGTGATGTATAGGATAACTAGTCTACCTCCTCTGACCTCACAGCCATGTGCACACATACCATACTTAAACACACATCCATACTACTTGTACTTGAAGGACCCTAGTTCTTACTGAAGTGTAAGAACTATTAAGAAGCTTGGCCTGGTAGAAAGTAGGTAGGTTATGGGGTTCCTGCGAAGGACCCTAGGGGCTTTTGCCAGCCTTACGCCCACCACCTCAGGTCAAGATTAGGCCAAGTTCCATTCTCCACCCACAGTTCTCAGGAGGAGCAGGGACATTCTTGAAAAACCGCAGAATGTACTGATAGTCACCTGACCCTCCAGTCCCAGATAGAGTTCGAATGCATGTCATATGCTTGCTAGCCAAGGTCAACATGCTTAGCCAGTAAGTCTAAACTGTAACATTGCTGATGTAACCTGTACCCCTAAAAAGTATAAAAACTGCTTGTTCTAGTAATTTGGGGTCACCTACTAGTGACTAGCCACAAGGGGCTGACTGAAGGTTGACCCCGATGTGTTGGAAAATAAACCTCTTGCATTTGCATTGAACTCTGTTCTCCTGTCTCACTTGGGGGTCTCCTGGTAGTTAAGACTCACTTCAGGCCTTGCATACTCACACACGCACATATACAAAAATATGTTAAAAGGTATGTCCATGAGTTGGACCTAGCTGTTTAAAAAAACCTAAGAACTATTTCAAAATATTGTTTGATATGCCATAAATATATGTATATAATCTATGTAGGTTGAAAAAATATAGATAAAACTAAATTATCTTAAACGTTGTCAAATTGCCTAATACAAAAGAAGTCCTAGCATGGGTCAGTGATAAATTTTTCAGGGTGCTAACAGGATGCCTATAAGGAGGGACATCCAAAGGTAAGAGTGCCTACAGCAGGTGGAGCTTCTCGACATGCCCATCCCACAATCTGGTGAAATAGGTATTTAGTGGATGGGCATTAAGTGGGAAGATAATTACAACCCTCAGAAGAGGAAGGAGTTCAGAGTCCATCCTTTCAACCAAAGTGTGTACCCACATCAGTGAGCTGGAAGAGTGGGTACCCAGATCAGGAGGGGACCCTGGTACACGTTTTTATCAAGTAGCACAGGAAATAGGGTTGAACTCTGTGCCCTTGCTTTGAGTAGAGTGACTGGAGCCAGAGGTCATGTGACTGGTCAAGGCAGGTGAGTGAGCACGTGGCTGGCCCCATACGGGGCACTTCTGCCTCCGTTTTTCCAGACTGCCCCATCCAAGGCAGAGGCTGGCAACACCATCTGCTCAGCTTCACAGGAGGGCTCTAGCTAACCAGATCAGGGACTCCAGGAAACGGACTCCACCTTTCCTCGAAGAATAAGGCACTAAATTCTAAGTTGAATGGTCTTCCCAGCAGACTCTTCACTGGCAACTCCACAGAGGTTATCCTCAAGCCTGTGCTCTGCGTTTTTTTAAAGACAAAAAGGCATCAAGGTAGGTAGCAGGGACTTGGGAATCTTCCCTGTTAGTGTGTGGAGTAGACTCTTAAGCTCTTGAAGTCTCCGATAAAAGCTGCTGATCTGAACCAGGTATGGTAGCTCACATCTTAATCCCAGCATTCTGAGAGCGGAGGCTAGGGGATCTCTGTGAGTTCCGGGCCAGCCTGAGTTCCAGCCAGCGCAACACAGTGAGACTTTGTATCAACAAAACAAAACAAACAAAAGGAACCAATCTTCCACCTTGGAAATACTTAACTACACAAAAGACAGGAAATGCCTGGCTCCGGGGGATCCTCATTAGATTCCTGGGTCTTGGTTTGTTCTTTTCTTTTGTTTAGTTGGCAGAGGCTGGGTCTTCTGTTGTATCAGCTTTTGTATCTTCTTTGAACCATAGAACTCTAAGGCAGGTCAGCCTCCTTCCAAAACCTCTTGGATGAGCTTTATTTGAGGGGAGACAAAACAGAAGTGCCTGTTTCTGCCTATTTTAAAGGCCTTCCTAGAGCATGGCGTGTCACTGAAAGGAAGTCTTCACTCTTGGCCTGAGTCTCACACAGATGAACAGCTTTAATTTGTAGATTATTCAGTGACCTCAAGCAGGGCTCTCTGCCTTTTCCTCCCACTGGGTAGACATCTCTGCCTGCTTCTTCTTACATTAAATCCTCGGGTCTTTTTTGACAAGCTTGTCCTTCACACTGAAAACCATCATCTGTCAGCTATTTGCCGGGGACTTTCCAAGGGCCTTCGGGAACAGGAGTGACAGGCTGGGACTAAAGCCGCTACAGATTCCTATGCTGGCGTGTGCGCGTGAGTGTGTGTGCGTGTGTGTGTGTGTGTGTGTGTGTGTGTGTGTGTGTGTGCATGAGCACACATGCGGGTGTGCAAGCTTCTAGCCTGGAAAACAAAACATACACAAAAAGTATAAACAGCCATTGTTTTATATGCTAGGATGAAGATAAATGCTGTGGGGGAGAAAAAGAAGAAAATAGGGATAAAACACTAGAGGAGACAGCTCGCAGCCACGGCAGGCTCAGCGAAAAAGCTTCAAGAGCAACCAAAGAAAGAGCCGATTGTATCTCTTTGTTGACTGAATAAATGAAGAAAGGAAGGAAGAACCAGGTCTTATTTATTTCTTAGGGAAAATGTCTCAACAGCAAGAGCCTGACACTTAATGAGATTTCTACCAAACCCAGATGATATCTAATTAATGGGAGAGAGGGGAATTCGCACAGTTTTGGTCCTGGAAGCCTATGGCGTCTTATGAAGAATGACATTCGGCATGTGGGAAGGACGGGGGTGGGGGGGCGGGAGACTTGAGTCTACAGGGGAAGTTTTAATTGACTTCCTGTGTGACTGATATTTATAAATTACATCTGACAAGAGAAATCTGTTTGCTTAGCCATTAATTCCTCCAGCTAATTTGGCCATGAGTTTGCAAGACTTCCAGCACGGGCTGTGTGGCTGGTGCTTAGACCTCAGGCAGACAAAGAGCTGGAGGCAAGACGGAGAGGGTGGGTAGAGGAGGGGTCGGCTGAGGGGAAGGCTCTTATCTACGAGGCTCTGGAAGATGGTCTGAATTTTAGCCATCTGGTGTCTGTGCCCCCAGGTGCTCCCTCACACGGAGGACACAAACGCTGTAGAGAGACCCTGAAGGTAGCTTTTCCTATGGCCATCAAGTCCAGCGTCCCCAGGAGGTCACAGAGGTCCAGTCTCAACCTCATTTCCTAGATGAGGCAGCTGAGGCTCAGAGAAAGCAAGTGATCCCCCAAATATTGACACAAACTAAGGATCTCCTTCATTCAGGGTCCCCAACAGACCTGAGGGATGTTCTAGTGAGAGGTCCCAAGACCTTGGGAATATATAACAAGTCCATAAAATCCCCCATCCAAAGAACAGCCTGGAGTTAACCACAGGATGGGGAAATATCTTCTCTGAGGTGGGCTGTCGGTGCCGGGCAGTCTTAGATGGTTTGGGTATCTCATCCTGTCGTTAAACGTGCATGACACAGAAATGCAGTCTACTGACCACCTAGACACGTGTCAATCAGAAACCAGCCCGGGTAGCATCCCCGGCACCCACCAATAAAGTTTTAGATTACCTAACCCTAGCTAAAATCCCCCAAGTTCTCTATAAATTAAACATTTGTCTAGGGATGCCATTCTGATGAATGTTTGACCCCTGCGTGCTAGTAATTTTTACAGAATAAACACTCTTTGCCTTTGCATATGATTTGAGTCTGGGGTCCTCCTTCGACAATTACTGGACACTAACCAGGTTCATGGCGAATGTTAATACATGAACACATGAACAAAAGTCTCACCCCACGATCACGGTCCCTCCAGTTCAAGGGCTGCTTAGAGATGTCCCCACTCAGCTACTGTAGCAGGCTCAGTGTCAGACTCACTTCACTAGATGCCCTGGCCAGTGTTGATCCAGCCCAGGTTGGTGGACTCTAGCCCAAGAGGAGACATGGTGGAGAAGTGTCAAGTCCTAAGCAGGAGACCTGCCCTCGTGCACAGGACATTAATGCTGCCTTGTTCAGCAACAGAGGGCACCATGGAGAGCAGCTACTGGGTCCCTGTGGGAACAGTGCAGGGAGCCACATGTGTGCAGAAAGGAGGGTTTCAGATGCTGACCTTACTATGCGAGGTCACTCGGGTGTCTCTGGGAACCAGTTCTGCTCTGTAAATCTGTGAGAGTGACACCAGTGCACATGACGTTGTCTAGGATCTTCTCTTCTCCCAGGGCTACAGCTACACCTGGACATGTCCATGCAGGCATTTCTAAGCAATTTTGAACCTTAAAGGGCCACACTCCTTGGGCAAGACTTTAAGTCTATTCCTTCACTCACACCTACATTTGCTATGTACCTGGTTTGTGCTGGGACATCTGAAGGAGTTGGGAACCTCGAGTTAATGGGAATCTGGTCCACGGCACAGTGGAGGAACTTGGAGAAAGGTAAATACTGAGAGCAAAGGAGCCCAGAGAGGGGTGTGTATCTGTGAGAGGAGGGGGAAGAGAACAAGAGAAGCTTCCTGCAGGAAGTGGGACCCAAGCCGAGCCTTGAAGGATGGGTGATTATCTGTGTAAAAAGGAGGGAGAGAGATGGAGGAAAGTGGGAACACACCTGGGATAGCAGAGGAAAGGCCAAGTGGGCCAGAAAAAGCCACTGGGGAAGGGGACTGGTATATGTGTTGCTGAGGCCTGGGACTCCAAGGGGGCCAAGAAATGAGGGGCAGAAAAGAGTAGAACCCAGGCCTTGGGACTGGCTGGGCTGTGATTCCAACCTGTGAGGGCAGCAGAGAGCTTCAAGGGTGGTTTTTAAGTGGCCTCACTGTTTATTTTAGATAGGGTGTCCTGTATACAAGGCTAGCCTGAAACTAATAGACTTGAAGGTGGCCTTGACCTCCTGACCCTCCTAAGTTGCACCTTAGAAAAGGCAATGTACGCCTTTTCTGGGAGACTGGGAGACAGAGGGCAGGCTGGCTGGGGACTCTGCTCTCAGCAGCTCAGCTGGAATAAAGTTTACCGCTGTTGGGGTGCTTTCAGGCAAGTTGTGGGCAGGTCTGGATGGCTACTGCAAAGAAAAGCAAAAACCACGAGTTGACCAGGATGTGGAGACAGGAATCTCGTGGACTGTGGGGCTGAGCAGCAGTGCCATGGCTGTAGAGTGGATTTGTGAGGTTAAATTCCTTCCTATTGCTGTGATACAACCAAAGTCAGCTTAGAGGGGGGAAGCCCTTAGTCAGCTTACACTTCCCAGTCCTGTTCCATCATCGAGGGGAAACCAAGACGGTCTTCCCTCTATTTTTAAGTGGGCTCCATCCTCTGCCTCTAAGTTGAACAGCTCAGAACTGTCCTTTCTTCCTCTCCCGGACGTGCCACACTGGCCCTTGGACAGTGAGAAATGACTGATACACTTGTGTAACGAGAAACCAACATTTGCACTAATATGCAGTCACGATTTCTCAAGTATACAGGCTCATCACTAAGTGAGCAACCTCCTAAGAAATTGCCAAGCACTTCCAAATTTCTGACCCCCAAAACTGTGTGTCACGTCCTGCAGGACAGTCAACGAGGGTGCAGAGGGTACCTGGAAGAGAATGGGGGACAAGAAACACGAAGAAGGACGCCAAGACAAGAGTCTGATCAAGGCGACAATTTTATTTTTTCCCAAGGCTAAATTTATACCATAACAGGAGTAACAGAGGGAGGGGGGAAGTGTGAAACATTAACGCAGGCCAAGGACACAATATTTGTGTGGTCAGGGAATCGACTGATGTTGACAGGATGTCAGAAAGGTCACAGGTTTGTCATATCTATTAGCAGGATGTTGGTTTTTCAGAAAGGTTACAGGTCATCACATTGGATATCTTGACGTATCATATTATTATTCATTTTGACCATCAGATTTGTATTAGTTTTCTGCAGCTGGCTGGGGATTTTCCATGAACTCAGTCATACTTAACTAACCATAATAATAACATTAATAATAGAGGGTTTCAAGGGCATCGCTCCCAACAACTGTGAGTGGTAGTTAAGTGTTTGTTGCCATTTAAAGCCACTATATTTAGTGGATAATTTGTTACACAGTGGCAGCTAGCCGATACAGTAAATAAACAATGCAATCGAAACATGATTCCTGGACAGACACATCTTCCAGTTTGTAGGGAGCCGTATTGGATTTGGGCCTGGCCGTTTTGTGACTGTATAGCTCAGAATGCCTACGTGACTCTTGGCTGCATGGCCACAGATGTTCAACCTTGAAATGACTTCCATAAAGCCTTGAGATTGTTGGACAAAAGCCTCTCCCATGAATTTACGGCACAAGAAGATAACAACCATGGGATGCTTCAGCTCGAGCAGATACCAGATGTCTCCTGAGCAAACATCCGGTGTCTCCACCGCATGACCTCTTCACCTCCCGCTATCAGAGCACCCTCATCCCTCCTTCCTTTGCGTTTCACAAAGGTCACTCCCCCTACCTGAAAGCCTTAAAAGCTGTAACGCTCACCCCAATAAACGAGACCTTGACAACAGAACTTTTGCTTGGTCTCCTTCTTCTCTTCACCCCCATTGACCTACAGGTAGAAAGCTTCTTCGGGACCCTGAAAAACTGGACCCACTGGACAGGTCACCAGTTGTCAAGGCCAAACGGGATGGCAGATGTGAAGATCTCTGTGCAGACTAACGGACATCAGGCGTGATAAAGTCATTGTGACTTGCTTGTCACGTACATAGGGCTGTCTAGGAAATCACCTGCATGAGCATTATGGCATTATGAGTAGTTAGAAAGCTTTGAACAGAAGCCGACCCCAGAGACAGAAAGAACAGTAAGAAGAAGTGGCCTTACTGATCATCCACTCTGTGGTCAGCTTTGTACAAGTTCTACTTCACCTGCTCCTCACGGCACAGCCAGGCCACGGCCTTGCTACATTTGTGGCACACCCAGCCATGAGGCACATGGCTGCTGAGGCAGAACCAGCATCTAGGTCATATATTACCAGAGATTTACTCAACATGCAAGTGTTTCATCTATTGTAACTGGCAGTAGAGCCCTTGCCTGGTATTATCCCCAGCTCTGAGAAAACTTGAGTATTTCAGATATAGGGAAAGAAAATCCAGTAGTAGCAGTGTTTCCTTTAGTCCTCACGTTCAGAGACCATGCATGGGCTCTGGCCCTGCAGTAATAGGATTCAGACAGACACAGGGTTGGAATAAAGGATGGCCTTTGATCTGGTGTCAAGGGCAAAGCAACAGTGGGAGTCGTTTGGCAACAGTCTCTTGTAACCTCCGCTCCCTCCCAGGCCCTGCATGAGGACTGTGGAGAAAGGTTCCCTAGATGGTCTTTGAGGCATCTTCCTGGTCCCTGTACTTCCCATGTGGGATCTTCGTGTGCAATCTATTCTGCACCTGTGAGCTGGAATGGCTCTGACATGGTAGTTTTCCTGTGCACGACATACAGTGGTGCGTAGCACAGAGCAGTGATGTAAAGACATCTTGGGGGCTGGGGAGATGGCTCAGGGGTTAAGAGCACTGACCGCTCTTCCAGAGGTCCTGAGTTCAATTCCCAGCAACCACATGGTGGCTCACAATCATGTGTAATGGGATCCGATGCCTTCTTCTGGTGTGTTGGAAAACAGCTACAGTATACTCATATAAATAAAATAAATAAATCTTAAAAAAAAAAAAAAGAAGAAGAAGAAGACATCTTGGGCCTTGATCAGAAATGCTGACTGTGGCTTTCTGAAGATTGACTTTGTCATCCCCCGCAACCCCCATACACACACTCCAGTTTGCTTTCTGTTGGTGCAATGAAGCATTCTGATCAGAAGCAACTTGGGGGGGAGGGGTTTGTTGGGCTTCTGTTTCTGGGTCACAAACCATCACTGAGGGAAGTCAGTCCAGGAGCTCACACAGAAACTGAAGCAGAAATCATGGAGGAAGGCTGCTTCCTGGCTTGCTCAGCTGCCTCTCTAAGATAAGCCAGGCCTGCTGTCCTAGGGATACACCACCCACAATGGACTGGCCCTTCCTGTATCAGTGAGCAATTAAGAAAATGCTCGTAGATGTGTCCATAGACCAATATGGACATCCCTCAGGTTAGACTCTCTCCCATAGCTCTGGGCTCTGTCAAGTTTATAGCTGAAGCTAACCATATACACATATATACATGTGTATTCTAATTCCCATGTAATACATACATATGCACGTTCCTACATATACACGTGCATGCACATGCACCATAAATATAAAATACTTATATACATACACACATCATCCATTTATATACATGCTCATATACACATACGAATATGCATACTGATATATATATGTATGCACACATGAGCACACACATCACCATATATGTACACACACACATCCTTACACATGGGTCCATACACACACACACACACACACACACACACGCTCATTTACACACATTCACACATTTATCTCTCTTTTCACATAGACTGACATGCACACACTAACGGGACACACACATGCACTCACACATGTAACCACATGCATTCATTCTGCTGCTACCAACTCTCTGGAAGATCTTAAAGCAGCACTGTGTGGTAGATATATATATATATATAAAAAAAACAAAAAAAACAAAAAACCACATGTCTTGTGAGTTTTCTAGAACCCGTATCTCAACCCCTACCCCCATAAAAGGGAAACCAGGAAGTATACGCAAATACTATTTGTTTAAATTAACACGTCCAAAGTACCATTTCCCATGTCATCCCCCTTTTGAGAACACTGATAAGACATCACATGTTCCCTCTGGTTTTTTTCTTACTAAGATCTTTAAGCTTCCCTATGCATTTCACAGGCAAAGCACATCCTCCTGTAACGCTGGCTGCGATGCTCAGAGGCCCAACCTCAGATGGCAACCTTCCCCATCTGAGTTTATTTCTGTGGACAGCACAGTGGCAGGGAGGCATGATGTCTCCTTCAGACTCCAAAGATCTCTCTGTTGACTTGGCAATGGTGCCATCACCCCCACCCCACCCCACCCCTCCGCTGCCATTGATCAGCGGGGTGTCCCCACCATGAGTAGAGAGAACAATGCATGTGACCTCACTGGGGTTTAATGAAGCAGCACACCACTGGGCTATAAAAATACCATTAGGCAGCCTTCCAGCCACGCACTAGCCAAGGAAGTATTGAACAGCAGGTTAGGGAGATAATCAGCTGACAATCGCCACAGAACAGAAGTCTCTGCTTCAGAAGCTGACAAAATCACGCCACGAGGTAGCATTGGGGGCAGAAAGTTCTGTGGAACTTGTAAGGTGGCGGTATCGTGTTCGATGAACAGCTGCTGTTGGTGCCACTGGGCATCCATGACTAAAGCTCATACGGAATCACAGATGGACAGATGGTGGGACAGGATAGACTCAGTGGAGAAAAGGCAGACTTTGGCAATGAAAGTCAGGCAGAAGAGGCACATCCACAGAGGGAGAAAAGGTGTGAAGAGGAGAGACCAGGAAAGTGGGAAGCCAAAGAAAGACGTGTCAACAATGTGGTTCTCTCTCTGTCTCTCTCTCTCAGTCTCTCTCTGTCTCTCTCTGTCTCTCTCTGTCTCTCTGTCTCTCTATCTCTGTGTCTGTCTCTTTCTCTCTGTCTCTGTCTCTCTCTCTGTCTCTCTGTCTTTCTCTTTCTCTCTGTCTCTGTCTCTGTCTCTCTCTGTCTCTCTCTGAGTCTCTCTCTCTCTCTCTCTCTCTCTCTCGCCCACACACTCTCTCTCTCTCTCTCTCTCTCTCTCTCTCTCTCTCTTTCCCTCTCTCCCTCTCTCTCTCCCTCTCCCTCCCCTCCCCACTTCTCTCCACCCTGCACCACAGTGTTCATAAGTCTTTTTGGTAACTCATCCATCTGACCTGGAACTGGACACCCTGTGTTCTTCATGCTTCTTCCTGAGCTGCCATTTGCAGAAGACTAAAATGGTGTCCCTGGGAATAGAGCTTCGTATTCAACAAAGTGATTTGGGTTTCTTGTACCCAGCACCAGAATCTTCCTCCTTCCGTCCTCCAGACAGTTGAAAATTACATCCTTGGCTGTGAAGGCGGAAGGTGGCTCAGCCGTCAGCTGTGTGCCAACAGCAAGGAGAGCCGAGTTGGTCTGGGCCCTGCTGCGAAGTCAGCCAGTGGCGGCAGATGCTACCTTCCACGCTGGTTAGTTTTCTGCCGGCTTGACACAAACCAGGGGCATCTGGGAAAGCAGAAGCTCGCTTGGGTAAACGGTTTGTACGCAAGGTCACGGGGGCACTTTCCTGACTGGTGATTGATGTCAGAGGGCCCATCTGACTGCGAGGGGTGCCAGGCATGGACAGGGAGTGGTAGGTGGTATAAGAAAGCAAACAGAGGATGCCACAAAAAGCAAACCAGCAGATTGTACCTCTCCATGTCCTCTGCTTCTGCTCTGGCCTGACTTCCCTCAGTCATGGACTATGGTCAGAATACATGGGCCAAATAAACCCTGTCCTCCCTGTGTTGCTTTCAGTCATGGCGTCTTTATCACAGAAAGCACACCATCCTGGCCTTCAGGAAACAAACACCCTGTCAGGGGGAACCCCCAGCCTGGTGCTCCTTGTGATGGCAGCGCCTGGCACCGACCGAGGCCCCAGGTTGGTACAAAGAGAATGTGCAGAAAGGTCAGATGCTGGAACCCGAATGTGGCATTTATGCCACCACAGTCCTCGGGCTGTAGGTGATCAGTAAATGTTTGCTAAAGGTTACATTGAAAAAGGCCATTTTTAAGGCCTGTTGTGCACTCAGATTTATCAGGACCTGCAAAAGGCACGAAGGAGCTGGGCTAGGGCTCACAGTCAAGGCTTGTCACAGAGCAGCAGGCTGCCTCAGAGGGTGACATAAGGCCTTCCAAGCAGAGAGGCCAAAGTGACCTCGTGAGTCCTTGGAGAGAAAAGGCAGATTCCCTACTACGGACAGAAAAACATCTTTTCTCTCAAAGGAGGAGATGTGATGACTTATTCTGAAGCTAAATATGAGGGACCATGGCCTGGGGACCCGGAATTAGGCGACTCCAAATCTTATGTTCCAATGCAGTAACAGCTCGACGTTTTTATAGAAGCCAAGCAAGGAAACTCATAAATTACTGTGCCCTTAAAACAAAAGGATGAAAACATTAGGTAGGTCGGCTAAGGCAAACAGAAATCCCTGAGGCCTCAGACGCCGCAGTATGGTGGCAAGCAGACTGTGGGTGAGTGGTGAGTTTGTCACAGGTATGGGGCTCCTGTTTGTCCTCTCCCTCATCATCTGATAGCCAGGACTCAGGAGATGAGCACTGGAAGGAAGAACCAGGCTTCCTCAAGGCCAGACCCCTGAGAAGGTGGGAGGCCTATCCAACTCCTGGTTCTCAAACAAGGGGGCCTTTAAATTAACTGTCCCCTCACGGTACTTGAGCGCGTAGTCCCCAGTTGGTGGCACAGCTTGGAGAGGTTTAGAAGGGGTGGCCTTGCTGTAGGAAACGTTCCACTAGGAGATGGGCTTTGAGAGGAAAAAGCCTTGTCTACTTCCAGTTTGTTCTCTCTGTCCCACGCTTACTTGTGAAGTGGCTGAGTTCTCAGATTTCGGTCCTGCTGCCGTGCCTGCCACTTACTGCCGTGTCCCCCTCCAGGATGGACCGTCATCCACTCTGGAGCCATTAGCTCGAATAAACCCTTCCATCTGTAAGCTGCCTTGGCCATGATATTTTATCACAACAACAGCAGAGTAACGAGTACCACTACCCCCAAAAAACACTATCTTAGGAAACTCAGGTTTATAAAAAGGGAAGAGAGGTGCGAAACACAAGGGGCAGAAAGTTGCATGCTGGGTGGAGTCCTCTCTTCCCTCCCTCCCTCCCTCCCTCTGGCCTGACCAGCACAGCTGACCTTCAGCTCCTGTGGCTGCTTCCAGCTCCGAGTCTAGGCTCCCCAGGAGTCCTGGGGCAAAAAAGGACACAGGCCTGAGCTCTGGGTACTAGCGACAACTCTGCCACTAGAAGGCAAGCAAGTGGAGGAGAAAGGTGTCACTCTTCTGCTAGTTAAACTTCACGGAAGTTGACAGCATTTGTGTTAGTGGTTTCACAGGCTGAAGACTAAGGGCGGTCACTATACGTTCTGACGCCGTGTGAGGGTCACGAGACGTGCCGGGGTTGTAGATCTAAATGCTATTAAGGAGCTAAGGAGGGTAGGCAATGTAACAATGGACAAGTCTGAAAAATACAGCCGCTGTGGGATACGAGCTTCCCTCAGAGGTCACAGTGCCATCCAGTGCTTGGCACATGAATGGCGGAAGACAGAGTACAGGACCCTGTGGTTCCAGACAGGCAGGAGATTGTTGACCGCACAGCCACGGGTCCCAACTAAACAATCTCCGAAGCCACTTTCTCTCTTCCCTCAGGAGTGAATAAGCAACCAAGGAGGCTGCGTAGAGCTTTTCTCCCTGTGGGGGAAAGCATGATATGAGTAGAAATAAGGCTATCTACACCCAGCGTTCATATCATATGAGGCAGAGGTGGAGATGAGACGGAAAGATGTCTGCCTCTGCATTTAAGAGACCCAAAATCAACTCCCAGCGTCTACATAGCATTTTATACATAACAGTTTGTAACCCCAGTTCCAGGGGATACCACACTGTCTCCAGGCACCAGACACACATGCAGTACACATGCCGGCAACAACACCCATGCTTCTGTAAATGAAATAACAATTATTGTTTCTAAAAAGGCCCTGTGTCCAAACCACACGAGAGAGGAAATGTGACCAGGACTGCCCCAATCGACCAATCGGAAGACTAAAGTGCTTCTTGTCAAGCACAAGACATTTGCATAATATTGTCTACACACACACACACACACACACACGACGCACGCACGCTTGCGACACACTTTTGACGCGACGCACACCACACACGCCGCATACACACACACACGCACGCACAGTCTGGAAAAGGAATCTGGACGGATGAAGACAGTGTGTGAAAAAGAACGGAGTCATTAAAGGATTATACAATTCTGACCCGCTTCTTCCTCAACTGCCGGTCTGGAGCCTTACCCGGCTCTGCCTGTTGGGGGCGCTGTGGCTTATGTGATTGACATTAAAATGGATGGCGTGAGCCCTGTGGGGCTGTATTGGGGTTTATTTGGCATACGGCCGCGTGAGCAGGATGCTATTACAGCGGTATAATTGGTTTCTCAAAGGTGATTTACTCCTCTTGTTAGCAGACTGGAGTGGTTGAGGATTTCAATCTACTAACATTTAGATTGCCTCAGGAGGGAGGCCAGCGAGTGCTGCCTGCAATACATTTGAAATACCCTGCAGCCAGCTTCCCACTGCAGATTCCGGGTGGAATGCTAATGGGTCCCGACTCCGGTCCCAATGACCTTAGCTGGGGTAGCAGAAGTTAAACCTTGTCCTCCACCTCAGAGAAAATGGGGGTGTAGCCCTCAGCAGGGTGAGCACGTCCTGTTTACTCATGTACCCTAGAAGCATTGCTCGCAGCCCGGCACACATGTGACCCTTGAGATATGAGGGTAGGGTAGCAGGCATGTGCGCATGCGCACTCACACCTTCACTTCCTCACCCCTTGCCACACAGGGATTGTAAAACCCTTTGAGGTAGATGTGAAATGAGAGGTGGCGGAGGGAGGGAAGACAAAAGATACTATCTGTGACGATGACTCAAGGAGAATGTGTGATCTGTAAAATGGCGCTGTCGAGACCGGAAGAGGTGTGCTGGGAGCATCGATGAGAAAGGTCAGAAACTGTCATGCGGCAGACCATCCCAGAACAAAACCGGATCCACTGGGGTCGCCAACAGCCCCTGCAAGGGCCTGACACACCCGGTAGCTTACAAATGCAAAGCGGTGCTGGGGCAACTGGTTCTGAAGAGTTTCTTCGGAGGGAATTCCTATTTGAAAAATCTCAAAGTGGGATTGGAGATATAGTACTGTAGGTAGTGCCTGGCTAGCCTGTTCTATTCCCGTGGCTGGCTGTGACAGCACACCCTGGAATCCCAGCCCTTGCAGGTTGAAGCAAGAAGATCAGAGTTCAAGGTCGCCCCCAGCTGTGTAGGAAATTTGCCACCAGCTTGGAGTTCATGAAACCGTGGTCGGGAACTGTAAAATTCTAAAGTGGGGTTTGCATTCTGAAGTCAGGCAGGCCTTATGCTTGGGACACTGTCCTTGTTCCACCTGGCTGGAATCGAACATGAACTGTCCCCCTGTCCCAGGGTACCCAAGAGAGCCAAAACCAGGTACAGATGCTTCAGATCCAGTTCATAGCTCTGGTGGCGCTGGCAGCCTAACCCAGGCTCTGAGTGTAGTCACCTCTGTAATGGCAGAAAAGCAACTTCTCATTCAATCTGTCTTTAAATTACCCAGTGTATAAAATTGTGGTTGGTCAAATTACTAGACTTGGGAAATATAAGCAGGTTCCTTGGGCTAGGGAAAC
Organism: Rattus rattus; assembly: GCF_011064425.1. Classification (NCBI taxonomy): domain Eukaryota; kingdom Metazoa; phylum Chordata; class Mammalia; order Rodentia; family Muridae; genus Rattus; species Rattus rattus. The sequence goes on along the minus strand of NC_046160.1, from coordinate 116,159,384 downwards.
AAACTCCATCCTGTGGGTGGGGCCGGAGCACCTGCCTGAGGTCAGAGCATCTGCCTGAGGTCAGTCTCCAGGAGCTTATGAGGGGCTCTGTGGAGGAGGAAACAGCTCTGGGCTCTGAGGAAGCTGTCAAGAGCCTGGCAGGAGGAAATGGGTTTACAGACATGAGGCTGTGTCCAGCTTTCACATGGGTTTGGAGGATTCAAACTTAGGCCCTCACACTTGGAAATGTCTAGGCCTGAACCCAGCCTGAGGAACAGGCTTTCTGGAAATTCCAATTCTCTGTTCTTTAATCTCCAGTAAGTCTACACATTCAAGTAATTTTAGTAACTTATGATTCTCCTGCCTCTACTCCCTGGGTATTGAGATTACAGGGGTATACTACCATGACCAGATAAAAGTGGCCTTTTAAAGTTCTATTCAGGACCACAGGTAGGAGTTAGTTAAGCTCTGGGGAATTCCTGTCTAGCCTCCAACCTGGAAGGACCACGTTCACGTCGTCCAGGTCACGTGCAGTGACGGGGAGATTATCGGCCAGGACCACTGGAGACTCTTCTGACTGGCGAGTGATAAGAACAGAGGAGATGAAGGGATCTGCTCTGTTTCTGAGGCGGCGACACCTTGGGAAAATGCTGCCCTGTGCGCTGCTGTAACCAAATGTCTGGTAGACAAGGGAGGAGCGGCTCTAACTCACATCAGAAGGTTCATCCGCAGCCCTTGTTTTGGCCTGGCCCTGGCTGCCACTTCCCTGCCAACAGGACACCCTAAGATGTCATTCCATCTCTACTCCAGAGAAAGCGAACACCCAAGGTCTCCTTGGCTGGACCTTCCAGAGGCTCCACGGGAAGAGCCAACAGTCATGTTTGATGTGTGTCTTCTTAATAACCTTGGACCCCTACTGCACTCTGCCAACCATAGCGGAGGAAGAACGTTCAGAATGTAGGAACGGATTCCTGATGGACCTCTGGGCCTCCCTCCCCAGACCTCCCTTCTCTCTCCAGTTCTCCAGTTCTGCCCTTTCTCTTTTCCTTCACATATGGCCCCGGCTCCCTGACCCCATTCTCCCTGGTGGCCTGTCCTCTCCTGCTTGTGCGCACTGTCCACTGGGATGCCTTGGAGGCTCCTGGCTTTTAGCCATGATATGTTAAGGAGATAGACAAAGGGATCTCAATCCCCACAAACTCCTCTAAGCTTTCAGACTTCCTCTGACTCTCACACGCCTTGGGCACTAAGCCTTCCGGCTTCCCTGGAGCAAAAGGCTAGAAGGAGATAAATATGCAGAGGGAAAATGGAAGTGCTTGGGCTAAAGTTTACAAAAGATTATCCTTGGGACATGGTTGTGATAATCATGGCCCTGGGAGTAAGGGTGAACTCCCCAGAGCTTGCAAATAAGCTTCAAACAGTGTTTGAGCATCAGTGATCTTCAGCCCCGGGGACAGCAGCCTGTGAAGGTAAGCTCAGAAAAGCACAAGTCCTGGCTGAAGCTGGGTCCTCAGCTCTACCGAGCTCACATAACTGCCCCGATTATGAAGGTCAGGGTTTGAAAGGCCATTTCCAAGGCCTTGAAGCTCAGAGCTTCTCTGGCTGAAGGTTCCAGTTCCCTGCCCTTCACATGTCTAGGGAAATGCCCAGAACACAAAAACATTCCAAAACCTTCAATTTAAGGACAAGGAGTTCAGGGTCCTGAATCCTGTAAAAGCTGGTTCCCTGTGGGGACCGGACATGGCTACTTCCACTGACTTAAGGAAAGAGAGGGACACCAGGCAAGCATCAGGGGCAGAAAGCATAGGGCAGATGGACAGGAGAACAGCACCAAGCTGAAGGGAGTCTTCCCAGGGGACAGGGGAGCAACCCCAGGCAAAGAAAGATGGTCTTATGAGAAGAACCGAGACCATTCCAGACAACCTTACCCATCATGCACCTCGAATCTTAGAGCCTGGCTTTGCCTGGACCCTAAGACCTCTGCAGCCTGGTCTCCCACCATGTGAAATAGTCACACCACACGTTCCTGTTGCCATCCACACGACCCCACCACCACCACCACGCAGAGACTGTGCACTGCAAACTGTGAGCCAAGGTAAATCCCCCCCCCCCCGCCCAGACATGCGTCTGTAAGTACAATGTCCCAGTGCTCAGAGAAGTAGATCACACAGGGGCTGACTGGCTACAGCCAGGAGGAGCTCTCACTCAGACTCTCTTGTGTGCTTTCAGACATATGGTAGCTAGGATCCAGTCCACCAAAGACTCAACAAGGCTCGGAGTCGAAGACGGGCGGGCGCGTTCTGAGCTGCAAGTGGTTGTCAGCTGGGAGCTCAGCTGGAGTTGGCAGCCTTTTCTATGGTGCCAGGCTGTCTCAGCCACAGCAGCTGGGTTCCTGAAAGGATTGTAGCATGAATCTTTCCAGGAGACCCAAGCAGTCGCTGGAAGGCCTCCTACGATCTAGTCTTAACCAACTTCTCTGCTTTCTGTTGCTTGAGGAACCAGCTGGCATCCAGGAGTTAGAAAAGTGGATGCCGTTTCTGAGAGGGAAAGTAGTATGTGTAAATATGCAATGAATGAGGGCCATCCGGGTCGGCGGCATGTGTGTTTGTGTATGCATATACATATATATGCATATAATATATGTGTGTATATATGCATATAATATGTGTGTATATATGCATATAATATGTGTGTATATATGCATATAATACATGTGTATATATGCATATAATATATGTGTGTATATGTGCATATAATATATGTGCATATATATGCATATAACATGCGTGTATATATGCATATCATATGTGTGCATATAATACATGCGTGTATATATGCATATAATATATTGTGTATATGTGCATATAATACGTGTGTATATGTGCATATAATATATGTGTGTATATATGCATATAATACATGAGTGTATATATGCATATAACATATGCATGTATATATACATATAACATGTCTATATATGTGCATATAATACATGCGTGTATATATGCATATAATATTGTGTATATGTGCATATGTGTGTATATGTGTATATAATATATGTGTGTATATGTGTATATATGTGTGTATATATGCATATAATATATGTGTATATAGATATAGATGTAATATAGATATAGATATAGGTATAGTTATAGATATAGATATATACAGGCCAAAGGGCAACCGCAGATGTTATTCCTCAGACCATATCTTGTTCATTGAGACATGGTCTATAAGTAACTTGGAGCTTGCCGTGTACATCAGGCTGACTAGCCAGTGAGCCCTAGGGGTCCGTGTACCTCTGACTCCCCAGAAATGGAATTACAAGAACATGCCACCGCATCTGGCTCTTTAAATGTGGGTGTTGGGGATTGAACTCAGGTCCCCACGCTTGCACTAAACCAAGTGAGCCGTCTCTCAGCCCGGCCTAGCAACTGCCCCTGGAGACCAACACAGCCATCCTCCAGCTGCAGCAATTTATCTTCCGTTCGTGCGTGCGATCTACCTGGCCCCCTCCTAAAATATCCAGATGTAAAGCCACTACGGCCTCAGGTTTAGGGATGAGGCCCAGGATCTCGTCACATAAATCGGGACCGCGTTGTGGGTGAGGGCTCCCGGACACAGTTCCTCAGCTACAGTGTCTCTTACTCTGACACCGCTCCTTATTTTTTTCCCCACTTCAAGCACACAATGGCACACAGATGACACAGATGACAAAGACACCCTCCAGTTAAGCAGTGGGGGAGCTGGGACAGGAGGGTGTGGGCTCTGTGTCTTCTTGTCAGCCTCACTGAACTTGCAGTCATCCGGGGGACACACGCTTGGGTGTGTCTGAGGGTGTTCCAAGAGAGGTTTAACAGAATAAGACATGCAGGTGGCACCATCTCTTGGGCTGGGGTCTGGAGGATGAACTGAAGAGGACAGCTTAAGCACAGCATTCCTCTCCCTTGGCTTCCTGACTGGGGGTGCAGCCTGACCAGTCACCTGTGGCTCTAGTCACCATGCTGTCCCTACATTGATGGATGGCACACCCTGAAACTGGGGGCCAAAACAAACCCTCCCTCCCTTGAGTTGCTTTTGTCGAATATCTGGTCACAGTAATGAGAGAGAAATTAAAGCCAGGCCCGCAAAGATTCCTGTGCTGGACCTACAGAATGCCTTGGCAATGAGACATGTCAATGCTAGCTAGATCGATGGTTGTAGTAACTGTCTGTTAACACTCTCTCTTAGAACGAGGGAACCATTTTCTGACAACCCACCCACTATCACCTTCCAGCTTCATATGGCCTGGGTCAAGGTATGTGTGTGTGTGTGTGTGTGTGTGTGTGTGTGTGTGTGTGTGTAAATGCGTGCGTGTGTGTACGTGCATGTGACTGTGTGTGCCTGTGTGCATATATGTGTGTGTATGTATGGTATATATGTGTATGCATGCATGTATGTTATGTATGTGTGTAAATGTGTTGTGTGCATGTATGTATGTGTGTGCATGTGTGTACATGTGTGTGCATGTATGTGTGTGCATGTATGCGTGTTCATGTGTAGATGTGTATGAGTATGTGTACACATGTGCGTGCATGTGAGTGCATGTTGTGTGTGTGTGTGTGTATGAATGCGTATGTGAGTGTATGTATGTGGGTATGTGTGCATGTATGTGTGTTAGAATATATAAGAAGTAGAAATCAAACTGATTAGAGCTCTGGTGGTGCAGCCAGGGTGAGACCTTCCCCATGGGTTCTGGGCCTATCCACACTCATATTGATAACCCCAGTAAACTCTCTGGTTCACCGAGCTAGACTGGGGTGGAATCAAGTCTTGGTTTCTCACAACCCTGTGCAGGGTGAAAAGAACATTTCTTTACATCTTCCAAGGGAAAGTAGCAGCCATAAGCAATAGCCCATGTTTACAGTTAAGGAGGCTTGAAGTCTCTCTATACCTCATTCTGTCTATACTACATTCGGGTCCGAAGGCTGCCCGGCATTTGAAATATTTCTACCATTTCATTCTAAACGGGTTCATTCCCTTTATAATTTCTATAGGTTTCTAGTCATCAATTATGCCGGCATCTCTAATTCTTAAAGACCCTGTTGTCCATCAAAAGTGGCACAAAAAACGGTCTCTAATATCCTTAAAAAGCCTCTCGCCTGCAGGGCAGTGGTGGCACACTCCTTAAGTCCCAGCACTCGGGAGGCAGAGGCAGGTGGGCCTCTGAGTTTGAGGCCAGCCAGTTGGCTACACAGAGAAACCCTGTCTTGAAAAACCAAAAATAAACAAAAACACCCTCTTATCCCAAGGCAGGGCCAGGAGGTAGTTCTGTTGGTGGAGAACTTGCCTAGAATTCACAAAGCCCTGTGTTAAATCCCTGGCATCACACAGAGCAGGCATAGTGGATTATGCCTGCCATCCCAGAACTTGGGAGGTAGGAAGATCCGAAGTTTAAGGTCAACTTTGGTTGTGCAGAATATTTTTGGCTAGCCTGGGCTACACAAAACACAGTCAAGAAGAGAAAAGAAGAGCGGATGTGGGGAAGGCTGAGGAAGAGGATGAGAGGAAAGATGAGAGAGATTGTCTTGTCTGCCCGGGTCTACAAAGAAAACCCTCAGAGTTCCAAAAGGGTCTTAGACCTCTGGGAACTTCATTTCTCTGGAGAACCATGTTTTACTTGTGTACACTAGGGGGCGCAGTAAAAAAAAAGTGCCAACGAGACTGCTCCAGGGCATGGTTGAGGGAAAGAAAGGTTTTGTTGTAGGGAAGAGAAAATATCCACCGGCATCTGGAAGAGTCCAGAGCAGAGAGAAAAGAAAGGCAACTGGAGGTGGCTGGGGCTGTCTGTGAGAGTGGGGAGAAGAGCAAGAGATAGACCCATGAGACCAGCGTGTGGTCAGGGGAGTAGGTAAGGGCATAAAGAAAGCCAGATGCTGAGGTGTGAAGGAACAGAATGCTAGGGGACTTTGAAAAGTCTAACAGGTACGCGTGAGTACCACTGCCTCTGGGCCATGTCCCCTCAGAGTACTTTGTGAACATGTCTGATTAGTATACCCCTCAGCCCACCAACTCTCTCCCGCTGCTTTTCCCTGTACGGAGCCAGGCAGTTCCTTGGAAGGATAAACTTCCCCTTCCCCAACATTTCAACATTGCCCTGTACTGATCCTTTCAGTGCAAGTAGAGACAATGGCTGGCCTGCTCTGGACCAAATACCAGCACCTTCACAGTGAGGCTGCTACTGTCCTGACTGACGCGACATTAGGTCAGTAAAGGCATCACATCTGACTGCCGGCATCTCCTAGGCTGTCTTCCACAGGGGACACAGAAACCCCAGCCACCAGGGTGAGGGGGTGAAAGGCTCATGGTGGAGGCCTCCAGCTGGGCCTAGGCCCGCAGAGAAGAGAGGTCTCATCCCTGGGATGTCAGTGTGTTCGAAGGGAAGTGTCTCCTGCCAAATGGAGCCGGTGTTTCGCAGGCCTGGGGACAGGCTGAAATTGCAGCTATTTTTCAATGCCTCGAATGTGTGTAGGCTAGCAAAAGTTAAAAAGAGAATCTGTTGACAAAATGTTTCTAAACTCTGCGAGGAAGCTGGAAAAATAGCACAAGAGGAGACTGGGGGAAAAAAAGCAACGGGGCTGTGCCTGGTGGTACAGAAGCAAGGGTCACAAGTTCAAGGTCTGGTTGGACTCTAGAGTGAGTTCAAGGTCAGCCTGAACAACTTAATGAGACCCTGTCTCAATGAATGAATGAATGAATGAATGGCCCAGCTGTATTTATAACTCTGTGGTGGTAGAGTTCTTGTTTATATGCAGAACCTTGGTTCTACCTCCAGTGGAGAGATGGGAGAGAAAAGGGGGGAGAGGGGGCTGGAGGGAATAAGAGAGAGATATGGTTTAGGGATTTTAAACTGTACTATCTCATTTAATGTTCACAGTAGCCCGGCAGTGGACGGGTGCTAACCTCACTCCTGATACATGCAAACTGTCTATTCAGCTCTTCTACATCCCCAGTGGTCCCCCCCCCACCTTTCCCTCCCCATTCAGCTCTGTGCCTAAACCTGAAATCACAGGAACGGTTTCAACTAGCTCCCAGGTTCAACAGCGTCTTTGGACAGTAAGCCCACAGGAGATGTTCAACACGTACAAACATCACACTTCTTGCTTAGCTGATGCCCTGTCGCCAGGAAGACACAGCACGGCCACAGCAACTCTTATAAAGGAAGACATTTCAGTGGGCCTGGCTTACAGTCAGGGTCAGTCCATTACCACCATGGTGGGAAGCAGTGGAGGTGCTCGGGTAGATATGGCACTGGAGAGGTGGCTAAGAGTTCTACATCCACATCCAGTGGGAGGCAGAAAGAGTCACTGGGCCTGGAATGAGCACTTTGAAACCCCGACGCTCACCCCTGGTGACACACTTCCTCTGAGAAGGCCACACTTCCTAATAATGCCACTCCCTCTGAACCCAGGGGGCCATTTTCATTGAAACCACCACATTTTTCAAATCTCCTTCACGCCCATTCTTCAAGATGAGTCTTGGAAGGAAGGACCCTTGAAAGGAAGGTCAGCAGCATGGCATCGGATTGGGGGCTTGTGTTTTCTTCCCCTCAGCACTGGGACGCCATCTGCACATCCTGCCTCAGTCTGTGAATTCCTATGTGTCTGTCCTGTCGTATCTGGAAGACACTATTTCCTGGTGTCCTCTATCCCCGCTGGCCCTGACACTTTGCCTCCTCTTCCACGGGGTTTCCTGAACCCTGAAGGGAGAGATTTGATAGAAACACCACATTTAGGACTTCCCTGCACATTGCGTAGTTGTGGGTCTCTGCACTGCAGGAGAAAGCTTTTCTGACGATGGCTGAGCTCGACTCCCATCTATGAGTACCATGGGATGTTATTAGAAGTCATTTTATTGCCACGTTCCTTTAGCGGAAGAGTGGTTTTCTCCTAGGTCTGTGGTTAATGTAGTCTCAGGCTCTTGGCCACCAGGACAATGTTGAGCATGGGTTCCGTCGTCTCAGGGACTGAGCCATGATGCCAGTCAGGTGTTGGTTCGTGACACTAACTGCACCGCGTGCCTTGCAGGCCGGTCACCATGGTGGGTTGCAGGGTTTGTAAGCTGGGCTGGTGTTTACCTTTCTCCGCTGTGTGCAGAGCACTTCCTGGTACCATGAACACTAGTCAGTAGGGGGAAAGACTTATGTGGGCGTCCTCTTGGCCTCACCACCAGTGTGTGGAGAGAAAGCGTTAGTCTTGGAGATAACTTGGGTGGTTTGGGGGTTCCATGTGGCTCCTTGGGCCAACGACTCCATGAGATGTCACCCTTTACTGGCACGGGAAGATTCATTAGGTGGTGAGAGGTGTCTAGTTGGGGCTGTCTCCCCCACTATTTGATGACTCCAATTTAGATTTCTTCCATATATGTATGTATATTTAAGAAACTTCTACTATACTAGGTTTTCACACAACTCCTCAATATTAGCTGTCTTTCCTGTCTCTCCCTTACTCCCCTCTTCCCTCTCCCTCCCTGCTCTGCTGACCCTTCCATTCCTGCTGAGTCTGTGTCCCTATGTGTGCCCATGTGTGTGTGCCCATGTGTATGTGTCCGTGTGTGTGTCTGTGTGTCCATGTGTGTGTATCCATGTGTTCCATATGTGTGTGTCCATGTGTGTCTGTGTGTCTGTGTCTGTATGCCCATGTGTGTGTGCCCATGTGTGTGTGCCCATGTGTGTGTGTCCATGTGTGTCCGTGTGTCTGTGTGTCCATGTGTGTGTATCCATGTGTTCTGTATTGTGTGTCCATGTATGTTCGTGTGTCTGTGTGTGTCCCTGTGTGTGCCCCTGTGTGTATGCCCATGTGTGTGTGCCCATGTGTGTGTGTCCATGTGTGTCCGTGTGTCTGTGTGTCCATGTGTGTGTATCCATGTGTTCCGTATGTGTGTGTCCATGTGTGTCCGTGTGTCTGTGTCTGTGTGTCCATGTGTGTGTCTGTGTGTGTTCATGTGTGTCTGTGTGTCTGTGTGCCCATGTGTGTGTGCCCATGTGTATGTGTCCGTGTGTGTCCGTGTGTCTGTGTCTGTGTGTCCATGTGTGTGTCTGTGTGTGTTCATGTGTTCATGTGTGTCTGTGTGCCCCATGTGTGTGTGCCCTGTGTATGTGTCCGTGTGTGTCCGTGTGTCTGTGTCTGTGTGTCCGTGTGTGTGCCCGTGTGTGTTCATGTGTGTCTGTGTGTCTGTGTCTGTGTGTCCATGTGTGTGTCCGTGTGTGTTCACGTGTGTGTCCATGTGTGTATCCGTGTGTGTCCATGTATATGTCTGTGTGTGTCTATGTGTGTGTCTGTGTGTGTGCATGTGTGTGTGTCCCCCTGTCCATTCATAACTACCTATTCTACTTCCCTTTTTAGGGAGCCCCTTCCTCTACCTTCATACCTAACCTCTGCGGTTACATGTGTTGTAGCCCCTGGGGAAGAACACTGAATTCCAGTCACACTGTCTTACCTAAGAGAAGCTGGTTCTGTCCAGTACCCAGGCTCCTCTCTCCATGCTCTACTCTTCTCTATAAACCTTGCTGCTTGTTGTCGCCGTAAGAAAAGCAGTGTTCCTTACGGCCCTTGTCTCTGGAGCATTCTTGAGCAGGAACTACCAACCGTCTTCCATTGTACAGGTGAGAAAACCGAGACCCAGAGAACTTTAGTGGCTTGTCCACATTACATGGCAGCCGGTTGTCCATCCACAACCTTCCTCCTCTGTCTCCAGAACAACTCTCAGTCTGGGGAGACCACCACGTTGCCTGCAGACGTGAGACACACTTCGCGTGTCTGATGAGACTGATATCAAAACCCACTCCCTGTACCCCAAGTGTCTGAGAGCAAGATCTGCTTCCCTGAGAGGAAACACGCATGTGCTACAGGGGACAGCGAAGGGCAGCCTGATTTGCTTTTCCCATGAAGAGTTCTAGAAAGGGGGACGTATCTTAGTTTACCAGCTTCAGGAGAGAGCCAGACGGAAGCCACCTAAGCAGACAGGGGCTCATTTTGGAGGCAATGGCGCCATCTTCTGGTATATTGTGGTATAACACCCCATGACACCAGACCCAGAGCCTCTCAGGCATCCTTGAAATATTTGGTTGATCTTCTATTTGGGTGGGTGGGTGGGGGGTCAAATTTAAAACTTTGTAAGTGTTGCAACCACTTAGAATTCTTTTTTAAAAAAATCATTTTATTTTCTTTTTAGAAGGATTTTCTTTTTTTCTTCTTCTTTCTTTTTTTTTCTCCAAGACAGGGTTTCTCTGTCCTGCAACTCCCTCTGTAGACCAGGCTGGCCTCCAACTCAGAGATCTGCCTGCCTGTGCCTCCAACTGCTGGGATTAGAGGTGTGCACCCACCACTGCCTGGCAACAATCTTTTAATTACTTAAAAATACGTATATCGATCCCTAATGAGACGAGACAGACGTGTTTCCCCCTCTTCTAAGTTCTGTGCAGTGAGGGCTTAGCGCTGTGCTGTTACACAGACTCACGTGCACAGAGTTATTTTGTTAAATAACTACAGCAGAAGGCTGCAGGTTTGGCCTGGGCTCCCTCCCTGGACCTCCAAACCATGGAAAAGCCACATGCTTTCTGTCACCAAAGCAAAGCTCAGTTACCTGACCCGAGGAACCCAGGAATTATGTAAGACAGTAGCTAAGTTCCCAAACACTGTGAGGCCAGTTGGTGCAATACTGAAGCTCTCTGCCTTTCCCTAAGATGTAATCCGATATTGATCAACCCTTGGCTTCTCAGTTCTGTCACCCCATCTCTGCCTTACAAGGGAAGTACCTTGAGCTGGCTTTTGTTCTTGGTCCGGGACCTCTTTTCCCTGGCTTTGTCTCCACTGGGCTCAGAAAAACACTTAATAAGATGCCACGTGACCCATAAAGCCTGCTCAGAAAGCCATGTAAAACCCACATCATTGTGGCTGTTTTAGATGATACTCAAATGCATTGCGCGCCCATAGACCGTGCATGCCTGTGTCCAAACACATGCACCAGGGTTCGCACGGGCGAGCTTGGCTTAGGTATGGATGAACTGAGTCATGGCGTAAGTTAACAGTGACTGAAGTTCTGCAAGAGTGGTAGAGCTCACTCTCCAGCCGGGGTGGTAAGACTTCTCAGAGTAGAGAGAACCAAATGAATGTCACGATGCAGGAAGGAGAGCTAAGAACAGAACTCACGTCTGAGCATGCACAAGTTCCTGGGAAGAATGTGTATCCAAACACTGGAGCACCCAAGGCTCCACTAGAATCTGGTCTCTAAGCTCAGCTGCTGGCTGCTGCAGCCCTGAGACCACACTAATAGACCAGGTTCGGGCCTTCAGATATAAGTGCACTCTTCTCAGGTCCTCTGGCACGAGATCATCTCTGGGAGGAGACAATGACTGTCTCCTTCACTGATGTGTACAGGGCTGGAGGTGCTCCAAGCCCAGTTGGACCCTGACTGTCCACTCCCAGTGCTGGGCTCATAGGTCTGACTGTCACTTCCTGAGGACAGTGGGAGACTGCTTCACAGAGATCTGTTACTAACTCAAAGTGGGCAGAAAGACATCCAGATCAGAGGGATCATATCCTGTCAGGTCCAAAGGAAACTCCACTCCCCAAACACTGGCAGTTGGACAAAACCAGCATTCCTCAGGAGTTGATGAAACCCTTCTAACAAAGGTGTCCATTCCTTTATCAGTGGCAGAGGGGACAAGTGGCTCTGTGCTGCCCATTAGAACAGCAAAGTGCATGCTGGCCACCGGCTCCTTCAGAGTCACAAGTACCTACCTAGCTTGTCTCACCTCCTCCCCCATTTGAGCTCAACTCCTCAAGTTCAGGACCCCACGCCCCCGGCCCCATGCCCCTTACCCCCATTTCTCCTTGTAACCCTATTTTGGGATCCTCTCTCTTGGTGATCTCTTTCTCCTCCTCTCTTTCTCCCTTACCCCCCCCTCTCTCTCCTCTCATGGCCAAGTTCAGTTCATTTTATTTCTCTGCTCTGGACTCTTCCAAATGCCTCTGGCTGTACTCTCTCATACCTATAATAAAAACCTTCTGATTAACAATACCTTGAAGCAGTCATGCCCTCAGCGTGTGCAAACACCAAATCAGGTACCCCAGCCTCAATATCTCCTCCCTGTAGGTCCTAAAGATGCATACACTTGAGCTGCTCCTATGGGAAGGTATAAGTGTTAGCCCTGTAGCCATCCCTTCCTCTCTAGAGCCCCAGCAGCCCTTACTGTGGAAACTTTCTCAGCACAGGGTCCCCAAAAGAACACACGCCCATTAAAAGCACTCCAGGAGGCTCACAGCTCTAGCCATGTGCATCCAGCCAACAATCACTAGCTTTCTGTGGTTCCTCCATCCTTAAACATAACTGAACGCACCTCCAAATAGCCTTCCTAGCTCTCAGAAGCACCACTAGGCCTGAAGCAGAAGCAAAGTACCAAAAGAGTATGGGACACCCTGGTCATGTGCTCAAAAGCCCAGGACAAATGATTATAGTGTTTCCTGTAGAGGAATTTTATTCCAGCAACATGGCTGCTCTGGCAAGGGATCACATCCAAAGAACTTTCAGGTCTATAGGATCCAGCTGGAACACAGACACACTCTGGGTTACAATATGATCTGGCTAGAATACACACACTCTCTTAGTACACACCTTTAATCCCAAACAATAAAAGTAAGGTTAGTTTATAGAAAGAAGGAGCCATGTTTGAAAGTGGAATCTAATTGAGGGGTAGACAAAGTGATGAATCAGAGAAAGATTTGACAGAATGTGTCAGAGATATGTCTCAGGACAGGAAAGAGAGGCTACTTAAGAGAGTAGACAGAAAAGAAGGGCAACTTAAGAAAACTCCAAAGAGAGACGCACAGAGAGAGGAGGCAGTTTTACTAGGACAGTTTTACATAGAGAGGTGGCAGGGGATGACAGAAGGAGCCAGAAGATTAGAACATATTGCCAAGGTTACTTTAAGGCTAAGCAGAGACAATTCAGTCAGAAGCTGAGGGAAGCCAGTTTGAATCAGTCGGCTTGGAGAGGAGTTCGGGCCAGAAGAGCTGAGTTGAACCAGCCAGCCATAGTTTAGAAAAAGCTAGAAAGGGTGGTCTTATTCAGCAGTAAGCCTCCCAGAGGACAATTACATCTGGGGAATAAAAGTTACTTTTACAGTTTCCTCCGAGGCTGCAGGACCATGAACCAAGAGACACATAGCAGACATTTGAGGGACAGAAAGAAGGAAACAGAAGGGGCTTTCTAAAGAGAACAACATCCAAAGACTGAAAAAAATGAGAGAAAAGATAAAATTAGGATTGGTTTGCGATCCAGCCTCTGACTAACGGGGGGTCAAAGGTGAGGGATTTCCCAAGAAGCTACAAATGGAATGTGTAGGCCTGGTTGTACAAACAGAAAGCCACTGGAAGATAAAAGAAGAAAGGGAGGGAGGGAAAATGCCTTCTACGAAAGCACAGAGGCCAGAGATTTTTTTAAAAATGATCTTGAAGTAATTTCTTCATAAAAGAGGGGGAAAGTCATAAATATCCTTCACTGTACTCCCAACAGAGCTGTAGAACTCCGGATAGTGAGGTCTTGCTACCAGACTTGGAGGGTCAACGTCTCTGGGCTCAGCCATGCTTTTCAATAACACAGAGATCTGACAAAACCTTTTCAGAAGAGCTGGTCTCAAGAGTAAACCTCCCATGCCCCTTCCTCATGAAGCTCTCAAGGCTGTGCTCTAGCAAAGAAAGGAACAAAGGAATAAAATTTAAAAAGTCCTTTTTTAAGGGAAGACTAAAGACTAAGCCAAGGAACACAGGGAACTGGGGAGCAGGGACACTCCACACTCCAACCCCGGGAGGACCAGAACAACCATGCAGTACTAGGAGGCAACCATGGGGTGGAGGATCCAAGACAGGCTGAGAGGAGGAAAGGGGGCTATTAATTACTGGATGTTTTTGTTTGGAAACGTTATCAATGGATTTTATGCATTATACGAAAACCCAGTAAGAAGACAATGACACTCAAATAGAAAAGAACCAATTAACAAAGGTAATTAAGGAAGGGAAGGGGGACTGCGTAACCATGTAGCATGTGAGGCAGTGGGTATAAACTTATCACAGTAGTGACAGAGATGGTTTCATGGATAAAGGCAGTGTTAAACCTGAGACTCGTGAGACAAAGACCAGTTCCGCAATTCCTGAGCCACATTTGAAGTGAGCTTTAACTGAATACTGGTCACGGTGATGGACTCTGGCCAGACCCGTTCCTGGATTCCCAGAGATGAGTCACATTTTGCAGAGGCTTAAAAGGCAACACCACAAGGTGTTTCCCATCAGGTCCAATCAGGGACAAGCGTATACCCCGATGTGTGCTTCTTGCTCAAATACCTCCCGCCCACAACCAATCAGGGGCAAGTGTGCATCCTGATGTACTCCCTGCACACGCGAGATCAGGCATGTCAGTATAGCTGTGTCGAACAAATTTCTTTAGGGGAGCAAAAACCTGTGGCTTGCTATCTCCCGTAAACAACAATCTCCAGCGGTCCAGAAAGTTCTCTGTCTGGGGGCCAGGTGAGCCTTACGGGTTAACTTTGGCCATTCCGGCACCTGCTGCCAAGTCTGAAGACCTGAGTTCAATCCCTGGAACTTACATGGTAGAAGAAGAGAATTTATAAGTTAATTAATAGACTTTTTCAAAAGCCATACTAATCAAACATCATTGTTATAACTGAGGGAGAATTAGAAGCTGGATAGACCAGCAATGAAATAAAGACACTACGTTTTCACTAAGCTGAATTAATTAACTAATTAACTAATTAATTAATTAATTCAGATAGGACCTGAAAACTCTCACTAAAGAAATAGTACCAGGAATGCTGAGAGCTACAGAGGCAGAAGAAACAACTCCAGCAACAGAAACTGACAGCCTCTGGGCGGGAAGGTCAGGGGCAGGAAGAAGACTGAGGACTTCAGTCATCTCGTTAATTATATGCTTGCCTTGGCTTGGCGAAATAAAAATTAGCGGGTGTGAACTTCAAAGCAGCGGGACTATGAAAGCACATGACTTATTTGGCCGTGTTGCCAGGAGTGGAGGAGGGGGGCTGTAACAGGCTGAGGGGGTGGACAGAGGAGGGAGGATAGAGGTGAGGGCTAGGGAGGAATAGAGAGCGGATGTGAGAGCTTAGCACCCAAGACAACAGGTGGCTCTAAGTGAGGCAGAAATAGGGACGCAGGGAGGCTGGTTACCATGGAGAGGAGGTGCAGGGAAACCTTGCAGGGGGCAGGTCTTACACAACCCTTTCCAGGAATGTCACAGGAGACCCCCTCAGCAGAGCTGTGCCACACCCAGGCAGGCCTGGGTGCACTCAGGTAGCCGGGCAGCTAGGGCAAAGATCAAGGTTCACATTCCAGCCGCGAGATCACTGGGCCGTGACCTCAGACGTGTAGTCTGGTTTCACAGACCTCTGTGAGGTCGTCTGCTCAAAAGGAGATGCTACCTCATATTCGCTACTCTTTCCTGAGGGGGTCAAGGAAATATTCAATCTCAATAACATGTCTGTCCTCTTATCCAGCTGCTGTACCACATGGTGTCCCCCATAAAACAAAAAGGAAAATCAGGCAGCCAAACACGCTACCTTTTTACGACTGCCCCAACAGATTTAATATCCTGCAGTTAGGGGTCTAAAGTCCAGAATCCACTTCAGTAGACTAAAATCAAGGTCTGTGCTCTTTACATGGGCTCCAGAGTGGACACCCAGCCTTGCTTCTTGCCTCTGTAGGCTGACTGCAGTCCACAGTTCACAGCATTTAACCCTGTCACCATCAAGGATACTCCTGGTTACATCTCTGCTCTCTGACCTCCCTGCTCTCCCTGCTATGACACCCGACCAGGACCTGCCCACAGGACCCAGGGGCATCTGTTATCTCAAAGTCAAAGCACATCTTCCAGGTCCCAGGTAACATATTCACAGGCTCTGGGGATGAGGGTAGAGCATCCCACATACAATATTTCGGAAGCAGTGAGCTGAACAGCGTCCCTTACCTCACCTTATACCCAGAGCTTTGCTATAGAGGCTACAGCTTGGGCCTTACAATAACTCTGAGGTCTCTGTGGTAAGACTCGCTCCCCAGAGTTGCACCTTAGAGAGATAGAGGGGACATTAAAAGGGGCAGGTCTAGTGGGAACTCCAAATCACTGAAGCAGGCCCTTGAAAAACCATCTCCTGCAGTCTTTTTCTGCCTGTGCTAAGAGAGGCATTGCCCCACCACACACATTGCTAGAAGATGTATTTACTTCCTTGACATAGGGCCAGGGCCACAGGGCCACCTCGTCATGGCCTGGAACCTCCGAAATTGAACAAAAATAGACCCTCCTTCTCTAGTCGGGTGTCCGTTAGTCAGAGAAAGCTAGCAGGAGCTCTGACTTAGAACGATGCACGAGGCATATTTGCAACTTTAAAACCAAGGTGGTGAGAAATGGACGCCTTCCCAGCTCACCCTTGAAGATTCTGAGCAGTGACTCTCCCAGGTTCACAGTATGTGTCCCTGAATGGTTTGAAGGCTGAGCCCCGGCCAGCCGCAGAGCAGAGCAGGAAGGGGAACCCACCACGGATGGCTCTGGTGACTTCCCATGAGGGTTGTTCATCTTTGGCTGTCAAGCCTATCCCTGAGCACCAGTGATGAGCACATCAGTGTCTACGAATATTTCCCATGGTGCATCATGACAGTGCCGGGCATTTCCACCGCCTTTCCCTGGCAAACATAGCCATAGGGGAAGTGTTACGGTGCTGTGGACCGCTGTACCACAGTCCTTGCTATTGATAAAAATGGGATAGCCTCTGGTTGAACTGCTCTTCCAAGTGTAAGTCCATACAACAAAAGCCCAACGTTTCAGCTCATTAGAGATTTTCTTCTGTAACACGGACTTTTTTAAAGAACTCTTTGACCACACATCAAACCTAACCAACCTCACAGAATCTACCTGTGGAGTGCCTTCTGCCTCAGTTTACTGTGATGAACACCATGGCCAAAAGCAAGCTGGGGAGGAAAGGGATAATGTCACCTCACAACTCGCAGGTCACACTCCATCATTGAGGGACATCGGAGCAGGAACTGGAGGCAGGAGGGTGGAGGAACACTGCTTAGGAGACTCAAGACTCTCTCAGCCTGCTTTTTTATAGCATCCAGGACGGCCTGCTGGGGTGGCCCCGCCCACAATGGGCTGGGCCCTAGAACGTCAGTCATTAATCAAGAAAGTGTCCCACTGGGCCAATCCAATGGAGATGTTTTCTCAGTTGACACTGTATTAAGTTGACAAAATAAATACTGTAACAAGCACACCTTCCCATCTACGCTGTTCCAGTGCGACACTGGTCACAAGTTTTCAATGGTGTCATTTACCTTCCAAGATGAACTAGAGGCAAGCAAGCAGGCATTAACCATGTTCATCCCTGTATCCCAGGCTGTAGCTGAGAGTACCCTTTTTTTTTTTTTAAGATTTATTTATTTATTTTATGTATATGAGTACACTGTAGCTGTCTTCAGACACACCAGAAGAGAGCATCAGATCTCATTACAGATGGTTGTGAGTCACCATGTGGCTGCTGGGATTTGAACTCAGGACCTCTGGAAGAGCAGTCAGTGCTCTTAACCGCTGAGCCATCTCTCCAGCCCCCTGAGGGTATCCTTAAATGTCTGTCCCCACCACTTCCCTTCTCAAGTGCTGTGATTACAAGCACTGATGTTGTACAGGGGGCTAAACCCTGAGCTTCCTGTGTACTGGAGACTCTACTAATGGAACTACATCCCCAGTCCTGATGAACCAACCACGTTCAGCTACAAGGCTTATTCCCTTTAAGCCTTCAAATGGTGGCAAATCAGACAAGGCCATACAGAGTCCTGACTGAACCACACACCAAGACATTAACGACCATGTTTGGGGTCTGAAGTAGATACAGCATTTGCGCTTGTCAATCCAACGGGGAAAGGACTGCATTCAGCTGAGGTAGGCTGCACAGCTGGGAAAGAGAAGCACATGTTTAGGATGGTGTGAGCTGCTGACCTGTGCTGACCAGTTATGCACGTGCACACACGTGAGAACACACACACACACACACACACACACACACACACACACACTTAAGTGACACCCATAAGGCGTGTCCCCATGTGATAAGCAGAGAGAGTAGACCAAGGAGCAAACCTGGGTGTGCAGTCACCTCACCGGCCACCGCCCGGAAGTCCCAAGGAGTTCCTCAGTGTGGCATGAAGATCCCAACAATGTCAGGAGAGAGATCCCTCTGGCTGAAGCTGGGGAAAAGGCTCCAACCCCACACAGACCTATCTGCAGGCTTAAGCTCCAGCAGAAGCTGATCTTTCCTCAGCTACCTTTGACTCTCAGGGCAGGCACTGTGGGTGTTCTGTTTAAGCTCCACCCCTACAGCTAGCCAGGTATGCTCCGCCCCACAGTTGCCTGGCAACAGCCAGCTGTGCCTGACTATAAAAGGGGCTGCTTGTCCCCCTCCTCCTCCTCTTACTCTCTCTTACCCTCCATTTCCCTCTTGCTCTTTGCTCTCCTCTGTTCTTGGCCCCCTCCCACGCTCCACGTGCCCATGGCCGGCCGCCTTTCTTCTCTTCTTCTACTCTTCTCTCATTAAACCTCTCCACGTGGAACCATGGCGTTTGAGTGTTTTCTATCCAGGCACCGGCTGAGATTTAAACCCTAACACACTAAGGGGTTGGGGATTTAGCTCAGCGGTAGAGCGCTTGCCTAGCAAGCGCAAGGCCCTGGGTTCGGTCCCCAGCTCCGAAAAAAAATAAAATAAAATAAAAATAAATAAATAAATAAAATAAAATAAACCCTAACACACTGAAGAAGAAAAAGTGTCTACTTTGCCTCACAAACCAGGAAGTGCCCGGAAGCCTCAGGAATCAGTGATGCTGCTCTTAGCACACTAAGAATACCACGCTAAGCTGGGCGTGGTGGTACACACCTTTAATCCCAGCAACAAAGAAGGCCGAGGCAAGCAGGTCTCTGTGATTTCAAGGCCAGCCTGGTCTACAGAGTGAGTTTCAGGACATCCAGGGCTCTGTATACACATGGACATGTCTCCACATGTCTGTGTAACTCTGCGGAGATCTGGATCTCCCCCCACCCCCAACTCCTCTTACTGCTATCAGATCAGCTGCTGTACACCTCAGGTGCTCTCTTTCACATTCTAGACAATTCTCAAGTTGAATGTTGAATCTATCCATTTTAACTTTTATAAAAACAAGTAAGTCTTTCATGTGACTGTGCATTTTCCTATCTGTGGCTCAGGAGCAAAGGCCAATGCTTTCTTACCTGGGGCGTCAGCAAAGCCTTTCCAAAAGACCCATTCCTCCCTTATCACCGATCTCCCCAGACATGGGACCTGGCTGTACTTCTTTTCCTGATACTGTGGTAAAAATATCCTGACAAGTATGTCTGGCCCACAGCCTGGTACTCATGCTCAGGTGGGGAAGTCATTTGCTAATGGTATTATTCCCAGAGATAGAGAAAGCTGCTATCCCAGGCAGGACGCTACACAGTCTTCCTTCTGGGGTTCCTTCCTCACCTGAACACAAGGTTTTTAGTGGCTTCCAAGGTCTACAAGGAATCTGTGCAGACCCAGCTGCCTGCTCAAAAGAAGTGAGTGCGCGATTAATGTAACACAAACCTTCAGACTCATCTGCCTTTTCTCCTTCCTACAGCCTTGAGGTAGGTCACTGGTGAGGGCTGTCATCCTCTGACTGGGTCCTTAGTGAAATGGGGGAAGGGGCAGCCTTAGGCTGCAGCTCTCCTTCCCTTCTTGGGGAACCCCAGACTCTGGGAGCCCAGCATACCCTGTGGGCAGGGAGGCCCATCCAACCTCAGGGAGTGGAGCTGAGGATGTCTGAACACAGAACGCTTCCCTGGACCAGCTTCTGAGAGGCCACTACTCATGGAGAAGGCAGCCTTTCTCCTGCCTGTGATGTCTAGGCAGCCTCTGGGACGTCTAGGCAATTCTGTCCGTGTCTGGAAGGGAAGGGTCCCACGGGTGAGGGTGGGGAATTGGGTCCTCCACACCAGTCTCTGGATCAATCAGCCCTGGAGATGTCCCACCAAGACACTGGACTGGGAGGCAGCACAGTTCCACTTATTTCCTCTGAGACCCCAGTTCATGAGAAAGAAAATGCGTCAGAGGCCAGCAGGTGCGTTCTCCCGTCTAGAGAGGTTGGGGGAGCCAGCATTACCATCTGGCTCAAGGACACTCACGGTACAGGGACTCCCTAGCAGCCTAAGGGAACTTCAGAGCGACCTAGCGGTGAATGAGAGTTACTGTTAATTAGTTACTCAAAATAAGAGGCGGAGGAAGGCCAGGGGCTGTACCTCAGTGGACAGTGTCTGCCTAGCGTGTACATTGCCCTGGATCCTGTTCTCAGTGCTATGGTGGCTGATACCCCAGCACCTGGAGGATGAAGGCAGAAGATCTGAAGGTCAAGTTCACCTTTGGGTACCCGATGAGCAGAGGCCGGCCTGGGCTGCACAGAAAGAAAGAGGGAAGAGAGGAGAGAGGAGAGAGGGGAGGCGTGAGAAGCAGAGGGTAGCAGAAAGGGGGAAGGATGAAAGAAAATACAAAGAAAGGAGGCTAGTTCTCGACGTCCCACAGATGTGTACTTGCTGGGTTTAATTACTCACACACGTCTGTATTGGCAATTTATTTTTAAAAAAACAACACTCCAGCCACCACATTTTCTTCTCTGTCCATCATTTCCCTTTTAGAGGAAGTTACAAAAGCATCAGGGGGCTTTGCCATTGTTATAACCCAAACCACGTACAAGATCAGGACTGACTCCCGAAGCTGGCAGAGAGTAAAGTCAATGTAAGAACGATTGGGTTACAGCAATACAGGATCACGACGTTGATTTACAGTGCAGTGGTGGTGAGTTCACCAGAGGGGATTCTGAGCCAAAGACTAAAGTAAAAGCACCCTGCCCGCTTGCAGGCCAGGAGACCCAGCGCAAGCGCCACAGCAGCAGGACACCACCACGCAGTGAGGCTTTTCTGGCCCTGACGGGGAGGGCGCTCTGCCCGCCCGGCGAGGACCTGGGGCCCTCACTTGGAGTCTTGGTCCTTCTCATCTATCAGGGCAGAGCGGATTCCCAGCTTTTTCAGTTCTTCCACTAGGTCCCCATTCTGGTGCATCTGCAGAAGGATGTCACAGCCCCCCACAAACTCGCCATTGAGGTACACTTGCGGGATGGTTGGCCAGTTGGAGTAGTCTTTAATACCTGTGGAGAGATGGAAGATGTGTCACTGACATGATCAGAAGCAAGGGAACCTTCCACCACAAAGGCCACACCCAGCACTCCTGGAAGAAATCCAGGTGTCCCCCGCCCCCCACTCCTGGACAGCGATGCATTTCAGAGGCAAATGGACAGCGGTTACTTAGCCGGCCCCTCAGCTTCTCCTTCGGCCTTTAGCCCCCAAGGATTTTTGAGACTCCAGTAAGGCTCTTGGTAAAACAGATGTCAGCCAGGGGACTAACACCAGGAAATGGGACTGTCTATAACCAAGGCACGCGAGACAGGCAAAGCTATAATTATCCACACGGGTCATGTTTTCAGGGAAGAAAGGTCACAGCTTGACTTCTAAATGTGCTGTGAAATCCACCCTGGACTCACTGGCTGCCCGGGTGACCCCCTCTGCCTTCTTCCTGCAGCTCTGAGTACTGAGGGCCATCACTGACTGGCACTCAAGACGCGGAATGCATGCTGCCTTTGAGGGTTACTGAGGAGAGACACAAAGGACTACGGCCTATGGCACAAGACTCCTAAGCCAGGTCTCAGCTCCCCAGATGGGCTCTACAGAACCTACTAAAGGACATAAGCATGTAGCCTGGTGATTAGTATTGGATGCCTATATATGTGTGCGTGCGTGTGTGCTTGCATGTGTGTCTTTGCGTGTGAGTGCATGCATGTGTATCTGTGTGAGGAGCTGGGAATACAGCCCAGCAGTAAAAAACATTTGGCCAGTGTGAGTATAATTAAGTTCAGTTTAGCAACAAACAAATTAACAAAGGCATAAGTACTATAGACAGGTATTTATCCCCTTTCCTGGTTTCCTGTCCTACCCCATCCACCCTCCCCCTGCTTCTGTGAGGGTATGCCCTTACCCACTCACCCACCCCTTCTCCTCCCACTGGTGCCCAACAAGGCCATCCTCTACTACACATGCAGCTGGAGCCACGGGTCTGTCCATGTGTACTCTATGGATGGTCATTTAGTCTCTGTGAGTTCTGGTTGGTTGGTATTGTTGTTCTATGGGGTTGCAAATCCCTTCAGCTCCTTCAATCCTTTCTCTAACTCCTTCACTAGGGACCTCGTTCTCAGGTCAATGGTTGTAGGCAATTTTTTATTAATTTTTTAAATTAATTTTTATTTAGATGAGTATACTGTAGCTGTCTTCAGACACACCAGAAGAGGACATCGGATCTCATGACAGATGGTTGTGAGCCACCATGTGGTTGCTGGGAATTGAACTCAGAACCTCTGCAAGGGCAGTCAGAGCTCTTAACCACTGAGCCATCTCTCCAGCTCCCTAGACAGGTGTTTATAAATGCAAAATTGAACATACAAATAAGTACCCCAAGTGAGTAGGTGCTTCCAAAACCACAACAGTACTCAAATCAAAACCCAGCCACAAGGTGAGCTTTTTACCTAGACAAACTAAAACACAAGACTTGCCCTTACTGCCGTACCATTCCATATTTGTTTCCCAAATATAATTTACAAATTTGAGTTACATCACAATGGTCACAAGAGACAACACACTTTCTCTTAAACGTTACTGTCTTTCTCTATGAAGCACTGAGTTGCTGTAAATGACAGGACTGGAAGGAGACCGGGTTACAGCTTTTATCTTGCTTCTCCAGACAGTGTCACAGGCTGGGCGTGGTGGCCCACACTTGTAAAGCCATCACCCAGCTAAGGCAGGCCTGCACCTCACAGAGAGGCCCTCTCAAGAAGGGGAGAGGCAACAGTAGAGGGCAAACCCTACAGGTCTTTTCAACACCCAGTATCTGGCACTCTGTACTACCTGGAACCCAAGGCTACACCACACTGAGGTGGGTGCACGGAACTGGGAGCAACCACTCGGTCGGCGGGCAATGCAGAATTACTTGTTTGCACCTCAAATATAAGCAGCCTGTGGGTCAGCCGGAAACCTTGTACATTTACGCTGGAGGCCATGTAAGCACAGGCTCCCTGAGTCTCCTGAGCTGCAGCTGTGCACTGGTCTCTGTTTCCCAACCCTGCTTTGCTGCACAGGAAGCTCACTGATTACCTAGTGAGGGCCCACTGCCTGGAAACATATCAAAATGAAAATACACTTGCTGCCTGAGGCCTGCCCAAACCACTCTGAGCTCTGAACAGTGCCATTGTTTTAGTTAAACCTCTGCGAGGAAACAATGAAGTATTTTCCATCCAAGGGAGACAGGGTTTGCTTAGGCTTACGGTGCCCTCAGACACAGTCCATCAAGGCAGGAAGTCATGGTGGACGAAGCAGTTAAGGCTGGACACAGGGTAGCACCTTACTTCATCCAAGCCCTGGGCTGGTCCCAGTGTGAGGCTCTGCTGCCTAAGACAGTGACTGGGTCCCGCACCAGAATGCCCATCACCCAGCTGCGAACGAGTGGCTCTCAGAACAGACGCTGTCACAGTTCCACTGTCCTGCCTCATGGCTGACATTTCAAGAACTCTGTCTCAAGGACACAAGGCAGTCTCCTGGCAGTACCCGGTCCACAGTGACCTGGGATCACTTTTGTTTCTGTTTTAGCCCAGTTCGGTCTGGACTCCATCTGTAGTGCAAGCTAGTCTCAAACGTGCGGCTACTCCAGTGTTGGCCCTGCAGGTGTGAGCCGCAGCCCTGACTGAAGAGGTCAATAGTTTAGGTCATGCTGACTCTTCCCAGGGAGCACAGTCCTCTATTGCTAGAACTCTATACCTTACACACTAAAATGAACCATGGCGGTTATTTAAATATGGCTTATGCACGTCCCACTTAGTGTGCAAAACTGCACTACTTGGTGACAGTAGGTAGGAACTCTCGAAAAGTAGAGAACCAGTCTTGACAATAATCAAATTCAAGACCAAGTGTTGAACGGAAGTCACCCTAACTAGAGCTAGAGAGCTGGGGGGACTCGGCTCACACATCACTGCTGCAGCAAAACAAAAGCAAACAACAAAACAAAATGAAACAAGCGAACAATACTTCCAGTCTGGGGAGGTGGCTGTGCTCCCAAAGAGGGTGCCCAGCAAGCACGAAGACTGCGTTTGAGCCCCCAGAACCCATGAAAAAGAGCTGAGCACAGCAGGAAGCGCCTGTAACCGCCCAGCTCTGGAGGCAGAGCTAGGAGAGTCGCTGGGCTTTGCTGACCAGCCAGTCTGGGTTCCATCAGAGACCCTGACTCAGAAAACTGGGTAGAGTGACCGAGGAAGACACTTGGCATAGACCTCTGGGGTTCACACTCACTGGCACGTGTGCCCATGTCTGTGCCCCTCCCAAACATTAGTTTATCAAGCCAGAAAAAAAAAAGATGAAAGAAAACATGTATTAAAATTGCCCTGCCCGTCCACTTCCGAAAGGTGTGTTCTACAGTGAAACACTTAAGCACACCACACTGCCCTGGTTTTCCTGGTCCTGGATGAAGTCTGCAGTAGAACTTCAGGTGTGGACTAATTCCCAGAGTCACATGCCAGGCTCTGTGATCCTGGCCTAGGTGTGTCACATCCTAGGGTTACATTTCCTTCACTTCTCCACCTTGGAAGGAGGGGAGAATCTTAGCATGAAAGTCCACAGAGCCTCAGAGAGGACGGTGAAGGTTGGAAACAGAGCAGACAAGGCTTGGGCACACAGAGAAGCAGAGTGGGCTCACTGGCATCTAGATGCAGCCTCAGAGAGGTGACAAAATCCCCCAGTCTCAGTTTCCTTGGCTCCAAAGTTCATGCTGCCTCATGGCTTTACTGAGATCAAATGGTATGTAACTACCGAAATGACTGACTTCCCATCGAAGTGCCAGGCTCAACTGAGTACGGATTATAGATGGATGTGCACCCACCCCATCAAAGGCCTTCTGCCCTGTTTGTTCTGAGCAGCACAGGAAACAGCGAGTGTGGGGAAACAACACAGGGATAGTAGAAGCAGGGTATTCCATGAGGAAAGGAGAAAGTAGCATTTGCAGGGCTCTGGGCTACAGCACTTCATACCCCTTAAGTGCTTTCCATATATAATCCTATTTAACCAATACAGACGCGTGATATAATTATCCATTTCACAGATCAAGTTAGGGTTCAGAGAGGGCAAATAAGTCACCCAAAGTCACAGAGTCGGCGTGTGGTGGGTCTAGGTCAGCATCTAGGTTTATAAAGTCTAAAGCCAGCCTCCAAGCCCATGACTCTCAGCACAGCTTGTCCCACCGACAGCTACCTGCTCACTGCACGCTGTACAGCACACAGGACTGACTCATACCTCTGACGTCATCCACAGGCAGTATTACAGTTGGTACCCCTGGCCACTTACTTTTGACCAAATGGGTCTCTGTATTTAGCCACATCCACTACCCCAGGATCACTGAACCATTTACCAATCCAGTCTCCTCCTAACTCACCAGGACCTCACCTTGTCCATTTGCCCCCCACAAGCCATGTTGTCACAGACACCTTACACATGTATCTTGATCCTCTAGACCTGGTGGGGAGGACAAGCTGGCTTTGGGCTAAACCTCCTCCTGCCTTTGTGAATAAGGTTTTATTGAGTTCGGCTTGCTGACTGAATATACAGCTTCCAAGTCTACTTCCAGTCTCCAACAACAGAGCAGAAGCAATGGCAACCCGAGAGTCCACAGCCCACCTGGCCCTTCACCGAGGAAGCTGTCACCTCAGACTATCTTCCTGGGAGAAGGGAAACAGCTCTGTTCATCTTCAACACTGACTGTTACAATTCCAGAGTGCTCGTGCCAGACGCCCACAGCACATGGCTAGACCCAAAGGGTGCACACACACAACTGGGAATCCAACTTCCAACATTCGCCAGAGTAGGGAGTGCCTCTTTCCTTGAATGTTCAGACGCTGCTTCATAAACAATTACAGGCTGTGCGGAGGAAAAGGGCTGGGAGAGGGAGGCTAAAGAAAACAGAGTTCACAGGTGGGGCACAGCAGGATTGAAAGAAGGACTTAAATACACAGGAGAGCCACTGAGGAAACTCTGGGAGACAGAAGTCAACAGCCAGCAGGGAGGGCTCCAAGTGCTCCAGACTCATCAACGTGTGTCCAAAGTGACAGCTAGGCCAGCTATCCTGACCGTGTTACATAAGGTACACACACGTGGCAATGTCACATAGGCCTATGCCTCAGAAACTTTACAAGTTATAAGGACAAGAAAACATGGGGTAATGGTTATGCATTCAAAAACACTCCGCCCCCTACCCTGCTCTTGTTGTAATGAACACATAGAGAAAGATGGGAACGGGACTATCAGAGCTGTCACAGAGAAGTCTATGCTGTGACTGTGAGCAACACCAGCCTGGCCTTAGCAAGGTAACAGTCGCAGAAAGCCTGCCCTGCTCAAGTGGCATTCCCTGCAGCACAGGCCGCTGTGCAAGCCAGGCCCCTGCCCTCCAAAGGTTAAATGCTCTGTGCAGGCAGGCAGGACCTCACAATGCCAGCAGCCGCAAGATTGCCCAACGAACCACGAGGCAGCACTGTGTCCTGTGTGTACCCCAGGTGATAAAAGTGAGGACCAGAAGGCTTCTCTGCACCGCCCGTCCTGGACCCTGGGTGAGAAGCAGGGCCCTCTGAAAACTCTGTCAGAAGGGAGAAGGAAGGACCATTGCCACAGCGGGACAGGTGAGTGGCCTCTCCTTGTCTGCCAAAGCGAGCATGAGCTGCCCACTTGCCCTCTGGCATACTTGACTGTAGACAAAACCTCCTGAAAGGCTCAACCTGGCTAGGGCCCCCCGGAGCGGGCGGTGATGGGGGGCACACTCTCATCAGTCCGAATGTCAGCCCTTCCACTAACCTTCATTTTTCTAAGCTACAGGAGGCTCATGTTTAATTATTTGGAGAACACACTAACAAAACTAACAAGTCAGTGAAATGAAGGCTTGAAGCTGGGCACAATGGCTCTCCGGCACCAGCACTTGAGCAATAGGAGGAACAATGCAAGTTCTGGGCCAGCCTAATCTCCACAGTGAGTTCTAGGCCAGCTTGGCTAGCCTGTCTAAAAAAGAAAGATAATAAATAAAATTGAGTAACAACAACAACAAATATCAACAACAACAACAAAAAAAAGAGCTAAATTCTTGTGTCATCTGAGCACCTAATGGTGAGAGGCCAGGCACGGGAGGTGGACGACAGAGCAGGTCCTGATACTTGTTCTCATATTGGTTGTCCCCGCTGTATCTTCCCTCCAGTTACACTAAACAGGGGAACATAAATTCTAAGCCAAAGCTCCTCAGACCTCATATTAAGCAAGATATCCACAGTGTAGCGTCTGCTAAGAGCCACACTGGCGGGGCAACCGCAGGTAGGTAGGTCCCAGTTCCAAGGCTGCAGAGTAGCTGCTTATCTACCCCCTGCAAGGAGCCACCTCTGACCCAAAGCCACAACGTGCCCTGGGCCAGATAACCCCAGAGCCTCACAAGCAGCCAAATGTTAGCTGAGGAGGAAAACACGGGGTTCTGAGCACAAAGCACGTCTGGCCATCATCCCTGGTAGCATTCGTTCAGTCGCTCTTTCTCTGCTTCACCCCAGAGCCACGCCCATCAAAACCATCCCAGGGAACTAATGTGGGGTCAGCCACGAAACACCACGGAGAAGAGTACTTTGAAAGCCGTCAGGTTTAATAATAAAGTTGCTGCCACTTAGTGGGTGCCTCTCGTGCCAGAGAGGATGGCATTATATACAGTATGGAAGGGAAAGGAGGAATTCCCACAATGCAGTGCAGTCTGGCTTTGAACTGGTGATCCCCCTGCCTCTGCCTGCAGAGAACTGGGGCTACAGAAGTGAGTTTCTATGCCCAGCTATAGTTTTTATCTTCTCTCGTTTCCTCATGGTCTCTGCCAGGTTCAGGGTCATAATTCTTCATTTTACTTATGGCTGTGCTGCAGACGATTCCAAAGCAAACCTGATCTCCACAGCCCCAGCCTCAAGAAGAATGACCATACCACGATGAATAGCTGTAATTAGTAATTTCAAACGCTGCATACTCCATTCTCATAGAAAAGGCTCCTTTCAGCAGTGACCAAACCAGAGCACCAGGTCAGTAAGAAGACTGGGGGGATTTCTAGAATGCCGGGTTCCCCAGATACCACTGAAGGAGGAGCAGGGGGAGGGGAGAGGGGAGAGGGCAGCTTTTTCATTACTCGGCCCACCCTGACCAATTCTTGCCAAGGACCAGGACCAAATCCCTGGCCTTTCTCTTCCCCTGCTCAGAGTAAGCAAAAGACTGAGAGAAAGATGCCCAGTATTTTGTACTAGACTTCAGGACTCAGTCTCTTTGCCTCGGGGTTAGTGAAAAGCAACGGGTTTGGCTGTTCTGCTCTCTGCCCTTTGGCCCCCAACCTTGCTGCAGTTAGGGGGTCAGAAGTCTTAGTGGCTTTCTCTTCCCGCTGTGTCTCTACCATGCTCACACAGGGTTCTTTGGTGCTACAGTCCCTAAAAACCAAAGTCCGTGTCTTTCCCAACGTTGAGTCCAGCTAGACTATGGTGAAACCTCTGCGTCAAGAAGACAGTCCCTGACCCTCGGTGCCTTAAACATTAGAGGTCAGCCTCTGACCTCGTTAGGCACACACAGGCAAGCCTGAGACCTCCTCCCTACATAGGCGGCATCAGTCCCTCACCTAGCAAGTAGGCTGCTGGCTTCCAAGCCCTCCAAGTGTCCCCAAGGTACTCGCTGTGAGTCCCCCTCTCAGACAGCCAGTCCCCAGTCTACCTGTTCTGACGGATCACGCTTCTGACTACCCCACACCTATGCAGCCAGGAACATCTCTCCCCGAGAGGGGCCCGAGGCGAACCCTCCCTCCGCCCAGGTGGCTTCGCAACTAGGGAGGGCCCTTACTCCTCGAGATCTGCTCAAGTTCACCGCGCCCTCGTCGCCAGGTCCCACGGGCCTGACCTTGCCTCAGCTCCGGGTCCTCCAGCACGTTGTAGGCCGCATAGTCGCGGACTCCGTGCAGCCGCAGGATCTGTACCACGGCGTTGCTGAAGCCGCACTGGGGCTGCTCGGGCGTCCCCTTGAGGAACACCACCACCTTGTCCTTCTTCACCAGCGCGTCCAGCTGCTCCGCCTGGCCGCCCGAGCTTGCTGCCCGCACGCCGGCTCGGGGCAGGACTCCGCCACCCGCGCCGCGCCCCCAGCGGAGCAGAGCCGCGGCCGCCCGGCTCAGGGACGCGCTCATGCCCGCACGCTGATCACCGCTTCTGCGGCCACCCGAGGGCTTACAGAGCCCGTGGTGTCCGGCCGGCCCACCGGAGGTTCTCATTGGATAGGCTCTGGGATGAGTCTCGTGATTGGACAATACTGGCTCAATTCCACCAATCATATCGCTTACACTGTTACGGTGGGCCTTCCCTGGGAACCGCGTCCTACAGGCTTGCTAGTGAGCCTGGACGACCGCTTTGCGTGTTGATTGGACAAACTGGACGTCCGTCAGGAAAGGACAGCAAGAGGTGTGACTACAGGAAGACGGCTTTCCTCCTGCGGGCGTTCGAGGCCTGCAGGGATAAGCTAGGATGACAGGGCAGGCGCAAGGCGGGGCTTCTGCCGCCCGCGGCACGCCGGGAAGGAATCAGGTCAGACGCAGTTTCCGGTTCCGTTTGCGGCGACTGATTTCTACGGTAACGCGGGCCGGTAGTCCTGCGAAGGCGTGCGCCAGAGAAGTGGTGGGCCTCCACGCCTCACCAGGTGAGGTGAGCCGCCAACTTGGCGTATCCTGACCTGCCCGAGGCTCCAGCCTCGAACCCGCCATGCACGTGGACAGCCAAGCCGTGTGCTGCTGCCTCACGTGGAGTCTTCCTCTAGAATGATCTTTTAACATAAAAATATCATTATTGTGTATGTATGATCTATGTGCATGCACCTGCCACAGCGTGTGAATAGAAGTCAGAAGACAACTTTGTGTGGTCAGATCCCTACTTCCGCCTATTCTAAAGGATCCAGTGATGGAACTCTGGGGTGCAGGGTAAGTCCCTTGACACGCTGAGCCATCTCCTTGGCCTCTAGAATGATGTTCTTAATCTACAAACGTGTAAAGTACTCTAGCTGTGGGACGGCTGGCTTTGGGGTCTCGGTGACCCTTCTGCCCACATAACCCCCTTTTGCCGGGGTCAGGATGGTTTATTGAAAGAACTAAGAAATTGGAGGCTGCTGAACCCTGTGGCCGTTGTCTGCAAAGTTCCTTGCCTATTAAGAGGCTGAGATAAGAGGATCTATTGAACTCAAGATTTCTAAATAAACCTGGGCCATACAGCAAGATTTTTTAAAGAGGAAAAACAGAAAGTATGAGGATATAGGTCAGTAGTAGGTCGCTTTCCTAGTGTAAGCGATGTCTGAGTTCCACCCCCAGCACATGCATACAGACAGTAATAAAAGAGAGTGTTCTGTCAGTGATGATCGCCCCTGGGTAGAACGCTTGCACATCTGGGGTCGGTGCAGAAGAATAAGCAGCCTAGTTGTTTGCTTTGCCCTCTCCATTTTATATGTTGCTTGGCATGTACTTCCAACAGAGCCCCAGACATGGTCGGTGCTCACACTGGTAGCATGGGGATCCAGATCCTGGCCAGCAGGACTCAGTGGCCCTCTATCTAATCTGTAGTCTTGGACCTGCGCTGGGTTGGTGGTACCCTCGAGCACACCAGACTTGCAGAAAAAGCATACTCCGGAGGAAGCTGAGGCATGCCTGCTCGAGAGCCAGCGGTTCCATGTGCAATTTTCCTCTGATAAATCCTGGGTACTGTTGCCACGGTGATAATGACTGTGCCGTGTCATTGTCGATCCACCAACAGTCAGAGAAGCTTTGCAGTCAAGATATTGTTTAGCAGACGGAGCGGTTTCTGTTGGACACTAAGTGCTGCTACAAGACCTCGAGTTACTAACGGTGTTGCTGGAAGCGACCCGTTTGCACCTGGGGACTGAATGTAAAAATCAGAGAGTGTACACACGTGACCCGTGGAGCCCGCTAAGTCAAGGCTCCTCTG
The DNA here is from genome assembly GCF_011064425.1 of Rattus rattus. Classification (NCBI taxonomy): domain Eukaryota; kingdom Metazoa; phylum Chordata; class Mammalia; order Rodentia; family Muridae; genus Rattus; species Rattus rattus. Next base: position 116,128,161 of record NC_046160.1, on the reverse strand, counting down.
GAAACCCGAGCCACGGGGAAACTGAAGACAGATGGGAACGGCCTAGCGGATTCCTTGTCATTGTGTTGAGTCCTCTTCCTTTTCTGATGGCAAGCCCCAAACTCAAACCTTGTTCTTTCACAGATTCCAGGCACCGTACAAAGATGTTTGCAAGAAAAGCAGAGGTAAAAACAGCTGCTCCAAAAGTCAGACACCTGTGTGGGTTAAGTCACCCCAGCATCCAGGAGCTTTTATTCATTCTTACATCGCTGTAAGTAGATATAAATAAATAAATAAATAAATAAATAAATAAATAAATAAATAAGGGAAGCCGTGTGTCTGGTTGGCTTTGGTGCTCCCTGGGTGAAGGGGAAGAATTTGCAGACTGTTCTGGTGACCTGGACGCAGAGCAGTGGTGATAAACAGCATGCTGCTAACTATTAGTGGTAACAATATTCCTGGCCAAAAAAAATACAGCTTAAGGGAGTAGGAATCTCACGGCTCGAGGATATAGACTTTGTCTCACAGCTTGAGGGTATAGACTTCATGGCAGGACGGACACTCCGGCTGGTGCCTGTTGCTGCTGGTCCCACGGCATCCATAGTTGATGCAGAAGAGGAAAGCTGCTGTCCAGCTGGCTCCAAGTCCCCACTCTACAGGTCAGCGGGTCCTCTCCCTACTTAAACCCTTCTGGAAACATCCTCATAGGCACATCCTGAAGAGTTCTTATGATTGTAAATCCTGTGGAGGTGTCAATAGCTGACTTTATGTATAGTTAGTTGGCCTAGGAAAGATTTTTCTCTTTAAGTCATCAGATATCTAATACAGCTGTCCTGTGACATTAAAGTGAGCAGGTGGGGGGTTGGGGATTTAGCTCAGTGGTAGAGCGCTTGCCTAGGAAGCGCAAGGCCCTGGGTTCGGTCCCCAGCTCCGAAAAAAAGAACCAAAAAAAAAAAGTGAGCAGGTGAGAAGATCGCTGAGCCCCGTTTTTCAGAAATGCAGCTCTGGCACTGCTGGGCATAGTGACACATGCCTTTGATCCCAATACTTAGGAGGTATAAGCACGTGGATCTGAGTTCAAGGCCAGCTCAGTCTACATAGTGAGTCCCAGTCCAACCAAGGATACACAATTTTAATAAAGCTATCTTAAAGTATGTGTGTGGTGTATAACACTGCTTTGGAACCGTTGCTTTAGAAATCTTAAAACGAATGTGAAAAAAGTACGCTTCTAAAGCAGTCGTCAGAACTGTGCTCTGAACAACTTGTGTATCGCCGTGGCGTGTATCCTCAGCGGGGAAGCAGGATGGGAGTTTGCTTTCAAGGATCCTAGGATTTGGGCAAAACAACATAGTTGGACCCCAAAATTCACCTTGGGAATATGTGACTCAGGCATCTCACAGTGTCTCTCCTTCCCTTGCGTTCAGACGAGGCTTTTCTATATCTGGTAAAAAGTGTTCTTTTCTGTTCACCTCCCAAAGCACCATGAAGCCAGCGAGAACAGTGATGGAGTCTTCGTCTTCTGTTTCTCAGCCCCAGACCTACCAGGGTGGGGACTGTGGAGCTGAGTGGGCTCCAGCCCCTGCCCCCTTTCTTTCTCTGACACCCAGTGCCACCACCATATGTCCTTTACAGTAACCAGCTTTAAGAAGAGGGGAGGCAGGGCTAGAGGGAAGGCTCAGTGGTTAAGAGCACTGGCTGCTCTTGTAGAGGTCCTGGGTCCAATCCTTGTACCCACCTTGTATCTCACAACTTTCTGTAACTCTGGTTCCGGAGAATCCAACACCCTCTTCTAGCCTCTGGGCACTGTATACGTGTGGTGCACAGACATGCATGCAGGCAAAACACTGGTACACAGTAAGCAAAAGGGGGTCGGGTGTGCTTATACACCAGGTGACATGAGTGTGTCTGGCCCTACTGTCCAGAGCTTTGAAGGTGCTGCCCTAAGAGAAAAGTGGCTCTCTGGGTTACAGTGATGGAGCCACCAAACATTCCTACAGTGAAGATGGCTCTTGGGACCCAGAAACCTACAAACCGAGCTGAAACCTGACCACCCCTGTGAGACACTTAACAGAGCATCGACTCAGCCGCACATTAATCTGATGCCCAGACAACACCTAAATGGAATGTGGAAACCCAGGCAGAGCCAGCCTTCCCAAGAGGTAGCAATGCCTTTTGAGTGTTGACTCCCTTTACCTCCAACACAGCTAGTTTATATTTTATTTTTAGCTTGGCTATGGTTTAATTTTTGTTTCTTGAGATAGCCTTGCCATTAGAGCCTAGTCAGGCCTAGAATCGGATCCTCCTGCCTCAGCTTCCTGAACACTGGAATTACAGGTATGTACTGCCGTGCCCAGAGCTTCTGTCAGTACCTAACTGATCTTAGATAACCTATTCCCTACATAGAGGATTCTGGCTGGCACAGGTTCTTGCTTTGCCTGAACCAGGAGTGACTGTGTATGTGGAGAAAGATGGCATGCTACAACTGGATTAGGTCAGCGGAGGATAGACCACGAAGAGGGTATACATAGGCTAGACCATGGAGAAGATATACATTGTGAAGAGCTGGAGTATCATCCTGGGATCTGGAGTGGGAGGGTGTGGTCCTGGGTTCTAGTCCTAAGCATACCGAGCATTGAGTTTTCATCCTTGAGTTTTCCCACGCATCTATTTTCTCTCCTTGTGTTTTTGAGAATGGCTACTGTAGGCTGTGTGTATTTCAAGCTTTGTTCGAGTGGTGCGGTAAAGCGCTCTGCTGTGTCCCTCCTGAGCCCCAGTGTGATTTTTTTTTTTTTTTTTTTTTGTCCTGTGTACGGATTGTGAATTTTGTTCTCCAAACAGCTTTTGTGTACACAGATCGGTCTGAATCTTACAGGAAGCCAGGGTGCAAGGTGTAGCAGTGTGTACCTGTTCTCTCAGCAGCACTGGAGGGACCGCAGCCAGAGGATCTCAAGTGGAAACTGCAGACAGTCAGACTTTGTTTCTTCACGTTCCATTTTTATATTTCTGCTGAGTCATACCAGAGCATCTCAGGGATCTCTGCTTGCAAACACATGCATACAGTATTTATGTACACATATCGTATAGTATAGACATGTGCATATCTACATAGGATAGTGATATTTGATTTATAACAGAGCTAATATGATGAAATCTTCGGTTTTAGTTTCTTAGAGGGATCTGTAGCCCAGCCAGGCTCCCCTTGAATTTGCAGCGACCTCGCTGTTTCTGCCTCCAAGTGCCAGGATGTGTACCGTCTTACCTCTAATGCAAAACAATCCAAACCATGGCTTTCCCACCTCTAGAAGCAGCGCCTGCTCCCTCCATCCTCGTGCCTTTTTTTCATACCAAAGATGGGGCCCTTTGACCAGATGCCTCTATTTTATGTGTTTATCTTTCCAGACTGGGTTTCATGCTGACCTTGAGCTCTTAACTGTCTTCCTGTTCAAGCGTCCAAAATGCTGGAGTTACAGGCGTGAAGCACCACACCCGGCCTATATATGTCTTAAAGTTGGACAACTGTCGGGCTTTGTTTTATTGAGACACTTACCGTACACGGAGTGTAAACAGAGAGGACTCCTGTAAAGTCGAATGAAGAACTAAATGGGGTGTTTGCAGCTGTCGCTGAGCCACTGCTGCTCTCTGACGCCAGCGCTTTCGGAGCTCCGGCTGAAGGAGAAGTGGTTAAGGAAGGGGTTAGGGGGATGTTGGCCCGGAAACCGGGAAAGAGAATAACAATCGAAATGTAAATAAAAAATAACCAAGTTAATAAAGATAAAAAAAAAAAAAAAAAAAAAAAAAAAGGAAGGAGGTGCCCATACCATGGCTCGGGCAGGCTAATCCACCGTGGTAACGCACCCGGGAAACAACTGTGTACAAAAGCCGCTCGCAAGGGTGCGCCCTCTACTGGAGGGTGAAGAAACCTCATCGTTACCGGCCTGGTACTATGGCACTCTGTGAACTCAGATGCTATCAGAAGTCCGCTGAACTTCTGATTCCCAAGCTCCCCTTTCAACATCTGGTAAGAGAAATTGCTTAGGACCTCAAAACAGATCTGCGCTTCCAGAGAGCAGCTATTGGTGCTTTGCAGGAGGCAAGTGAGGCCTGTCTGGTTGGCCTTTGTGAAGATACCAACCTGTGTGCTATCCATGCCAAACGTGTGACAATCACAACCAAAGATACCCAGCTAGTACGCTGCATACGTGGAGAACGGAGAACGTGCTTAAGAGCCCACTGTGAGAGGAACCATTTCATTCTCAAAATAAAAACATGTTCTCTTCCTCTTCCTGTTATCAGTCGGTCTGAATGTTACATTTTTCCCCCCCATGGGGTCAAAGGTACCTAAGTTTATGATTGCGAGTGTAAACATAGGGGACAGAATTAGGTATTGGCAGTTTCTCCACGATCATTTGTGTGACCTTTAATATAAATGCAAGATGTAAAATAAAGCATTAATGCAAACAAAATGTTTCAGTGAACACATTTCAACAGTCCAGCTTTATAACAGTTGGAAATAAACCTGTTAGATTTTACCACCCAGTAGATTCCATCCACTCACTGTACCTTCTGAGTTGTCCTGCGTGCAGGTACATGATTTTAATGTCGTCTGTCCTCCGTGCTGTTCCTGTGAGTTTGCTACTAAAATGCATTAAACTGTATTTTAAAAAGAATTAAGGGGTTGGGGATTTAGCTCAGTGGTAGAGCGCTTGCCTAGCAAGCGCAAGGCCCTGGGTTCGGTCCCCAGCTCTGAAAAAAAAGAAAAATAAAAAGAATTAAATGGCACATGAACTCTATGAGCAGGATGGCTCAGTGGGTAAAAGGCCTGCTACCAAGCGTGGTGACCTGAGTTCATCACCAGGTCCCACACGGGGGGGGGAGGGGATTCTTCTCCCCTGCCACCCGTTTAGTATACAGTGCTGATTTGCTGTTCAGGGTTGGGCTTGGTTTGTAACAGCGGAGAGTTTCTGCCACTCACTACCTCCCAAAGACTTGTGAGGAGGTGTCTAGACCAACATAGAAAGCAAGGAACCAGTCAGTGTCACAAGGCCAAAGGCCCCTCAGATAGTCAGCCACAGGGAGACTCCTGCAGAGTGACAGCCTCCGACTCCTGCTGAGTCAGAAGTTCGCTCAGCACTTCCCAAACCTTTGAGGCCGGATGATTTCATACTTGCAAAACAAAGCCACTATCCTGAGAGGCTGCTGCACACAGGACTCCCCTCAACAAGAAAGAAGAAGCCACCCCAGGGTTTCCACCAGGGCAGTCTGGGTTAGGAATGAGGAGAGATAACTTTTCATTCTCCTTTTCAGAAGAAGATTGGGAAATGAGTCTTTAAAACCTATTCTTTTTCTGCCTGTTTACCCAGAAGAATAACACTCGTTAACTCTAAATGTTGTATTTCTGACAGCGTAGCCCAGTAAGATACAAAATTCTAGAGGATTTTAATTTAAACAAACAAAAAGTATTCTGCTTTCCAAAAGTGCAGAGAGGGGGTTGAGGATTTAGCTCAGTGGTAGAGCGCTTGCCTAGCAAGTGCAAGGCCCTGGGTTCCGTCCTCAGCTCCGGAAAAAACAAAAACAAAAAACCAAAAAAAACCAAAAGTGCAGAGAGGGCCATTGGCTAAGGACTCACTGGCAAGTTGGGCACTTTTATTGTCTTAGGGCCAAGTTAGCATTTGTGGACGCCTTCTTCCCGAGGTGGACTGAGCCCAGCCTTCCTGTGACTTTTTTTTGTGAAGCCCTGGTTGTATGAGTTAGTTCCTCCCGGCCCCCCATCCATCCACACATCTGTCTTCCCGTTCCACAGCTGCAGCCCTGAGATAATTCACACACGTGCTAGACCACCTAGGGAAGCGGGTAAGATCCTGTCAGCATCCCCTGACCCCACCCCCATACACACAAACACACCCTAGCCTTGGAACTGGCCCTTAACTCATAGTGATCCTTCTGCCTCAGCCTCCTGAGTACTACCATTAAAGGTGTACAGTACTACTCCCAGCTTTAATAAAAATTCTCCTGAGGAAATTGTTGGTTGTGGGGAGAAAATTAAGAGTCTTCTTTTGGGGGAGACGGGGGGGAGTGGGGGGACAGGATGGGACACGGAGTATTTTAGTGAGTCTCCTGTCTTATCCTGTAAGGCCAGCAGGGGGCGCTAGCTTGCCATCCTTACAGAAGCTGGAGCAGCGCTTATAATGTAGTCTGGGAATGGGTAAATGGCCCAAATTTGTGCTGTCCCCCAGTGCCAGAGCCTATCCTATGGAGTGGTTAACTCACATGCTTTCGAGTCACAAAGTGGCATATATAACGGGGTCGTTGGGAGATTTAAATGTTGGCGGATATTCTGAGATTTTAAGAGGATCCCAGCTACAGACGGTAGAATGTTTGCTTAGGGGCAAGAATTTCTGAGTTCCCAACACTGGAGGAAGTATAGTGTGATGGCAAATGCTTGTAATTCCAGCACTCAAGAGGTGCAGGCTGAAAGATCAGAATGCAAGGTCATTATTGGTTATATATGGAGTTCCAGCCGGTCTGAAGTAGGTGAGACCCCACCGTCCTCACCCTCAGTCCCCTCAACCAAAACAAAGCCTTAGGTGTGAAACGAGGAGGATCTTGGGGTACTGCTCTGCCTGAGCTGACTGGAGATCCTGTTTCGAAAAGAAATTACGAATGAGCAAACAAATTTCAAGGGGATGGATGCTTTCTTCCCTCACGACGCTGGAGGAACAGTTTTGTGGATGGCCCTCCTGTCAGTCTATGGTCAGAACCTTGGGATACTGGTCGTCAGGTGTGAGGGACTGGGTGCCACCCACATGGAGTCCTTTTCCTAACCGAACCACAGCAGGTTTGAGGCAACAGTAAACTGGATGGAGACCCCACCCACTAAGAGGGGTAGGAGCTCTGTCAGCCTGTGCAGTCCGATGCTAGTCCCGCACAGCGGCAGGCACCAAAGAGCCCTTGATGGTTCCTTGGCCCCACTTCTCAGAAATGTGGCTTCTACTCCTATGTATTTCCTACGCCTGTGGGTTCCCAGGCAGGATTCACTGTGTAACCTGGTGCCTTCACACTGTCCCTGGCCTGTAGGGTCTGCTCAGTACATAATTCTAAAATAAAGGACACGAAAAACAGCCAACAATTCAGGACAGTACCTCTTCAGGTCCTGAAATAAGAAGCTCAAAAGACCTGAGAGGATGCCTGAGACCACAAATAACTTTGAATCCTGCATATACTCTATTTTTACATCCAAGGGCTACCTGTGATAAAGTCAACTTATAAAAGAATTGAAGGAAGAACAATATCAACAATAGTAACGGGACTCTGATAGCAACACTGTAGTGATAGTTCTATAACTGTGGTCCCTGGGATGCACTTCTGCCTTCTCCCACAAAGGAAGAACTCTACGGCTTCTCTTTGGCATATCCAAGTTACCAGCATCCCCTTGTGTTACTCCATGGACACAAGTAAAATAGGATGTCATGAACACAAGGGTTGCCATACACAGGGGGAGACCTGAAGACCAGCACAGCCTCTAAAGGGCTCACAGGCAGGTAGTGCATACCGCGTGGACACGCTGAGCAGAGCATGGTTCACTTTCCCAGCACGACGGGGTGGGATGGCGATGGCAAGCTGCTGAGGAGGAGTTCAACTTGAACTCTTGGTTGCTCATGGGTAACTGAAACTGTGGCAAACAAAACTCCTCGGCAAAGGTTCCGGTGCTGATCGATCACAGATGCCATAAAAAGAGACAAAACACCTGTGCGCTTGTGGCTCTGGGGTGAGGCGCTTGCTTTGCATGCACAAGGCCCTGAGTTCAATTTCTAGATCTACAGCTCCTGCTGCCATGCCAGATAGTCCTGAACACCTCACAGTTGTACAATGACACATATGAGGATGTCACTAAGAACTGGCAGGAGCTGGGTTGGGGGCACCTGACAGAAGCACTTCAGAGCCAGAGAAAGCTCAGGGGTGGCACTGAGGCTACCATTCCATGGAAGAGGGAGGAAAATTCTGCCACAAGATGGTGACACACACCTTTAATCCCAGCACTTGGGAGGCAGAAGCAGGCAGATCCTTGAGTTCCAGTCCTGACTGGTCTCCAGGGTGAATTCCAGGACAGCCAAGGCTACACAGAGAAACTCTTTCAAAATATCAAAGGAAGGGGAAGGAAAAATCCAGAAAGAGGAAACAACCAGGGGAGGGACACAGTCCTTGGAATAATCTGGGGAAAGCAGGCACTTTTCGTGAGATGCCAAACACGTGGACTGGCCCAGAGTCTGATAGGGAGGCAGTCCTTGGGAGAGAAGATCCTAGAAAACCTCCAGCTCAGTCAGGAGAGCCCTTGTTTGGGACTCTGAGCGCCAACTGGAGGCAGTTGAGCCCACAGCAGCCATCAAGGCGACTGTAAGTGAGGTAGAGCCATTCTAGTCTGGGGTGGGAGGGTAGGGGGTGGAGCCTTGGGAGGAGAGCAGCTGCCCTGAAGAAAGAAAGGGCACCGTTTGTGATTGGTTGGAGATTCTGGTCAGCCTTGCTGGCTCCTTGCTAACTTGGGGAAAATGGGAGGAGGATGGGCTGTCACAGACAGAGCCTGGATTACTTTTGGACATTATGATTCTCAAGCTACCTGAGGGACATCTGAATCATCAGGCTACATCTGAAAGAGGAGAGTGTTTCCACAGTCGCCTCTACAGTAAAATTACTTTCACCAATAACAGAGGTAGGCGCGGGCCTCCAGAGAAAAGCCAGATGAGAGTAAGACCCTGGGTCTATGTACTTGTGGAAGGACAGCCATGAAGATTGGGAAGGAGAGAAAGACTGAGATGGAAAATGTCCAAGCCACTGCAAGGCCAGGTGAGGGCCCGGGCTTCCTGCTTTGGGCTGTGAGGGAAGTGTGGCTGGAAACTGATTCCTGACCACAGGTGACCACATGCCCTTTTAGCTCGGGAAAGAATTGGAGGGAATTTGCCACATGTGAGTGGCCCCTGTGTGTGAGCCTGTGTTCTAGAGCATCTAAAGAGCCTGTGAAATAAGCAGAGGGCCCAGCCATTTTCCCTACGTGTGTCAATGGCAAGCAAGAGTTTGCAGGACTGAAGAAGCTGCCTTACCTGCAGAGGCTGGTAGCTGCCCCCTTTGCCTGGTGTTTGCAAGACCTTAGGTGCCAAAGGCCACTGGGATGGGCATACCTTCTGTTCGCCTCTCCATTGACTTGCTTTCTGCCTGCTGACCATGACTGTTCACCAGGAAGTGTATACTGAGTGGCACTTACGTCTTGGGCAGTTATAGTTTTGCTTAGAGCAACCACTTGGGAAGCTTTCTGTCTGGGACAGGTGTCAGTCAGCAGCAGCAAGACTGTAAGATTTCCTGAAGCTAGGCTATTCCAGTGGAACTTGGGCTTCACTATTCAGGAAGGTTCCCATCCAATCAAGAACTGGAGGCTGGAGAGGGGGGTCAGTGGATAAATTGCTAGCCGCACAGACATGAGGACCTGAGCTCTCACCTCAGCGTGCACATAAATATTTGGCACAGTAGCGTGAGCGCCAGGGAGTCAGGGACAGAGGTTCACCAGAGCTTGCTGGCCAGCAGACTAGCCAATCAGTGCGCTCCACATTCAATGAGAGACTCTGCTTCAAAAAAAATAAAATGGAGGGTGGTTGAGGCCGACACTCAAATGTTGACCTTTGTCCTCCACGCGCATGTGCAGGTGCACACATGTGAATATACTACATGTGCACACAGAGATAAGCTGTCATAAAAATAGGTTTCCCTTTTTAAACTGTTTTAGTTCTTCGACAAGTTTATACACATAATGCACTTTGGTCAATGTTGAGTGAACACTTCTTGGGGAGATGAGAACCCCATAAGGCACCAGTGATGGGCCATAGCACGATTCCACTTAGGAATACTGTAGGGAACTGATGACTTTTTGGGGTTTCGCTAACAAGCATGGATGAAGGGTTATTTATAGGACTGTGAGCGACCCCAAACACCCACAACACTGGAAAGTCTCACCCAAGCACGGATGACAGTTTCCGAATACGTAGAGTCATGCCCACCCCACGCCACGCCACGCCCCCTTCAATTACCCTTCCACATTGTATATATACTCTGGTCTCCCAAGAGTTACACGTGCCTGGCAGGGAGGTATAAGAAGGAGCAGCTGGGGGTTGGGGATTTAGCTCAGTGGTAGAGCGCTTGCCTAGCAAGCGCAAGGCCCTGGGTTCAGTCCCCAGCTCCAAAAAAAGAACAAAAAAAAAAAAAAAAAAAAAAAAAAAAAAAAAAAAAAGGAGCAGCTAGAATCGCGAGGGTCTTTTTGATTACTCTTCCCCGCCCCTCTCCTTCCACAAGAAAACATCACCCTCCCTGCCTGAAAACTGCTGCAGGTGGTCACAGCTGCTTTAATGAAGGCAGTAAAGGCTGTTGTGCTGTGAGGACAGCACCCTACAAGTCACTCTCAGCCCTCACGTGAACCTATCTCACATTTGTAAGCCCTGCCACCAGAGTGCCTGCCTGTTTGTCCATGGATGCACGGGGTACCACAAAGCCTGCCTGGGCTCTTTTGGTCTGACTAGGATGCCAAGGCCACGCCCCCGGGAGCAGGGGCTGGGCTCCAGGGTCTCCCTCAACGTCCTGGGCACCCTGCCTATCACACAGCTTCTAATATTATCACAGGTTCAGAAAACAAAGAGAAACACTCTAGTGACTTTGAAAATAATTGTCTCCAGGGAGCAAATACCAAAACTCTGTTTTCCCCACCTAGTAGAGACCCTTCCTCGCTGGCATCCTTCCCGGGTTGGTTTCTGTTTCAAGGTTCTGAGTCAGGATTCAGCTTATAGCAGGAAGGAACATTCGGGCAGAACTTCAAATTCATGGCACACGGTCTGCATGATCCTCCAGAGAGCTGTCGTTGGGAAAACACAATGAGCTGGTGGTCCCTTTCCTGGGTGTGGGAGCCTTGGGAGATAAGATATCTGGCCCTGCCCAGCCCACTAGAGGTGTGTGAGGCCCAGAGGAGATCCCAGTCAGGAGGCTTTGATCCTGGAAGCTTTTTTGCTCTGCCAATCACCCCAGGGCTGGAAACATTGATATTATGAAGTCTGCATGTTGATTTCAAAAGAAAAAGAAACAAGCAGACAGGTCAGGTCTGCAGTATGCGGCTGTTTAAATATGAATGATGAGACAGGGCGGGTGGGCGACCTTCAGCGCGGTGAACGCACATTTCATGTTTAGTCACCAAGGACAAAGCTGATCAGGGACGAGACTTTCCTGGTACGTAGCAGTTCCGAGAAAACAAAACCACATTCATTATGCGCAGCGGGCTCAGAGGCCCTGCATGCTCCGTGCTATCAGCCCGAAGCTCTGTTTTCTTGTTGCACAGGCAGATAATAAAACAGGACTTCGGTGTGCGCATGCGCAGTTGAGGTAGCAAGCCTAGCGCGAGCTCTCCGCCCCAGAGCGGTCAAGTAATTTCTCTGTGTAACCAGAAAGAGAGTCCTGTTTCTCCGCAGCTTATTCTATCTTATCAATAAGCGTGACCCAGAACAAACTTTAACATTTTGGGCAAAAAAGAGCACCGTGTGGAAATACCTCCTAAGAAACAGATTGGAATTTACTCATGACCCAGAAAATGGTCCTTTGCTATGGCGACCACACAGAATTAGAGTGACTAAGGTTGGTAAAGACGCCTGCTACACAAAGCCTAGCGACTGGAGTTCAAAACCCACATAAAAGTGGAAGGGGGTTCCAGCTGAGCTGACTCCAAAAAGTTCCTCTGATCACTCTTGCGCAACTCCTGCCCTATACACACACCGTGAAGACAAAAATAAAATAAAATAAAATAAAATAAAATAAAATAAAATAAAATTTAGAGCTGGAGAGATGCCTCAGCCCTTAAAAACACTTGTTGCTCTTGCAGAAGACCCAGGTTTGGACCCTAACATCCACATAGCCTCCTTTAATTCCCTGTTACAGTTTCAAAGGATCCAACACCCTCTTCCGACCTCTGTGGGTACCAGGCTCACAAGTGGTCCAGACATAATGCAAAGGAAACACCCATACACATAAAAGAAATTATTTTTCTTTAAAAAGTTAGAGTGCTTGGGGTGGAGAGATGGCTCAGCGGTTAAGAGCACTGACTGCCCTTCTAGAGGTCCTGAGTTCAAATCCCAGCAACCACATGGTGGCTCACAACCATCTGTAATGAAATCTGATGCCCTCTTCTGGTGTGTCTGAAGACAGCTACAGTGTACTTATGTATAATAAATAAATAAATCTTTAAAAAAAATAAAAAAAAATAAAAAGTTAGAGTGCTTAATCACGTGGGAGGCAGAGGCAGGCAGATCTCTGAGTTCGAGGCCTGCCTGGTCTAGAGATTGAGTTCCAGGACTACACAGAGAAACCCTGTCTGGAAAAACAAAACCTGACAGAACAGCAAGCAAACAAGAGTATGGACTGAGGAGGCAGCTCAGTAGGCAAAGTGCTTGCTGCACAGGTGTGAGAATGTGAATTCAGACCCTCAGCCACTGTGTAAAAAATGCCAGTCACCCTGTGCACTTAAAACCCAATGCCAGGAAGCCAGATCTCAGGGCTTGCTAGCCAGTTACTCCCGCAGGAAGAGATTTAGGGTAGAGGAATCTTCCTTCCCTGTTGCAGCAAATAAAATAAGGTGAAGAAAAGATTGAGGAAGGCATCCTTACGTTGACCTCTGGCTCACACATGCACAGACACACACACATACACACATACATACATACATACATACATTCATACATACATAGACACATATACACACACATATACACATACATACACACACATACACAAAGACATACATACACAGACACACATATATACACATACATACACAAAACACACACATATACACACATACACACATGCACACATACATGCACACATGTGTACATACAGACACACATACACACATACATATACACACATATACACAGACACACACATGCACACACATATACACACATACATATACATACATATACGCATGCATACATACACACACACACACACACACACACACACACACACACACACACACACACACGGTAAGGTGAGAGAATGAGGGGAAGGGCCCCAGAGTAGAATTGCCATTGTCTGTCTGGTTGGGCACGTGATAGCTGGGGGACAGTGGACAAGGGGTTACATTCTCTTTTCCCTTATTTGAAAAGTGAGATGACAGTCAAGGCTTCCAGAAGAGCGGTGGTACAGGCAAAGGATCAGAGTACTGCTTGCCTCGTGGTAAGCCCTTAGGAAATGCAAGGTATCTTTAGCATTCTCCATCATCCAGGATGAGTCCACAACCCACAATCTCCGGAGGGCCTTCCCTCACACACCCAGGCCTTCTGCTTCTGTCTCTAGGTTCCTCCAGGAAGTCCACGCCGCAGCCCAGACTGGCATTTGTTGTTAATTCAGTATCCCACGTGCCTCTGTGTTGCTACCCCCACACGCTCTGCAGGAACATGTCATTTATTTTTATTGGATTTCCACAACTCCGAGTTCAGCCCAGAGCAGTTACTGGTACGCAAACATCCCCTAGTTAGTGCACTGGAGGGATAAACAATTAGGAAGAACAGAGTTGGGTGGGGCTGCCTATGGGGACTATACCAAACAACCGAAGATGGGACGGCGCATGCGCAGAGTGCTTAGGCCGGCTTCACAAGAGAGCACTGAGCCCGAAGCAACCAATGTCCCTCCGTAAGGTGATTAAACCAGCATTCATCCATACCTTGGGCCAGGACTCAGCAGGAAGAATATGTTAACTACCTGCTCACACCGAAGAGTGGGAAGAGCCAATCCTAAAAGGTTCCATTCTGTATGAGTCTGAGACATGGTTTCATTATGTAGCCCAGGCTGGCCTTGAGCTCCAAACCCTCCCACCCTATCCTCTGGAGTGCAGGAGTTGCAGACTTGAGCCTCTGTACCCAAAGACCTGAGGTAGAGAAAGGAGAATGGTTTGGTTGACGGTTCCAGCTTTTTAAAAGGAGCAGATGGGGCAGGCTGGCAGCTTGCCGTGACAGAATGTTTTTTCTTAATGGTTGCTGTGTTAGTGTCCTCCCTGTGATACCCTATCATTCATTGTTCTGCAAGATGCTGGCAGCAAGGGAACTGGGCAGGGAGAGATACTGTGCAAGGTCTTGTAGCTATACGTAAGTTTACAATTATCTTAAAGTAAAACACGTAGTTAAACACATTTGAAGTAAGCCAGTGGGAGCAGAGAGCGTACCACCGGATGCTCACTAGGAGATGCACCGGAAGCTCCTTCCAGAAGGCTTTCAGTGTTCAGAATTAAAGTTTATCAACCATATATTAGCATGTTTTATTTCCTCGGAACTTAGCAGTAACAATGTCTAGTGAATGGTGGTGGTGGTGGTGGTGGTGGTGGTGTGTGTGTGTGTGTGTGTGTGTGTGTGTGTGTGTGTGTGTAAGAAGATCAAGATACTTTTAATTTTCTAATTTTAAGTGTAAAGGGGTTCCCACATATGTATGTCTATGCACCATATGTATTCTTGGTGCCCAGGGAAGGCAAAAGAGAGCATCCGAGCCCCTGGAATTGGAGTTAGAGGTGGTTATGAGCCACCATGTGGGTGCTAGGAATAGGACCCAGGCCCTTTGGAAAAACAGTCAGTGTTCTTGACTGATGTGCCACCTCTCCAGTCCTGAGATTTCCCACAATTCCTTAAGTTGGAGAGGTAAGCAAGGAATGGTCTTTTCCACTTGCCTCTTGTCACAGAATGGAAAACTCACAAGGGACCAGCAAGAGGTTGGAGCCAGGAGTTGGAGTGGGGGTGAGTGTGTGGAGCAGAACAAAGTGTAAACATATATAATAGAATGTAATTATATAATATATGAATAGAGTGAGCAAGGAGTGTTACAATGAGACCCATCTTTGTATACTAATGAAACATCTTATTTTATTTTATTTTATTTTGATACAGATAGACCTCACTGTGTAGCCGAGGATGACCTTGAATTTCTCATTCTCCAGCTCCCAACTTCCACATGCTAGGACCCAGGCATGTGTCACTGTACCTGTTTTATGCAGTACTGGGCACCTAGTCAGGGCATCACGAATGCTTGGCAGATGCGCTAACTGAACTGCATGTTGTACAGTTAATGTTAAAAACGTTCTAGTTTGCTTCTGTTGCTGTGTGTGCTGGCTGGTTTTGAGTGTCAACTTGACACAAGCTGGAGTTAACACAGAGAAAGGAGCCTACGTTGAGGAAATTCCTCCATGAGACCCAGCTATAAGGCATTTTCTCAACTAGTGATCAAGGGGGGAGGACCCAGCCCATTGTGGGTGGTGCCATCCCTGGGCTGGTGGTCCTGGGTTCTTTAAGAGAGCAAGCTGAGCAAGCCAGGGGAAGCAAGCCAGTAAGTAACATCCCTCCATGGCCTCTGCATCAGCTCCTACTTCCTGCCCTGCTTGAGTTCCAGTCCTGACTTCCTTTGGTGATGAACAGCAGTGTGGAAGTGTGAGCTGAATAAACCCTTTCCTCCCCAACTTGCTTCTTGGTCATGATGTTTGTGCAGGACTAAGACACTGTGATAAACACCAGGACCAAGAACACCTAGGACAGGAAAGGGTTTACTTGGCTAGTATTTCCAGGTCAGGGTCCATCACTGAGAAAAGTTGGGGCAGGAGCTCAAGGAGGAGCAGAGGCAGGAACCTCTGAGGAACGCTGTCCCCTGGTTCCCGCTCAGTCAGCTTTCATAATACTGCCAAGGACCACCTGCCCAAGAGTGTTACCTCCCAAAGTGCCGTCATCAAGAAGATGCTCCAGACCAATCCGATGGAGGGAATCTCCTTCGAAATTCCCTTACATTCTTCTGGATTGTGTCAAGGTGATGGCTGATGCTAAAAGAAAAGTCTATTTTTTTTTTAAGCGATGACCCCACCACTTGGGAGACTGAGACAGATGGGTCGCCACAAATTCCCAATAAGGTTGGGTTGCACAAGGATAGCTAAGGCTACAGAGTAGCAAGATTCTGTCAGAAAAACCACCCATGTAACTGACCAACCAGGCAAGCAAACCTATGAACATTTTTAAAAGCCCAAAGCCGGAAGTAACATGGCAGAAACAAGGCTAGAACCCAATCAGACCCTCCAGAATCCAGCCCTGTGTAACCTCATACTGTATTCTCACGTTCTAAAATCAAGGCGAAGGGGAGGGACATGGTTCAGTTGGTGGAGTGGTCGCCTAGCATTCAGGAGGTTCTAGGCTTGGTCCCCACCAATGCGGAATAAATACAAGACTATAAAGTAAAAAAACAAAAAAAACAAAACCAAAACCAAAACACACACACACACACACACACACACACACACACACACACACACACACACACAGAGAGAGAGAGAGAGAGAGAGAGAGAGAGAGAGAGAGAGAGAGAGAGAAGAGAGAGAGAGAGCAATGAAAGCAGGGTAAATCAATGTTACTCTAATCCCATGGAATGCTGAACGGAAAGGTAGCTGTGAGAGCCTGCTTCTCTCAGGGAAGGCAATTTACCCAAAGAATTGAACCTGCCAGGGCAGTGGGGTTCCTGCAGGATCCCAATGGGGATCTATAAAGTAACGGTTGGAAAACTCTAAAGACAGAAACAAAACTATTTTTTTAAAACCTGCGGAAAGCAGAATAGGGATGGAGAACCAGCTCTCCGGGGCACCCCAGAAATGGATACCCCAGAACTGGACAGATGCCCCAGTGAGATCTTTATGTAAGTGTTGCAGCCAACAGCTATTCTATAACCCATCACTGAAAGAGAAGCCAGACAAGAGACAGGAGATGGGACTCTGCGTTTGCAGGAGAGCACCGACACTCCTGGGATTTCTGGATTTCTTTCCTCCCCTCTTTCCTCGGTTTACCCATTCATACAAAAGGCAGTATAAGCGAGCAACGCCAGGCCCTCCCTACTTTCCCCCTTAATCTCCCGTGGAGGCTGAACACATAAACAAACAGGAAATCACACACCTACAGAACGTAGGAGCTGCCCCGGAGGCTGGCTAAGCAGCTGCCAGTGTGTAGCAGACCAAGAACTCCCAGTGCTCATTGAGCGGGATCCCGCTTCCCTGTGAGTGCTGGTAGAGACACATGCACGCCCAGAGGAAGGGGTGGGAGCAGTGGGAACTTCACTTTTTCGGAGACATTTTTGCCTTGCACAAACAGCCCCACAGTGAGTGAGTCAGAATTTCCGAAAGGCATAATTTTAGTGCCCCTTCTTGCGGTTGCCTCTCCAGGCTGCCTCTGAAACGGAGGCCTCCTCGGGCGGGGTTTCCTGTGCTCAATTCCAGAGATGACAACGGGGCTCTCCCCAAGCCTTTTGCCAGAACTTTCTTTCCAGATACGTTTTTAACTTTGTAGCAGCAGTTAATGCCCTCCAAGCTGCAAATCCCCCCCTCCCCTACCCCCACACGCTTGCAGGGCTTCCTCGGGGTTTCTTCCAAATACGTGGGCTGCTTCCAATTAAAAAAGGATCATTGAAGAAAATCAAGGCTCTAGACTGGCTAAGTGTTAATGGCGTTTGCCGCCAAGCCTTATGACCTGAGTTCGATTCCCCAGGATCCACATGGCAAAAGAAACATACCGACTTCTCTAAGTTGTCCTCTGATCACTGCGGCACTGGACAACTCCTTCAGTTAAATAAAAAAATGTAATTTAAAAAAATATTTATTTTATTTTATTTTACTTTTACTGGAGCTGAGGCTAGAAACCAGGACCTTGTGCATGCTTGGCAATGCTCTACCACTGAGCTGAGGTCCCAAGACTGAAACTATTTTTAAAAAGTAAATAAATAAGCAAGCTGTGGTGTGGGAGTGGCCAGCCCAGCGTGTTCCACCCAGAACCGTGATACCAATACGTACTTAGACATAGGTAAGTCCTGGTTTTGATGGATGTACCTATCAGCCTTAGAAAAAGCAAAGACAGTGTTGTGACAAGCATCAAGTCGGGCTGCAGAGACCGCTCAGCAGTTAAGAGCACTGACTGCTCTTCCAGAGGTCCTGAGTTCAATTCCCAGCAATCACATGGTGGCTCACAACCATCTGTAATGGGATCTGATGCTCTCTTCTGGTGTGTCTGAAGACAGTGACAGTGTACTCATATAAATAGCAAATAAATATTTTTTTTAAAAAAGCATCAAGTCGGGGTTGGGAATTTAGCTCAGTGGTAGAGCGCTTGCCTAGCAAGTGCAAGGCCCTGGGTTTGGTCCCCAGCTCTGAAAAAAGAAAAAAAAAAAAAGCATCAAGTCAAAGATAATAACAGTCAACATTGTGTATGTGTGTGTGTGTGTTCGCGTGTGTGTGCGCGTGTGCGCAGGTGTGTGTTGGTGGTGTGTCCATGCATGTTTCCATGTAGAGGCAAGAGGTCATCATCTTTTAAGTTCACCACTCTATCCCACCTTGTTTGTTTGAGACAAGATCTCTCACTGAAACTTGGAGCTTGATTCAGCTGGTCTGGCTGGATGGAGAGCCCCTGCAGTCCAATCCCCTGCCTCCACTGCCTTACAGATGTGTGCGCGGAGGTGTTGGGCTTTTATGGCACCATTGGTGATGCGCACTCAGGTCTTCATGCTTACCCAGCTAGTACTCATCCACTGAGAAGTCTCCCCAGCACTTTAATACCTAATGACATTCTGTGGTTCATAGTTTACCATTTTATATGTTTCTACCTGTGCAACACCATTGCTGTCCCCCTCTACTATTCTAAGAGGTTACCTGCCTCACACAGTTACTACACAATAGGAAGGCAAGGCTTGGAGTTTGGGTTCCTAGTGCTCTGAAAGGCTTAGCCATGGAAAGGACAGCTTATCTCTATAAATCCCTCCCCACATTCCCAGAGACTAGCATATGGCTGGCTCTGGAGATGTTTGATGAAAGACTTGCACAGCCGTATGCCAGAAACCCTAGCCATCATATCAGACTCAGAACCGTAATGCCAAGCAGTCCTCAGGGCACCAGGCATATAACCTTACAAGTGTCTGTTATTAGATTAGACCCTTTTAACAGAAGAGGGAACCAGGGTTGAGTAACCAACTGCTGTCTGCTGCTTGTGGATTGGTTTTTCAAGGTGAGGTTCTCTGGGTAGCCTTGGCTGTCCTGGAAATCCCTCTGTAAACCAGACTGGCCTTGAACTCAGAGATCTGCCAGCCTCTGCCTCCTGAGCGCTGGGATTAAAATGCTTGCAGCTCTTAACTTCTAGCCACACCAGGGCATCGTTCACTGCAGGTATGGGACTTCAGAGGGCCAGTTGCTTGCTCTAGCATTCACAAGGATGGCAGAACCAGCTCTGTTCCAGAACAAAGTGCCTGGGCCCTCAGTGCCCGGCTTTCCCTTTAAGACAAAGCTAATTACACTCTTGTAACTGCTTGGAGGGTGGTAGTAAGGATCAAACAAAGGGATGCAGGTTGAAAGCAAAAGCCTTCTCCAAAGGTGAGAATTATGGTGACTGTTAGTCACTGCTGGCTTGGCTGCTGTAACCCCCTGGGGAATGCAGCAGCTCCTTGCCAGACTCTGGACCAGAGGTGCTAGACCAGGGGAGGCCCTTTGTGTGGATCTTCTCAGAGTAATTATGACTTAATGAATGGGCTCCAACTAAGGCACGGTTGAACCTCTGGCATTCTGCTTCAAACTGGCTCTGTCTGCCTCCAGTATTAAGCTTGAGCTTTACCGAACTCTGCTTCTTCCTCAACCCAGAAAACACACACACACACACACACACATGTACACAGACACACAGATACACTCACACACAAACACATATACACACAGACACACACATACAGACACACACATACACACACACACACACACACACACACACACACACACACACACACACACACACTCCAGAACTATTTCTCTCTGGTTCTGTTTGACAATTTAATCTCCTTAGGACAGTGGCTTATTTATTCTGCCAACTCTGCTAAGAAACCACGGAGGGGGGCATTCCGACTGACCTTGGGCCTGTGTCGAAGACTGTTGTTATCTGTTAAGTGGACCGGCCAAGCCTGGGTCACGAAGACAGACTCTCACATGGTACTAGGTTTTCCAAGTCGTGTTCTCTTTAGAAGCAGGCGCTTCATTCAGAAGACGGAGACTCAATCACGAGGATCTGTTACTGCCTGGAAGAGATAACTCTGGAGCCCTAGGGTGTTTTGTTCCGTTTTGTTTCAGTGAGGTTGAACAAGGTCTGAGAGGAAGGTGGATGAGGGGAGGCTACGTGAAAGTAATCCGGACCTGGCAGGTGGAGTTAGGTTAGCCCTAGGCAGTTACAAGTGCAAAGGCCCAGAGGCAGAGAAGACTTACACATTCTGTTCCGAAGCAAGGTTAAGTGGGTGGAGCCTGAAGCAGGGATTGGCCAATGGTATGGGAGGGTGTTGAGGCAGGTGGGTGAGCGAGGCTAGGAGAGCAGAGAGAGGAGATGGGCATTCTTGGCCTTGGGCTTATTGGGAGGTTCCCACCAGGTATGGGTGGCTAGTGGACTGGAGAGTGGGCAGGGATGGGTAGAGTGCCTCTATCAGGTTGACTGATGGGTGTCATTTCATTCTTGTTTTTGGTATTGTTGCCTGTGTCCCTCGGTATCTCTGTGAGGGCAACACCTGTTATCCTCTGACCCTCTCCTCAAATCTGGACAGGTGGAATAATATCCTCCCCAGGGCCTCCTTCTTCTGGGTGGTCCCCACGACACTCCTGAATGACTAGAGGCAGGTGAAGACCTCGGATCGGATCCGGAGACTGTCTAGATTGGCATGAACACAGTATTCCCGCCCTCCTGAACTTTGGGTTTGAGAATTGTAGCTACGAGGTTCGTCCTCCGCCCTGGTTCCTCATCTGCAGTGTGGCGGGGCTCCGGGCGGGTCCCTAAAGGGGCGGGACAGTCGTGGTGTCCCCCGCCCCGCCCTGACCCGGCCCCGCCCCGCCCCGGAGCCGCCCGGGACGCTGGGTGCAGAAGGGACTCGGCCCAGCCGCCCGAGGCGCCGCGCTCCGTCTGCTCCGGGCAGGGTGAGTAAGGTCAGGGCTGTGGGAGGCAGCGCGGGGACGGAGGGGGTCGCGCCCGGATCCCTAGCGTACCCCTGTCTTGACGCGTCCCCGAGGATCGGCGCCGCGGGAAGTCTGGGGGACCAGAGGAGGCGCGCGGGGGCGGCGGCCAGCGTGACAGCTGCCGGCGGGCGGAGCTTCGTTTCAAATGCAACCGCTCCTCCCGCTGCGAAATCATGGGCACCCTAGAGTCTCGGCCCCAGGACGCCGCAGTGCCTAGGGCTGCACATCCCTGGGACTAGGTGGCTTCTTCGGTTTCCCCTCTTCACCTCTAGAGGCTGGCAGACTTGCCAACTCACAGGTCCCCAGGGCCCGGAATGTCCCATTCTGGGGATTACGAGCTCGCCAGGGAGAGCCTGAGAGCGCGCAGTGAGGAAGGAAAGTCTTATCCAGTGCGCTCCGTTTCCTTCAGTCACCTACCTCGCTGTGTAGTCTTGGGCTAGCTAGAGGCAGAGCCTCGCTGATCCCCATGTAACCACTCTAAAAGGGGAATTCAGATGTTGGTTTCACCTGAAATCAGATCTAGAGTCCACTCCCTGGGTGGGTGTCTCACCCACCAGCCTGGCTTCAAAACTGAGAAGTGGTGAGTTCAGCCCAGGGTTGGTAACATTTAATCTCTTTGGCTCTGGGACGTTTTCCCTGTGTCTTGCAGCCCCGCTTCATCTCTGTAGGGATGGCTTCTTTCTATAATGGATAGCCAGGCTATGCTTGTGGGGGTGACTTTAGTGCCAAAGAGGAGTGCCACACCCCATCCTTCATGGGTGGGAAAAAGCGACTCATCTTCGAGACCAGTGTGTCTCACTGGTCCTGCAGCCCCACTGGACAGCCCCCTTTCATCTACCCAGAGAAGAAGATACAAGCAAAGAAAGGGGGCGTGACTTGCTCAAGCGGCGCAGTCAAGATCCTTGTTGCGCAGGAACTTGGCTCTCTTGAAGGGCTTCTTAGCCTTGCCTCTTGATGGGGGAGTGGGGAGGAGCTAACAGCTCATAAGGGGCAGGAGCTGGGAAGTAGGAAGGTGATCTGTGCCAGCGGGGCTGTTTTGCTGGGTTTCCTGTGAACTGTGCCCCAGAGGGGCAGTCGAGCACACGTGGGCTCGCACATTCCCCAGGCCTGCTGACAGTTACAACTGAGCCAAGCTGCTCCCCGGGAGCCAGAGAGGCCGCTCTGGGGGTGGCTGTGTAGGAATGTACCAGGAGGCCTTATTTCTGGAGTCACGGAGGGAGAGATGAGAACCCACGATCATTTGTCCCCTCAGTCCTGCAAAAGGACCTCAGGGTGTGGCAGAGCTGTTCTGTCTCCAGGGGAACTTTGCATGATTTGAAGTGACTATGGACTCAGCCCTGCCTGGGTAGCCCCCTCTGCCCAGTGATACAGAGACCTGTGGTTGCTCCGGGCTCCCGGTGTCGCCACACTGGAAGGCGTGACTGGGCAGGGAAACACTGTCTCCAAAGGACTGTGGAGTCTGTAAGCCCAGAAGCCTCTGGCCCCCTGTGCCATCTTGCTGTAAGAATAGGGTGGCCAAATCAGGTGGCCACTTTGTCCTCACCTGAGTATGTGGCTTCAGAAAAGGGGCACCCCAGCTCCCCACACCCCTGTATCATGAGACAGTAGATGAGCAGTAGATGAGAGAGATTCACAGACAGTGTTTTGTGTGGCGTAGATCTAGCAGAGACAAGTGATTTTGTGTTTTGGGGTGTGAATGGGGATGTGGGCTTGATCAGGAGACCTGGGATCTTCTCTGTTCTGCCCTTTTTCCTCTCTGCCTTGATCTCCTCAAATCTGCTAAACAGTGCACGCTCTGGGTTACTTCCCTGAGGTCCTCTCAATATTGAAAGCTTGTCCTTGACTCTGGGAAGGAGGGAGATCACAAAAAGCCTGTCGAGGCATTCAGGTATGACTCTGGAGTCTCAGAATTAGTGTGTCCTCTTGCACACTTCCTGTGTCCCCTGGCAGGATGTAAGGATGCCGGCACTAACATCCTACAGGAGGAGACTTATATTACTGTCCACTGGCTGGGTGGCTGGTTCAGGATTTGAACTTCATACCTTTGACTCAGTGCTGTTCATTACCCCACACACCCTGTCCTGGACAATCCGAGGACAATATTGTGTGTTAGTCACTGGGAAAACTGCAGATCAGGCAGGTCCCAGTCATCATCAAATCACCGATGAACAGAAACGGAAACATGGACTGTGACCCTTTCCCACCCCACGTATAACATCCATACATTTTTGGCACCAAGCCAAGACCCAGGAGGCGCAGACAGAAGCAAGGGACATGGTACCTCTCAACCTCAGGATTCTTAGCTTTGGACTTAGTGACCGTGCCTGAGACTGTGCGGCTAGGAAGCAGATGGGGACAGGCCTCCAAACCTGGAGCCCTGGTTTGCTCTTCCCTGATGTGATGCCACTCCCTTCCAGATTGTCTGAGGAAATACATCAGGGTTCCCCAGAGCCTAGAGGGGCAGGGCAGAGCAAAGGCAGCACTTGCCGTCTTGTTCTTGTTTTTTTTGTTTGTTGTTTGTTTGTTTTACTGCCTTCCCAACATCGAGTCTCCTGGAGCCCACTCTGCGTGGCACCAGAACTTCGGAAGCCTAGTATCTCCTAAGTCCATCGGGGAGCAGCAGAGGAGAGTCCAAAGCTCAAACACTAGGCTGATGGTGATCTGAATAGAAGCCATGCACAAAAGAGGTGTGGGGATAGACTACCTTAACTGGAAATCGCATGCCACTGTGGCAAGGGACAGGACTAGCAGCATATTGGCAGTGAGGGTAGAGGCCTCAGATTTGCTAAGCATTTGGCTGTATCCTAACTTGTAGAGCATTTGCAGAGCTTCTAACCCACACATTGTTTTGCTTTTTTAAAGAGAAAGGTGAAGAGAGTTTCTTGCAGATGAGGGTGCCCTTGAATAAATAGGTAGCTGAAGATGACCTTGAACTCCTAATCCTCCTGTCTCTACCTCCCCTGCGGTAGAATTACAGGCATGTGTTACCACGCCTGGTTTATGTGGTGCTGGGGAACCAAAGAGCGGGCCTCCTGCATGCCATGCAAGCACTCCACCAATTCAGCCACAGCCTTAGGCCGAGTTTGTTCTTTTGAGACAGGGTCTCCACAGGTGAACCAAGCAGGCCTTGAACTCACGATCTCCTGCTTCAGCTCAAGACTACTGGGGTTGTAGACATGCCTCGCCGCCGTGTTGGGTAGCAAGGGGATGCTAAGAAGCCAGTGTGGCTGTTGTGGGGATAACTGTTGAGGGGTGAGCCTGTTCCCTTCTCAGGAGGGCCCATTCTGTTCTGTTCCTCAGCTTAGTACAAGGCTTGTGTGCGTGTGTGTGTGTGTGTGTGTGTGTGTGTGTGTGTGTGTGTGTGTGTGAGAGAGAGAGAGAGAGAGAGATTCAAAAGTGTATAAAATGTTTGTCACATTTACTTATTGTATGTAAATGCCTATGCTTGCCATAACATGTGTGTGGAGGCCAGAGGACAGCTTTCAGGACTCTGGTTTTTCCTTCCACCATGGGGTTGGGGGTTGGGACTCACATTATCCAACTTGCCTGCAAATGCTTTGATCCACAAAACCGTCTCCACGTATTTTTAAATATGTTTATATTCTATCATTGTAAATAGGAGATACATTTGCCTTAATGTCGTGTCCTGCATAGAATAAATAAGTAGAAAGATAGTAGTGAGCATGCTCAGAATCTTTTAGAGACTTATTCGCCGGACTCGAATGGCCGTCTGGCTGGGCTTATAAAAGCCTGCTGTGTGACACACTAGTTCCTTTTATCACAGAGGCACAACCTCTTCCTTTATTTGTCCTACGCGACCTGACAATGGCAAAGCTGGGAATCTCAAGTTAAAAACAGAATGTCTTAAAGTTCTGACCTAATCATTTACACTTCCAAGTCATAAAATGCTGACATTTTTGAGCTGGGAGGGAACCTCAGGTCACCTGGTCCAGCTGGCTGGTTTGACAACCCAGAGAAGTGCCCTGGCCAAGGTCAACATAGGACGCATGTCCACAAGGAGGACACAGTCCACAATGGCTAGCCACACCTGTGCGT
The DNA here is from genome assembly GCF_011064425.1 of Rattus rattus. NCBI lineage: Eukaryota > Metazoa > Chordata > Mammalia > Rodentia > Muridae > Rattus > Rattus rattus. Next base: position 116,103,074 of record NC_046160.1, on the reverse strand, counting down.
GACTCTCATAAGGACACCACCTGTCACACTAGCCTGACGCCCTTGGATCTCAGCCTGCTCCTGAGGACAGGTGAAGGAGGCACAGGTGTCGTGCCTGAGACGACTCTTTTTGAATTTATGGTTTTCATTTTTAAGAAGTCTGGAGAGCCACAGTGTGCAAGGTGACTCATGAACAGAAACATCACCAAAGGCGGTTCACGGGCTTGGCTCGAAGTCTTGTTTCCAAGTCGTCTAAGGCAGCTGCTCTTTCTCATCCTGCATGATAATTCATCCCCAGACTGCACAGTGACCTGGGCATGGTCTGTCTTGGTTTGCTGTTGTTGGGGAAACAGGTTCACAGAGGAGGGCTGCTCTGCTCCAGATTTCCCTGAAGGTGATGGTAGGGCCAGAGAACCTTCGGCGGGAACGGAAAAGACTGCTTTTCCATTTTTCACGTGCTGGACTGGGAACACTTTGTTTTTTTACGCTGGAGAAGCAGAAAGTTTGGCCAGCCCAGCCTGGCAGGCCATAGGGAAATGGCCTTGTAGAAAACAGATGGGCGGTGTCCATGCAGCTGTCAGGTTGCAGGCATCTCTGAGCTGACAGCCCAGCTTGGCCACACCGTCCCACGCACAGAACGTGTTGTCTGCAGGACAGAGGTGGGGTGCACCCAAGGCCTGCTTGGTTTTGTCTAGGTGTATCTGGCACACCCTCAAAGTCCTACTAACTCCTCTGTTCCCATCCGAGGCTATTCTTCGCCTGCCCTCTGGAGAGGTGCCTGTGTGTGTGTCCTAGGTACCTTGTGCATAAGATATTCTTTAGTGCCTTTGTGGGGTCTTGAGGTCAGGTGTAGCATCATGGTGATGCTTATAAAGTTCCAGATTTTGGAGTATTTCCCATCTTCAGATTAGGGATGTTTAATTTGTGCTTAGAGGTGACAGCTGCAGTGGAGAGTGTGAGAATTCCAGAAGTTTTTACTCTGGATACTTTAGATAACCTTGTCTGAGCCTATAATTTTACCTACGGGGACACTGAGTTTTTTGGGGTATGTGCGGGTGTGTGTGTGTGTGTGTGTGTGTGTGTGTGTGTGTGTGTGTGTGTGTGTGTGTGTGTGTGTGTGTATGCACCAGGGAACAACCTAGGAGTTTGTTCCTTAGAAGCTGTCTGTCTTGATTTTTGAGACAGAGTATCTCACTGACTTGAGACTTGATATGGATAGACTGACTGGCTAAGGAGCCTGAGTGTTCATCTGTCTCTACCTGAGGGATCTTCCTATCTGCTGTCTACCTAATACCAGGATAACAAGAGTGAAACACCCCCCGCCCCAACACACACACCTTTTTGAAAATGTAGGTTCCAGAGATGAAATTCAGGTCCTCATGCTTATGAGTCAAGCAATTTACCAAGTGAGCCATCTCCCCAGCCTGACTGGTACCTGACTGGTAGGTACCTCAGGGTCTCGAGTGGACCTCCTGACTCCCACCCAAAGCTCTCTGTCCCACAGTTACCTTCCCGAGTGCCCCATGCCATTGCTGACGGTTGTGATGTCATGGCCGCACGAAGATGGGAAGTTTGGTTAGGCCCTAGCCATCATCGCTGAGCTGGGAGTGGTGGGACTCCAATTAAGCCACAAGTTTTATGTGAGATCTGAAATGGCCGAGCCCCTCCCAAGAAACATTTACTAGAATAATACCATAGCTGACTCACTGAGGAAGCAAGCCTCTTTCTTCCCTGATGGGAGGAGCTGGCATCTGACCTTCTCCAGTCGTAATTGCCAGCTCTTTAAGATGGGAGGCTCTACTTGGGTCTCTGTGAAGTTTGCTCACTTGGAAGCCTAGCAGTGGATATGTGAGGACCTAAGATCAGCCGCTGCAGACCGCCCACCCAAACAGAAAGGACCGATTTCTTAGGCTCCACTCCCTTTCCCTAAGTGTTGGGTCTGCCCTCCTACCCCCCTGCCCCCCACCCCGGGCTGCATTTGGTTTCCACAAAACCCCAAATTCATTCTGACTTTCCTCCCCCTCTACCTGTGGCAAGCAGTTACTTCTGCCAGCTGCTCTTCCTCCCACATCTGGTAGAGAGTGCCTCCTAGAAGACTCCCCCATGGGATTCCAATTTCCGTTTCCTGTTCTCCTATGCTTTGCTATTGATACTTGATCAATGGTTTCCAGAACTGGATTCCGGTCATCGCCCCCCTCTCCCCACCCCACACCCGCCTGTTGCCCATTCATCTTCATAGCTCACTGGCAGTCCACAGAGAGGTGGTTATAATTATGACTTAGACAAAAGGCTTACCAGGCTAGATAGGACCTGACAAATGCTAGGGGAACAGATGCCCCGGGCTGTGGAATGAAGTGGGCGGGGCGGACCCTAGTGTTTCCAGGATACTCAGGACCTCAATGAGCTCTGGAGGGAAGAGCCAAGACAAGTGTGACACCTGTCCTTATCTCTCGGGACCCTTGTCAATCAGAGCTCTGTTTGTTCCAGGAGCACTTGAGGGCCAGCAATGGAATCTTGATGACACATTAGCCTCACTGGTAGAGCATATCTAACTCCTCTCCTCTTTGCTGGGACCCCACCCCTCCACCCCAGCCTATCCTTTTGGATCTCAGCTCCTGGCCTCCCACCCCAAGAGAATTTTTTGCCCACACAGGAGCACCTCCTGGCTTTGTCAGCAGGGGATGTTCTTCTCTCTGGGGCACTGTCAACCCAGCATGGAAATGTGAGCCCTGGGTCTGGTCTGCAGCTGTGCCTACTGCCTGTCTCCTCTACAAGGACTTGAGTGACGCAGGGCAGGACAGACACCGACCGGTTTTAAATAAATTTTTTTTTTTTTTGGTTCTTTTTTTCGGAGCTGGGGACCGAACCCAGGGCCTTGCGCTTCCTAGGCAAGCGCTCTACCACTGAGCTAAATCCCCAACCCCAGACCGGTTTTGTTTCTTCTTCTAGTTTCCCTCTGGCGTCTCCTAGAGGGCTGGTTCCGGGAACCCTGAGGACATTGGATGAGTTGTGACAGAACACCTGTGGGAAAGGGAGGGACCTAAGTAATTTCAGGAAGGGAGGGCTCATCCTGGCTTGGGTTTGGAGGTTCAGTCTGTGACTGGCAGGGACGGTGTGGCGGGCTTGGCTTCCTTTCTTTCTCCTTTTAATTCAGCCCAGGACCCCAGCCCATGAGTGTTGCTGCCCATCTTCAAGGTGGGTCCTCCCTCTTCAGGTAAAACTTTCTGGAAACACCTTCCTAGCCACACCCAGAGGTTTGTTTCCATGGTGACTATAACCAGTGTGGGTAATGAAGATTAGCTATCACAGACACCAAATCAGTGACACCCAGCAGACCCTTATATAAAACAGGTCTTTTTGTAACTTATACGTGCTACACACATCCACACCTTTCTTTGTAATGTGCTTCTGTTTGTTCCTAGACAAGGTCTCTCTGTATAATCCTAGCCTGCTTGGAACTTGAAATTCTCCTACCTCAACCTTCACATGCCTAGAATTACAGACAGACAAGCACCACCACCTCCAGCTGTTACTGGGTAGCTCGGACTGACCCGGAACTCACTGTGATCCTCCTGTCTCAGCCTCCCAAGAGCTGTGATTATAGCATGAGCCATCACACCAGCTCTCATGCATTTGAAATCTTCTCTGGATCACTTACAACCCCAGCCCAAGGTAGATGCCGTGTGAATAGTTGCTAGAATGTGTTATTTAGGAAGAATAAAAGCCAAGTCCGTTCAGGACAGATGCAACTTTTGTTCTGCCGGTATTTTCTGTCTGTCTGGTTGCATGCTTGGCTGAAGGCACCGTGGGTGGGGAGGGCTGAATGAGCCTATGGAATGAATGATTTGTGAGGACAGTGATGGCTGGAAGAGAGGGATATAGATTCTCTGCCCAGTCTGCCATGACAACCGGCCTCTAGCGGGCACTTGCTGGGGGCCAGCATTGATTGTTTACAGTGTTCCTTACCTCTCCTGTTAGTCCCACAGCTATTCAGAGAGGCGTGCTGGCATCACTCTGCTTGGAAGAGTGTGAATTAACCTACCCTCACCATCTTCGGGTGCCAACGCAGTTAGGAGTTGAATGCAGGTGCTCGGATCTGGACTCTGCAACCTGATTATGAAAACTGAAAGCAAACCCAGCCTTCCAGTCAGGCAGATCCTGTGTATGGGTAGCTGCAGATCCTGTGTAGCTCCAGGCTTCCTCTGTGCCAAGCCATTCCTCAGAGGAAATCTTTTCCTCAAGACCATGGTGCCACAGGTCCCTCAGAGCTAGGGCCCGACCCTGGAGCACCCTGCCTGTTCCCTGCCCCTTTCTCCCGAGAACTCCACTTGCAACCTGTCCCTCAGCTATTGAGACTTGCTGACCACAGGCTGGGCATTTGTAGGTAGCATGTGAGCCAGTTGGGGTTGCCAGGTTAAACAGTTGGTCGCTCACCCCAGCACTGGGCAGCCAGCCTGATTGTGTAATTTGCCTGTCTATTCATGGACTTCAAATTCGACTTTGCTTGGAGATGATTTTAAGGAATGGATTTTTTTTTTTAAAGGTTCTTTCTGGAGGCCTCCCTTATTTCTGCTTCTTTGGGTAAAACCACCCACGTGCCCAGGCTGGCTACTCCTGGGTGAGGTCTTGCCTTCAGTGAGGAGGACTGAGGATGGCCCTTAGTTCCTGTATTTGTCACCCACAGGAAGTGGCAAGGTTAGTCACGAAGCTCCTAGCAGGAGCTGGCTGAGGTCTGGAAGCCAGAGAGACACGTGTCTGTGGCCGGGATCTGGGCTCTTCCGCCCTGTAACCCACATACCCTGGGCTACTGCATTCCTTCAACGACCTTGACTGAGACGGAATGGGTAGCAAGATGCCAAGGCACACATCTGTGCTCTGTGGAAACAGTTTGGTGGGTGAGAAGGTGCCGTAAATAACGGCCACCCCAGCTGGTGATAGCCTAGAAGCAGGGAAGCTCAGTGGTGAGGGTCGGGGTGGGGGCATCGGGAAGACTTCGTGCATGGCCTGGAAAACCTGCTCTCCTCTGCTGTATGCGTCCTAGAGAATGGAACCCAGGTTTGTCAGGCTTGGTAGTAGTCCCCCTTACCTACAGAGTCATCTGGCTGAGGGGCAGAGGGCCTTTTATTTCTCCCAAGAGCAATCTTGCTGGGCCTCAGCTCCCTCTTCTGGGAAGAGTGGGGAGGGAGGAACTCCTTTTGTCATCTTGCTGGCTCTATGTCATGAAACCCCCACCCCCACCCCAAGAAGTCAGGAGTCATCAGGTTGTTTGGTCGCCCTACAGAGCAAAGTATTTCTTACATCATCTGTCTTCCAATACAAAGGTCAGCTCCGCTCTATTTAATCAGTTTCTTTCTCCTCCTACGCCTGAGGTACAATCTGACAGACCTGGTGGGAACCCTGGTTCTCTTGCCTGCAGTATGACTTGGCTGTCTCCCGCTCTTCTTGTATAGGGCTAACTCACCTGTCCTGGGGGCAGTCCACACCTTCCCTGACCCCAAATATCCATCCTGTCAGGGTACCCTTCCCTCTTTTCCTGAATGCTCCCAAGCCAGGAGGAGGGTGCTCCCAAGCCAGGAGGAGGGTGCTCCCAAGCCAGGAGGAGGGTGCTCCCAAGCCAGGAGGGAGGTGCTCCCAAGCCTGGAGGAGGGTGCTCCCAAGCCAGGAGGAGGGTGCTCCCAAGCCAGGAGGAAAAGCTGCAGGAAGCTGAGTATTTTTGCCTCCTCCACCCACTGCACTTGCAGGGAGTTGAGCTGGCCCAGCTGCAGGTGACTCTGCCCTCAGTTCAGGTGACAGGATGCAGGCTGCGTTCCTTAATCACAACTGCCTTTTTCTCTTATAGAATAAATCCAGGTGTGGGGAGTGTCAAGGTCTCTACAGTGGGACTCAGCACATTGGGACCCGCTGTCTGGTTTCCACCCTTTGTCTTCCTGGTTCTGGATGTAGAACTCAGAACAGGAGTATCAAAAGCTCAGGGCATCAGAACATAGACAGGGACAACCTTGAACTTGTGCTCCTCCTGCCTCTACCTCTACCTGCTGGGATTACAGGCGTGTGCCAGCACCACACTTGGTATAGGCAGTTGGTGCTGGCGATTGAGCTGAGGGCTGTGTGTGTGTGTGCTACCCAAGCACCCTCTCTGCTCCCTGAGCTACATCCCTGGCCCTTTCTGGTTCTTTGAACAATTCTGTTCATAGGATATTTTAATCCTAGCTGAAAGTGTGCCAGTAGAATTAGAAATCTCTGGACATGAGATTGTTTCTTCTGGAAACTCTCAGGCAGTTCTGATGGGCAGGGATAGTTGAGAGCCCTGGGTTGGCCAGGGGCAGTTGGGGACACTTCAGGGTGGCCACTATTGTGTCCTTTTTCCGTTACTCCCTTCACTCTCTGTCAAGGTGCAGGCTTCTGTGCAAACACAAGAGGTTCTTGGGTGTGTGTCTGTCCAGTCCGCTTATCTCTTGGGATGTGTAGTAGGCACACCATTGATCCTGCTTCCCTGTTTGAGGCAAAGATAAAAAGTTTCCTTTTAAAATAAACTTGTCAGGAGTGAATGAAGGAACATCTGCCCTTTTTGTGGTTGATTCCGTTCATTGCAGGGCCTCTGGCAACTCTGCACCGTGCTGAAGGGCTGAGCGTGTGCAGGTCCAGGCCCGTCCTGTATACAAGTGGCTTAAGGGTGGGGCCAACACCCTGTAGGAAACCTCACCTCAGGTGCTGATGACCCAGGATTCTCCTGGGAGGTAGGCTACACTGGAGTGGCTGAGGGTTAATAAAGTTGTTTCCCAGGAGGCTTTAAGTCAGCTCTTGGGATTGGTGTGGAGAACGATGTGTTTGCCTCTTCTCCATTGCATTCTGAGATGCTCGATCATGACCCCAAGATCTTTTCTGGAGCTGCCATTGTCCTGTAAACTTGGTGACTATATTACAAGACTTCGGTGCTCACAGAGGCCTAGTACCTCACTGAAACATGGGCACACTGGTCATTCAGGAGCCTCGAGCCGCAGGGCAGGAAGTGGCCCTGCGGGTTCCCAGGACTGGACGTGGTTCACACGTGTATGGAGTCTCTGTGTACAAAGGCTGAGACAGGAGCATTGCCATGAATTTGAGTCCAGACACAGTCGTCCGAAGCAGTTCTCAGTGCTGCGACTGCTGACTGACTGGGAACCTAAGGTTAGATAACCCATCCTCTCATTTACTTAACTCTTTCCGAACAGTGCCCTTGCAGGGCCCTGCTGGAGATTACAGCCAATTGAAGTGGGAACTTGCTAACAGGATTAATTTAATCAGAGTCTTTACCCTGGGGTGAGGGCTCTCATAACTACTTCCTGCTGTGCCTGGCGATCTTGAAGGACCAGCATTGTTGAGGGGCCCCACCGCTAGGTTGGCTCCAGACTGAGGGCGCATCGTCACATAGGGTTCCAAGTTAGAGGCTCCATCCTACGGACAAACACTGGGGAAATCATGTGTTTCTGAGTTTCTTCTGGGCAGGTGAGGAAGGTTCCAGAAGGTTCTAAAAACAGGATTCTGGAATGTCCATTTGTAACAGTGCTGTCCTCCAGGTGCTGTGAAGCAAACGCCAGAGATAAATCTCTGGCAAGGTCTAACCTTGGCGTTTTGCATGTTAAAATTCAGCACCAGATTTCACTTTATAGTATTATGATAATTATTAATTTCTACATGTTGTTTTATTTGTTTTTTCTTTTTCTTTTTAATTTTTTATTAGATATATTTCTTTACTTACATTTCAAGTTTTATTTGTTTTTAAGTAGCCCTGACCTGATCATTGCTTCATAACCCAGAGTGGTCTTGAACTTGTGGCAATTCTCCTTCCTCGGCCTCCCAAGTGCTGGGAGTTCAGGCGGGTGGGGATGCTCTGCTTGCTCTGTTCGGTGGAGGTGGGTGTGTCCTCACGGCTGCTGCTGCCTCAGTTCACTGGGTGTGTGTTTGCTAAGCAGCGTCAGATAAATGTCAAATCCAGGAGGGAGAAGGCCTCAGGAGATGAGACTCAGGCATAGGAGGTAATGCCCAATCAGAAGCAGGAAGAATGGAGCCAGGGTCTTCAGCATCTGCTGTAGAGATCTTTGTAGACAGACATCGGTCCCTGGTGAAGGCATCCCTCGTGGTCCCCAGGAGACGCTGCTTGGTTTCTGGCTGCCTGGGAGAGCATATGTGTAGACTGCAGGACACTGTGAGTGGCTGAGAGGGAAGGGGCCGGGCAGACCTTGGGAGGGAACATGAAAGTGGAGGTAGTTGGTCAGCTGTCCTCAATCGCCTCACACAGAATATCCATCTAAGTCCAGTACTGAAAAGGCGCCCACCAAACCAGGACCAGTGATCATTCCAGGTCATCTCTGCCACCCAGATGGTGGACGTCACCCCAGGCTAGCCCTGCTGTTCTGACTAGAGATGGACGTGAGGAGGTATTACTTCTATTATGTTCTAGAAGTCTCCAAGGCCCTGTTCCTCTCTTTGCAGGGAAGGTGGAAGCCTTATTGTCCTGGGGCCAACCCTGCCTGTCTGGAACCCTGTACTTCATAATTCCTGTCCCAGTGAATGTGTGGGATAGAGGGTCTTCCTCGTTTCCTCCTTGCTGGGGACAAGTGACTGAAGGTAATTTCTGCTTTGCCTGTTCTATCCCCCTCTCTGTGTGAGCCTTTTCCCAGCCACCTCCACTGTTCTTCCGGGGAGTCACCTCCTCCCTTGTCTTCCCCTGAGCAAAGTCCTCTCCCCACAGAGTCCCCTCTGCACTGGCTCAGCCTCTCTCTGGGGCCACTTTGCTTGTGGTGCCTCGGTGAGTGAGCTGTACAGTAGGGAAGCCCTGGCTCCTGTCTCCACACAATGAGTGAAGCTCACTTCACAGGGGAGGCTGGGTCTTTCATTCTCTCTGAAGGTGCCAGGCACTGCCCTGGGTAGAGGAACTGGGATGGGCAGGACTAGTAAAGTTGTGGTTGCTTTGGAATTGGCAGTCCAGAAAGAACTACAGTTTAGGGGTTGGGGATTTAGCTCAGTGGTAGAGCGCTTGCCTAGAGAGCTGGGTTTGGTCCCCAGCTCCCTAAAAAAAAAAAAAAAAAAAAAAAAAAAAAAGAAAGAAAAAAAAAAAAGAACTACAGTTTAGAGGTCTCTCTCCTCTCTCTCTCTCTCTCTCTCTCTCTCTCTCTCTCTCTCTCTCTCTCCCCTCTCCTCTCTCTCTCTCTCTCTCTCTCTCTCTCTCTCTCTCTCTCTCTCTCTCTCTCTCCTCTGTGTGTGTGTGTGTGTGTAGGTTGATGTCAATCAGTCCTGGGTTGAGACAGGGTCTTTAACTGTTCTGAGCCTGCCTGGTGGGCTGCCTGTCTACTTGGCCCAGGGACCATCCTGTCTCTGCCTCCCCATTGTTGGCACGTTGTGACCACACCCAGCTTTTCACATGGGACTTGGGAATGGTACTTATTTCAATTAGGGTTTCTATTGTTGAAAAGAGACACTATGACCATGGCAACTCTTATAAAGGAAAACATTTCACTGGGGGCAATTGGGGCTGGTTTCCAGATTCAGAGGTTTAGTCCATTTTCGTCTTGGCGGGAAGTATGGTGGGCAGCACATAGGCAGACGTGTTGCTGGGGGAGGAGCCAAGCGTTCCACATCTGGATCCGGAGGCAGCAGGAAGAGAGACACTGGGCCTGACTTTAGAGTTTTAAAAACTCTAAAGCCCATTTCCAGTAACACACTTCCTCCAACAAGGCCCCACCTACCCCAACAAGGCCATTCGTTCTAATCCTTTCAAATAATGTCACTCCCTATGAGCCTCTGGGGGCATTCTCCTTTAAGCCACTACAGAACCTAATTCCTCACACCTGTGTGGCAAGTACCTTAATGACTCCGCCATCTCCCCAGCCCTAAGTGTCCCAACCTTTTGACACTACCCTATCATCACAATGTCATCTACAAATGTTTTAGACCAGTCACAGCTCCTGGGATGGGTGTGGCCTGGCAGCTCAACAGGTAAGCAGATACACAGGAAGGTGACAGCGGGACAACAGTGCTGCCGCCCTGATCGTAAGAAGGCTCAGCCGGTAGAGGTGTTTACTTCAAACGCCTGACTACACTTGCATTCTCAGGAACCCAGGTAAAGCTGGAAAGAGAGAGCTGATGTTACAAAGTTGTCCTCTGATCACCACACATGCTTGGTGGCACATACACAAGTGTGCACACATCATACATACATACAAGTGGTCAGACCTTGAACCCCGACAGCTGCTTAACAGATACAGGGGAAGCACAAGTAGCCTAGGCCCAGATATAAGGTGCTCCTCTTTGTGAACAAAAGAATGAATCCTCCCACAAGGTGGTGGCAGTTTTACTCTTTGTGGGTCAACTTGGGGACTAGGACATTTGCCTTTTATGCAAAGCCCGTGGCCAACAGTTTCTTCCAGGAACTCGGTTAAAGCCGGCATTGTCTTAAAGGAGGGAGAAGACAGTTTAGAGAGGTGGGTGGGTTTGTGTGCACACTGTGTGTGTGTGTGTGTGTGTGTGTGTGTGTGTGTGTGTGTGTGTGTGTGCTCGCGCGCACTCGAGCACGTGTGTGTTAATGCTCCACCCCAAGACAGGATACAGATCAGGGCTTACAGGCTGCCCATTCTTTCCCACCAGCTAGGTGGGTACCCTCAGCTGCTTCAGAGAGTCTCAGAGCCTCCCAGCTCCCTCTAGCTGAAAAGAGAGCAGGTGCTAGGTCAGCTCTCAGCTCTGCACACAACGGCCAGCACTGTTCTCTCCCTTGGGTCTGACTGGAAGTTCTCCCAACCCAAGCCTCCATGGAGGGGAGGGCAGAGGGAAGGGGAGAAAGGAGGGACACAGTCTGTCCCCACTGAGACTGAAGCCAGTGTAGTTAGGGCTTGGGAACAAACTTCTCCCTAAGATCTGGGGGAAGGTCACACTTCTACTGCCTAGGGCTTTAAAATAGTCCCCATTCTGCTGAGGGTACAAGGGGACACTCATAGGGTCATATGAGAAGTCTATGGGACTTTCTGTCATAGTCTAACTTGTAGCAAGACCCACAGAGCACCAGAGACCACCTCCTGGGAGCCCTCATTTCCCCAGGGACCAAGAGTCCTGGCTGGTAGGCTGTGGGGATTACACTTCGAATAGGCCTGCTCTTGCCGAGGCTTGGAATGTCAGACTGACCACCTATCTGGGCAAAGTCAAGGTCGCATGCCCAAGGCTGAACTCTCTCTTCTCACTTCTTTGTGGCCCAATATGAAGGGGCTGTCTGGTTTGTGGGGTGTAAGGCCTGCTTCTCCCAAGGGACTGCAGAAAGGACCAGTCTGCAGAATGACTTGCTGTGTGACCTTGCTCAAGTTACTTAACCACTCTGCACCTGGAGGATTCCAGGGAGCTTTTGTGAACTCTGCTGGGCACTGGGTAGACTTCCTGGAGGCAGTGATGTCAGGTTAGGGGGGGCTAGGGAGGCAGGGAAAAAGAAGGGATCCATGGGAGCAGAGGCCACCTAGGCTGAACCTGAGGGCTGCATGGGGGTCCTGCTACAAGCAGCCATTGTTGGAAGGCAGGCGGTGGGAAGCAGGTGAGAAGGGCAGAGCAGAGAGGCTTTGAGCAGCCTGGGCTTCCTTCAGTGTGGCTGTTGGAAGACTCCATGCTAAAAGACGCTCATCCCCCTGGCTCACACACCCTGGAAGGTTCTCTGAGAAGCCAGTGGACGGACGTGCCCTGGTGTGCCCCTCCCCCACCCCTGTCATGGGCCTCTCTGGTCTTTCCGTTATCCCTCTACAGCCTGACCCCTTGTTAAATCAGTCAAACCCAAGTGCTTTGGGGACTGTTTTAGAGGACCTGAGGACAGGTGAAGAGGTTATCCTCACATTGAATGGGAAGCCACCCACCTTACACCTGAGGAAACTCGGGAGCAGAGAGGTCAATACCCCGAGGCTGTGCAGCCAGTAGATGAGGAAGCCAGATTTAGTTGTCACTCTGTGGACTTGGAAGCCAATCTGGTTTCTAGGAAGCTGATGGTGAGTGTTGTACTTGACTCTTGTTATAACCCACGCAGAGTTCTAGGGAGCTCTGAGCTCGCTTTAGTACCTTAAAGGCTGGCTTTCTTTCCCTTTCTTCCTTCCTTCCTTCCTTCCTTCCTTCCTTCCTTCCTTCCTTCCTTCCTTCCTTCCTTCCTTTTTCCCTCCCTCCCCTCCTCCCTCCCCCCTCCTCTTTTCTTTTGTTTGTTTTGTTTTTCAAGACATGGTTTCTCTGTGTGGCCTAGCTGTCCTCTGTGGACCAGGCTAACCCTCCTGCCTCTGCCTCCCCAGAGCTGGGATTAAAGGCAGGCACTGCTGCCGCCATTTTTTTCAAATAACAAACTGGGGCTGAGGAGGTGGTTTAGCTACTACTTAGTGAGTACCGAGTTCCCACTCCCAGCACCCATGTCAGAGGCTCATCGCCGGCTCCAGGCCTCTTTCTGTTCCCTCCAGGTACTCGCACTCACATACACAGAGCCAGATACAGACACGCCCAGATCTGCACATAACCGAAAACTTATCAAAGTGCACCCTGCTCCTATCACTTTAAGGAGGTTATTTTTTCCATTATTCTTATTTGAGAAAAGGTGTCATATAGCCCAGGCTGGCCTTCGTATCCTTTTGTGGCCAAGGATGACCCAGTGCTGGGCATTCAGGCTTGTACCACCAGGAGCTAGATTACATCCTGACCGTGCGCTGAGGATCCCTCTGCCCTGTTTCCCATACTTGCTTCCGTCTCCATCTTTTTCTGATACAGTTAGGATGTACACAGTAGGACTGGCAAACAGTGCCCACTGGCCAGATGCCACCCGCTCTTGTCAATCAGATGTTGATGGAACAGAGACAGCTCCTCCTGGTCATCTGCAGATGCTCTCACACTTCCACGGCAGGTTTGAGAAGCAGTGACAGAGGCCGTGTGGCCACAGAGTGTGTTCCCTGTGTGACCCTTTCCAGGAAAGCTTGCTGGCTGGCTCCCCGTGCAGGAGCTCACCGTTCGGCAGCCTGCGCCTTCTCTTCGACCCTGGCCCCAGTATTAGTCATGACACTTCTCAGGACAAATGGCCCAGAATATTCCACGGGACGGATGCCATTATTTTCCTTTGGCGTTCTCTTTTCGCTGGAGTGCTCTATTGCTCCTTGGCTATTCCCTCTCAGCCGGACAGTCATTTGGCGAGTGTATTATATAACAAACCCATAGGAAGCCCTCAGGGGGTGGGGTTAAGCACGTTACCAAAATCAATCCTCAGGTCAGCAGCTGACAAGTCATGATACGTCGTAGTTGGAGGCGTGACTTCCATTGGCTGATGCTGTGTTAAGGTCAGCTTGAATCCAGGCAGGCTGGCTGAGCTCTCCAGCTCTGGTCAGCTAGCCGTGTGGAGGTGTCCTGGGGGAATCAGCCTCCGAGAACCCTATGTGCAAGGCAAACCCTGTGTACAGTTGTTCAGCCCATGACTCACACGCACTGGTCCTACTCCACCCAGCAGCCCACACCACCCAGATCTAACTCCGCTGTAATCTTTAGGTCTAATCTTTGATAGCCAGGCTGTTTGGCTCAAGTGACCAAAAATGGTGTTTTGTTGATTAAAATGGCACTAAAAATGGCCCCCTTGCTATACAGAAGGCCAAACCCAGCCGTGCCTAGGGGTCTACAGTAGCTTAGCACCAAAGAGCTCCGCTTCCCAACCTGAGGAGCCTGGAGCTCACCAGGAGTTAAAAATAAAACCACATGATCCAGTTAGACTAAGAAGTCAGAATGCAGTGAGCATGACTGTCCAGGAATCAGGAAAGCCTAGGAGAGCTCAAGGCATCTCCTCTACAGAACATTCTGGGCCATTTACAGAAATAGCTAAAAGAGGATTCCTGTGGCAAGCTTGTTACTTCTCCCTGGGTCAAAAGCCTTAGTGAGGTTCATGAGAATTTCAGACATTCTTCCTGGGAGAAGAGGACATGTCAAATGTCTTTATGTATAGAGATAACTGTACACTGTGTATGTGTACATTCACCTGGCGGCTCTTCCAGGTGCCCAACATTTTTGAAAGGGACATTAGTGAGCACTATTTATTTATTATGTATACAGTGTTCTGCCTGCATGTAGGCCAAAAAAGGGCACCAGGTCTCATTATAGATGGTTGTGAATCACCATGTGGTTGCTGGGAATCGAACTCAGAATCTCTGAAGAGTAGGCAGTGTTTTTAGTCACTGAGCCATCTCTCCAGCCCTAGTGAGCACTTCTAAAGGACACGTATACTCTGGTGGTAGGTCCCCGAAGGTTGTATCTCAGACTGGGGAAGTGGGGCAGCTATAGGGAGTATGCAGTACGAATACCAGTATGGTAGAGAGATGAGGCTCACTGGTCGGGTCAGGGTGAGCTGAGAGCAGGGCTCTGCTGTTAGGGGTGTCAGGATCCTACTCACTCACCTCTGTGATCTCTTACCCACCAGTCTTGAGTGGGCGTTGAAATGTGATCTGTCATCAGATCAACTTGGCGTCTCCCAAGCTCAGGAGAAAAGAGATGCTGACCTTGGCATCCGTGGGAAGATGAAAGGCACCACACCCAGATGATGGGATACCGTGGGGTGAGGAGGGACCAGCTGAGAGTTCTACTTAGCTGCCCATCCTAGGCCAGGCCAGTGGCCCTGTAGCCATGTACACAAGGAAGGCTCACCAGACCTAAGTCCAGCCATGCATGCTGTCATGCTTATCCCTACATCGTATGGATGATGGGGCTAAGATCTACCTTGTCCATCTCTGCATCTTTCTGGGTATGAGGGGAAGTTCTGTCCTGACACCAAGAGGAAGCCCCACTCTGTCGCCTGTGACTCACTTCCTCATTTTGGGTTACCGGTTTGCTGCTTGGCACCGTTGCTGACAACAGACACACGGGGCTGGTTTCCGAGTCAGAATCTCAGTGATCTGTGGAGGAGAGCTGGCCTCTCTGAGCCCCACTTTCTCCATCTGGAGGGTGGAGAGTTTCTCAGCCCTGGCCGCCAGCCTGTCATCCCAGTTACACATGGCTACTGCTAAACTGGCCCCACAGGGGAGATCTTGTTATTGTAACTGGAACTTGGTAACATTTTATCCAAACTATAGCAGCATCCTCTGACGTACATAGGTGACCTTGACAGCGGGTCTGTAGGTCGCTGAGGATCATAACGTTGGGAGAATAGATGAGTTAGGTTTCAGTGGCACTGGCTGTGGAGAATAACTGGGCATTTTTCTTTTGTATGTCTGTCTGCCTGTCTGTCTGTCTGTATGTCTATCTTAGGGTTTCTATTGCTGTGAGCAAACACTATGACCACAAAGCAAGTGGGGAGGAAAGGGTTTATCCAGCTTACACTTCCACATGGCTGTTTATTATTGAAAAACATCAGAGGAGCAACTCAAGCAAGACAGGGGACCTGGAAGCAGGAGCTGATGGAGAGGCCATGGCGGAGGGCTGCTTACTGGCTCGCTCCCCTGGCTGGCTCAGCATGCCTCTTTTTCTTTTTCAGCACGCCTTCTTATAGAACCCAGGACTACCAGCCCAGGGATGGCCCCACCTACCCTGGGCTGGGTCCTCCCCAATTGATCACTAATTGAGAAAATGCCTTACAGCTGGGTCTCATGGCGGCTTCCTTAACTGGGGCTCCTTTCTCTGTGATAAATCTAGCTTGTATCAAGTTGACAAAACAAAACTATCTATCTATGCAGTGTGTGTGTATGCTTGTACATATGCATGCCACAGCATGCATGTAGAGATCAGAAGACAACTGTGACAATTGGGTCTCTTTTCAGTATGTGAGTTCTGAGGATCATACTCAAGGGGTTAGTTTTGGTGGCAAGTGCCTTTACCTGCTAAGCCATCTTTCTGTTTGTATTTGGGTTGTTTGTTTGTTTTGAGACAGGGTCTCTCTGTGTAGACCTGGCTGTCCTGAAACTTGCTGTGTAGACCAGGCTGGCCTCAAACTCGCGGAGACCCACCTGCCTCTGCCTCCCGGAATTAAAGGCGTAGGCCATATTAAGCCATCTTGAGGGCCCACAGCTTTTAATATCCTTTGAGGTAAAGTCTCATGTAGTCTAGGCTGGTTTGATCATAGCAGAGGATGGCCCTGAATGCCCGATTCATACAGCTCTAACCACTCAAGCACTCTGACTGCATTTTCTTCACTACATTTTGTTTTTAGCTCTTACATTGAAGCCTTTGTTCGCTTTGAGTTAGGATTTGTATATGGTGTGAGGGAGGGCGCCAGCGTCATGCCATTGTCTGTAGTGTCTAACATGTTTTGTTGAAAACATCCACCCCTTTTCCAATGAGTGTTCTTGGCACCCTTGGTGGAAAGTAAGACTGTGTCTATATGAGGGTAATTGTTCCTTTATCTTCAGATCCTTGTGAAGAAGTAGGCAGGCAGACAAGCAGACACTCACACATACACACACACACACACACACACACACACACACACACACACCTCCCCCAGAGAGGCTCAGGCTTCTCTTATGCCAAGTTGAATCCTGGCCATCTCTTTACCTCTGCATTCTGGTCCTGACAAGCTAGATGTCTGTATCACACCTGTACTTCCAGCCCTCTGGGAGACTAAGCAGGGCCGTCTCCAGTCTGAACCCAGCCTTGGCTACGTACATGTCTTTTCAAAGATCCCAGGTAACTCTTGGCTAAACTATCTGAAAAACAGCTTAGCTAGAGAGGACTTCTAAGAATGGGATCCATGTAACATGTAGAGACTAAGGAATTTGCCCAGAACCTTCCTCTCTTTGCATCTTTAGAGGGCCCTATTGTGCCATGAAGACCTACCTTGCAGGCAGAGACCTAGAAGCACAGTTAGATCTGGGGTGGTCCCAGACTGGCCCTGTGAGATCCAGGCTTGCTTGTCCGATAATGTCCATGAGTGTTCCTTTTTTGTGGAAAGAGCAGCAGGCTCCGTGCTACTGTATGGGGGCTTTGTGCATTGAGCAGGAGACACATGGATTAAGAAGTGATCTAGGGAATAGTTGTGGGTCATTCTGGCTGGCACTGTGCACCAAAGGCTGCAGGTTCAGAGAGAAAATGGCAACATGAGGTTCTATTAACCAGGGCATTCGATAAACCTTGAACCAAAGCTAGGGGTTGGGGATTTAGCTCAGTGGTAGAGCGCTTGCCTAGGAAGCGCAAGGCCCTGGGTTCGGTCCCCAGCTCCGAAAAAAAGAAAAAAAAAAAAAAAAAAAAAAAAAAAAGTAAAACCAAAGCTAGAGGGTGGGCGGATTTCACAAGGGAGCAAGTCAGACCTCTTTGAAGTAGACCTCTGGGATATAGTTCTCTCACTTCAAAGAAGCAGGTGTGTTACTTGCCCATCAGTTGGTCAGCTTGACAACCTACTGACCAACTGGATGCTGGACAAGCAGCTGTCAGAAACTTCTAGAGCCAAATTGCTCTAGCCTCCTTTCTGGCTCTTCAGGCACGTGAGCAGATTATTTAATATCTGTGTCTCATTTCCTTATTTATAACAGAGAACTAATTATAGTATCCTCCTCTTGAAGATTCACCCCCTAGAGCAGTGTGGGCGCTGTAGACAATGGCTGGAGTTGTAGTGTGGAACAATGTAGCATTTAACACAATTTTAAGGCCACTCTGCAGCTGGTTTTCCAGCCCAGGGCTAAGACACTTTGTAACATAGTTGTAACATGGTAATGGGGCACAATTAGCCTTTAGAGGGTCAGACAGAAGATGTTAATGATAGTTCTTTATCCTTGGGGCTGCAAGCATTTGTCTTATTTCCCCCCAGTCTGTTAGAGATCAGTCCTGAAGGAAACAAAGTGCTCCTTTCCCACTTAAAAAGCTCACGGGTCTGGAAGGGCCTGGAAGCCAGCTGGGAACCACTGGTCCTGGTTTAGCTGTAAAGAGCTCAATAGGGGAGGAACCTGCACTGGGACCCATGTCCCTCACCTGTGGCCAACAGAAAGCTCTTACTTGGGGATGAACAGAGCATGGTCTGAAGGCCTCTGGTTCTAGCCTTTCTCAGGCTGTTTAACCTGGTTGAAAGTGTATAGCACTGAATGAAATAAGGAGAGAGCACATTTTGAGGACCTACTAAGTGCCAGTAGGGGGAAGATTTCTGTGTACACGGCTAGGTTCATCATCTCTCCATTAATACCCATTTAGGAGTTCTTGCCTTCCAAGTGTTGGAATCAGCAGTCCAGGCAAGGCCTTGTGTGTACTTAGGTTCTCACAGGCATAGGGGTGCACGGGCTCAGAGCCCAGAGGCCTGGGTAGCAGGTTTTTGATTGTCAATGTTGATGCTGTTTGTGGCAGCCTTGAAAACTATGTGGCAGTCCAGGTCCTATGGAGAGGATTGCTGGGGGCCTTCAGGAGGGGGAGACAGGGATTGTAGAAATGTCTTTTGGAGCTCAGTTTGCCTCATGCACATTGGCTGAATCTATTCGTCTTTCTGGCTTTACACCCTCTTGCCTGTTGATTCAGCGTGCCTGGTTTTGTGCTCAGAGAACCACTTATTCAAGGAATTGACGAACAGCCTCCTGGATCTGCATTAGGTTCTTGTTGGCTCCAAGTCTCTCCATGACCCAGCTTTTCAACCCTATGGCCTTCACCAGTGTGTAGCACTAGGAGTGTGGAGGGTGGAGAGTCTCAGAGTCTATGTGCCCAGAAGCCCAGGAAGGGAATACCGGAACAAAAGTATACCAATCAGTAAGACGAGGCTGGCATAGTGACACATGCCTACAGGGCCAGCTACTCACGAGGCTGAGTCAGATCCAGTTAGGTCCAGGAGTTTGAAACCTGGGCTACAGAGCAAGATCCTGCCTTGTGAAATAAGAAGCCACCATGCAGGTGAGAGCGAGTGAGCGAGCTGTTATGTCTGAAGAGTCTCGATGGTCACTGTGGCTGACAGCCCTTTGAGGAGGCACAGATTTCAAGGGAGAGGCCCAGGAAGTAGCTAGCTGGCCAGGCAGGTCTAGTGGGTTCTGGGACTTTCATTATGTGGGCAAAAACCCTGCCTGAGGAGACAGAACAACGGGGGGTTGGGCCAACGCTTGCTTGGCATGCACCTCATTTTCCAGGACCAAATCATACCAGTGAGTGCTGAACACAGGGATGCTGGGGTTGATAGGTGCCTGTTGGGGGACAGGATGTGACTTCCTGGATGACTCCTCCTTGTTGAATCAGGTCTTCACAGGGAGGGTTTCCGGCTGTGGGGAAGAGGTGGGGTGGGGGCTGGAGAACCATCCTCCAAGCCGGGCAGGCCCTTGAATAGTCATTCTGCAAGTGCTTGGACATGTGCGGGTTATACTCCCCACTGAGGTGTAGGCAGGGCAGATCTGCCTTCCCAGAATTCTCTTCTTCCCATACTGTGAGAATGGCTCTGGGTGGTACCCTAAGTAAAGGTTTCTGGCCTTGTCTGTGCCCCTGACCAAACTTCCCACATGGGACTCTGTTGGTACACTCTCCTCAGAATAATTACTGAGCTCCACAGGGATGGGAAAGACAGCTTAATGCGGGCAGAGGCTCCATAGGACCTGGAGTTTAAAGAGTTCTGGAGGTCTAGGTATGGGAGAGCTGTTTGCCATAGGGAGGTGACATCAGGGAGCCCTGCCATCTGGGAGAGCAGCCAGCTCCTCAGGTGCCTCTGGGGAGATGGAGGACAGAGTGCAGGGAGCCACGGTGGACTGTGATTGAGTTCTCTTTCTGTTCTTAGTCCCTCACCCCACATATGTGCACACAGCTGGAATGAGCCCTGCCCTCCTGGAGCCTGACCACCCTGAAATGCTCATTAGTAGTTAGATGTGAACATCTATGGCTGACAGAGCCTGGCAAAGGCTTGTAAACCCAGCAGAGGGGAGGTAGAGACAGGCAGATTCCAGGTCTCGCTGGCCAGCCAGTCTGACGTCCTTGGAGAAGTCCAGGCCAATGCCTGCAAACACAACCTCAGAGGGTTAGTACCAAGGTTGTCTCCTGGCCTCCATACATATCAGAAACATCGACATATGTACACACACACTCTCTCTTGTCACCCCCCCCACCCCCCGTAGTACTCTCCACAGACAAAGCAAAAAATTCAACCAAGTTCCAGGCCAGTGAAAGATTCTATTCTCAAAAACCAAGTAAAGAGATGGCTCTTGAAGAACACTAAGCCTGACCTTTGACCTCTGGATTCATTTATGTGCATATATGGCCACCATATAGATATATTTTGCCTGCATGGGTATATTATGTCTGTGCATGCAGTGCCTCCAGAGGCCAGAAGAGGGCATCTGGTTCCCCAGAACTGGGCTTACAGAAGCTTGTGAGTCCATGTGGGTGCTGGGAATCTAACTCAAGTCAGTCTGCAAGAGCTGGCCGTGCTAACTGCTGAGTCATCGTTCTAGCTCCTGTCTCACTGTTTTAGAAACTGATGGATAAGTCCTGGCCATTTGGTTCAGAAGGACTTCCAGAGGCTTCTAGAGGGTAGGAGCACTAGTCTAATTGGTCTTTAGAGCGGTGTGTGTGTGTGTGTGTGTGTGTGTGTGTGTGTGCACATGCATGTGCATTACCACTTTCATTGTGAAATACTTAACACGTCCTCTAAAAAGCCCAGCTGTGTTGAGTGGCTGGCATCAGCCTCGGATGGGGTATTGCACATCTCAGCCAGGTCCCAATGGTCCCAACACCCACCTCAGCTTGATCTGCCTACAGCAGACAGCCAGTCCCATGTCTGCAGACCACCTCTGCCCACTCTCTGTCGGCAACTGGCCCTGTGTGCAGGAAACCCCTAGGGACCCCTGTGATTGGCAGTCCTCCTGTGCTAATCGCACAAATTCACAGAGCTCTAGTAAAGCCT
Organism: Rattus rattus; assembly: GCF_011064425.1. NCBI lineage: Eukaryota > Metazoa > Chordata > Mammalia > Rodentia > Muridae > Rattus > Rattus rattus. The sequence goes on along the minus strand of NC_046160.1, from coordinate 116,082,298 downwards.
TGGAGCCCCATCTGGCACCATCTGGCTGCCCAAAGCAGCCCATGCCTTTGAGTTGCCAATGCAGAGTTTCCCAAGAGGGATCTTGGTGTCCTCCAGCCTAGGCCTAAGGAGAGAGAGCTTGGGACAGCTCCTTGGAGATGCTATTGTGAACCCAGCAGTAGTCAGTTTTCACGGCTAAGGACTGTCTGTCTGTGATGGAAGGCTGATCTCAAGACACCCAGAGTGCTTTATTGAAAGCAATTGCTGGCCTGTATTCTCAGTGGCTTTACCTGAAGTGAGCCTTATAGCTCTCTTCTGGAGCAGGGCTTCTCCTATAACCATTGACAGTCACATCTCAGCATCCCGGTGGTTCTAGGACCCTGCCTCCCAACCAGTGGATCCAGAATTCATCCATGCTCAAGTTTCTTATATAAAATGTGTTGGACCCCACTATTGGCATAGCATTTCCACAGAACCTGTGTGCGTGTGCTCCTGTGTACACCCACCACAAAATCAACCAATGTGCTCTCTGTAGTTGATATATTGTATTTCTCAGGAAATGACTAGAAAATGCCTGTAATGTTAAGGACACACACACACACACACACACACACACACACACACACACAAACACACACACCAAGACAAGGTCTTGTTATGCAGCACAGGCTGACCTAAAATACACTCTGTAGCCCAGGATAGCCTGAAACTCGTAGCAATCTTCCTGCCTTAACTGCCTGTGTGCTGGGATTGCAGGAGTGTGCTAGCTGAGAAATGCAAGAGTTCTATCATTGGCAGTGGTGGTGATGGAGAGGTGCTGGCAGAGGGCTTTGTGTAGCCCAGGCTGGCCTCAAACTTGCTTTGTAGCTGAGGATGACATTGAACTCCTGAGCTTCCTGCCTGCGTCTCCGAAGAGTTGGGATTACAAGTATATACTATTGTGCCCAGCTCAACTGCAGCTTCAAACCACAGCAACAGCAGAAAACCAAGACCAGGGATGAGACATTTCATTCTAGCTGGCACGAGGCAGAAGCAGGATATCTGTGTTCAAGGCCAGTCTAGTCTACATAGTAAGTTCTAGACCAACCAAGGGTTCGTAGTGAGACCTTTTCTTTGATGGCTGCATCAATGGATCTGGAAGCCATGGTCACACAGGACCGACCTCCCAGCTACTTGAACAAAGTGCCAGTGGAACCTGGCCTGCCCAGAGCTTGTGTGCGTTTTGCTCCGTCCCTGAGCCTGTTTGCTACTGTTTTGTTACCTTCAAAGTGTGATAAAACATTCCATACTTTAGATTCTGCTGCCCTGGAGGGATGTAAGGTTAACAGGGCAGAATGCAGGTGCCTGGTTCAACAACCGGTTCATGCTCTCCTTCCGGGAGTCCTTGTCCTCCTTTTTTATGCTCCATTCCTAGAATCACCTTCTGTAAACACAATGAGAGAGAGGCCCAGGGCACTCAGGGCAGTGATCTCTCCGCCTCATCCTCCAACGTCCCCCTTAGCTCGGAACCTTCCCACAGCATGCTTGGAGAAGCTTTGGGATTAAAACCAGCTGCGGTTCAGATAATTAAATTCTATCTGTGTATTCCAGGGCAGAGGGAAGGAGAATCGAAGGGTGGGGAACCATGTGTGGCAGGAAGGACTGAGTCACTGCCGGGGCTGGTGAGTCACAGCCCAGGGAGCATGCCCCCTAGGACTCAGGATCAGTTTGTGGTGGGCCAGCTAGGGTGACTGGGCAGGGACACTACAAAGTAACCGCTCAGAAAGCCACCGCAGGACCTTAGCTCTCCTTGGTCATGATCTCTCCACACCTTCTGGGTGCCTGAACGAAGTGCCAGTAGGCCAGATGGGAGGACACAAGAGTGAACACATCCAGTGGAACAAATCTGAGGGGGCCTGGCTGTCCTCATGGAGCGAGTCCCAAACTCTAGGTTTTTGAGCTGAGACCCAGGTCTCTGAAGATAGATCACAGAGGGCTGGCTGCCCCAGCTCCCCACATCACTTGGCTGCTCTCGACGGGGCCCCAGCACAGGCAGAGGCAGGCAAGTTGTGTAGCACTCAGGGCTAAAAACAAAGGGCTTAGATCCGTGCTGTCCTGGGTTCAAGTCCTGTCTGTGTTACTTGCACAGTTCTTAGTACTCATGAACCCCAGTTTTCTTAAGGAGAATAGTCCGTGCCTGTGGGAAATCTGTGTAATAGTCTGTAATAATTGAATAACTACAAACCCTTCTTTTAGAGCAGTGTTTCTCAATCTTCCTGAGGCTGCGACCCTTTAATACAGTTTCTCATGCTATCGTCATTGTCCCCCCACCCCCACCCCTCCACCCCCCACCTCCACCATGAAATTATTTTCATGGCTACTTTGTAACTGCAATTTTGCAACTGTTGCGAATTGTAACTCTATGCTTTCCAGTGGTTCCTGAGGGGTCATGACCCTCAGGCTGGGAACTGCCGCTATGTAGCCAGGCACCTGAAGGATGTCCCGGAAGTGCTGGCTGCAACTGTAACCACCATGAAGCTGGACTCACCACTTCCGGGCTGGGTCTATGCCTCTCCGACTATGCTTCCTTCACTGCAGAATAAGCCCGATAATGCCGGACCGTGCTTTACTTTGAGAGCCTGACTTTGCCCCTTGCTTTATTTGAGGGGGTGTGGTCATGGGTTAGGTGTATCCTCAACACACTATGGTTCAATTCTGAGCAGGTTTCCATGAGCCCTGCATCTCTGGAGGACAAGCAGTGCTGTAGGTTATGCCAGTGAACTTTAGAAAGGGACATTAGGTAGGTATGTGTATGCATGTGTGTGTGTGTGTGTGTGTGTGCATGTGTGACTGTCTTAGTTTGCTTTTGATTGCTGTGATAAACACCATGACCAAAGGCAATTTGGGGAGAAAGGGGTTTATTTCACTCACAGGTTATAATCCATCATGAAGGAAAGAAGTTAGGATAGGAACTAGAGGCAGGAACTGAAGCAGAGGCCATGGAGGAGTACTGCTCACTGGCTTGCTCCTCCTGACTTGCTCGGCCTGCTTTCTTATACCATGCAAGACCACCTGACCAGGGTGGACTCTCCTATATCAATTATTAATCAAGAAAATGTCTTTCAGATTTGTCTACCAGTCAATCGGATGGAGTCATTTTTCTCACATGAGGTTCCCTCTTCCCAGTTGTCAAAACAAGACAGGGGTTGGGGATTTAGCTCAGTGGTAGAGCGCTTGCCTAGCAAGTGCAAGGCCCTGGGTTCAGTCCTCAGCTCCGGAAAAAAAACAAACAAACAAACAAAAAAAAAAACAAGACAGAAATCCCAAACTAACCAAACAAATAAAAAAATAACTAACCAGCACAGAGGGACTGAGGCTAGGGGCACGGTGCTTTAGCAATGGTGCTACAGAGCCAATAGGGACTCTCACCTGTCACATCAGCTTGCAAGAAGGAAGGGAGGGGAGGGAGGTCTAACTGACCCCGGGACAGAGGACTTGGAGCCAAGCCTGCCCTTCCTGCAAGACTAGCTCGGCCTTTTGCTCTTGGAGATAGTCAAGGGTACAGGGAGCCTTCCAATGGACACTGTGCTTTGCTCTAACCCAATCCCCTCCCATCTGCCTCTCCCCACCCCATCTGTGCCTACGCCACTGTCTTAGGGTTTCTGTTTCTGTGATGAGACGCCATGACCAAAGGCGAGTGGGGAGGAAAGGGCTTAGTTTTTGGTTTACTGTGCTCCATCATTAAAGGAAGCCAGGACAGAAACTCAAATAGGGCAGGGTCCTGAAGACAGGAGCTGATCCAGAGGCCATGGAGGGGTGCTGACTTGCTTTCCATGGCTTGCTCAGCCTGCTTTCTTATAGAGCCCAGGACCACCAGTTTAAGGATGACACCACCCACAGTGGGTTGGGCCCTCCCCCATCAAGCACTAATTAAGAAACTGCCCTATACCTGGACCTTAGAGAGGGTTGTTCTTGTTTTCAATTGAGTTTCCCTCATTTCAGAAAACTCTAGCTGTGTCAAGTTGACATAAAAGTACCCAGCACAGTAATGGGGGAGCCACCCCTGAGAGATGCACTGCCCAGGCTCCCGTGTGTTAGCTTCTGCCTGGGCTAAGCCAAGAGAAGGCTGGAGTTTGCCCCAGTAGCCTGTTCTGCTGGGTGAGGCCTCCTGTAATTACAGTGTCTCCTTTGGGTTGCAGGGCTTGTCACCTCCTTGCCAGGTCTGATGGTGTCACCATCTCCTTCTCTCTGGGTCCCTTTTGTCCTGTGGTGACTCGTTGGTTCCTTTGCTCCATTCCATCCATAAGGGAAATTTTTTTTTAATTTATTTGTTTCTGTATGTATGTATGTATGTGAGTACACTGTCGCTGTCTTCAGACACACCAGAAGAGGGCATCAGATCCCATCACGAATGGTTGTGAGTCACCACGTGGTTGCTAGGAATTGAACTCAGGACCTCTGGAAGAGTAGACAGTGCTCTTAACCACTGGGCCATCTCTCCAGCCCCAAAAGGAAATGTTTAATTACCTCTCAGTAAACTGTTCAAAGGACACCTAAGTCACAAGTATAGATCAGGAAAAGCAGTAAAAAGAAAATAGAAGAAAGGGATGTTTATTAATTTTGACAGCAAAAGCGCATGTAATAGATTTACTTAAGATATTTTTGGGGCTGGAGAGATGGCTCAGGGGTTAAGAAGCACTGACTGCTCTTCTACAGGTCCTGAGTTCAAATCCCAGCAACCACATGGTGGCTCACAACCATCTGTAATGGAATCTGATGCCCTCTTCTGGTGAGTCTGAAGACAGCTACAGCGTACTTATATAATAAATTAATTAATCTTTTTTTAAAAAAGATGTTTTTGGAATCTACTAGAATCTTCCACAGCATTTAAAAAAAACGATTTTGTTTTTATTATGTGTGTTGTGGGTATGTGCACATGAGTACAGTGTACATAGAGGCTGACAGCATAGGATTCCTGGAACTGGAGTTACAGTGGTTGTAAACCACTCAGCGTGGGTGCTGAGAACTGAATTCAGGTCCTCTGCAAAAGCAGTATGTGCCTCTAACCTCTGAGCCATCTCTCCCAACCTGGAAAGCATTCTTTTAAAACTTTATTTAACTTCATGTTTTTTAAATTGGCACTGAATAATACCCACATTTATGGGCACAGTGTGTAAAGTCAGTGCAGGTGTGTAGGGTGTGCTGTGTTCCATATCTCTATCCTGTGCTCAGCACCCCTCTCCTGTGCTCAGCATAGCACCCCTCTCCTGTGCTCAGCACCCCTCTCCTGTGCTCAGCATAGCTTCCCTCGTCTGTGCTCAGTGGCCCTCTGCTTGCTGTCTTCATGTAGGGAAATTTCAAGCTCCCTCTAGTCTAGTTCTTCATAAAATGTGCAAAAGGTTATAGCGAGCATAGTTTCCTTTTAAAATACTATTTCTACTTGGGAATTGAATATACACATATGTGTGTACATGTATATATGTGTATGTATATATGCATATATTATGTAATATATATAAGGAATACATATATATCTATATATGATTTACTAGTGTGGCTTACAGGCTATGGTCCAAGTAGTCCAACAATCGCTGTTTACCCACAGAAAGTCCAAAATCCAGTAGTTGTTCAGTCCATAAGGCTGCATGTCTCAGCTGGTCCTCAGTATATTCTAGAATCCCAAAGACTCCAATGCTAGCTAAGGAATGGGCTTACCAGTCAGAGTGAAGGCAAGTGGGGGGGGGGAGGAGAGAGAGAGAGAGAGAGAGAGAGAGAGAGAGAGAGAGAGAGAGAGAGATTCCTCCTTTCCATGTCCTTTGTGTAGGTAACCAGCAGAAGGTATGGCCCAGATTGAACAAGTGAGTCTTCCCAACTTAAAAGTTCTCTCATGGGTGTGTCCAGCCATTTGGGTTTTAGTTATTTCCAAATGTATCAAATTGACAAGCAAGGGTCGTGTGCAAGTGGTTGTCTGCATGTATGTGTGTGCACTGTGTTCATGTCTGGTGCCCACAGAGACTAGAAGACATTGGATCTGGTGGAACTAGTTTCAGATGGTTGTGAACCGCCAAGTCTCTAGCTGCCAGTTGGTGCCGGGAACCAAACCTGGGTCCTCTACAAGAGCAGTAAGTGCTCTTACCCCCTCAGCCAATCTCTCCAGTATTTTGTTTGACTTTCCAGCTGTCAGCTTTTTACACTCTCTTGCCTCTCTCCGTCGGCTAGACTTCAGACTGTCATATGGGGTCTGTGTAGTGTTGGGGACCCCTGGATAGAACTCATGGGCCCACAAGCTTGGATGGGAAACTGACTCCACGCTCCCCTCTACTTGACCCGGAGCTGATGGTTTTCTGGTGCTTACACAGGCAGCAGCAAAGCCCCTCTGCTATTAGCAAGGCCTGGCATTCTGTCATGTGTATTTTTAGTTTATGGTGCAGCTGTCACACATGTCTCCAAGTGTCGGTTATATTCAATATTCTTTCAGACTTACGGGAGTTATAAGATCCATGGTTGTTCAGATCGTGTGATTTACTGTGTTAATAAAGGTGTGTGTGTGTGTGTGTGTGTGTGTGTGTGTGTGTGTGTCCCAAATTTGGTTTTCAGTATTTGGTAACCGGCTGTATTATGGCTGGTTTTCTTAACTTGTTTGCACTTGAGAAGGACCTTCCCCTCCCCCAGCCACACATGCTGTCCTTATGGGCAGCTGTCCGTCCTGAACGCTGGCCAAGGCTGTGTCTGTTTGTTTACTGCTGGGGCTGCAGTGTCAGGTGGGCTGGGCGCCGCATTAATGAAATTCCTTGGTGTGGCGGTTTTGCCCAAGAGGTTCAGATCCCCTGAACTCTGTCTGCCTGCGGCTACACCAGCCCGTGTGAGTGCCAGCTGATGCTGGGCTAAGCCCTGCCTGCTGTGAGGCACACTACCAGGTCACTAAACCATCACACTTCTGCCTAAGAGCACTGCCTTTGAAAGGGTTCCTCGAGACCCAGGGGTCACTCCTGTCTTCTGAGGCCATGGGGATGATTTTTCTTGTCCCCGCATTCCTGGCTTTGCAAAACAGAAAAGCAGGCTTCTCGGAAGCTAAAGAAGGCCCAGCAGTTTGGAGCCACAAAGAACCAGAGTGGAGGCTAGCACACGTGAAGGCACATTTCAAAAGAAGCACTTGAGGGAGTGGCTGCGGGTGCGTATTAAGTTTCTAGAAAAATGTCAGAACAGTTCTAAAAGGAAAACAACACTCTGGGGATGAGCTCTGGATTAGCAGCAGCCAATCCTAGTGCGCAGCCTGCCCTCCACCACCCACCGCCCTCCGCCACCCTCCACCGTCCTCCACCACCCACCTATGCCCATTGGCCTGCACTGCAGGCATAGCCTTTGTCTCTGTCTCTTTGTCTGCCACAGATTCCTCCGCCCAGTGCCATGGGGATTGGGGGCCAGCCAGATTCCTGGCCAAGGCTTTTGGAGCGACTTAGTCATGCTAGGAAAGGGTTTTGGTTATTTTTTTAGTTGTAAAACAACAACGGTTGCTCTTTCCTGAAATATTTCACAGAGTGTGAGATTACAAAGAAGACAGTGTTAGGGAGACGACGGCTCAGTGGTTATGAGCACCGCTCTTCCAAAGGACCTGAGTTTGAGTCCCAGCACCCCTGTAACTACAGCGCCATAGGATCTGACCCCTCTGCCCTCTACGGGCACCCACATTCACATGTACACACACACACACACACACACACACACACACACACACACACACACACATATATACACACACCACACACATAATTAAAAATAAGTAACTAGTTTAAAAAGTAAATAAAAGTAAGAGAAGAAAAAGACCCTCAGTGGTGATCTTTTTTTTTTTTTTTTTTTTTGGTTCTTTTTTTCAGAGCTGGGGACCGAACCCAGGGCCTTGCGCTTGCTAGACAAGTGCTCTACCACTGAGCTAAATCCCCAACCCCCCTCAGTGGTGATCTTAACCCCCTGTGGATGGATGCTCTTAGCCAAGTGGCTTCGAAGGCCACAGTGGCTCTTCCCATGGGAGAAGCCTCAGGTCACATGTGTGGACAACGAGGCCCTGGAGGGGCTGGGTCACTTCTATACACCCTTAGTCACGTGGGCTCAGTAACAGGGAGTCCCCAACCTTTTTACCTGAGTGGAGAGGATTTTGTTTTTGCTTTTTTTTTTTTTTTTTTTTTTTTTTTTTTTTTTTTAGAGCTGATTTTTTTTAAAGGTTTATTTATTTCTGCTTTATATATGTCTGTATACCATGTGTACTCATACAGTGTCTGTGGAGGCCAGAAGAGGGCTTCAGACACCCCTCGAACTGGAGGGCTCTGGGAACTGAAACCAAGTCCTCTGCAAGAGTAGCCAGTGCTCTTAATGGCTGAGCTATCCCTCCAGCCCTCTGTTGGTCTGGTCTGGTCTGGTCTTTCCTTCCTTCCCCCCACTCCTTTTTTTTCTTTTCTCTCTCTCTCTCTCTCTTTCTTTCTTTCTTTCTTTCTTTCTTTCTTTCTTTCTTTCTTTCTTTCTTTCTTTCTTTCCGTTTCTTTTCTTTCCTTTTCTTTTTTGGAGACAGGGTTTCTCTGTGTTGTCCTGCCTGTCCTGGTCATAGAACTGACTTTGTAGACCTGGGTAGCCTTGAACTCAGCGATCCGCCTGCCTCTGCCTCCTGAGTGCTGGGATTAGGTGTAGGGTCGTAGCTGCTAAATACGTGATCTTGCTTCAGTTCTTGGTATTACATCCTCGGCCTTCACACTCCCAGGCTCCTGCAGGTTTGCATTCTCCTGTGGCGTCTGTGGAGTCTCCTTGTGCACAAGCAGGCCACGTACCACACAGTACATGCGACCAAGTCCCTGGGGTCGGGCATGGCGGTTGCTCCCAGTTTCCTATTGGTTAGCAACTTCACTTGATTTTTTTTACTTAGCAAACAGAATGATAGATTTCACGATCCATGGTATATATGGAATCTTACGTCACTGTACCTTCTCATGCTCACCTCCCCACCTTCCCACCTCCCCTACCCCCTCCACCCCTCAGTGGTTTCTCTCCTCATCCCAAGAGTCTCTCCTCTGTTTTCATTACATGTGTGTGGTATATATGTGATGTGTGATGTGCATGTGTGTGTGTGTGTGTGTGTGTGTGTGTGTGTGTGCTCTGTGCTGTGTGTGTGGTGTGTGTGTGTGTGTGCTGTGTGTCTGTGTGTGTGGTGAGTGTGGTGTGTGTGTGTGTGGTGTGTGTAGTGTGTGTGTGATACAATTAAATGCATTTTTACAGACACGAGAAAGCATGTGATATTTTAGATGTTTTATCTTGCACTCTCATCCTAAGTATTTTGCCATTTTAAATAGCACGGCCGGGACGAAACTCAGTGGTTGAGTTTCCTTAGCAGAAGCACAACCTCGTGTTCTATCCCCAGCACTTCGATAAAACAAAACAATGGGAAAATAGCATGGGGGTGGTGTTGGATGGAGTGAGTGTACACCCATTCTGGGCTGCTCCTGCCAGTGCCCTCGGGCTTCTTGTGCAAGGCATCATGGGAGGCTGGCAGATAAGTAAAACCCAATCTCATTACTCTACATGGAATGTGGATGTAAATAACCTTAATCCAAAGCAGGCTCTAGTCACCGTCAACTGACACGTAGCACCGGAATACAGAGAAGTTTTGTCCCAGCATGGTGGGCTTTTAAGAACAGTGAACAGGTTCACTGTACAGGGTGAGGTTAGGAGCGGCAGCCCAGCCAAGGGGACTGCAGTGGGTGGGTGGTTTGCCCAGATGGCAGGTGTCACTGGGGAACAGGTGGGCTTTATCAGAGGGGCTGTGTCAGCTGATTGCCTGTGTCTGTGGGGAGCCCCCGCCTCCCCAGCATGGAGGGACACATATGAGGACTGCTGGAGGCCCAAGCTGGTGTGAAGTGGGGACACCCACCACAAGCTCCCAAGGCCCTCTCCTTGCCAGGTTAATCTCAGGAGTGTTCTGGGTTTCTGTGGGTTCGGCTGATGCCAGAGGCAATGCTTCTTCAATCGAGGGCGTGGACTCATTCAAATCAAGCTCACTTTCTCTCACACGCTCTGCCTGTGAGCTTTGAAAGTCTCCTGTAGGGGGCCTGAAAATACAGCTAGGAAGCCAGCCTGCTCCCAGAGTAAGGAAAGGGACAGAGAGGTTACACGCCAAGGGGATGTCTCTACCAGCCTACTGTTCCCATAGCAGAGCCTCTGGGAACTTAGGATTTACAGTTGTGCCAAGTGGAGCACTGGTACGCTGGGAAGCGTCTCGGGGGAGGGGGGGTGTGCTGTGCCTGCTGCCTGGCCTCTCTCTGTAACCTCTGACCTTGTGTGCCTTTTCCCAGGCTATTCAGGCGCCATGACGCAGCAGCCCCAGGAGGACTTCGACAGGAGTGTGGAGGATGCCCAGGCATGGATGAAGGCGGTACAGGAGCAGCTTCAGGTCAATGACAACACGAAGGGGCCCCGAGCGGCCCTGGAGGCGAGGCTGCGAGAGACAGAGGTAGGCAGTGGTCTGGCTTTGTTGGCACTGAGGCGTCCGCACCCCCCCCCCAATCTGAGGGACCAATGAGTTATTCACACTCTGACCTGTGTTCAGATGTCCTGGTCATTTTGTTTAAATGTGTATTTAATCAGGTGGTCTGGGGCTAAGGCTGAAGTTCTGATTTTCCAGAAAGTTCCACAAGATGACCCTGCTACTCATTCATACTTTGGTCACAAGGAACAGAGACTGCATTCTGTCCCTTCCGTCCCAGGGTGGGCATCTGTGCTCCTTGAATCTAAGGCTTCTGCTGCTACTTCCTTCAGTGGGGAGGGTTAAAATGCTCTGGTTCAAGGTGGGAGAGATGCGTCTGACCCTTGCAGAGGGTTAGAATTAAGTTCCCAGCAGTCAGGTCTGCTAGCTCACAACCGCCTGAAACGCTAGCTGTAAGGGTTCTCTTGTATGTATTTTGGTCTCTGCAGGCACTTGTGCTCTCACACACACACACACACACACACACACACACACACACACAGAGAGAGAGAGAGAGAGAGAGAGAGAGAGAGAGAGAGAGAGAGAGAGAGAGAGAGATACATAAGTAAGATAAGTAGCACAGCTTTTAATCCCAGCTCTCAGGAGGCAGAGGTAGGTGGATAATCTGTGAGTTCGAGGCCAGCCTGGTCTACATAGTGAGTTCCAGGACAGCCAGGGCTACACAGAGAAACTTTGTCTTGAAAAAAACTGACAGACAGACAAACAAACAAACAAACAAAAAATTATTTTAAGAGGTGAGAGGACTTTGGAGAGATGGCTCAGCAGTTACAGGTACTTGCTGTTCTTTTAGAGGACCCAAGTTCAGTTCCCAGCACCCGAGTTGGGAAGCTCCAGGAGATCTGACCCTCTGGCTTCCCAGGACACACATGTTGGTTTGGTGACAGACGCATCCAGAGGTGTGCTGTGCCAGTCTCCAGGTGACTTCAATCCAGTCAAGTTGGCAGAGGAGATTGACCATCCAAAGAGTCTTTGTTGTTTTCCTCTAAAACTTGCCATGGTTTCCGGTCTACAGAACTAAGCTTCGTCTGTGTCAGAAGTCCTTCATATCTATGACCTCCCTCCCCCATTGTCACCCCTCACTAGCTCCATACTCCTCCTCCATTTCCTGTCTCTAAGCCTTAGCCCACGGACTGCTTCTCCTCAGAATACCCATCAGCTTGCTGTGAGTGAGCATGTGAAATGAGAAGTAGCCAGTCCTTTCCGACCCTACTAGCTTCCGGGCCCCCCCGACCATTGCTGTATTGCTGCCAACAATTCTTCCTTTCCTCAGCATCACTGTCCTCCAGTGCTTCCCTCAGCTGTCACCTGAAACCTTGCACCTGTCAGAGTTGTGAGCGAGGGCTGAGAGGGACATAGGAGGAGCTGTTGGCCAGGCTGGTGTGTATGTCTGTGTGTGCATGTGTGGATCTGTGTGTTTGTGTGTATCACTGTGTATAGGTGTCTATGTCTGTGTGCACATGTGTGTCTGTGAGTGTGTGTGAATGTATGTGAATATATGTGTGTCTGTTGTCTGTACTTTGAGTGTTAATGTGTGTGTATGACTGTGTGTGTGTATGTGTCTGAGTACATATATATGTCTGTGTGTGTGTCTGGGTGTATGTATGTATGTATGTGTGTGTATGTATCTGTGTATATATGTATGTGTGTGTTTATGTGAGCATGTGTATGTCTGTATGTGTGTGTCTCTGAGTGTATGTCTATGTGCGTATGTATGTATATATCTGTGTGTGTGCATGTGTATGTATTGTATTTGTGTATATGTGAGTATGTATTTCTGTCTGTCTGTATATTTGTGTATGTCTCTGTGTATACGTATGTGTCTATGTGTGTCTGTACATGCATGTATATGTATATATGTGTGTATGTATGTGTCTGTGTGTAAGTATGTCTCTGTATGTATGAATATGTGTGTATGTAGGGGTCTGTGTGCATGTGTGTATATGTGCATGTGTATATCTGTCAGTCTATATGTTTGTATGCGTATGTCTCTGTGCATGTATGTATGTATGTGTCTGTGTGTGGCATGTGCGTATATGTCTATGTAAGGATCTATTTGTCTGTCTGTATGTATGTCTCTCTATGTGTGTATATGTGCATGTGTATATGTTTGTCTGTATGTTTATGTATGTATCTGTGTGCATGTGTATGTATATATCTGTGGGTCTGTATGTCCCTGTATGTATGTATACGTGTGTGCATATGTGTATATGTGTATGTGTGCTCTCATGTGTGTGAATGTATGTGTATGTGTGTGTCTGCGTGTATATGTGTGTATGTGTATGCATGTGTGTGTATATAATACGTGTGTGTATGAATGTGCATGTACATGTGTGTCTTTCTGTGTGTGTATGCACTCAGGCTGGAAGTGAAAAGAGGACCATCTGCCCTGTAGTTCAGACACTGGGATGTGGCCATACTGTGGTCACTGACTCCCAGATCCCAGCTCACTCTGTTCACTCTCCAGTCCCAGCCTTCTTGGTCCTGAGCTTGAGCCCCATCCTCAGATTCCTCACTAGCTTCTAGGCCCCTTCCTGATCAGGTCACCTTTGCACTGCTGAGGTCTGACTTCCAGGGGCCATGTGTGAGCATTCCTAGCTATGTCTTGTTTTTCTACCTTCACTCCTCCCCCTTCTCCAGTTGTGGGCACCATTCCTGTGAACATCAATGCTGCCTCCTTCAAGAAGCCCTCTTAGATTTCCCCAGTCCTTCTTTGATCTCCCAGGTGGTTCTTTTGTAGCAAGGTCTGTGATTCTCAAGTCTGTAGCTCTCCGTCTGTCCTGCCTGTGAATCCCAGAACGGGCCACACTGTCTGGCGCCATGCCCAACTGGTGGTCAGCTAGAGTTGGCTGGGTGGAGGGGAAGCCCTTGACTAAGTCTTGTCATCTAACTGGCACCCATTCTTGTCACCAGTTGCTTGGAACCAGCAGGCTGAGGCTCTCACTCCTGCCCTGCCCCTTGTCGGACTTCCCTGGCATCCCTGCTTGCTGGCGAGGGACCTATGCTGAGTGGACAGAATGGAGCCCTCAGGCCTCAGCAGAGTGGGTGTGGCAGAAAGAGGGACCAACTCTTCCTCCCTGGCCCCGCTTTCTCTGCTGTGGCCTCAGCCTCTCCTCCCCTCAGGTCACAGCAAACAGTTCTTCCTACTTGGTGAGGGGCAGGGGCAAGCCTGTAAGTTTGGGGAAAGGAGGTTGTTAGGTGTTCTCTCTTCTGGGACCTTTCAAAGAAGCATCAAGATTAGATGTTTGGGAAGAGCAGAGGGTCTCAGGTGCTTTCATAATCCCCCAAATCCAGCCTATAACTCTCCCGTGAGAGATGGGCAAAGGCAAGATCACCGGGTAGGGAGGTTGACTTTGGGGAAAAGAACTTTGACCTTACCACTGTGGCCTGGGAGGTTGAATCTTACTTCTTCCCCAAGTTAAAGGGTCTCTTGGTTAGCAAAGGCTAGTGGAGTCCACTGGGATTCAGGAACCTAGGACCTTCCCGCTTGCTCTTGTCTCTGGCTTCCGTAGGTCCTCAGCACCCTTAGCTATACAATGAGTGAGCGATACATCCACCTTGCAGGTGTGAGGACTGTGGACTCTCCTTCATACATCTGGCCATGAGAGATGCTGTCTCCTGATTTTATTACTAATCAGATCAAATCTCTGCTTGGCAAAAAAGTCATACCCAGCCATGCTGTAAGACCCTGTTCCTGGTGGTAGGCAGCAACCTGCATGCTGGATGCTCAGTCTAGAACAGTGGTTCTCAACCTGTGGTTTGTGAACCCATTGGGGGTGAAATGACCCTCTCACAGGGGCCGCCTAAGACCATCGGAAACCACTGATTTTTACATTACCTTCATCGCAGTAGCAAATTGCAGTTATGAAGTAGCAACAAAAATAATTTTATGGCTGGGGGTCACTTGATGAGCTACCTTAAAGGGTCACAGATTAGGAAGGCTGAGAACCCCTGTTCTAGATCATTCTGCAAATGGCCCTCACATCTTTGTCCTACCTTGGAGGTATTGCTGTCTTCCTCGTTGCTGATTATTACTGAATGGGACACAAAGGTTCTCATCTGAGGCTGACACAGCCACTGCCCAGAGAGGGTGACTTGCCACATCCTGCCACCCCACAGAACAAACAGAGCCTCTTCTCTCTCGTAAGGATGCTCCCCACTCTCTACTCGACTTTGTCCCGTACAGACATGGGTGACATGGGGACTCTTTATAGCAATGTATGAGGAGAAGTCTCCGTATTGTCATCATGACTCTTGCCGACCTGGCTATCTTTTATCCTGTGGAGCCAAGAAGAAGGGGTGGGGACTACTTACATGTGTTGGGGGAAGGTCTGAGTATGCGACAGTTGACAAAGTGTTTACTTGCATGCACTGTTGATACAGTTAAAAACAGGATGTAAGTTGGACACGGCAGGAATTGTTGTTACCCCTGGAGAGAAAGGACTGCATAGAGTAGCCCTGTGATCTGCCCAAGGTCACACACACCTTCCCAGAAGGCCACACTTGAATGTCAGGAGCCGCTCCTTCTCCGTCCACTGAGAAAGAGCAGAGATAACCAGGCTGCCCAGGGGTGTGAAAACTGACAACTAATCTTGAGGTTAGACCAGGGGAAGCTGCCGACAAACTAAGGCAGTAATAAAAGATAATAAAATAGATTCTATTGTCTACAAAAAACAATGTAATAATAGTGGACAGTTACTGGTGGCCAGTGTAGTTGGGTCAGGCGACTGGCTAACATGGGGCTTACTGCAGCCCTGGTGTTGCCTGTAATCATTACCTCCCTTCCTGTCACAGGTCGGGTGTACAGAGTTATATGGTGAAGGCCACTCTAGAGTGATCTTTTTAGTCCATGAATGGTCCTGGAATATGTCCAGTCACCTGACAGGATGCTAAGCTTATGTCTGTGACAACCAATTGTGGTGACAGTAGCCGAGCTTAACTGCCTGCCATGCTTCTCTCTCATCCTGGGAGAAGCTGAAGGCCAGAGGAGATAGAGGATACAGAGCCTCTGTGAGAGGGTGCAGCCCTGGGAGGTGATGGGGTGCAGGGCTGATGAGGTGGATCAGGAGGGTAAAAGGGCTTACTGTGTGTCCCAGTTTCTTATACTGTGATAACACACACCGTAACCAAAAGCTACTCAGAGTGGAACGGGATGATTGGCTTATGACTTCCAGGTCACAGTCTACCACTGAAGGAAGTTGAGGCAGGATCCCACGGCAGGAGCTTGAAGGACAATCATGGAAGAACAGTTTTGCTCTCTGTTTCTCTTTCTCTGTCTCTCTTAAAGCTCAGGCCCACTGTTTAGGGATTGGTGCCGCCCACAGTGGGCTGCGTCCTCCCCCATCAATGGAAACTCAGGACAGTTCCTTCGTAGGCATGGCTGCAGGCCAATCTGCTCTGGGAGATGTCTCAGCTGAGATTCCTTGGATGAGTCTAGGTTATGTCAAGTTGAGAGCTGAAGCTGTCATAAACCCAATGACGTGAATTTAATTCCCGGGACCCACAGTAGGAGAGAACAGATTCCCAAAAGTTGTCGTCTGACCTTTACATGTGTACTAGGATACACATGCCTCCACACTAACACACACATGCACATGCACACAAATAATACATTAAAAGAGAGAGATAAGGAGGGAAGGGGCTGGGAGAGACAGGCGAGGGACAGATATAGGATGGATGTAGGCAAGGCTCTGGGGTGTCCTTGAGTGAGACATCCCTCAGGAATGGACTGTACGATCGATTCTGTCACGCACGGGAGCAGGACCTTGGAGTAAGGGCAAAGCAGTGTGACCACTTTTGAGCCTTGAC
The DNA here is from genome assembly GCF_011064425.1 of Rattus rattus. Taxonomy (NCBI): domain Eukaryota; kingdom Metazoa; phylum Chordata; class Mammalia; order Rodentia; family Muridae; genus Rattus; species Rattus rattus. The sequence continues at coordinate 116,066,010 of NC_046160.1, read as the reverse complement.
TGGGTAGGGACTGAAATGGCCTCTGACATCAGACATGAGGGTGTCACTTCATGGCCACGGTGATGTACACTGCCTACATGTGTTTTCTTCTGAGTAAAATCTGAGAGGTTGGCCTGCTCGTACCATCGTACAGGTTAAGAAAGGCTCACCCCGGGAGAGAGCAAGCTTTGTCTGAGTTAGAAGCTGGGCTCAGCTCAGTGGTCAAGAACAAGAATAACATCCAGAGTCCCCTCTCTTTTCCCAAAGCCCTCAGCGGCTTCCTCAGGGGCACATCAGAGGGGTGTAAGGCCTCAGGCTAAGTTGTAGCAACTCTGGCCTCAAAATCCAGCTCTTGGTGCCGGTCCATTATCTGTGCCCGGTGGTGCCACGTCTGACCCTGGGAAACTGTGCTGTTGTACCCACAGAAAATCTGTCAGCTGGAGCCTGAGGGATGCATGAAGGTCGAACTGGTCCTGCGGGCAGCTGAGGCCCTCTTGGCAACTTGCCAGGAGGGCCAGAAACCTGAGATCCTGGCCCGGCTGAGGGATATCAAGTCTCAGTGGGAGGAGACGGTCACCTACATGACTCACTGCCACAGGTAGGGACAGTCAGGGGACCTCACCGCCACATCACCTTGGGACCCCTGGCTGAGTGACTGTTCTCCAGACTCAGGGGTCCTGGGAACAGCATGTCCTCTTTGGATTTGGGCCAGCGCCTCTTTCTCAAAAGAGACAAGCATAATGGTGACAGAGGGTGGCCGCTGCAAACTCAGTTTGTTGCACCCACAGTCCTAATAGGCTCCTGGATGTGTCCTCTTTGTAAAGGCAGACATAAGAAGGCCTGGCCCTGACTAAGAAGATGTCTCAGTGGGTAAAGTGCTTGCCGCGCAAGTATGAGGTCCTGAGTTCGGATCCCCAGAGCTCTTGTAAATCTGAGCATGGTAGTGCATGAGAGATCAGAGCTTTCTGCCTTCTAAACCCTGCCATCCAACATTGCAGACAAATGTCTCGATGCCAGCTGCCAGGATAGAGCCATCTCCACACTAGAGAGGTGGAAACTAAGGCAGATGAAGGGGCAGGGCTGCCCTACCCTGAGAATTCACCCAGGTCCTTCATCCCCCATCCCTAGCTGGTAGCCACTAATTGACCCATAGATTTTTGATTTTTTTTTTTTTTTTTTTTGAGCTGGGGACCGAACCCAGGGCCTTGCGCTTGCTAGGCAAGCGCTCTACCACTGAGCCAAATCCCCAACCCCGCCCCCAATAGATATTTCTTTTCTGCCTAATATTAGGCAAAGTCCCAATCTTCCCTAATTGCCTTCGGGCAGCATATTCTAAGGGCCTGGGGCCACTGTGGGTGGAGTGAAGGATTTGTATACTGGTAGCAGTGGACGTTCAGAATGGGAATCTAGGGTCCTGGTGGCTCAGAGCCACTAGGATTTCATCTCCCTAGCAGGAGGCTGAGGGTTCCCATGGGATCTGGGCGTGGCCTCATTTGGGAGATTACTCACAGGACAGGAGGTCTCATGGGAAAGAAGGAAAGTCTGGAGTGTCATCGAGCACATCCTGTCCCCAGAACAAAGCTCCTAGAATCTGGGAGGGGTCAGTGACAGGAGCCAGCGGGCAGGCCTCTCAGTCCCACCACCTCTGTCCCACAGTCGCATCGAGTGGGTGTGGCTGCACTGGAGCGAGTACCTGCTGGCCCAGGACGAGTTTTACCGCTGGTTCCAGAAGATGGTGGTCACGCTGGAGCCCCCCGTGGAGCTGCAGCTGGGCCTGAAGGAGAAGCAGTGGCAGCTGAGCCACGCCCAGGTGCTGCTGCACAATGTGGACAATCAGGCTGTGCTCCTGGACAGGCTGCTGGAGGAGGCGGGCTCCCTGTTCAGCAGGATCGGGGACCCCAGCGTGGATGAAGAGGCCCAGAAGAGGATGAAGGCAGAGTACGATGCCGTGAAGGCCAGAGCCCAGGTCAGTGGCAATGGCTCCATCATCCAAACACCTACCCACCCCGTCCGCCCCTTCAGCCCTCTGCTGCTCACTCATGGAGGGTCAGTTCATCCGCCACCCACTTTCCCCTCAATCTCCTGGCCTGTCTGCTCCCCTCTCTGAGGCATAAGCAAACTTCCTCAGTCTACACACTCCACCTCTCCAACCCACCCGGTCACTCATCCATCAGCCTAGCATTCCCCAACGATTTACCTCTTAGCCGCCCACCCGCCCATCCACTCACCCATCCACTTGCCCATCCAGCCATCCTCTTGAGCGCTAACCATGTCCATTTGCTTTCTTGCCCGCCACCGTCTAATGCCCATCTTCACCCTCGTCCGTCCAGCATCTGGTTACCCATCCATCAGCCTCCCGTCCCTTACATAAGCTGGAGTGGCTTAGAGCTTCACACACACATGTATGCTTAACACATGTGCACAAACTGACGGGTTGTGCTGTCCCTGCCCCCGGCGGTTTTCCTTCAGCCTCTATCCGTCTCCTTCCCATTCCATGTTTTTCTTCCGTCTTGGTTTCTCTCCTTCATCCCTTAAGCCCGTCTACTGCCGCTCTTTCCTTCTTACCCTGATCCTTCTGCCCATCCCCCCCCGACCCTCCCCCACCTCATCCTGGATGTGCTTTTGTGACAGTTCATTCGATTGCTGTGTTAAATGATTGCTTTTTGGAAATTCTGATTTTCTTCACAGGTCTTTAGTATGTCCACCCCTTTCCTTCCTTTTAACAAACGTCCCTTGTCCTGCAGCGGGGTTAGCTTCTTCCTTGTCATTAAGCATGTGTGTTTAAAAGCGGAAGCATCAGGGGCGGTCACTCAGTGTCACTGTGTCTCCTGCACGGGTGGACGCTGAGCTCATCTCCTCAGGGCATGGTGTGCATCCCCACGGCTGAACCTGCCCTTAGCACATGAGTGTTTGCTTCAGCCAGGCACGCTGGGAGTGGACCTTCATGGTCCCTGTTTCCCTGTCACTAGGCTGGCTTGGGGATTCCTGAAGTGAGGGTGCTCATTTGTGCTGAGACAGGGTTTCTCTGGGTAGTGACCCGCCTGAAACTCGCTATGTCCATCACACTGGCCTGCCTCTGCCTCCTGAGTGTTGGGATTCAAGGTGTGCATTGCCACACCCAGATGTGAGTGCTTTCAAAACCTGAACCCTGACCCAAACTGATACCATAAACTCTTGGTTCCGTGTTCTGCAAGATGGCCGGTTTTGTTTGTTGCTGGTCTGTCTGTCTATCTATCTATCTATCTATCTATCTATCTATCTATCTATCTATCTATCTATCTATCCATCCATCCATCTATCTTCTATCATTTATGTATGTATGTATCTATGTTTCTATGAATATATTTATGTATGTATGTATGTATTTATGTATGTATGTATATATGTATGTATGTATGTATGTACCTATCTTAGGTAAATACTCCTTCCCATACACGTGGGAGAGTGTTCATGGTCCCACTGTGATGAGGACTAGAGGCACCTCCCTAGAGCTCTGTCTCTCTGCAGTGTCTCTGCTCCTTCTGGACATGAAAGCCCTCGTCCCTCTTACAATCTGAAGGAACAGACCCAGACCCAGCACCCAAGACCCAGATGCTCTGTCTGCTTCAGGCTGGTGGTCACAGTGTCCTACTTCTGCAGCTCAGTGTCCCTTTCTGTGGTGTGCTGTGGTCTGAGTCCCAAAGGGTTGTCTCTCTTTCCTGTATTCCTACTGGTGTTGTGAAGGGAATTCACTTTTTAAAATTATCCTCCGTGCTGGGATCTCTTGGGGTCCTCAAGCCCACAGTTTATAGAAGAGAATTTTGTTTTTGTTTGTTTGGTTTGTTTTTGTTTTTTTGAGATGGGTTTCTCTGTGGAGCCCTGGCTGTCCTGGAACTCACTCTATAGACCAGGCTGGCCTCAAACTCAGAGATCTACCTGCCTCTGCCTCCCAAGTGCTGCGATTAAAGGCGTGTGCCGCTGCCACCTGATGGGAGAGAAAGAATTTCCATAATGATCCAGTATGCTGATTTCCACCCCTGGAAGAAAGTACCAGGAGAAAACAATCTGAATGAGAGGTTTTGTTTTTTTGTTTTGTTTTGTTTTCTTTTCTTTTCTTTTTTCTTTTTTTCGGAGCTGGGGACCGAACCCAGGGCCTTGTGCTCTTGTGCTTGCTAGGCAAGCGCTCTACCACTGAACTAAATCCCCAACCCTGAATGAGAGGTTTTTGATTTGGTTCTCTCTGACTCCGCTGCTCTGAGCCTGCAGTGAGGTTGAGCATCATGGCAGTTGTGGTCCAGGAAGCAGAGAAAGACTCAGTAGTCTCTGCTTCCCAACAACCTGTTTGGCTCAAGCTCATCAATGGATTGGCTCATTGATGAGGTTAGTGCCCTAGGGAGCCAATCGTTTCCCAACAGCACTTCCAGTTGAACCTCCCACATGAGGAGGTGACTTGAGCCATGAGGTGACTTTCAGATCCAAAGAATAATGTCAGAGCGTAGAAATCCGTTAGAGACACTGAAGAGGGACTGGATTCGGGCCTGGATCTGCTGCTGCCTAGCGATGTGGACCACTTAACTATCACTAGGCTCTGAACTCTGAGAACCGGCTAGTGTTTGGCCATCATAAAGGGTGCCTATATTCTCAGCATGTGAAGGACAGTCAGAAACAGCATCCTTGTTTGACACGCAGTACATGTTTGGAACTGTTTATGAAATCCCCCTATACACACACACACACACACACTCACATACACACATACACACTCACACACACACATACACACACACATACACACTCATACACACACATACACACACACGCATACACACACATACACACGCATACACACACATACACACATACACACATACACACTCACGCACACATATATACACCCACACACACATCACACACACACAAACACACACTCAAACACACACACACACACACACATTTTGCTCCCCAGGCTTCTAGGCCTGGATCAGGATAGATGGACAAGATAGTATTCGGTTGACTTGGCTCTTGTAGCAAGTTGTTTTCTCCTTGACAACCCAGTACTACGTTGCTGGGGAAGGCATAAGAGGAAACCTCTCTCTGGATCTGCCTCTCCAGGTCTGTCTAGGAAAGGTGCCAGGCCCTTCCCTGTGATTTACCAAAACAGGCACTCTGTCCATCAGCAGAGCCCTGAGTACAGGGAGCAGAGGAGCTAAAATCTGAGTTTTGTGTGTTCATGTGTGCATGTGTGAGTGGAAGCTAGTGGGGCCTGGCCTTTGAAATTTTTTTAAATTGTTTTTTGTTTTCAGCTTATATAAATACACCTGGTGACATCTTTGTCTACCCTGTAAGAAGGCTGGAGGGCGGAAGGGGTGGAAAAAGGGCTTTGGGAAAACAATGCTTGCTTCCTAGAGCTAGGGTTTCTGTTGGGCTTCGGATCAAACAGGGGACAGAGACTCCCAGAGGCGAGTCGTGGTTGCTTCTGTATTGCGATGGAAGGCAATGCTCACCCAGCTTCCCCTGGCAAAAATCACACCCCAGCTAGAGCAGGAGGCAAATCACAGTCAGCTGCCGTGGGCAATCTGAAGCAGCCCCGCATCCCACACCTGGGATTAAAACAGATGCACGTTCCTATTGATTTCCGTGTTGGTTTAAAGAAACCAAAATTCTCACTACACATCAGCACAGAGAGGGGATTTGGAGCTCCTGGAGGAGGGAGGGTTTTCCTTTAGCCGGGTGTATGGTCACTAGGCCTCCATGATAGGATCAGCAGGGCTGGTGCAGAGGACCTAGCCTTTCTGGTATAGCTGTTAGCTCAATCCCAACGTGGAAATAAGGTGTTGAGGCACGAGGGAACTGAATCCTGTAGAAGTGGGATGTTTTCACCTTCCAGCTGCTGGCTGAAGCCTGGGAACCCTTGATTTTTCTCTGGGTGTCTGAGACCCCAGAGGGCTTAGAGGGACTGTTTAAGGGGGACTGGTCAGCTGGCTTAGAAAAACCAGAAGTGGCTTGGCCCATGGGACATCACGCACAAGCGAGTGTGCGAGTGCACATGCGCATGTGTGTGTGTGTGTGTGGTGTGTGTGTGTGGGTGTGGGTGTGTGTGTGGTGTGTATGTTTGCGTGTATGTGTGTGTGTTGTGTGTGGTGTGTATGTGGTGTGTGTGTTTGCGTGAGTGTGTGTGTGTGTGTTATGTGGTGTGTGTGTGTTTGCATGTGTGTGTGTTGTGTGTGTGTGTGTGTGTGTGTTGTGTGTTATGTGTGTGTGTGTTTGTGTGTGTGTATGTGTGTGTGTGCGCGTGCACACGCTGGAAAGGACATTGGATCTCACGCAGCTGGAATTATAGGCAGTTGTGAGCTGCCTAACATGGGTGGTGGGAACCAAATTTGGATCCTTCGTAAGAGTAGCACACACTTCGAACTACTGAGCTGCCTCTCCAAGCCCTCTCTCCTTCTACCTTGTGCAGCTCAATTGTCAGGTTTGGCAGCTGGAGACAGTTATCTGCTTAGCCACCTCTCCACCCCCCAGCCCCATCTGTTTCCATAGATGTCAGGTGTGTGAAGCAGTGAACACCTCTGAAACAGGTGGGGACAGGTGCACCCCCTTCGGCTTCTGGGACCCCCCCCCAAAGAAGCACCCGTAGAGGAGCTTCAGTCTTCCCAAAGCATCCAAAGGAAAGCACAGGCAGGCCAGCTGATGCCAGGAATGTCTTCCTTGTTTGATTTGAAACCATTGCTTCCGAGCGAGCGGCAAACAGCAACATCCGCCCTCTTCCACAGAAAAGGGCTGCCTGGCCTCAGGCCATGGGTCCTAGACTTTCTGCAGCCCTTTGTTGGGGACATAAATCCAAGCCACCCCGTTAATTGCTCGGGTTTTGACATTGCTGACAACTCTGCCTGCTGCAGATGGTTTAATTGTTTGGTTTAATGAGGAGGCGGAGCCCTCATCCGCTCCGGCCCCTGTCACTCAGCGGTGGCTGAGCTCGGCTTTGAAATGGCTGTGGTGCCTGGCACGCAGCTAATCTGGATCCCTGCCTGCCGCTTTGCTAGGGCCTGCTCCCCATCATGGGGATTTTTATTGACTCTGGACTTTTCTGGGTGCCAGCACCTCATCCTTCACACAGACCGAGCTGCCTGTCATTCATTCCTGGCGGGGAGCCCTTTCTTCCACCTTCAACATCAGGCTCAGCCTCTGGGGTTCCTGGCAAACCCACTGAGTCTCAACCATGAGCCTTTCCTGGGATTGGAGGGCACTGGGTGTGCAAACCATAGCACAGGAAGTTGGAACCACTGAGGGGGTGGAAGAGGCCCCAACAACTTTCTGAAGGCTAAGGACTGATCTGTGAAGGGGGTGGTCCCTGCCAAGGCTCAACCTTGGGATGTAGGCAGTTCTTATCTTGAGATTCTCCTATCTTTCCTAAGTGACCTGGTCCTAAGCCTTGACTATCCCATCTCTAAAATGGGGAGATTTTCTTGTGCTTGCTGTTATTACAGAGGTTTAATGAGCTGGTATTGTGTAGTTTGGGTGAACAGTGTCTCATAGGAGGGGAACCGTGCACAGACCGATGGGGGAAGGCTTCCGATCCACCTGCCTGCCCTCCTCAATGGAGAGCTTGTGACTTAGCTTCCCACAGGGTCAGGACCTTCCTAGGCATGGCCTGTTCTACAGGGAGGAGCTGAGGTCACCGAATTTCAGCTGCTGCACTGACTGGCCTCTCCTGTGGCCGCTCGGCGTTGGGCTAAGAACAGGTTTTAGATATTTAAATGAGCAAGGAAAATTTCAAAGCGAACTATTTTATTACATACAAAAGTGACACGAAGTTCAGGTTTTAGGATCCATACTGAAAGGTTTGATGGGAACAGGGCCGTTCTCTCCGCACAGTCTGGCTGCTTACGTGACACAATGCAAGTAGCTTCCGAATGGTCGAGTGATGGCAATAGAAGCCACAACGTGACAGGCAAAGCCAAAAGCATTTGGCTTGATAGAAACAGTTTGGGGTGCCAGCTTACAGGTCCCCCCATCCCTATGTAGGGATGGAGAGTGTAGTCTCATGCTTGCTGTCTGGATCTCATCTTGGGCCTCGTGAGAGTCCTGTACGCACTGCAATGGCTGATAAATTGATTATGGCTTAGGGATGCCGTAAGCCACACAAGATGCAAGATGTGCACTGGAAGAGTCCCCGGGTCCTTTCCCTTGACTTTCTGTCAAACTCCCTCTGTCCTGCTTTTGCTCCTGTATCACTGTGATGCAAGCTCTGACCGAAAGCGTTTCCTCTTCTGGGAAGAAAGCGTTTCTTTGGCTTTCTCTTCCACATCAGTGTCTGAGGGAAATCAGGACAGGAAGTGAAGCAGAGACTGCAGACAGATGCTGCTACCGTTTTGATTTATGGCTTCCCCTCTAGGTCATGCTCAGATACCTTTCTTATGCAGCCCGGAATCCCCCTGACTCTGGCTGTCCTAGGTGGGTGACTCTGGGCATGTCACTTCACTGCTCCGAGTCTCAGAGGCCTTGTCTGTCAAGTTGGGCTAAAACTGAGAGGCCCCCGTGGGTGGGTTTACAGAGTGTGAATGTAACTTTCTTAGTAGTGACCCAGCAGGGCGAGGGCAAGGGTGAGGGCGTGGGCGCAGGGGGGCAGGGCAGGGGCAGGGCGAGGGGCGGGGGCGGGGCGAGGCGAGGTGGGGCGGGGCGGGGGCAAGGGCGAGGGCGAGGGGAAAGCTCAGAGGGACAGTGGTCTTTGCTCCTTATCATTGTTCATGCTGTTCCCATGTCCTATCCAGTGGCATTCCTCAGACATAGCAGAAAAGAATGCCAGCTGGACAGTTGACCAGGCCAGGTTCTGGCGTGTGTGGGACTTCGGCATCCGGTTCTGATTCCAGCATCCATACAGATCCCTCACCCTCCCTGCCAAGCCCCTACTATTCCCAGTCTCAGGCATTGGGCTCCTAACAGACTGGGACCCTCACGCAGGCAATTCCCTCTACAGCACAGGGTGGAGCTCCTGGCCCAGGTGGCCCAGGACCATGAGCAGTACCGGGAGGACGTGAGCGAGTTCCAGCTGTGGCTGAAGGCGTTGGTGGAGAAGGTGCACAGCTGCCTGGGGCGGAACTGCAAACTGGCCACCGAGCCTCGCCTCTCTGTGCTGCAGGTACACCACCGGGACCCAGACGGGACACTGTGTCCCAGTTAGGTTGCCCTGCTGAAGGGGAACCTTCATGTTGTCCCAAGTGGGAATAATGTGGGTTGTCACACCAGACACAGGCACCCGCAGCACAGACTCCTGGGAAGAGAATCAGGGATGACAGCTGACAGAGGGGTCAAATTGGACATGCAGGATCCCAGTGACCTGGTCTCAGATGTGGGGTGCATGGAATGTCAGGAGAGGTTTTTATTTGTTACAAGTGGGAGCTTCTCCTGCCTCCCAATGATGGGGTGCATCTAGGGGGTGTGGTGATAGACGCTACAGTGGCCAGGGCAGTGCTACAGTGGACAGTCATCCCATTCAAAGGTCAAGGTGGGCAGGAGAAATGGGTCCATGCCACCTCTCATACCGCATGGTCTTGGGGGAGCATCTAGATCCTGCACCTTGTGAGTGGATGCAAGGGTTTTGGCACCAGGTGTATGCAAGGTCGCCGGTAAAGACGCTTCAGACATGACTGCTGTAGTATGGTGAAGGGGAAGGTTTTTATTGAGAGAGAGAAGACAACCAGAGGCATCTGGAAGAGTCCAGAATAGAGAGAGAAAGAAGCAGACTGAACATGGGCAGCAGACAGGACATGGCTGGGGCTGTCTATACGGGAGAGCGGAAGTAGAGAACAGTGAGGTTAGCCTGGCTGTCAGGAGGACAGGGTCCAGGTTGAGCTTGTTTTGGGCTATTTGGATATCCTGTTGGAGTCTGGGGAATTTGGAGTCTCCTTTGGACCAGACAGCAAGTTATCAGCAGCAATTCATGAGCCGCTTCTCAGCTCTCCCTGTGTGGTGTCTGTACATTTATGTTTAAATCAATTTGCCTTTGAAGAAGGCGCTGACCATTATTTAGAAAGAAAGCTTAGAGTCAGGTGGAAGTGTCCAGCCCAAAGCGTGGGTATTGGGTTTAAGGTGTTGGAATGGTTGAAACTTTGGGGCCAGATTTGGAAAGATAAGTATAAATATTTATGTTTGCCTGTAATCGTATCCTGTCACAGAAAGGAAAGAAGTGAAGACTTGAATCACTGTTGGAAAGGGGGAAGCCAGCACTATAATATAAAGACGTAAAAATCAGGCATGGTTCTATGTGCCTGTAATCCCAGCATCTGGGAACGCTGAGGATCTGAACTTTAAGGCCATTCTTGGCAGTAAATTGTGGCCAACCTGAGCTACATAAGCCACACACAACATTCTTCACAGACCTATTCAAATGCAAAAAAAAAAAAAAAAAGACAGATGCGCATCTAAAATTGAAATAGATATCTGCACGCAGAGTGAGGCTTGGCACCCCTTGACTCTTTGTGGATCCATGGCGTAGCTTGCTGATGGCTTCAAGCTGATTTGTCTTAAAGAAACAGATGCCAGACGGCGCTGATGACAGGGACACACATAACAGAGATGCTCTTCTGCAAGCACTCAATGGCTTGGAAGAGACAGGAGGGGACATTCCTATCTCACAAGTCCATGTTACCTTGGGCAGGCAGTCACCCTTGGGATGGTCCCAGGTCCCTTGGGATGGCCCCTAGGTCTGCTCTGGGAGCACAGCTAACCTTTGCTCTTCTGCTATCTCCCCATCACCCAGGACATCGCCAAGGAGTTCCCTAGGGGTGAGGAGTCTTTGAACAGATTGGAGGAGCAGGCTGTGGGTGTCATTCGGAACACCTCTCCTTTGGGTGCAGAGAGGATCTCAGGGGAGCTGGAGGAGATGCGGATGGTCCTGGAGAAGCTGAGAGTCCTCTGGAAAGAGGAGGAAGGAAGGCTGCGGGGCCTGCTCCAGTCCAAGGGCGCCTGTGAGCAGCAGATCCAGCAGCTGGAGGTGGAACTGGGAGAGTTCAAGAAAGTTCTTCAGAGGCTGGCCCAGCAAGGCTTGGAGCCCATGGTGAAGACGGCCACAGAGGATGAGCTAGTGGCCCACTGGAGGCTGTTCTCAGTAAGTTCAGGGGTGTGTTGGGCCTCGGGTGGCTGGAGTTACTCTGAGGCATAGAATTAATCACAGAAAGGCCTTACACTTCTCTGGTATGCTTGACTCTTTGGTACCTGAGTTCTCTGAAAGGGTCATAGAGAAATCAAGCATTTCTTCCCATTTTCCAGGAGAAGAGGCCTGAAATATTTTTTTTACCCTCTTGCAATCCCTAAAGGCACATAGTAAGTTGGTGGCTAATTAAGACCCAAGGAACATAGGATATCCAGTCATGGACTAAAACCCTTTCCTTCCTTGGCAGTGGGGGTGAAGATGGATGTTCTGCCCAGGGAGAAGTGAGGTTAGAGGTTGTGGAGAGATAGTAAGAAGAAAACATGGGGCAGGATCTGGGGAGTTGGAGCAAAGAAAGCAGTGTAGGCTCCTACCCACTCAGGAAGTCTTAGTCACCTCCGTGTTACTGTAACAAAATAGCCATGGCAACCAGCTTATGAAGAGGAAAGGTTTGTGTAGCACATGTTCTGGAGGTGCCATTTGAGATCCAGTGGCTGTGTTTCTTTGGGCCTCAGGTAGGGACGATGTGTCATGGTGACAGTCTATGGCACATCATACATATATTCGCCTCATAAGTCAGAAAGCAGGGCCAGTCACGAAGACAAGACAAGCAGGCCCTATGAACTCCTTCAGTGGCACACTTCAAAAACCTAAGGACTTCCCCCTGGTCTCCTCCCTCTAGGCTCCTCCCCCTGGGCTTCTCTCTCTGGTCTCCTCCCCCTGGGCTCCTCCCCCTGGGCTCCTCCCCCTAGGCTCCTCCCCCCTGGGCTTCTCTCTCTGGCCTCCTCCCCCTGGGTTTCTCCCCCTGGACTCCTTCTCCTGGTCTTCCTCAAAAGCTCACAGTCCTGTTTTCTCCACCACCCAAACCACAGCAGGAGGCCTGACTTGCAGGCAGGTTTTAGATAAAGATTCCCAACCCCCCTCAACCCCTTACTTTTTTTTTCTCTCTCTCTCTTTTTTCTTTTTTTTCCGGAGCTGGGGACTGAACCCAGGGCCTTGTGCTTCCTAGGCAAGCGCTCTACCACTGAGCTAAATCCCCAACCCCTCAACCTCTTACTTTATGTTAATATCAGGATTCTGTCAGTGGTAGAATTGTCTAGCTCACATGAAGTTCCAGTTTCCTTCCTTTGTACCTCAAACGGTGGGGGAGCCATGAAAGGAAATACCTAAAAAATAAAAAAGTAGAAAGCATCGCCCCCAATCTCCATTCTGTCCCACTATGGTGCTAAGGTTTTCCTGTCCATCCTTTATGAATTTGAGAGCTTTTCATGCAGCCTCCCAGCAGGCCAGGTCACGCAGCATCTTTCTGCAGAATGGACCATGCATCCTCAAGGGCCACCTACTTTAGTCTGAGTTAGAGCATGGGCGGTGGTTGGCAGTGGAGATCGTAGGACCAGACTGTACAGTTTCACACAGGTCCCTGTCCTTCACTCTGGACAGACTGGAGGAATGGTTTCACTTCGGGAGTATGTGAGTTGGGAATATTAACAGGAAGACTAGAGACAGTGCTTACCGCCTAGGAATGTAGGCTTGCTTTCTGAGTCCAGGTTGCTAACCAATGGACCACACTCCTCAGTCCCTTCCGTTGGAGCTTTGTTCTTCTTAGCCAGCTTTTATGTCAGTGCTGGGGATTGAATCCAGGTGGAGACCTGCAGGTTCCGATCTCTCAGAGCCAGAGGCAAAGGCTGTAGTCAATGGGAGTAGCTACAGGACAATGAAGCTAACATTTGTCACAGTGTCACTATGAGGAAGATGACACCGAGTGCATACAGGCAGCTACAGGGAAGGTTAAGTTCCAGGTTGGGGAGGACAGGCTGAGCCTAAGGATAAGACCCCCCCCCAGCCCCAGTCCATGCCTTTGGTGACAGGTAAGACCTCCCAGCCCATGCCTTTGGTGACAAGGTCCTCCAGCCTAGCCAGTCACTGGCCTCTATTCAGCTCCTGCACACACATTGTAATCCCGCTGAGGAAGGAGACTCACAAGCAATTGGATGTCATCTTGCAGGGGACTCGGGCTGCACTGGCTTCAGAGGAACCCCGTGTAGACCGGTTACAAACTCAACTAAAGGAACTTGTCATCTTCCCGGACCTGCAGTCACTCTCTGATAGCGTGGTGGCTGCCATTCAGGAATACCAAAGGTACCCAGGGAGACTGAAGCCAGGCAGGACTAAGGGTGGGCGGGACTCAGGGTGCCGGATACTTGGCACCCTGTGTGTGGATGGTGGGCTTGCTGTCTGGGGATGGGGAGTATCTACTCAATGTAGACTCTAGTGTCTACATTGTTGCATTCGGCTCCCAGAAAGAGGTCTGAACTTGCTTTGCTTGGAGGCTCTGCTCCGCCTTTGCGCGGCTGAGCACTGGGAGAAAGAGCTTCCCCACGCAGTGTCCTTAGGGAGGGCTGCCTGTAAGTGAGCACCACTCCTCTGCCTCCGGCCATGCTGAGACTGATCAGTGTATCTTCCCCACAGCCTCTGCCTATCTCTGCCCATGGGCACAGTTGGGCTTAGCTACACATAGAGTAATGGCGCCCCCTCTGCAGAAGTGAGCACTGCATATTTGGGGTGTTCACCTAGTTTTGCTGAGGAGGCATCCGAAAACCAGCCCATCTGTCCCAATAGCATCTCTTTGTATGTCTTATACCCCTGCCTGATTCTGGGGGATTTCTTCCGAGGGGACGTAGGCACTCCATCACAGGCTAGGTCAATCTTCAGCACTTTCTTCCAGGATACCCTCAGACTCAGTGTAGCTCTGGGTCCCACATTAACTCTCGTCATCGTTTATTTTAAATGATCTTTTAAAATGCGGATTAAGCTCTCATTTGAGTCTTAAGTGGGAAGGGCAGTCTTCCAGCTTTCTGTTAACCAGAAGAAGCCCTCGAGGGTATGAATATTTCTGGGAGCAGTGTGAAGGGCGTCCTGGATTAGGAATGTTTCTGGGGACGTTCTGTTACTCATTCTCCAGAGTAGGAAAAAGGGGGTCGGACAGCACCAAGCCATGCAAGGCACAGTTGCTCCTCCTGCCTCTAGACTCCCACCCTTTCAGACACTGCAGTCTCGTTTCCTTGAGGGCCCATGTGACTGAGGAAGCCAAGGGTCTGTGGGTTTCTCATTCCGTTCTGTCCCAGTGCTTACAAATTCCCACCTAATTCCTGAGCAGGAGTCCATACACACTCATGGCAGCCCATGCATTAAGAGGCCATCCCCTTCCCTGGCAGCCTGGGCAGAGGCAGGCCTTAGCCTTGGACTAACCTTGCTCTCTCCTCTCTGGATGTGTGCCCTGTGCTGCCCTGTCAGTATGAAGGGTAAGAATGCCAGGCTCCACAATGCGACCAGGACGGAGCTATGGCAGCGTTTCCAGCGGTCCCTCAATGACCTGCAGCTATGGAAGGCGCTGGCCCAGAGGCTCCTGGACATCACCACCAGCCTGCCGGACCTGGCCTCCATTCACACCTTTCTACCCCAGATTGAGGTAACCAGGCTTCGTGGGGATGGGCAGGCCACTGGTCCAGTGTGTGGAATCTCAGCTACCCTCCCAGGGACAAACACATTCCTGGGTCCTCAAGATACCTGGCTCAGCCAAGTACCAAGTGCACAGGAAGGATTACCACTTGCTCTCAAGGACAAGTCATCCTTAGTCCTCAGGTAGAAGCAAAGCTGGGTGTGACTTTCATGGATCTCCCTTGGAGTCCCCGCTACAGGTAGAGTAATAATGGTTCTGCCAGAGAACAGTTTAGCAAGCCATGGTCTTCATAGCGTCTGCCATTGACAGCCTGGCCAGTGGGACCTTTAAATACAGAGTTGATCAGGCCAGTTAGGACTCAACGTTGCCATCCGAGCCCAGGCTCTCCTTGATCCAAGCCTCATCTCTTTCTGGCCCCCAACTTAGCTGACAAAGTATTTGTTACAATACTTTGTAGCAAGCCGAACTTCTTATTCGTGGGAATTGCCTAGGGCCTCCTCCATCACCTCTGCGGATTAGGAGGTTAAACCCTTTCTGGAAACCTTTTATCTCATTGGTCAGGCAGGTCATGTGACCATCCTTTAACCAGCAGTGGCTGAAGACTGGGAAATCGGCATGATTTCTGTAACCAGTAATTCTAAACCTTCCTTTGGGCACTTTGTTTCCAGAACAAATGTTGGCTGTTTGGGGAAAGAGGAATATTAGGACGAGCATTTGTCAGCATCTGTCACAAAGTCCCTCAACACTGGGGTTTCTATCGACTCATAAACCCTGCAACGTCACCACTGAGCCCTCAGTCCATGAGAGGCTCTTGCATCCAGGGATGCTCAGACACACAGAGCCGAGAGGGAGCCATGAACTGTGCAGGGTGTCAACCTCACTTCATAGTTTTTGTTCCGATTATAAAAATATACCTATATTACCCAGAGACGGTAAGGATTCCAGGAGAATTAAACAAAAACTACCCACTATCCCACAAGGCACAGAGCCTCCATCAACACATCAGATCAGTTTCCCCCTCACCCTTGCTGGTCTACTGAGTGCTGCTGGGAGAATCTTTAACCAGCTTGGGCCCTGTCCCCTGGAGCATGCTGCTCTGCCTGAAGACTGGAGCTCGCCCATGTGTGAGCCCAAGGTTGGTGCTGGGGGTCATCCTTGGTTGCCCTTCTGCATTAATCACTGGACACGGAGCTCACTGGTTGTGGCTAGTCTTGTCAGCCATCTTGCTTTAGGCAGTCCCTGGCACCTCTGCCTTCATAAACTGAAATTACAGTTGGCTCACCGCGCCCACCCAGCACTCATTTGTCTTTCTTGGTATTTGAACTCAGGTCCCTCAGGCTTGTTCGGCAAGCGCCTCAATTGTTGAGCCATCTCCCCAACTTTAATCTCTCCCTAATTACCTGTTTTAGTTAGTTTTTGGAGACAGGGTCTCCCATTGTAGGCCTTGCTAGTCTAGAACTCGCAATGTTGATCTGGCTGGCCATGAAATCACTGAGATCCACTTGCCTCTTATTATTGGTGGGAACTGCCCAGCAGCCCAAGAGCTGCGTTTTCAGGATGTCAGAAGGCCTGTCAGTGATAGAGGATCACTGTATATAGGCATAGAGGATCAAACTGATGAGGTGTGGAGGGTCACCTCAGGGATGCCGGCTTGGAAGCAATAGGCAGGCGGGAGCTGTGGTCCAGGCTGAGCATCTGCTGCAGCTTCTGGTGGTGATGATGGGAGGACATGAGTTTCTGAGACAGGAAAGAGGATGATGGATTATTCACTTGGCTTTTGGTAATGAGGCACATGGGGGATGGGCGGTTAACAAAAGGACACAAAACAAAACCCCCAGGGATGGTAAAACTCAGGGCCCCCCAATTCACTCCTGCAAGTCTGTTTCCACTGTGTGAGTCATCAGATGCCTGCAAAGTCACAACTCCAGCACAGCAACTGTAGGAAAATGTCGGCCCCTGGCTGTCCGAGGTGCATGGATACTTTGTCTCCCCCAGGCAGCCCTAACAGAAAGCTCCCGCCTGAAAGAGCAGCTGTCAATGCTGCAGCTGAAGACAGACCTGCTGGGCAGCATCTTTGGCCAGGAGAGAGCAGCCACCCTCCTGGAGCAGGTGACAGGCTCTGTGAGGGACAGAGACCTACTGCATAACAGCCTTCTTCAGCGGAAGAGCAAACTTCAGGTGAGCATCAGCAGCTTTGTCCCTGGAGCCTAGCCATGGGGGAGGGGGGTAGCCCCACCCTCTGCCCCTGTGGCTCTGGATGTGTGCCTATGCTTCCCACAATCTCAGGTACTATAGACAGGACATGACTCTCACATGACCCCTCTAACTGGCTTCCTAGGTACCTGTCTGCTGCTGTTCACTCCAGCATGGAGGAGAAAGCCAACTCCTATAAGTTGTCCTGTGACCTCCACATGCATGTGTGTGGGTGTTGCACGTGCAAACACACATGCACACATGCACGCATGTACACACACATGCACACACACACAAAGAAATTAAATGCAATAGAAGATGCAGATACAAGCATTTGCTAACTTTAATCCACTACAATCCTAGGAGTAAGTGTTATTAACAGCACCCTTCTGGCTACACTCAATCAAAGCAACAGCCCGGCACTCTGCGGGCAGCCTGTTCTAGCTGCCAAATGTTTGCTGAGTGGCCGCTAATGATGATGATAAAGGCTATGGGCTACTGGTGTTGGCTCTGGGCCAGCCACCTGCTAATCTCTGTCCAGCTGACGCTCTGGGGGAGGTGCTGCTGTTTGCCCGGTTTTACAGGTGAGGAGAGTCAGTCAGGATCTCCTGGCACAGGGTCAGGGCTCAGGCTACATCACCTGACACCCATCCAGCAACCTCACTTCATCAGCCGGCTGAGGCAGGGTGGCAGGACCTGGGGGAGCCAGACAGAAGGAGAAGTCTTCCCTTTCAAACCACCGAGGCAGCTGCTGGAGACAACCACCCACAGGAGGTGTCCACAGAGGCCCTCAACCTTCCTGATGCTGCGACCCTTTGATATAGTCCCTCATGTGGTCACCCGACCCCAGCCCCGGCAACCATAAAATTATTTTTGTTGAAGAGAGAAGACCCACCTTGAACGTGGATGGCCCCACCCCGTGAGCTGGAGTCCCAAACTGAATAACTGTAATTTTGCTACTGTTGTGAATTGTAGTGTTAACATCCGTGTTTTTTGGATGGTCTTAGGTGACCCCTGTGAAAGGGTCATTCAACCTCAACCCCCACAGGAGTCGCAACACACAGGTTGAGAATCTCTGACCTATAGGCTGCTGCAGCCTATAGGGTTCTATATAGGGTTCAGGCAGTGAAGAGGCCAGTGTCTGTAGGACAACTGGCTCAATTCTGTCTCTATAGCAGAGAATTGAAAGGAAATGACTAGGCTGGCCATATTCTAATAAAATCATATTTATAAATAAGGTTCTGGTGAGATTTGGTGTCTAAGGGAGGGGCTGCTTGTTAGGGGCTTGGCCCACCAGGGACCACTACCTGGAGGAGATGGTTCTGGAGAGCAGCCCAGCCTGCTGTTAGGTCTTACAAGGCACTAGGGGAAAAGCTCTTTATTTGTGGTTCTATTTGCAGAGCCTGCTTGTTCAGCACAAGGACTTTGGGGTAGCTTTTGATCCTCTGCACAGGAAGCTCCTAGACCTCCAAGCCAGGATCCAAGCAGAGAAAGGGCTTCAGCGGGACCTTCCTGGAAAGCAGGTCCAGCTCCTAAGGTTGCAGGTGAGGAGTGGTTGTCACCTGGTGTCTGCTTGAAAGCTCCCCCTGCTGGTGGTTTGGGTCCATTACTGCAGGGATGACGGGTCTCAGTGGAATCTGTTCATTTATTTGGTCGGCAGTTCTGGCGCTAACACACACGCACACGCAGCTGCTGAGTCTTGAGTCTAACACAGCGACAAGCAGTTCTTTTGGGCTCTGAAGCCTGAGGAGCAGTCAGGAAGCAGAGAGCAGTAAATGCTGGCTCTCAGTTCATTTCTCCTTTTGGGACTCCAGCTCCTGGGGTGGTGCCATCCACAGTGGATGTGGATGTGGTTCTTCCTTCCTCAGCTAATCGTGTTTGGAAACTCTCTCATAGACCCATCAGAGGTTTCCCGTAGATGATAAAGTTCTAGTCAGATAGGCGATAAAGATTAACTGTCGTAGGAACTATTCTTGGTTGAGTCTGGAGACTTTCGGTTGAATAAACCAATTTTGAGATTAGGAAGATATGTTTTATATCACGGGCAGACTGCATGCAGGCGGGTCACTAGCAATCGCTGGTTGACTGAGGAGCTTAACTGGTTTTTATCATGCACATGACACCATGTTTATTGTTTTAAACCCAAGTACGGTTCCTGCATGAGCTGACAGCATTCTCTGGAAAACATTAACTGTGGTATACAATTGAGTCTTTAATACCAAAATAGGTATAATTCCTCATAACAACCAATAGTCACCAAGCGAGGGTCCAGACACGAGTTTCCTTCCCAAGATGCTGTCTGGTATCTTTCCTATAGTTTATTTTTATAGTGCCCCAGGATATTTGTGTCTGAATTTTAAAGTTTCATTTGCCCTGAAAAGAAATCTATTGGACCACCCAAGCGATCAGTCACTGATAGAGGGAACGCGCTATCCTGGGAACCCAACTCAGCCTCTACACTACTGGGCCTCCGTGATGGAGGGGCCTCTGGGATGGAGGGAAGGTGGCCTAGCTCACTTGTTTTTCTATCACAGGGGCTGCAGGAGGAGGGGCTGGATCTGGGGACACAGATCGAGGCTGTGAGGTCTCTTGCCCAGGGGAACTCTAAGTACCAGCACAAGGTAGACCAGATCTCCTCTGACCAGCAAGCCCTGCAGAGGTCCCTGGAGGTAAGGGGCCAGTGATGGGCCTGAGCAGTGAGGCCCAGCTCCTAGACTCCTACAGTTCTGGTCCTTTCTCCTTATCCAACCTTCCTTTCTTCTCATCCTCATTTCTGCGGCCTCTGACGGTCGAGCAGCTCCTGTATGCTGGCTACTGTTCTGGTTCTCATGGTGGACACGTGCGCCGACAGATAAGGGCTCTCCCTGCCTTCCCGGGGATTGGGTGGGTGAATCAGCAAGTAGGCGAGTGACGCCAGGGTTTCACATTGTGACGAGGGCCACGGATGGAGAACAGAAACGATAGCCTTGTCCCAACACCTTGGTGGGTACACAGTTCTCATATGTGTCCCCCCAGCCCTGGTGACTTCAGAGCCTTGTCTGCAGCGCCCTCTAGTGGCGCCATGAGCACTTTCTGGTGCACAGGCTTGATCCTACTCCCTGCAGACGCTTGTTCAGAACCCCAGTCATTTTTCACAGTCGACTGAGACAAATTGAAATGGAGTCTCCAGGTTCCCTATACATCCGGATCTACACAGGCCTGGGTCGTCGTCGTCGTCGTCGTCGTCGTCGTCGTCGTCGTCGTTCTTCTTCTTCTTCTTCTTCTTCTTCTTCTTCTTCTTCTTCTTCTTCTTCTTCTTCTTCTTCTTCTTCTTCTTCTTCTTCTTCTTCTTCTTCTTCTTCTTCTTCTTCTTCTTTTTTTTTTTTTTTTTTCCGGAGCTGGGGACCAAACCCAGGGCCTTGCGCTCGCTAGGCAAGCGCTCTACCACTGAGCTAAATCCCCAACCCCCTGGGTCTTCCTCTTGTTTCAAGCCTCATGGAGTTCAAGTTGATCCCTGAAAGTGCAGCTCAAGACAAAAATCAACACTAGGCTGAATTCCAGCCCTGGACACCCTGTTTCCTTCGGAAACATCCTTGTTACCACTCTGGAGCTAATGGGTGGACACATCACTCTCTTGGGCAATTTAGAAATGTCTAGAATAGAAAGAAATTCTAGATAAAATAGATAGATAAAATCTTCATTGAACCAAAGCAAAGTCCTTTGTTCCCAGTGAAGCCAGTGCCCTTGTTGGAACTTCAAAGACTTCTTTGCACCTGTGTGTAGAGTTAGACCCCCAATCCCAGGGCATTGAGAGAGGAAGGGCAGGAGACAATTCTGTCTCCTCCTTCCATGTGGGAGCATCTATCACACTTACATTGTGTCTTAGTTAGGGCTTTGCTGCGTGAACAGACACCATGACCAAGGCAACTCTTATAAGGACAACATTTAATTGGGGCTGGCTTACAGGTTCAGAGGTTCAGTCCATTAACATCAAGGGGGGAGCATGGCAGCATCCAGGCAGGAATGGTGTGGGAGGAGCTGAGAGTTCTACATCTTCTTCTGAAGGCTGCTAGCAGAATGCTGGCTTCCAGGCAGTTAGGATGAGGCCCACACACACAGTGATACACTTACTCTAACAAGCCACACCTCCCAATAGCAACTCCCTGGGCCAAGCACAAACAAGCCATGACACAGTGTCTGTTAGTTTTGGCACCAGGCTTGGCCCCAACACTTCTCCAGGAGTCTGCAGGAAACATGATGCCATATGCAGGGCCTGTGGCATCCACAGGGGCATCCACAGCTCATCCCCCAAGTAGCACCTTCTGTCTGGTTGAAATCACCAATTCCATTCAGTACACAGCATCTGTGGTCTCAGGGGTAAAGGAGGTGAATGGAGAGATAGGACACTGTCCCCACCTTCTAGAAGGCAACAGAGGCCACAAATGTTAGTTCCGAAAACTATATCCAAATGATGAGCTAGGAGATTCATTAGAGGACATGTTTACCAAGTGTCATCAGAGGTCACAAGATGGTGACATCTCAGCATGCTTCTGGAGAGGGAAACTGTCCTTCATTCAGACATTCAGGGCTTGTTAAATCTGGTGACAGCCACAGCCGGGTCACCTTCATGTCCTGTCATCACCATGACCAAGTATCTGACAAAAACAGCATGAGGAAAGAGAGGGTTGCTTTGGTCCACAGGTCCAGCATGTTTCGGGGAACCTCAGTGGCCAGACCTTGAAGCAGCCAGTCTCACCTGGCTTTTGTCAGAAAGTATTGAACAAGGAACTCTGGAGTCCTAGGCAGCCCAGGCTGGCCTAAAACTGCTTCCAGTTTTCTCCCTTTTCCTGCAGTTTTGGAGCCAGGCCCACAGAGTGGTGCAGCTCACATTGCGGTGGAGTTTCTCACCTCAACTAACAAACCTAGGCAACCCTTCAGAGACACAGCCAGAGGTTTGTTCCTGTGGCGATTCTAGATCCCGTCAAGTTGACAAGCAAGATTAACTGTCACATATCTACAGGGAGAGAGCTCCTGTGCCAGAGGCCACAGGCCCTTGGGCAGGAAGCTGTTGTGGTCAGTTAGTCACTGTTGGTACCC
Organism: Rattus rattus; assembly: GCF_011064425.1. Lineage (NCBI taxonomy): Eukaryota > Metazoa > Chordata > Mammalia > Rodentia > Muridae > Rattus > Rattus rattus. Next base: position 116,044,174 of record NC_046160.1, on the reverse strand, counting down.
TGACCCTGGTACTGCGGACTCAGAGAAGTGGGGTTTGGAAAATGTCTGAGGTTATATTTGACGGGGTTGTTGAAGGCAGATGCAGAATGTGGGGTGTTGAACCCTTCTTTGGACTGTATCTGATTACAACTCTGTAACTTTATGGACTTTTCAAGTCCCTTGGCAGGGGCCTGGCATCTGTATCTCTACCAGTGGTTTTGTTTTTGTTTTGTTTTGTTTTGTTTTATATATATATATATATATATATATATATATATATATGGAGATAGGGTCTTTGGGAGCCCAGCACAGAAGCATGAGGCCTTCAGAGTAATGCTGTGAGAATAGTGGCCACAGGCTAGAGTATAAATGGCCCTGATGGGTTGAAAAGGGGGCTCAGAGTCCCAGGCAAGAGGCCAGAAGCATGGAGAGTGGCTGTCCTTCTGAGGACAGTGACCAGCCTTCTTGAAGACAGAGGAGAGAAAGGCTGGTCATTCAGACTTCTGAGAAACTGATAGGTCCAGGAAAAGAGAAGGGGTGGGGAGAGGTAACTTTGCAAACCTTTATGTAGAGTTGTAATTAGATATAGAAAAGAAATCATGTTGCCTTAGCTACACGAATCTTAAAGAACAAACAGATCCCATGTGAGCACCTCCAGACCAAACCTAGGGTGATACCAGTGTCCCCCATAAACCTACCAGTGTCCCCCAGAAACTGTCCCTCACTTGCCCTGAAGAGAGCTGAACTTCAGAGCCCCACCTTCACACAAGCAGATTTTCCCACAGCGCTGCAGAGGGTCACGGACTGTTCACTGTTTTAAAGGCTAGTTTTATTTATTCTTTGACAATTTCATACAATTGTATACAATGTATCTTATCATATCTGCCCGTTCCCTTCCTCCTCCTGAACCCTCCCCAACATGTCCCTGCCTTCATGACCTCTTACTTTGTCACTATCCACTGAGTAGTTAGTGCTGCCCATATGGGAAGGCCGTGGTTCATCCAGTAGAACATGGGCAGCCTACGAGAGGCCATATCTCCAAAGAAAAAATGACTCCTCCTCCCCCAGCACCCTTCAAACTGGCAACAGCCCGTTGTTAGGGGCGGGGTCTCATGAGTCCCTCCCTTGTCCCACTGTTGTATAAACTGGCTTGGTTTTGCACAGATAATTGCAGTTGAGTACACCAGCTGTGTCCTGTCGTAGCATTCTTTCACCCATCTTCCCTGATCATCCCTAATCCTTGAGGGGGAGGGTAACTTAGTCACTGTCCTATAGCTATGAAGAGACATCATGGCCAAGACAACTCTTATAAAAGAAAGCATTTTATTGGGGTCTGGCTTACAGTTCCAGAGATTAGTCCAAAATCATCATGGTAGGGAGCATGGTGACACATAGGCAGGCGTGGGAGCAGTAGCTGGGAGTTACCTTCTGATCTATATACAGCAGGCGGGGGCAGGGGGAGGGAGAGAGAGAGAAAAAGAGAGGGAGAGAGAGAGAGAGAGAGAGAGAGAGAGAGAGAGAGATGGCCTGAGCTTCTGAAATATCATAACCCATCCCAAGACACACCTCCTCCAACAAGGACACACCTCCTCCAACAAGGACACACCTCCTCCAACAAGGACACACCTCCTCCAACAAGGACACACCTTCTCCAACAAGGACACACCTCCTCCAACAAGGACACACCTCCTCCAACAAGGACACACCTCCTCCAACAAGGACACACCTCCTCCAACAAGGACACACCTCCTCCAACAAGGACACACCTTCTCCAACAAGGACACACCTCCTCCAAAGACACACCTCCTCCAACAAGGACACGCCCACTCCAACAAGGACACACCTCCTCCAACAAGGACACGCCTTCTTCAACAAGGACACACCTCCTCCAACAAGGACACGCCCACTCCAACAAGGACACACCTCCCCCAACAAGGACACGCCCACTCCAACAAGGACACACCTTCTCCAACAAGTGCGCACCTCCTAATCTTTCAAATCACTTCAAACTGGGGAACAATACATGAACCTGTAGTAGCCACTTTCATTCAAACCACCACAGGGGTTTGATATCAATATTCCATTCAGGACTGAGCACTCAACCCTCACTTAAGCTCCGTACTTTGACCAGTTTTACTCTGCAGTAACTTCTGGAGCTGTTCTCGCTGCTGTAGAACATTCTGTGGAGCCGATGTCTACAATAAACTTTTCCACCCTAACTGATCGAATTAGGACCTTACATACACCAGGCCAGGGCTCTACCACCAAGCTATGTCCCATGTTGCCCATTTTACTTTTGTGGATGGCTTCTGATTTGGGGCAATGACAGGTGATAGTGTGCATGTGCCTTTTAGAGACAGCATTTCGGTCTTCTGGGAGGCAGGAGCCCACAGCTGGATCAGATGCTACATCTGTGCCCAGCCCTACCAAATTCCTACCTCTGGTTTTCCCAGGTTCACAGAGCACCCCAGTAAGTGGGAGCCCCACTCTCACCTATACTTGGGAGTCTCTGTGGAAACAAGACAGGCTCAGAGCTGTTTAGGGCAGAATTGGTCTGTATCATGTAGAGGGGAAGACTGGCCTGTAAGGTTCCTGCTGGGGTAAATAGAAGGTAAAGCCAGTCTAGGCACCTTGCAGAATTGGGGTGATACCCAGAGTCTACCTCAAGGAGCATTCAGGGGAAGGATTGTGGGAGGGAGTGACCAGGAGGGGGGGAGCGGTGAGTAGGATGTAAAGTGAATAAGTTAAAAAAATTAAATTAAAAAGAAGCAGCAGCATTCAGATCTCCCACTCCCTCTCCCTATACCCCAGGACCTTGTGGACAGGTGCCAGCAGAGTGTACAGGAACACTGTACCTTCAGTCACAGGCTGTTGGAGCTCCAGCTGTGGATCACCACGGCCACACAGACCTTGGAGTCACACCAAGGGGATAGGCGTCTGTGGGATGCAGAGTCCCAAGAGGCTGGGCTCGAGGTAAGGTGCTGATTCATTCTCTCAGCCATATGCCCGGAAAGCATTCAGGATGATCTCATATAGGGGCACAGAGACTCCCCCAAATCAGTGCCTCACATCTGTGTGTGTGCGTGTGCGTGTGCGTGTGCGTGTGTGTGTGTGTGTGTGTGTGTGTGTGTGTGTGTGTACACTCATGTTTCCCATAGAGGCTGCTGTCTGAAATCCCAGAGAAAGAGGTCCAGCTCTCCCTGCTCCAAGCACTGGGCCAGCTTGTGATGAAGAAGTCTTCCCCAGAAGGGGCAGCCATGGTCCAGGAGGAGCTGAGGAAGCTGATGGAGTCTTGGCAGGCCTTTCGACTGCTAGAAGAGAGCATGCTGAGGTGAGAGCCTTCTTTGCTCCCCACTATGTCCCAGACAATACCTTCTTACCTCCTGGGGTCCCTAGAGCAGATGGCTGTAGCTAGGGTGTGTGTGTCAGGCATGGAACCTGGAACCTGGAAGTACCTTCCGGGTATGGTGAGGTGGGTGGGTTTAAAATAAGAGATGGCGACATGAACAGGCCAGTGAAGCCTTCTTCTGATGGTCTCCAAAGGGGGCTGCTTTAGTGAATCCCAGCAGTTTCCTGTCCTTCTTGATACCCCTGTCCTGTCGCTTTTCCTGGGACCGATGGATACTCATCACATGGATATCCTGAGTGTCTGTCTTCCCAGTCTCATGAGGAACGAGCAGCTGCAGAGGACGGAGGTGGACACGGGGAAGAAGCAGGTTTTCACCAACAACATCCCAAAGGCTGGCTTTCTCATCAACCCTCAGGATCCCATTCCCAGGAGACGGCATGGGGTGAGTCTGTCTCCCAGGCTTCAGGAGGAAGGTCAGATCCAATGTCAACCTAGGAAGTGGGGGTCTCCAGCACAGCTCCCTTCCTGCCCTGCATGCTTAGCTCATGGGATGTATCTGCTTTCTTGTTACGTTCCCCCTGATGGGACCTCAGAAGCCAATTGCTGGAGGACTAAGGGTCTTGAGGGCCTGAGATCTAGAGGTCTCAGATCACACCAGAAGGTCATGAATATCCCTGGACAAGACTGGCCCTCATGTCTCTGAACCCCTGCAGCAGCTCATATTGGGAGAGGTTAAAGGAATTACTGCTGACCCCAGATAACAAAGAGATCAGAGATACAGGTCCTGACCCAGTAGCCTGATTCTGTTTGCTGACAAGCCCCAGCAAGTAGTCTGTGCCACAGGGCTCTGGAACACAATATGAGAGACACGGGAGTGGGGTCCGGAAGTTAAGCAGGCTTTTAAAAGGTGCAGCCTTTGCTGGTGCTGGGCTGGATGTTATATGCAAATCTGGGGTGAGGAAGTCCATCTAGTGTTGATGAAATATGAAGAGGAGAGGGAGGGAAGGGGAGGCATTGTCTTAGTTACTTTCCTGTTGCCATGACAAAACACCACAACCAAGGTAACTTATAAAAACAAAAGGTTTATTGAAGGCTCACAGTTCCAGAGCCTTAGAGTCCACGAGTGTCATGGCAGGCGGCATGGCGGCAGCAGGCAGGCCTGGTGCCAGAGCAGTAGCTAAGAGCTTACGTCTTGATCCACAAGCATGAGTCAGAGAGCTAACAGGGACTGGCATAGGTTTTTAAAGCCTCAAAGCCCATCCGCATTGATACAGCTTCTCTAATAAGGCTACACTCTGAATTCTTCCTAAATATTTATACTACCTGGGAACTGAGCATCCAAATATATGAGTTTATAGGGACTGCTATCCTTCAAACCACCACAAGCATGTTCTCAGTAGATGGGACAGCGCTTATGGAGACTGAGAGGGAGCTTAAGTTCAAGGGGCTGAGGTGCAGCTGCAGGCTGCAGCAGGGAGGAGGAGGAAGAGGAGGGGGAGGAGGAGGAGGGGGAAGGGGGGGGAAAGGGGGAGGAGGGGAGGAGGAGAAGGAGGAGGAGGAAGGTGGGGAGGGAAGGGGAGGGAGAGGGAGAGGGAGAGGGAGAGAGGGGAGGGGGGAGGAAGGTGGGGAAAGGAGGGGAGGGGGGCAGAAAGGGGAGGAGGAGGAAGGTGGGGAGGGAAAGGGGAGGAGGGGGAGGGAAAGGGGAGGAGGAGGGAGGCAGTTCAACCTTCAGGAGCCTGTAAACTGGAACCTGGGGCTCTCCAGCCATATTGGGGAAGAGGGAGGACCCACCAAGGGACAGGGAAGGAATTAGCTGGACTGGCTTTCATTTCACTCAGTCCACAACTCTACAAACATGGAGGGAAGATGGCCACTGGGTAGGCATCTTGGTAAAGAAGGGTGATGACTTCTAGAACTTCAGAAGGGTGACGGAGAGGGATCCCCAGAGGTGATGGTGAGGGATGCTCTTGACCCCTAAATGTGGATGACTAGAGACTGTTCCTCATCCCTCTGAGTTTCTCCCCCCACCCCCTGCCATGCTCCTGTCCTCACCTCTGGTCACCGCTTTCCTGCAGGTGAACCCACCAGAAGAACACGACCTCCATGAAGACCATCCCCAGCTCCTGAGGGAGTTTGAACAGTGGCTGCAGGCAGAAAACTCCAAGCTACTTAGAATCAGCACAATGAGAACAGCCACAGCCAAGGACTTGAGGACCAGAGAGCTGAAGCTGCAGGTCTGTCTCAAGGAATAACCCTGAATGGTGTCCATGCTATCAGGACGTCCTCAAATGAAGGAGTTCATACTTAATAGTAGTTTGTGGGCCATCCTGAGTCTAAGTAATATTTTAAATTTTTTTTGTTCAAATATTTAACTTCTCCTTGCACCTGCCCATGCATACATTCACACATCCATACATGAATCCATCCATCCTACTTTATATCTCTCTATTTGAAAACTATCACCACTTACCACTTCACTCTGGTCAGCTGCCACTGTGCCATAAACCACCATGACAGTTGCTTAAAACAAGAGCATAATTAACTCATGATTTTGATACTAGGTGATATGAGCTCAGTCTTATTTCTGCCAGTTTGTGGGGTCAAGACACATCTGCTGGGCTACCCGATCTTTTATCAGATGTGAGGCAGCTAGGTGGCTCTAACTGGAGGAGGGTTGAGAGTTGGTGGTGAGGAACTTGACATGGGCCATGACTGTCTCATTCTTGGGTGGGACAGCCCAGACTGCTCCAGGTGGCTGCAGACTGTCAGGAAGCCCACGGGAAGAGGCAAGGCCCTTGGGTGCCTCCATTTGGGACCAGTGTGCTAATGTCACATGCTAGTTCACACAGATTCTCCTGTGTTGTACAAAGAAAGTCAGCAGGCCATCTGGGGTTGAAGGGAAGGGAAAACAGACTCCACCTCGTGATGTAAGGTATTGCGGGGTGGGGGGTGGGGAATCGGACATCTGTTGTGTTCAGTCCACCACCCCTCTCTCCTCTGTACCGTCTGGCTAGTCACTGTCTTGGTCTGTTTCTGCTATAACGGTCTACTATAATCCTATAACAAAATACTCCAGACAGAGTGATTTATAAGCAAGAATTTTACCTTCCAAAGGCCAGAAAGTCCAAGTCCCAGAACCTTGCAAGGCTTCCTTGTTGTATCACAATATGACCCAGAGATCAGGAGGCCTAAAGAGTCAAAGGGGGGAGGGGTCTTAAAAAGGCCTTCTTGTGACAGTATTAGTCCCACCCACCCCTGAGGATGTTAATCCCACCCTCAGATCAGGTCATCTCTCAAAGGTCCCATCCCCCAATACTGTCCACCTGAGTTTGGAATGGGACAATCATTCAACCCATAGAAGTCACCAAACCCTTCTCAAGTCCATTTCTTGGATGTTTCTGTCGCTGTTCACCTGACCATGACAGCAGCCTCCTTTCTGGTGGGCCTTCTCCCAGGTCAAGACTCCTTCTGCAGCTAGCCATGACCCAACAGGATCACTAATGTGACCTTGACGCCCTTAGCACGGCATTCAAACCTACGTCATTACGCGGGACAGACCTCCCTCATCTAGCCCACTCTGCATCTTCTCTCCTTTATTTGTGGGAAATCTCGGTCAGATGTTAGAGTCCACATTTCTTCTTACCCTGCTCAGCAATCATTTGAGCTGCACTTGCAGTGTAGGTCTTTATGGAAAAAATACCCGACAGTCTCTCTTAAAATATTAACTTTGCCTTGATACCTTTTCCTCCCTTTCTCAACTGTCATTGAAATCTACATCCCCCACACACTGTGTTTCTTTTACTTTGTGTATCTTTTGCCTTTGACTCGGAATGTTGAATTCTGAATATTTTTTTCTGACTCATTTCCATTTGCTAGTTCTCTTACTAGCTGCGTCTTATTCAAGGTTATGTGTGTCTGTTAAGGTCTTAACGCTGGTTGTTGTAACGACCAGTTTTAAAAGTTCTACTCGGTTCCGGTTGGTCTGGTTGGTGACATTTTTGGCTTTAGTCACATCCTTGATGAAATGTTTAAGCTTGTCTTTTAATTCTTTGGACTGTAATCTACCACAATTGCATTGACAAATAATTATGCTATCTCCAGGTTTCTAGGTGGTATTTCTTTTTTTTTTTAAAGATTTATTTATTTATTGTATATAAGTACACTGTAGCTGTCTTCAGACACACCAGGAGAGGGCATCAGATCCCATTACAGATGGTTGTGAGCCACCATGTGGTTGCTGGGATTTGAACTCAGGACCTCTGGAAGAGCAATCAGTGCTCTTAACCACTGAGTCATCTCTCCAGTCCGGTATTTCTGTTATATATTTTTGCTTTTCATTCTTGGGGTTGCATATTATCATGTGGCTGCTTTTTGTCCTGAACAAAATATATATTAAGACTAATTTGGGACTTAGGATAATCTCTTCCAACAGGGATGATTTTGTTTGCTATTGTCAAAAAAAATGGGGGCTTTATGATTCTGGGACCGCTGAGTCCACGTTCAAGGGCCACGAACTGGAACTAAGCTATGAGTACACTCAAGGCCTGGATTCACTTACTCTGAGAATGAGTCTGCGGGCATCTCATTACAAAGAGAATAAGCCCCTGCCTCTACCAAGCCCAGGTTTCGGCTTTCTTCGCCTTATCTTTGGGAGGCTTTGGAAGCTTCAGAGCTGATGTAATTTCCCCCTAGGTTGGCAAAAGTCCTAAGCAACAGGAGGTCTGGACAGAGGCCTCCCTTCTCAGGCCTCGTCCATGTCCAGGGCTTCTGGGGTGCTTTGACTTGGCTCAGGATTGAACCCAGGGCCTCCATCCGACGTGCTAGGCAAGTGCTCTGCCATGGAGCTGTTCCTCGCCTTCCTCGGTCTTGTCCTTACTAGCTGTTCCTGTTTTTGTGAATCCATTGCTGGCTTTAAATGTTGCCCTGTGTTCTCAGTGCAAGGCTCAGCCCACAGAGGGAGCTGCATGGGCGTCTCTCCACCCTCCTCCCCACCCACTACTCCAGTCACATCAACAATGACTTCTGGTCCCATCCCACACTGTGGTGGATGCCGAGTAGCTTAGCCAGAGCCCAAAGCTGGGATTGAAGCCCAGGCTCCAGCCTGTAGACCCCCTCATCCACCCCATACCACAGCATCTCTCAGAACTCCCAGGAAGAGGAAGTGCCACCCTATGGTCTACTTAGAAAAAGCTTACCTGACTGAGCATCAACTCTGGCAGTCTCAAATGCCAGCAGTGTCACCTCTCGGTGATCAGTTCATCGTGATGACCGCCGTGACCAACCTCTCGTGGTCCCAGCTTGTCAGTGTTGAGAGTAACAATTGTGGTCAGTGGACCTCATTGCTATTCCGTATGCTGGGCGTTCTCTTACATTCTGGATGCAAGGCTCTGTAGTCGAGAACAGTTGCTGCTCTTGGAGAGGACCTGGGTTTACTTCCCGCCATCCATGTGGTGGCTCAGAAAAAGCATAACTCCAGGTCCAAGGGATTTGATGCTCTCTCCTGATCTCTGTAGACACCAGGCACACTCAGGATGCACATGGATCCAGGCAGGTAGATGCTCATGCAGATGAAATAAATATACATAGGACCAGTTTTTAACAAGAACATTTTTATCTGCTTGTATGTCTGTGCCCTTGTGTGCCACATGTGTGCCTGGTGCCCTTGGAGACCAGAAGGAGGGCATCAGATTCCTTGGGACTAAAGTTAGAGATAGTTACAAGCCAACATTTGGGTACTGAGAATTGAACCCAGGTTCTCCGCGAGAGCAGCCGTAACTTGTAAACATTGAGCTGTCTTTCCATCCCTAAAAAACCCTTTTAAAAAAAAACTTGCATGGATGAGCAGTCTCGTGTTACTGGTCCAATCTACTTTTCCCAGCATGCCTCGGATGGCCCTTGATTGGCTCATTCTTCCCAGCCGGTGGGGTTCGTGAGTCACTGGACAGCTGTGGCATGATGCTGCCGTCTTCTCTCTCAGGAGCTGGAGGCTCGGATCCCAGAAGGACAGATCCTCTTTGAGAACCTGCTTCGTCACAGACCAGCAAGGGACCCCTCCAATGAGCTGGAAGATCTGCGATACCGGTGGATGCTCTACAAGTCCAAGCTCAAGGGCTCCGGCGACCTGCTGGTGGGTGTTGGTCGGGGGTAGGGGAGAGGCTGGGGTCCCAGGGGGCACCCATGTCTTGGGGAGACAGAGCTCCATCTACCCATGTTTGTTCCTGCGTATCCATATGTCAGGCCAATGTGGCTGCTTAAAGGAAGAGAGGGGACACTCTTGGGTCTCAGGCTCTTAGCGTGTAATATTGTATGTCCATCTGACCTCCCAGAGAAGCTGGAGTCCTGGGACTAAGGGCAGTGACTCCTGCTCAGTACATAGAGATGTCTCCCTCTCACCATGTTACAGTTTTAGTTCATTTCCGCATTTGGTCGTAGAGCTGACTCCGGAGGGAATAGCTGAGCCCCAACCCCAACGCCAATGCTAGAAGGGCCACAGAGCCCTTCACTGGGGTCTGATGTTGCCATAGGGATGAGTCCTGAGACTTGGCTCCTCTCTTCCCCTAGCCTTGACCTTTGACCCTTTTGTCTCCTGGACTTCCCATCTCTTAGGCAAACCATTGCTTATGGTAATGATAGCCCTTGGTTAAACAGTATGGCCACCTAACTCGCCTACACAGAGGGGCATCCTTCCCTCCAAACTAGTGACAAAAGTGTGACAAAGAAGTTAAGTGTCCTAGGCCCAGGAAGGAGTAGGTAGGATGGCCTCCAGACCCCAACTTTCAGGCCTCAGAAGCCATAGCTTTCTGCAAGCCAGGCGGTTTTTTAATTCTGCAACTGCCAGGTTGGCCACTAGGTGTCAGCTCAGCCCAGGCCATATAGACCACATCCCCAGCCCGGGCCAAGGCCATCCAGACAGTGCCACCTGGCCCTGAAGTGTGTTAAAAAGCTCATTAAATGGGATCCCCTGCTGGCGCAGGCTGTCCAGATGACCGGCGGTTTGAGCGAAATACTCCCCTGACAAAATGAATATTCTGTTACGGGTTCTGCTGGGGTTTAAGTTTTACGTGCCTAGCTGATTTTTTTACCCCGTTTCTTCCCCCTTCCCTAAAATAACAGACGGAGAGTTCTCCAGGGGAGCTGACTGCATTCCAGAAGGTACGTGTCTGCCATCTGTCCCACACAGCTAGAGGGCAGAGAATGTGCAAGGCTGGAGGCCCGTGACTCTGGCGCAGGGTGTCTGGGTTTTCTAGAACATTCCTCGAGAGCGGGAGAGCATGGATGGAGAACCAGCTTTGGGCTGTAATGGGTTGGGCCCCGAGGAGTGTGTTCTCAGGAAGCCCCAGGCTCAGGGAGGGATTGAAGTGTGTGTAGATGACTTAACCTTGACATGAGATTGAGGAGGGACCCTGGATTTGTCATCCAGACCCTGGGGACACTCAGGAGAAGGACTGGATGCTGCTCTGATTACACCTGCGACAGCTGGTGTAAACCAGGACTGACCCAGGAGCCTGGACCATCCTGGACAAATAGATCGTGTGGCCTCTTTGGTCCCAGGGGACACATTCAAAAGGGTGGTGGAGTCCTTTTCTCTGCCAGGCAGGCTCTTCCCACGCTGGTCACAGCAAAAATGGGAGCAGTACCAGTTCCTGCCCTCTAGGTGGCAGTCCTAGAGCGATACTGGGTGTCATACCAGATGACAGTCTAGGCTCTGTGTGCCAGGACTGGGGCTTTAGTGGTCTCAGTTCCCTTTCCGGTGCTGTGACCAAATCCAACAGGGAAAAAAGACGTGAGAAAGGGTTTGCTTGGACTCATGTTTCAGAGAATGCAGCCATGGTCTTAAGGACTCATGTGCTTGGGCAGTATGTCAGAGCTTTGGGAGCCTGTGACAGAGAAGGGCTGCCCACTCACTTCCTGACCAACTATGAAGGGAGAGGGAGAGGCTGGGGAAGGAGGAGGGGAAGGGGGGAGGGGTGGAAGAGGGAGAAGGAGGAAATTGAACAGTGAGACCCGGCATATGTTTCAGTCAGCTGGCCCCAACTCCCAAGGTCTCTGTAACCTCCCCTAATAGGGACAGTCAGCTAGGAACCCAGCTGTCCAAACCAGAAGCCTGTGGGGACATTTGCAATTCAAGACAGGACACTTGTGGCTGGGCATCTCCACGCACCCTACCATTGACAAAATAGTTTTCTTAACTCCGCTCTAAGAGGAGGAAAAAAGTGTTGCGAAGGCTGGCTGTGTCCACCAGGCATGTGGCGGCTGACTAGCATCAGCCCTCAGGCCTCAGCACCTAACGTTTCACTGTCTCACAGTGTGCCTGGGGCTTGGAGGGTCTCCCTGATCCTGTCCCTTGCTGTCCCCGGTGTTACCATCGTTAACATGAGCCCCCAGCACATTCTGGTTCAAAGGACCTGGAGTCACTTCAGATCCCTCATGCCCCAGAGTCAGCATCTCTGGTATGGACACCCTGGGTTCATTCCTGGCCTCTGGCATCTTGAGGGGACCAAGGCTGAGCCCTGGGCCCTTCAGCTAGCTCTGTGGCCTTGGACGAATCACCTTGCCTTAGGTCTCCCTTCTCAGTGTGTGAAATGGAAATACCGATATTGACTTAATTTACTCGATGAATTAATTTTGAAGGCTTGTGTGATCCAGAACATACTGGGGCAGGTGTGTCGCCCAGGACTCCCCCCAACCCCCCAGTTCAGAATGACATGAACTTTGTGGAGTGCAGAGGTGTCAGGAAAGGTCATGTGACCACTACTGCCTGGCCTGGTGGCCCCTGGCGGAAGATGGAAGGTACCAAGATCGGTGTTCTTCTGCCAGTGGTTGCTGCACTTTAAGGCCCTTCATGGTTGGGAGTCCACATGCATGCATCCTAGGCCAGAGTTGATCAAGGGCATCCAACCTTTTGACACTGAGACACAAGTCACAAAGAGTTCTTTTCTTCTTCTTCTTCTTCTTCTTCTTCTTCTTCTTCTTCTTCTTCTTCTTCTTCTTCTTCTTCTTCTTCTTCTTTCTTCTTCTTCTTCTTCTTCTTCTTCTTCTTCTTCTTCTTCTTCTTCTTCTTCTTCTTCTCCTCCTCCTTCTCCTTCCTCCTCTTCTCTTCTCCTCCTCCTCCTCCTCCTCCTTCTTCTTCTCCTCTTCTCCTCCTCTCTTCTTCCTCCTCCTCCTCCTCCTCCTTCTCCTCCTCCTCCTTCTTCTTCTTCTTCCTCCTCTTCTTCTTCTCCTCCTTCTCCTCCTCCTCCTTCTTCTCCTCTCCCCCCCCCCTCTTCTTCTCCTCCTCCTCCTCCTTCTCCTTCTTCTCCTCTCCTCCTCCTTCTCCTCTCCTCTCCTCCTCCTCCTTCTTCTCCTCTTCTCCTCCTCTCTTCTTCTTCTCCTCCTCCTCCTCCTCCTCCTCCTCCTTCTTCTCCTCTCTTCTTCTCTTCCTCCTTCTCCCTTCTTCTTCTCCTCCTCCTTCTCCTTCTTCCTCTCCTTCTCCTTCTTCTCCTCCTCTCCTCCTCCTCCTCCTCCTTCTTCTTCTTCTCCTTCTTCTTCTTCTCTTCTCCTCCTCCTCTTCCTCCTCTTCTTCTTCTCCTCCTCCTCCTTTTCTCCTCCTTCTCCTCCTCCTCTTCCTCCTCCACCTCTGCTTTGTCTTGCTCCTCCTCCTTTTAAACACAACTCACAATATTTTAAATATGTTTATAGTTTTGTTTTGGACCACATCCTAGCTGTGACGTGACACATGGGCCATGGATTGTACCTGTCAGAAAGATTCTAAGCATTAGCTACATCTGGATCCCTGGTCCAGTCATGGTGCCCACTAACTGCCTGTGTTTTCAGCCATTCATTTATTTTGTCCTTATGGAGTCACTGCTGATTCTGTGCAGAATGATGTTTAAGGTGCTCAAATCCCACCAACCAACAAGAGAGCGATGTATGCCATACTAGAGTGTGAGCACTTGGCTGGGTGCGCAGTGGCAAGGACATTTACGTGGAGCTGGGGCTTGGCGATCTCTGTCTGGGTCAGGAGGCTCTGAAGAGCAGCAGCCACGAGGGTTCCTCGCCCCAAGGCTCAACAAATAGCCCTGTGGAGCTACAACCAGGAGAGGATGGCCATTGTTCTGTCATCGAGTGTACAAACCAGGAGGTTCTTTGTGCATATCCACCCTGATTCAAACACACAGGCATGTAAAAGGCTGGCTTCTGCTACGGCTTCCTTCTAAGCCAATAGCCACAGCCTCCTGCAAAGTATGAGGCCGTTCACAGCTGCTTGGTACCAGAGACGACCCACAGGGTGGCTTGTGAGCCCAGAGGGCTACGCCCAACCCTGCTGCGGTTCTGATCCATCGGGCTGGATAGTTCGTGAGTCTGTGTTTCCGACATTCCCACGTGTTTCTCACACTTCCGGTTCAGGGACCACACTTTGAGAACTGGTGTTTTATGCTCAGGATTTAAGACCAGGCTCAGACACTGGTGTGTGTGTGTGTGTGTGTGTGTGTGTGTGTGTGTGTGTGTGTGACATTTGGCAAAGAACTCAACCATGCTCTTCCTAAGTTTCCTTCCTGCCAACTGGCACTTAGTAGGCTCTCAACTGTTGTGTATATGAGGGACTCGGATGCCTGTAGACAGGCTCCCTACTTCTTCCAAGAGCAGAAAGAGCAGTGACAGCCGTCTCGTGTTAGTCAGCTTTCAGTTACTGTTACAGAATGCTTGAGGAAATCAGCTTATCAAGAGGGAAGGATTATTTGGCTCACGGCTTCCATGGAGTTTCCCATTGGGGTCACTTCTCCCTGTTGGTTTGGGCCTGAGTGAAGTAGCACATGATGGTGGGAACAGGAGGTAGAACAAAACCACACACCTCGTGGCCAGGGAGCAAAAGAAGAGGAAGAAGAGAAGGCCAGGGTCTGTCCCACAGACTATTTCAAGAGCATACCTCCAATGGCCTAAAGACCTTCCTCTAGAAGCCCCCCCCCATCCTTATGGTGTTTGCATGCGCCGCCCCCCCAAGTCTGCGTACCACATGCATGCAGTGCCTACAGAGGCCACAAGAGGGCACCTGATTCCCTGGAACTGGAGTTACAGTTGTAAGCTGCTGGGTGGGACCTGGGAATCAAACCTAGGTTGTCTGCAAGAGCAGACTGTGTTCTTTACAGCTGAGCCATGTGCAGCCCTGCTTCTTAAAGATTCCTTTCCTCCAAGTAGCTAGTGAGGAGATCAGTTTCTTTAATACATGAGTCTCTGTGGGACATTCAAGGCTCAAATTCATAGTCTGCCTGTTGTTATTTACCTGATTAGGTACATGCAAGTGTGACAGAACTCCATACACGTATATTTACACATGCATACACACTTATACTCATGCATACTTGCACAGACATGCACATGTATGCACACACTTATGCACATGCATACTTGCACACACTTACACACATGCATACTTGCACACACATGCACACACACATACACACATGCATGCACAGTACACATGCACACACAGAGGCCAACCGAGTAGAACAGAAGCAGCTTCTGCAGAGGCTGTAATCTCACCAAGTTTAAAGCATTCTATGCATTATTTTCAGTCCATGGGGAAGAAAGACGCCCACTGTTGGGCTGACAATTTACGTGCTGTTGGTTCTCCACACTTCCTTACTCTTTTCAGGCCTCCAGTCATCTATAGCTCCAGCTGCGTCAGCAGCTCCAGCCTGTTTGTTTGCATAAACAGAGTAATTAAGATTTATTAAATTTGTACTGCCAACGTGTTAGCCAGCTCCGTGCCAGCAGACGCTTGCCTGCAGCCCTCAGACACATAAATTGTAGTTAACTTTTCAGATGGCAGCTGGACTTGGGCTGCGACTCATCTCAAGCCTTTCTGTGGCCTGGAATGTGGTGCCACCCTCCCTGAAAACAGCCTTTTCTGTCTGGTCTGACTGGAGCTGCTGTTTTCCAGGGCAAGCCAGGGTGGTTAGCAGGGGCCAGGAGCAGGTGCGTCCTTGGCATACCACACAATAGGGCTCTTGGTATGCTGGGCACCACACAATAGGGCTCTTGGTATGCTGGGCACCACACAGTGGGGCTCTTGGTATACAGTCCCACCTAGGAGTCGCACTGGGTTTACCTGATTGTATTTCCAAGGTTCCAAGATTCACCCCCAGCCCCCATTTTCACCTTGCTGGAGTTTAGAGTTTTGTCCCAATCTAGCTCCCCCGGGGAGTACTCAGGATGGCTTCCTCCCGCCCACTCAGGGCAACTTTGCCTGGGAATCTTGAAAGTCAAAACCTCTACTGCTGGTTGCGTTTCATTCTGGCTTCCTTTGGGCTACGCTAGCCCGTCTAGTTGGGGGAGTCCCTGCCTTTGGTTCAAATTCTCAAGAAATAGCTCCCCCCTACTCCCTCCAACCAGGTGTGGAGTGTTCTGCCCTTCTTCCTGTGAGGTCCCTGTCCTTGCCCCTCTTCCCCACTGAAGGCACAGCCTCTCCTCTGTAGCTTCTTTCTCCTTCACTTCCTCTCCCTCGCTCCATCCTCCCCTCCCTCCCCAGAGTCTCCCACAGCCCAGGTTAAGCCTCAGATTCATTTGTGTGGATGAACCAGGATTCTAAATCTGCCACTGCCCGTGTGACAGGTGGACACGACCACACCCAGTTTACCCAGTGCGGGCAATCAAACCTAGAGCTTCAGGCATGCCAGCCAAGTAGGTATACTGATCAGTATCATCCCCAGCTCGTCTGTGGAAGCTTTTCCAATCGAGTTTACTCTGGCTTTGGTGGTAGTGACTGCTTTCTTTTTGGTAGTAAGAGAATGATTGCCTTTGGACAGGTACCCTGGTTGGGTGGGATATTGTGATACCAAACCTCAGGAGGCATTGGTTGGCTTCTCGTGGTAGAGGATGGATCCCGCAGCTGAGGTTTAAAAACAAACAAAACCCTCCAATTAGCAGGTGCAGTGGACACTCACGTGCCTGGTGGTGGGCGCTCTGGACAGCCTCTCCTCTTGTGTCCCATGGGCAGTAAGGCCATTTGGAGCTGGGGCAGGCGATATCACTGACCTCCCTGGGTGTCACCTACACACAGCTCAGCAGTCAGCTGTCCCTTCCCTGTCCCAGCTAAATACCTAGCTGGGCTTTGCTCAGCCATGCTGTCTCTGACCCCGACTGACCTCCAACCCCACTTGATGCCATCTTCCCTCTACCCACAGAACCCTAAAGGCTGCTTTGAACTTGTCAATCAGATGGGCTGCTTCCTTTTGATCCCAGCCCTCCCATCTCTAAGCCTTCCTCTCCTCCACTCCACCCAACTTCTCAGGAACTCACGTCAGCCAGGGAGCCTGTAGCTGCTGGCGGGCTCCCCTCCTCCAGAGGTTGTCCTGACTTTAGCTATGCCGTCTCCTCCATTTCCCCATTTCCCCTAACGGAACGATGACGTTCAATGTTGGCAAATTGCAGTGCTTTAACCCACAGCGTGTACTCAGCATCTGTGAACAGCAAGTCATGTTTCATAGCACTTTAGCGTCTGACATTATGATTTCAGCATGTCTGCCTCCCTTTTCCTCCCATCAACCCTCCTTGTCAGTAGCCTTTTTAAACCTAATGGACTACCTTTTGAGCAGTTTCTGGTTGGAAGTGGAAGAGGATGAGGAGATGGTTGGTGGTTACAGTGAGTGCCGCGTAGGCCTCCGGACCCAAGTTCAGATCCCGACACCCAGGGTGAGGGGCAGGGACAAGCAGGTCCTGAGGTCTGATGATCAGACTAGGCTGTGAACACAAAGATTCAGGAAGAGACCATGTCTCAACAACAACAACAACAACAACAACAACAAAAGATGGAAACAATACTGAGAAAGACATCCTGATATCAATCTTTGGCTTCTCCAAAGGTTGTGCATATATCCACATGAGCCAGCAGGTACCCCCATATGTTATGCATACATGTACATGCACATGTCACACACATGCATGGGCGCACACACTCACAGACAGGCACACAGGCACACATGCACACACATGGACATGTGTGTACACACATGTGCACAGGTACACATATGCATACCACATACATGTGTGCACATGCACATCACACATCAGGACACACACCAAACACACACATGTGCATGCATATAAAACATATACCACACACATGCATATACACATGCCACATGTGCACAGACACTCACGCACACATGCATGCACTTGCACATACACTACAAATAACAGAATTTTGGAAAGGAAAACCGAGCAGAACATGCAGCAATATTCTCTCATGTCCACGCATCCTGTCCCCTCATTTCTTCCAAACTAGTGAAGGTCCAGCTGTGTTTGCATTTACAAGTGAGCCCTGCTGGATGTGAGAGGGGCCTGCAGATGCTCTCTAATCAATTCTGGACAGTCTGCATTCTTCTTGAGGGCTCTAAATTCTAAGATGTTTGCAATAAGAAATATCTGAAATAAAGGGGATATTTAATGAGAGTTTCAAAAGCTCGGACACACACACACACACACACACACACACTTCTAACAAATACTCTTTAGGGGCCAACAAGTAGATTAACGATCCTAGCCTCCATTTCTCTGTGGAGTATTACCTATGCCCTACTCAAATTCGTTCAAGCAGGAAGGGGCCCACCAGGGGTTCCCATCCTTTATTTGCTGAAAAACAGAATGTCTTCTCTGCTCTGGCATCTGCCTATCCCTCAGTACCCAGGAGGCGACCACAGAGACACTGGCCCCTGTCTGTGAACATGTTCACTATCCCAGTAGTCCACCCAGAACATGAGTGCACACACTCCACCTCAACTCCTCATGGGCTTCCTGAATGCTTTCAACTGCCCTGGAAGGCTGTTGTCCTCTGCCTATTTTATAGAGGAGGAAATTAAGGCCATGGGAGAGTCAGCAGCCTGAGGTCACACACAGGCTCAACTTCCATCAACACTAACCCAGGCTTCTCCACCAGCCTACATGCTGCATCTCATAAGAAACCATGGCTAAAGATATCCCCAAGGGCCTCTGGGCCTCAGCAGTCCAACATGGGTCAGCACGTAGTCAGTACATGACCGCTCACCAACCTTTGTGACTGGGTAGCTGAGGAGCAGCCCGTGGGTCCACCAGGCAAGGATTTCTGTCATCCCTGGCCAAATCCGTTGTTCTGTTAATTGTTACACTTCTTCCTAATCCTCGAATGACCAGTCTCAGGAAACTGTGGAGATCTTTGTAGCTGGCAAGGCTCAGCTACACATCCTAGTTGTCTCACTGTTGTGACAAATGCCTGAGAAAAGCAACCCAAGGACAGGCTCGAAGGATGTGGCTGGTCACATTATGCCCACAATCCAGAAGCAGAGAGGGATGGATGTTAATCATGTTCTCACTTTTATTCAGCTCGAAGCCCCGTGAGATGGCGCCACCTACTGTTAGGCTGGGTCTGGCCACCTCAGCCCAGTCTAAAACTCCCTCATCCTCATAGGCATGTTCAGAGGTTTGTGATTCTAGAGCGACACCCAAGATTACCCATCATACCCCTCTCCACAGTCACGTGGTTGATCCAGCATTTCCTCCCGTCCCACATCCCACTGAGCCCTCTAGTCACTCACGGTGTATCTCCTGTTGGTTCACAGAGTCGGCAGCAGAAGCGGTGGCGGAGTCCCTGCTCTCTCCTACAGAAAGCATGCCGCGTGGCACTGCCGTTGCAGCTTCTGCTCCTGCTCTTTCTGCTGCTGCTGTTCCTGTTGCCAGCAGGCCAGGAGGAGCGCAGCTGCGCCCTGGCCAACAACTTCGCTCGCTCTTTTGCGCTCATGCTGCGGTACAACGGCCCTCCGCCCACCTAGCCCACCGGTGGGCGCACAGGTGACCTTCTGCAGTCCCTCTGAAGCTGGCTGCTGGGGGCACGATAGCCATTCAGACACCCAGAGCAGCCTTAGACCAAATGTTGTATCTGTTCCCAGAACAAACTTGCCTTTTCTACGATGCTGCTTCTGTCTATTTATACTAAATGTGCACTGTGTGTGGTTAGGGAATATGTACAGAATTTTTATATGCCATGTAACTTCAGCTGCAATGTCTCTTTGTGCCTAGGGAAGCCCCTGGCAGTGTGTTTCTCTAGTAGGATTTGTGGCACTTGTGCCTTAGCGTCCTGTCATCCCTGGGGGACAGGAAAAATCACAGGTTACATCGATGACATCTGACCCCCAGAAATCCAGATGTTGCTGGAGAGCCTCTGACTGCTTACCATAGCTGAACGGAATTAGAGTCCTGGGACTTATGTATGTGGCTGTTTTTAAAGCCACACTGCTAAATAGAGAAGCCATGATGGCCTACTCTGGCTCAGCCAGAGCCGTGACACGTGTAAGAGGGATACCGAGAGAGCAACAGAAGAACTGTAAAGATGGGATCCAACTGACCTCCACAAAACGATGGTGCCTAGTGCCCAACCCCTGCACAGCAGCCACTGACAACACAGACCAGCGAGGAATGCCTGTGACCAGGACCAGGACCCCGTGTCTTCAGGAAGCAGCTGGGTTCGATTTGTGTGTTTTCTCCAGGAGAAAGAAAACGATGAACTTGATTTTTTATTCTGATGCACAAGGGTGAAGCACTTTGCAGTGGCCTGTGATATCGTAGCTGTGAGCTGTCTACAGCCCAGGGCATGAGCCCAGAGCAGAGTAGAAATAGTTCCCCACCAAGCCAGGCATCATCCACCCAAAGCAGAGAGGAGAGACTCAGGCCACCGAAGGGGACTCTCTTCCCTTCCTGTAGATCCTCGCAGGCTGGTGGATCTACAAGGCTGGGCAGGTCCCGCCTTCCTCGATGGGCCCAGGACTCACAGTCTGACTCCAGGCAGGAACGGGCATGGGGAGCCCCAGGCACGGGTGGAAGATTTCCAGTTATGCCCAAGGCTGGAAACATAACTAGGGAATTCTGGGATGATTCCTAAGTGCTTTAAAACTGGATCAGGTTCACCCTGAACTGACACATTTTTTTAAACCTCTAGAAAAATACTTAACACTCCCTTTTTACAGATGGAATATGTCTTGGGGTGTGTATGTGTGTATGTATATGTATGGTGTGTGTGTGTGTGTGTGTGTGTGTGTGTGTGTGTGTATTCTCAAGCCTCCTCCTCCTCATCATCATCACTATCAGTGTTACAGAGTAGCACTTTAAACATAGCAAATACTGAGGTCCTAAGAGGGACTGAACTCTCAGGTCACCACACTTATTCTGGCATCAGGCCATACCGTCTTAGCATGGTGCCCAGTAAAGGCTGGATATCAGCCAACAGGAAAGCAGCATCTTGGGTGACCCTGACTTGGTCTGTAACCCCAGTCACAAGGCCCTCCCTGCATTTGGCCAGTTTGCTGGAAGATCAGGCGCTGGTGACCTCAGTCAGACCCAGATAGCTGAGCCCTGACCTCAGACCCAGGTAGCTGAGTCCCGATGTTCACCAAGATGTTCATTGGTCCACCTCTTGGTCAGAACTGTGGCAAGGGCCATCGATACTTCCATATTCACTTTCCCATTCCAAAAGTAAGAAACCTGAGGCCCAGAGAGGGGAAGCTACTCACCCATAGTTCCACAGCAGGAACCTATAAAGCCGGAAATGGACTGGTTCCCAGTCTGGAGGTGATACTGGGTTCATTACAGCAAACCTCCCCACACCACTCAACTGCTCAGTGATGGAGCACTTGCCTAGAAGGTGAGTCCTGAGCTCCATGACATGTTTCCTGGAGAGAGAGAGAGAGAGAGAGAGAGAGAGAGAGAGAGAGAGAGAGAGCTATGAATGTGGGCGTGTCTCCTGGTAAATGCTGGGGAGGGTCAAACTGCATACATGGGTGGGGGTGGGGCAGGTGGGAAGGTGCCTGTGTTTTTAACTATTGACAATGACACTGTGGATTGCTTGCTTGTTGTGTAACTTTTTTTTTTTTTAACAGAGGGGACTGATATTTTTATTACTTTCATATGAGTATAGCTGGAACATGACATGCTAGCCATTTCCGGGCGCTTTTCAGATGTAGCTTCTTTTGCTTAAAATGGGGACAGACACCTGCTACTGTGATGTTGTGTCCTAGCCAGTTATCAAAGAGAGCTGGAAGGAGTCCCTGGAGAGACGTATCAGGTCTCTGTGTTGTGTGTGTGTGTGTGTATATGCATATGTGTCAGTGCATGTGCAGTCGTGTATGTGAGTGTACATGTGTGTGTTTGTACATGCATGAGTGATGTGTGTATGCACATACATATGTACATATGTATGTAAGTGCATGTTTGAGTGCATATGTGTGTATACATGTGTGATGTGTATGTGCATGTGTGAATATGTATGTGTTTGTATGTGTGTGTATATATATGCACCTGCATGTATGTACATTCATGTGTGAGTGCATGTATATGTGCATGTGAGTGTTTGTATGTGCAGGTGTATGTATGCACCTGTATGTGTGTACATTTGTGTATGAGTGCATGTGTGTATGTGTTTGTATGTGAATGTGTATGTATGCACCTGCATGTGTGTACATTCGTGTGTGAGTGCGTGTGTGTGTGTGTGTGTGTGTGTGTGTGTGTGTGTGTTCCTGTTCCTTTGTCCTGCAGACAGTGCTCACGTATAACCCTCAAAGGCTGGCCCATGAAAGCATATGTGTGAGGATCCATTGCCAGTATCAATGCCATTGGTCCCCTCACCCATGTGTCCCCTCCTGCCCTTCTCTGCCCCATACTTTCTCCGAGAGCAATGGTGCATTTAGGGGCAGAGTATGTCTATAACACGGATGGAATAAGTGGACTTAGTGGTCATGACTGCAGGGGAGCTATAAAGCCCCGGAGGTTCTGGCAGAAAGGGCAGAGGGGCTGCGCCTAGACATGGGAGATGACATCTGTGGGGAGCTGGCACCAAAGGGCTGGCATTTCATTGACTCCCATGCTGCCCACCCCGATTCAAGCCTGAGAGTTCTTCACCCCTAAAGGTGCGCTGAGAAACCAAGGCATTTGAAGCTATGAAGCCGCTTGCCCACATTCTGGTGAGAATTGAATCCAGGGTTATTGAACCCTGAAGCTCACACCAGGAGGAGAGGGCTTTGGGTCAGTGCTACCAACTGCAGTGTTCATGGCTTCTGGGAATAGTTTCACTGAGTGGCAGCCCTGCCCTCAGCTCTGCTGGGGTGGGGTTAGCTTCCGGTGAGCCAGCCTGGGGCTCTTTGAGGATTCACCTCAGTAGTCCTCATCATCATCCTCACACTGTTCCCAGAGGCAGGACTTGCCACTCACCCTGGAGCTCTGCCCCACCATGAAGTCTTCCATCATTGTCCCTGTGGGACCAGTGTCCCAAGATGCTTTAAAGGAAGGAAACTTGGGTCGTTCTACAGCCTGGACAAGGAGATTGACAGGCCCTTAGTGAGCTACTGCTGGAAGACCCGGTGCCAATGGGGTGGCTCTCAGGTCGCCTGACAGCAAGAGGGGCTGAGGGGACCTTTTTTCCTTTATACAGAGTGGAGCCAGGACCGACCAGATCAATAGGCTCGGCAGAAGGCTTGAGAATCTGTGCTTGAGCTGGTCAGGTTTGGGTAGCCAGGTGGGAAACAGGCAGAGGAGAGCAGAGACAGAGACCACAGAGGCTGAGGGCCACCAATGCACACTCAGTGTTAAGGGGCCAGACTTTATGTTGCTTATGTTTATATCACTGTTTAAGAAAGGAGACAGGAGGGGTTGGGGATTTAGCTCAGCGGTAGAGCACTTGCCTAGCAAGCGCAAGGCCCTGGGTTCGGTCCCCCAGCTCCGAAAAAAAGAACAAAAAAAAAAAAAAAAAAAAAAAAAGAAAGGAGACAGAAGAGGTGGGTAGACAAGAGAGAAGGAAAGAGGAAGGGAAGGAGGTAAGAAGAGAGGGAGGGAGGGAAGGGGGAGGGAAAGAAGATAGACAATAGATGGATGGGTGGGTAGGTGGGTGGGTGGATGAATGGATAGATAGATATGTAGATAGATAGGTTGATGGATAGATGGATGGATGGACAGACAGAGGAAGTGTCACTATCCCCTCTTCATTCTAACTCACATAACAAACCCTTAAAGTTCTTTCTTGTGGTCATACATGTTGGAACATTAGGGTAGACAAAGTGTAGGCCCTGCCCTTCAGATCTAGACGAGAAGGTGTCTGTATAAGGAGCTGAGCCCAGACCAGGACCTTGGCCCTTGACTTGGCTCAAATGCACTCCCAAAGGCGCTGCTCAACCTACCAGGAGCTCAAAGGCCATGGTGGAGATGCGAGGATCTGGGGAGGGATATGTGGGAAGGAGCCTCACAGCCTCTGCTAATTAAATATGGTTGTGACGGTGAGGGCCATGGAGATCTACTGGGAAGGCCAGAGGAGGACCGGGAGAATGTCAGGGCCAGGAGACCATATGGAGGAGAGATGTGGGCCGTTCCCTCCTTTACTATGTCCTTGGCAGATCACTGAGCCACCCTCTCTCTAGCCTGAAGAGACTTCCTGGTTGTCAAAATACTTCCAGTGTTTACTCCTAGTTTGTCCTGTGGAGAAAGTACCTGCTTGTCATTCTAATACTGAATCCTAGTCCCCACAAAAGGCTAAATTCTTGTCTACCTCTTCCGCCAACCCCACACATTAGAACATTCCAGTAAAATCCACCTTTTCTTAGGAGGGAGAAAAGGTGGAATAGATCAGGATGGTACCCAGGTTATCAGCCACTATTGGGACAAGAACCCCAGGTTCACCCAGAGCCCCACATCTGGGTCTCATGCTCTGTTAGGACTTAGGGGCCCTTTGACGTCCCTGTGCTGCCTGCACAGGCAGCCCCTGCTAGCTGGCAGGGGTCCCTGAGCCCTTCATGTGCTCCTGGAACACCCATCCCGGGAGTGCAGAGGCAGCATTCCCCTGTCCTGCAGAGCTTGGGCCGAGCTAAGTCTTCTGGGAAGCTCACAGTAACTCAGTCACTCTTAGCCATGAGGAGCTCCTGGGAGCAAATCCTGGAAAGAGAAAGGGAGTCACAGCTTTTCCAGACCTGCCCTTTGACCTTCTAGCAGGTCACTGAGACCCATCATCGCCCTATAGACAGCACTGGAGCCTCTCTAGTACAGGGCTGCAACCAAAGGACTTCAGATCAGCCGACATTTCCCCGAGGCATGAAAAGAGGACCTTCCATTTACCAAAGAAGAACAAGGGAGAGTTGTTTTCAAAAACAAAACAGAAGAACCAAGCCTGGAATCTCCTAGCACAAGTCTTATAGGACAGCCCACAGGCTTAGTGTTCCCCAGGTACCTTCCTGCCTTTTGGTTCCCATGATAACATCATAGGTGCTCAGAGGATGGTACCCGGGCATCCCTGAACACAGGAGACAGCAATGGCAGAGGGAGTTGGTTTCCCAAGAGATCCCAGGCATCCTTTCTGGAATGGTCATTGTTAACAGCCAGGCCACCTGGAGTCCTGGTGACATTATGTGGCTGTGGGACAGAGCCTGCAGACTCTCATCTAGTTCTGAGGGAAGAGAGCAGAAGAGGCCCGTAAGGAAGGGCCTGAAATACGGCCCAACTCCAGAGATGCTGGGCTGTAGAGCCGAGAGCTAAGTTTAGGTGCTGAACCCAGAGCACAGACAAGGCCTTGAAACCTGACTAAAACCAGCCAGGCAATGGGGTAAATGAGACGTTTGGAATTTGAGCCCAGAGGTGAGAAGGTTTTCGGGTGTTTTCCTGCCACTGTGTAGAATTTGCTTTCATTTTTGGTGGCTTTTTTTCTTTCCCTTAGGGGCCACAGGCCACTGTTAGCCAGCATCTGGTTAGCCAGCCTGTTAGAAGGTGCCATTTCTGTGCAGGGCTGCAAGCTTTCTCCCCTGTGTCTCTTCTGCCAGCAAGTTCTTTGATTTCCATTGCCAACGGGAGCATCAGGATAGAGTGCCAGGGGCAGGGGCTGGAAACACACAGGCCAGGAGTGTCAGGGGCAGATGCAGGAGAGAAGTTGCTTGTGGGCCACATTCTTCCAGGAGAGCAAAGATTCAGGGGCTCCTGGGATGAAGAGGGGGACAGGGAAGGCGTGTGTGTGTGTGTGTGTGTGTGTGTGTGTGTGTGCCTGTGTGTTGCGTAAGTGTGTTTAGGTGTCTAGAACAATCGAATTCATTGTTTTAAATCTTCCCTGGTATAAACAGTACAGAGGGGCCACCTCCTCTTGTCACAGTCTCTGTGATTATAAAACATGAATTTTTGGTAAGTTCAGCTTTCTGGGAAGGCAGGCGGATTTGGAACCAAATGCCTGTCTTGGAACATGTGTGCGTTATCTTGGTTCATATCAAGTCCAGAGCCGACTAAAGGCCTCCACGTCTCCCAGCTCTGTGGGAACGGCCACGGGAGTCCTCCGGTCCCCGCTCGGTGCTGTTGTGAAGCTGCATGGCGGTCCCTGCCTCTCGTTCACTTTGGTGGAAGAAGCATTCTGAGAGATGGTTTTGTGTTCTCATCATTGCTTCATGTTTAGTTTTGTTTGTTTGTTTTTTTAATGTATCTGCTATGTGTTTGGAAATAAAAAAAAGCCCTATTTTGGTCTACGAGCTATTGTGTGGTTTTCTGAAGTGAGGAGTTACCTAGGGAGGGCACGAGGGGAAGAGACAGCAGGATTATGGCTGGCTTATTTTGACGTTGTTTTTAGACAGGCTTATGACTGGTGTTTGGGCTTTGGGCTGTGTGTTTCAAGGCTCTTGGCCTCTTAATCAAAGAACTGGGCTCATGCAGATCTGCAGAAGTAGCAAGATCCCATTATTCAAAGCAAAGTGGGTTGTGCAGAGAGAGAGAGAGAGAGAGAGAGAGAGAGAGAGAGAGAGAGAGAGAGAGAGAGAAGTTGACAGGGGTTGGTTACTATTTGATCTCCTTTCTGGGGCCTAAGGGAAGGAAGGGCTGGTTGCTAGGGGGCATGATTTGGATGGCTCTCTTTTTTGATTGACATATGAGGTCATATATCCATCTTTCCTATTTTATCTTCCTATGATGTCCCTGTGAGGTATCTTCCTACGATATTCCTGTAATGGCCTATTATCCCTTCCTATGATGCATCGGATTCTAATCACAATTGTGCATATGGTGATCAATGGGGACTCTCCCTAAAAGGTTAGTAGAAGATACACTTTCCCCTTACTGCATGTAATGGTTTGAACGAGATTGCTCCTCATGGACTCATTGAAAAGCTTGGTCCCCAGTTACTACAACTGTTTGGGAAGGGTTAGGAGGTGTGGTCTTGTTGAGCAGGTGCAACCCTATTGGGGGAAAGTGTGTCACTGGGGGTGGGCCTTGAAGTTTCAAAAACCCGTGTCATTCAGGTTCCTCTCTGACTGTTGCCTGCAGAACAGGATGCAGTGCTCTCAATTACCGCTACAGCGCCATGCCTGTCTGCTTCCCATCAGGATGACCACAAGCTTACCCTCTGAAACTGTAAGCAAGCCCCCACTTAAATTCTTTCTTTGGAGGGCTTGAAGATGGCTCAGAGGTTAAGAGCACTGGCTGCTCTTCCAGAGGACCTGAGTTCAATTCCCAGCATCCACATGGCAGCTCACAAGAGTCTGTAACTCCAGTTCCAGAGGATCTGACACCCTTGCACAGACATACATACAGGCAGAACACCAGTGTGTGTAAATATAAATAAGTCTTAAAAATAATTCTTTTATAAAAAGTTGCCCTGGTCATTGTGTCTCTTTATAGCAATAGAACAGTGACCAAGAAGGTACACAGGCCCCCAAAACTAGTTCAGGCTGGTTGTCCTTCTTTTCTTTATCCTCAGATACCCTAGGAATACACTGGAAGAGAATTATCTAAACTTGACTGTTACTAGGAGTTAAGGAACCTACACTATTGTTCAAGGATGCTTGTAGCCTGCTGCAGACTGGACTGAAGAGGGTCTGAGGTTGCTTGTGTGGTGTATGGAGAAGGGCGTGTGCTCCTGATACATACAGGTGATGGAGGGAGGCTGCCTAGTGTGTCATTACAAGAGAGGTGGAAAAAAAAAACAAAAGCAAATGTGATTCCAGAGTACCAAGCTGTTCA
The DNA here is from genome assembly GCF_011064425.1 of Rattus rattus. Taxonomy (NCBI): domain Eukaryota; kingdom Metazoa; phylum Chordata; class Mammalia; order Rodentia; family Muridae; genus Rattus; species Rattus rattus. The sequence continues at coordinate 116,016,876 of NC_046160.1, read as the reverse complement.
ACACTTGCCTGCCTCAGGATTAATCCTTGTGCATGCTGAGGTAGAACCCAAGGCCAGTGCAACACAGGAGCCAGAACAAACATCAGCCCTGGGTGTATCCTGAATGTCCTCAGCATCCTTTAGACTAAACACACACACACACACACACACACACAAACACACATGCACACACACAAACACACATGCACACGCACACAAACACACATGCACATGTGCATGCACACACACACGCACACACACAAACACACACACAAACACACACACGTGCACCTACACACACACACACACACACACACACACACACACACACACACACACACACACACGCTGTTCTGTGTCTGGACACCAGCAAAGAGAACTTGCCTTGAGACCAAGATCAGGACCCTATAGCTCTCTCTGTTCTTGGATTTGAAGATCAGCCTTCCCCAGCCGCAGTCCTTTGTAAGCTGCAAGCTGGAAATGGGAGGCATGGAAGGGATTGGCTCTCGCAGTGTGAACCACATGTGTGTGCCTATACATGTGTATGTGTGTGCCTGTATGGGTGTATGTGCGTTTGTGGGATCCAGTGCCAGAAATGCTCTCAGTTGTTCTGAGGTGTAGCCTGGCTCACATGGCCTATTTTTCCTAGATAAAAGATGCCACCCTGTTCATAGCAAGATCCGAGAAGCCAGCCAGTGGCACAGGGCTCAGCACAGGTCAACAGGTACACCTGAGGACTCCCTGTTGCTAGTCAGACTGGAAGACCACACTTCTGACAAGGAATCCATTCCTGAGGAGAGCGACCCCCCCACCCCGTGCCCATGCGGTCTGAAGTCTTAACTAAGTCCCACAGGTATTCTCAGAAGGATTCTCGTGGGTCTTACAGCAGGAATCAGGCGGCCCCTCACCTCTAACTAGTCAAGAACGACGACGATGATGAAGTATGTTGTAAGAACTTCGCCTCATGGGGTTCTCCACCCTGGGCTTCTGTGTGGAATTGGTTCTGGGGCTCTGTTAGGAAGGTTTTCACTGCAGAGGATCCTTCTGTGAGTCACTAACCTTGGTATGAAAACGGTTTTGGTAAGAGAGCTGGTAGTGGAGGCTACAGGCAGACCAGGGCAGTAGTCACACCTTTTAGACATTCCATTTGCTGTAAAAGTACACGTCACATCCGCACGCATGCGCGAGCGAGCGCTTTCTAATTCCGCCAGGAGTGCTCGCGTGCCTGGCTGGGTGATTCACGCGGGTTTATGACTGTGTATTGTGGTTTTTTTCCCCTAAGTCAGGTGTGAAACAGTTCTTTCTGCTTTCATCCATGGCTCCCAAATCCCAGCAGTGACGAGTTTTCGCGGGGAAGGCTCATCTTCTTCTGGTGGACCCCTGACAAGAACGTTACGCAGCTCCTTGGCCTCTCCTATCATGGGTCCCTGCCAGCTCTGGCTGCCTCTGGGACCTTCTGTACACTGCTGCCCTAGATTGGGCACCCTGAGCAGAGTTCAACGACTTGCTGGGAACGCCCATGGCTGGCTGGAAGGCCTTGTGATTGGCTGGCTTGGCTCTCTGCCCTGGTCTGCCTGTAGCCTCCACTACCAGATTCTCATCCAGTTTCTCTTCTGCCACTATCAGAGGGTTCATCCACTGAAGAGTGTAAAGGGAAATTGCTTAAAATTGTTCTGAGCCACAGCCTGGCTCACGCTGCCTGTGCATGCGTGTGCTTCTCGGCCTTGAGCATGTGCAAGTCATTGAAGCCCCGTTTCCTTTGGAAGGTGGCAATAAGGTAACAAAAAGAAGACTTTTTTTTTTAGAGACGCCAAAGTGCAATGTGTGCTCTGGATTGCATCCCGGAACAGCAAGAGGCCATTAGAGGAAGCCAGGGAAATGTGGCTTGGAGTTCAGTTCCCTGAACTCCAAGGTGCGGTGTTAATGTCGTCTCGGTTTTGATGGATGCCCGCGGTGTGTAAGGAGCCAGCACAGGCTGGGTGAAGCTCGCGGGAACTCTGTCTGTTATTGCAGTCTTTCTCAAATCACTCCGAAATTAAAATTTTATTTTTTTAAACGTGGTCTTTATGGGCTCCCTTTGGCTCTTAACTTGCTTTCTTCAGAACTGGTGAACCTGAGAAGGTCTGGATCAGTCGGGTGAGCGTGGGGCTTGACGAACCCCAACTGCAAGGCGGCTTCTCAGTCTCCCTGACTGCGCTCCTGTGGGCTTGATGCAGGGTATCCTGTCTGCCATCTGCTTTGGCATTCCCCATCGCTTGGGACTGACACCGAAGCCCGCGACTACGCTAGGTCTCCCACGTGTGCTGGGGAACTACTTGAGGGGAGATTCTAGAATCAATCGGATTGTTTCAGACAACAGAGTCCAGTCTAACTGGTTTAGGGAGAAGTGGGTTTGTCACGGGTGGGTAAACGGCTCCCAGAACTATCTCAGGAGTAGAGTGGATGCCAAGGTTCCAGGAACAGCCCTCCTACCCAAGACCCTCCCCCGGGTCCACGCCGGCTCCACGCCGGCCCCTCGTGACCGAGAGCCTGTTGTTGCCATCAGTGCATGTTGCTGATCCATGGTGGTAGCCAATGGCAGGGTCTCCTGGTTTCCATGGTCACTCACAGCAGCATTTGATGGCTCTTGACCTTGTTGTCTCTTCCTTACGGAGAATCTGAGCTGAAAAAGCCTCATCATATTCAGACAAAGAGCAAAGGGCAGCCTCAATCAACCCTTCCTGCACCACGGAAGAGCACTCGGCAAGGAGCCCACAGTACCTCGCCGGGCCACGCCTCTGGGTGCCCAATATCCATGCACCCCCTATTTCCCCATGGCCTCTTCCAAATAAAACCACCAGCAGGACAATCCTCCCCAGTGTACCCCCTTCCTACACAAATGGCTGCTCACTGGACCGTCTCCTTGGCAACCTATGCATCTCTGTGCCTGGCTAATTTTCATCTGATCTCGATGTCCAGAAGTCATGTACTAAGTCAGTGAGATTGCCACCAGCCTCGCCACCATGCCTCTTTGTTCTTGAGCTAGTATGGGGGAGGCTGGAGGTAGAGGCAGACTGGTGTGCACAGGGTGAACTCTTTTGTTCAGCTGTCATGGGCCCTCCACCTTGGGTGACTGCTGAGAACATTCCTAGAGGGTTCACAGGCTTGGAGGGCTGGGGGTGGGAGGGGCGGCTCTGGCAGAGTGCTTGCCTAATTATGGGCAGGATCCTAGATTCAGTCTCTAGCACTGCAGAAAGTAATAATAATAAGAGATTAATGAGCTTCTATTGTACGTCAGGAGTGAAGATGAGGTGAGCGGTGGTGGTGGTGATGATGATGATGATGATGATGATGATGATGATGATGATGATGATGAAGGTAGACAAGACACACGGCAGCATCAGTCTGCCTCAACGCTTTTCTGTATCATTGTGGGTCACATGGAGAGATCAAGGTCAGGTGTATCAGGGAGCCCTGCAACTAAACTCATGACTAAGCTTTACATAAGGGTGAGAAAACGGAATCCCAGCGGACACACATGCACATTGGCAGATAGGCACATATGCACTGTAGGCAGTCACACACTCACACCTGCACGCATACGAACTACACACATATGCACACACCTCACAGAGTCACACATAGACACACACACACACACACACACACACACACACCAAACCCCATAGACATGTGCACACAGATGTCATAACCTGCATCGTGCAAACACACGCTCTTCACAAAGGCAAACCTGCATATACAACACACAAGCATAGCCACAGACAAACACACGTGATTACATACATACCTGAAGGCCTGAGCATCCTCTCACCACACAAACCACGCGTACAATACGCACAACACGTCCATACCATCTCACATTGTATACAGAATTACAGATGGTTACAGACTAGAACACACCACACGCAACCATCATGTATATACCCACAGAGGCATGCACAGATGTGTGCGCATACCTTACCCACTGTGCCTGGGAGCCTCACAGGGCTCTGGTCCCACATCCCCAGGAGACCCTGCTTTAGTGCTGGGTCAGTCAGTCCTTCAGAAGCCACAAACTGAAGCTGGAGTCATTGCTCTGTTCCAGACATTGTTATAATTTAATGATCACTCTGAATCCTGGGAGCGGAGTTAGGAGGCCCTCAGCAGGGACTCCGTGCAGGCAGAACAAGCCTCTGAACAGCCAAAGGCAGTGTTTGGGGGTACAGCGATGTGTGGACTATAAACGAAGAGAAAGCATCCACAGATCAGCCAGCTCCTGGCCATCACAATTTTGCTGAAAGGCCTGTTCCACCCCAGTGAAACCCCAGAGGCCGAACCGAAAGCGTTTTGACATGTATTAAGATCTGAATGTGTCCTGGAAATGGGGACAGGAAGGATGGAGCTCTGTTCTCCGTGGTGACGCATATCAGCCTTAATTAGATGACAAGGCAGGATCCACAGCTGCGGGGCACTTCCACCCACGCTGGTGTGGTACTGTGCCTGATTCTTGCCACGGCTGTCAAGAGTTTTATTGTCTAGGCCACTAAAGAGAGAAATAGCTAAGAACTAGGCACGAAGGCTCATTCTCAGAATCCCACGCCTTGCTAGGAGTGTTAGGCTAGCCTGGGCTACAGAAAGGCTACCTCAAGGTCATGATCTGAAGATGGCTTAGCAGCCCTCCAACTCTGCCTTCTAGGGACCTCTTGTGAGACCAACAGTCTGCAAGAAGAAGTGAAGCAAACCCACTGTTCATGTCTCGTCCATCTTAACCCCCAGACCATAGCTACCTGTGGAACAGCAAGACCTTAAGGGTGGGGATCAGAGCCGGGGGACCTTGGGCAGGGTTTCTGACCCCTCAGGGACTAAGATCACCTGGTGGTCCAGCGCACAGGGCTAAAGACTCTAGCGTTGTGTTAGAGGAAGGAACTGGGAGCTGTCTTGAACATAGAGGAAGAGTTGTCTACTCTTTGTCTTGTCCATAATTTCTTTCTAATGAGCTTTGCTCTAAGTCTGGATCTGTAACTTCATGCGCTTATAGACTCTAAACAGAAAACACCAGTGAGCAGGCTAGATTCGGTGGAAGAAGCCATCACTGGGAGTTGGGGCCTTCCAGTTGCTGCCATGAGGGTGTGTGGAGTTCTGGGGTGTGAGATTGATGGTTTCCCAGTCCTCCAAGGCTGCAGGGCTCAATGTAAGAACCATTTATTGTGGTGACTTGTTTTGTTTACTGGGTGACTCTGGGTGCGTGTGTGTCACAATAGGCACGTGGAACTCGGAGGTCAGCTTCGAGGGCTGGGCTCTTTCCTTCTGTCTTATTTCTGAGGCAGGGTTCCCTTGTCGTTTCTACATTTGAGTTCTCCAGGCTAGCTCTTCACGTCTCTGCTCTTCACGTCTCTGCCCCACCTCTCCCCGCAGGAGTGCTGGAATTACAGATGCCCACAATCACATCGGTTATTCATGGGTGGAATTCAGCTCATGAGACTTGTGCAACAAGCAGTTTTACACGCTGGGCGTCTCCCCAGCCCAGTGGTGACAAATTCAAATACTTAAATTGTCTACTCTATGCGTGTGTGTCTCTAGGCTGTGGCCCATACAGCATCATCTTCAAGGCTCATCCAAGCTTCATTTCCTATAATCCAAAAGATTCCTCTCAGATGTAAGATTCCATGCGAGACCTACAGGCCACGCACCTGGTTAGTCTGTCTCTCAGTCAACTTTCAGCCCCTTCCCCCATGTAGCCAGAGGGTCACAAGTATGAGTCTATTAGAATCTGATAGGCATGATGTTGTTCAAGCCTTACAAGCCTTCCCTTGGCTCTCCTTTGCTGAGCTGAGAATGTAGGCTCAGAGACACTTGTTCAAGGTTGCACAGCACATACCCAAATCAAGCATCATCCTTTGTGATTTTCAAAGCTTTTTGATTTTCAAAGTTTTATGGGTAGAAATTCTATAACATACTCAGCATTCAGAGGGGAAAAAACCAGCAAGGGGGGATTCCAGGTTCCTATCTAGCTCCAGTGTGACGTTACCAGGGTTCCAGAACAATGCAATTTGATCCACTGTGACAAGTAACCAAGCAGGCATTCTTGAGCTGGACCTGAACCTGCAGCCCTGTAAGAGCAGCCCTCTGGCCACCCCATCAAGTGTCCTAACGGCCGTTGGAAGGCGGGAGAGCCAGGAGGGTTTAAGAGCCGGTGTCTCTCCCATCTGGTCCTCATTAGGGTGCTGTTAAATTTTTCATGCTTTTCATTGTAGCAACAAATAAAAGCAGAACGAATCTCTTTGTTGAAGGGTCCCCGACTGACATCACTGGTGATTAAGTGGCAGACTTATTTTCTCATAACCAGAGCCAACCAGTTCTGTGGGAGGTTTGGAAAGAGAGCAGGTTCCCACCATGAAGCCGGGTTGGAAGCATTCTGAGATTGATGGAGGTGGGGGTGGGGGGAATTGCAGCTCTAGGGGTTAGGGTTGGAAGAAGATATTCCTCAATGGTCTCAGCTCTGGAGATGGCAGAAAGCTTTCTGAGTATCCATACATTATATACATATATACATTTGTCATCTACTTAATAGCCTACCTATTAATCCATTCATACACAAATCCAACAGCGAACCCACCCACCCATATATATATACATACATACATACACACACATACATACATATATATACACATATATACAAAATACACACATACAATTAACCCATCCATCCATTCATAATACAACATATATACACAAATAACATACATACTACCCAACTCATTAAACACACATACACACACAGTCAACCCATCTATCCAACCATCCATCCATACATATATAAATACACACACATACATACATACATAATACACAAATACAAGCCAACCCATACATACATATACACACACACTATACAAGTGCCAGCCAACCATCTATTCATCCATCCAACCATCCAACCATCTATACATACATACATAAACACACACATACATATATACATATAATACACAAACACCAGCCAACTCATACACACACACATACACACACATACACACACATACACACACATGTACGCACGTACCAGCCAACCCATTTATCCACCCATCCACTCATCTATCCACCAATGCATTCATCTAGCTGTCAGTCTATCCATTTATCCACCTACCCATCCACACACTTATTCATCTACCCACCATCTCATCCATTCATATATTCATCTATCTGTCTACTCACCAACTCATCCACTCACCCATATATCCATCCATTCATTCATCCACCCACCAGCCCATCCATTCATCCATAAATGGACCAACCCACCCATTTGTTCCATCACCCATTCATTGGCTGTCTACCCATCAGTCTACTAACCCACCCATGCATGCATGCATGCATGCATGTGTCCAGTCTTATCACTTACCCTCATTGCTGCAAGGACCCCCAAGTCACAGGATGTGCATGGACTCCAGAAGCTTAAAATGTCAAGGAAATGGAGCTGGAGAGATGGTGGTGGTTCAGGGACTTGCTGAAGGTCTTCTTGCAGAGGACCTGGGATCTGTTCCTAGCAACCATCTATGAATCCAGTTTCAGTAGATCTATTAGCCTCTCCTGACCTCCACAGGCACTAGGCACACACATGGTACACACACACGTAGGCAAAGCATCCACGTACAGAAAAAAATTCTAAAAAATATCAAGGAGTTGGTGGCCTCCTGATCCTCCAGAAGGAATACGCTCTTCTGGTATGGTGACTTTAGCTCCACGTTTGGACACTCATTTCTAGGATTGTGAGACAAGAATTTCATGTGATTGTTAAGCCTCCAGGTTAAGTGGCCAGGCCACAATCAGAAACCAACCCACCACCTCGTGGGTTAGCCCAGTGCATGGGCTAACACATGGTGTATGCTAGCAAACTACACCAGTTGACACTGCACCCTTGTGTGAACTCAGCCAAGACTCAAGAGCCATCCAGCTGAGTTCAGCCCGGATCCCTGACTCACACCATCTTAGGGTAAAAGGAATCTCATCTGAAGCCCATGTTGTTCTTATAGCAGTTAAAATTACAATGACATAGGCCACACTTACCATGTGCTGGGCTTGGTATAAAATCCTTTATTGACAAGTTTATGGTTTTGACTAACTTTTTACTGGTGTATATTAGTTATTTTTTTTTCTTTTTTTCGGAGCTGGAGACTGAACCCAGGGCCTTGCGCTTGCTAGGCAAGCGCTCTACCACTGAGCTAAATCCCCAACCCCTGTATATTAGTTATAAAAGTTATAAAAGTTCCGGCTCTCATCATGACCCTTTTACGTGTATAATTGTCACCCCTCTTTATCTCTCTTGCCACTCTCTTTACAAATGTGTTCCTTCTACTTTCATTCTTTTACTTCCTTTTTCAAAATTAGCAGCACAGTATTAGATTTCCACATCTAATTAGATTTCCTGTTCTAGGTTGGCCAGGACTAAGTGTCGAGATTGTCTCAGAAATTAAAAAAAAAAACAAACCCCACTTTAATTCCATGAATTTTATACATCGTCCATTCATTACTAATGGTTGGTTAAATAGAACTGCCGCCCAGTGCACCCCTTTAATCCCAGCACTTAGGAAGCAGAGGCAGGCGTAGCTCTGTGAGTTCGAGGCCAGCCTGGTCTACAGAGTGAGTTCCAGGCTAGTTGAAGGTACATGGTGATATGGTGAGTCTCTCTGTCTCTGTGTCTCTGTCTCTTCTCTCTCTCTTCATGTACATGCATACACACAAGCACACACACATATACACACACACATGCATATCATACATATATATCACATACATTCCTGGGAACCCCAGAACTCTGACACTCATTATATAGATGCTTGCACCCCATGTTCATTGCAGGTCTGTTCACAACAGAAACTGAGAGAAGGGAGCCCCACTTTCTCAGGCATCTGTGCATGCTCTCCTCCCAAGGTGCGTAGGTGAGAACCTTTGGAAGCTTGTAGGAATGTCTCAGAGTCCCCTGCTAGCACCCAGCCTGGGAAGGGACTTGAACCCTTGTAGTTTAAACCCCTCCCTCAGCCTTTGTATTTCACATTTCTGGCACTTCTTCTAGGACCCACCCGGAATGAGCAGCCTGTCCCTGCCCATTTACATACAAGACAATGAGGTTCAGAAAACAAAGCTTGCTAAGGAAGTCAAGGGCTGCAACCAGCAGTGGTCAAATTCCCCTGTCAGTGGCCATTTTGGGGCCTAACAGGAGTGAGGTTGGGCCCCCACAAGGCTCCTCTCTGCTTTGCATTCTAGAGACAGCTCCCTACCCCCACTCCCAGTGTCCATGTGCTGTCCCAGGCTTGCCTGAGGCTGCTCCAGACAGAGGTGAGAAGAGGTAGCCTCAGGTGAACCAGGAAGAGGGACGGATCAAGTGTGCTTTCTCTGTTAGAATGGAAATTGTTAAATGAGAGCATAAATATTTAATGGCCTGCAGTGACCACTCTCTGAATAACAATTTCAAGTCCAGCATATGCAAAATAAACATAACCACCAGGCCCAGGCCTCATGCCTTCTTTCTGGAGCCAGCCTGGTCCTGCACCCCCTTCAAGGCTGGATCCCACCCTGTGCCTCAGAGGAGTTACATTTACATAATCCTCTACCTTGGCAGTGTTTTCAGAGCATGAAGGTAGGAGACAGAGTGCCTGTTTGTCTGTGGCCCTCTCGCACTGGTAGCTCCCATGGAATACTTCACCTCGGACTTTCTTTGAGACACTGATGGCTACTACTTTTTCATGGTGTTGATTCCTCCTATGTTGCTGTGACAAACACCTGAGAAGCAATGTGAGGGAGGAGGGTCTGTCTTGACTCATAGTCGGAGGGCGCAGTCCGTCATGGCGGGAAGGCAGTCAGTAGAAATGTGAAGCAGCTGGTCACATCGCATCCACAGTCAGGAAGCAGAGAACAACGGATGCTGTGCTCAGCTCACTATCTCGTTTCTGTGCAGCTCAGGACCTCAGCCCTCAAGCCGATGCCGCCTGCATTCAGCGCAGATCTCTCTCCTCAATTAACCTATTCTAAAAAGTTCCTCACAGGTGTAGGAGACACACTGCTAACCCAATCTAGAGATTTCTTCATAGGTGTGCTCAGAGGCTTGTCTCCTCCACAGTCTAGATCTTGTCAAGCTGACAGTCTATTAACCATGGAGGTCCCCACGTGGACCCCATGGTGGGCTTTTGCTGAGATTTTGTTTCCCTCTTTGGAGCTCAAAACAGGTCATGTGCAGTCATGTCTGCACCCTGCCCTCCTGGATGCTGCCTGAGTCCTGTTCTGGTCCAACCCAGACCCCTTCCCTGCAGCCCATGTCTTGCTCATCAAATAAGCAGTGACAGCAGACCGCTTCTTGGGAAAGGCCTGTGGTCGAAGCACTTCACAGCATCCCACGAGAAGTACCTCTGGGACCTGCTACTTCGTGGTCAGGCTCATTCTCTCACCAGAGCTTTGAGACAAACTCTGAGAAAGTCTCTTGAACAGAACAGAAATGCATACTGGTTTAGTGTAGGAGACACACTGCAGTTGCCCATGGTAACTCTAAACAGTTAGAGTTTAGGGGAACAAGGAAAGGTGTCTACACTTAGGGGTGGGAGGCACTGTGTCCAGATCACAGTGGAAGACATGAGAACCAACTATGGCAGTAGCAGCCTTGGTGGCTGACTCCCTCTACACCGGGCACAGAAGTGCTGCTAAGCCCTGCAGGGTCTCTGTGAGAAAGCAGCTGTTCTTATACCCATTATACAGAAGGGGAAACCAAGGATGCCTTTACTCCTGCTATTTCTAAGCCAGATCCTCCAGCATCCTCCAGCCTTCCCCTTTACCTGTGACACTTTTCCGTGTGTTCTCTGTGGGAACAGGGGCCTGAGATGCCCTACCCTTGCCCCAGGGCCCTAACAAAAGCACAAAGGGTGAGCAGAAAATAGGTCCCTGGTCTCACAGCTTGGGCTATTGTTTGTAGTCTCCCCTTCTCTCCCCAAATTTTTCTAAGACTCTACAGGGGACAGTGTTATGCCACGGTCCTGGAAACACTTAGAAATGTCTGGGGACATTATTTATTGTCACAGCCAGGGAGGGAGGGCTGTTGCTGGCATCTGCTGGGCAGAGGCTAGGGATGCTATTAAATGCCCAACAATGGAGAAGACATTCTAGGACGCAGGACAAAGAAGTAGCCAGCTCTGTAGGTCAAGGGCCAGAGTTGAAATGCCCTGCTTGAGGCCTGGGGCCCAGCTCAGTCTCTAATATGTATCTTCTATTTCTGAACGCCTCCTTGACTAGAACACCCAGAACTCATTTCTCTCCCCATCTCATGCCAGCCGCCCACCTGTGGCATTCACGGTTCTTGCTGATCCTGTTAGCTTGGCTGGATGGACACCTGTTTCCTGTCACCATGCCACACAGCCTACCTCTCACCCTGGGCAGAGGAACCAACCTGTATGCCCTCCTTCCTGCACAAGGGCGTGGACTTAGTTTGTGGGCTAGCACCAGCCAAAGTGTCCATGCTCTGCCAAGACACCAAAGAGACCCCCATCTACTAGGTAGAGGTCTCCTCACCCTAGGACACAATGTCTAGCCTGTCAGACACCACCCGCCCACTTTCACCAAGGCATTAGTTTCGGGCACCCAGAGGTTCTGTTCCTTAGAGTCCCAGTGTGGGGGCAGATCTGGCAGTAGAGAAAAGGATTCTGTGACCCATGCCTAAAAATACAAGTATTATCCAATTGTCAACTATCATTCAGCGGTGACAGCTGACTGCCTGACGCAGACAACAGGCCCCTGGCAACGGGGCTGGCTCCCTGGGAGTTTTTCACTCTGGATATTAGGATGGATCTAGGCCGGCCTGCTTCCCAACTCGGTGTTCTAGGCTCTGAGCTGGGGCACAAGCTGGCTCCGGATCCGTGGGAAGGAGAATGAAAGGCACTGGGCCCGCTGAGCTGGTCCCCTTTCTTCAGGCTTCCACCCCCTAGGGAGATGTCCCTCCTCCTGTGAGTGGAGTGAAGCTTTCAAAGTACATTTCTGCTGGAGCAGGGGCCAGGAGGTTAAGTCCACACAGACTCACCCCAGCTTGGGTTCTCAGTAAAAAGCAGCCTCTTCCTATCTCATCTATTAGAGAAGAGGGCTCTGAATCAGACAGAACCCTACCACCGCAGCCCTGTCTCTGCCCTGCTAACCCTAGCCCTGCTCTAGGCCTTGAGAAGTCCTTTCTTCCACGAAGGATTTTCCCAAGTTTTCCCTTTCTGCTGGGGTTTGCAATAATCACATTTGGCCCAGTGGCCTGTCTAAGGGGCTCCCAGGGGTCCTTCAGCAACATTTATGCCCATTGTACCATGTCCTTAGCCAGGCAGGTCTTGGGGAAATCCAGTGGGGTATCAAAGACAGCAGCTCAAGTCCCAGCTCTGCTCCTATGAGGTCCTGCGGCCTTGAGTCTGAATCCCCCCAATTCCTCACCTTTAAAAAGAACTTGGTCCTGACATGACGGCACAGACCTGCAATCCCAGCACTCGGGATTTTGAATTTGGGGACAGCCTGGGCTACACAGAGAGACCTTAAAGTGGGGGCATCTTGACGCCTGGCTTATGGGGCTCTCGAGATTTGTAAATGCCAAGAACAACACTACTGCAGCCGCCTGTGATGCTGGCTGTTGCTCTCATAAGCTTCAGACACAAAGAGCAAGGGTGTCATCAGACCTGAGTCTGAGGTCTGACTCCATTGTTAGTGGGGTTTAAAGGCTGCTCTGTGTCCCCTGCCCACCCCACCCCCAAAATCCCAAAGCACTGACATCCTAACCCAGTTCTTCAGAAGGTGACAATATTTGGAGAGTAGGCTGGTCCCTGAATCTATTATTCCTGATATCTACAAGGAAATGGCCATGTTTCAATGGAGGCACATGTTAGAATCCTGCGTACGACCAGGGACCGTGAGCCACTTGCCAAGGTTTGGAGAGAGTCGTGGAATGGATTCTTTAGAGGCCCTTGGGAGAATCGAGGTCCATTGATGCCTTAGTTTGGACTCTCGCCCCTCAACCTACACAAGAATTAACCCTCATTGCTGGAAACTGGCCAATTCCATTGGTTAATACCAGTCTTAGTAAACGAAGCACACGTGTCCCAACTGTGGGATCCTTCAGTGTGTCCAGGGACTGAGGGACAGTGCAGATAGAGCAGTGGGCGTCTAACTTTACTGAAGCCTGAAATTCAAGGAACCTTCAGAGAAAGGATCACAGAGTTGGGAAATACACAACACCAGCTAAAGGGACCCACCGTAGATCCCAAGTGAGGAATTTTTGTTTCTAGACAGTGTGTTGAACTTAACACATGATAACAGAGTTTCCAGCAGCAGCTAGCACATAGATGTCTCTGGAATTTGCCATGGTAGGGATAGAGGGAGAAAGGTAGGCCTTTTTGGTTGTAGGAGGCCTGGGCCTCTGCAGGAACTGAGCAGGGTACATACAGTATGAGCTTTTGTACTTCAGCCAGATACCATGAGGACTGTAGTTGTGTGGCAAAGGCAGGAAGGACTCTAGGAAAACCAGTCCTGAAGGCAGCCAAAAGGACCCAAATGGACGTCTTTCAGACCAGCTGAAGGGCTTGCAGCTCCCAGCAAGCACTCTCTCCTGGGACGGTCGCCCTGAGCTCCAGTGTGAGAGGTGGGCCAACTGAGGTAAACCCATAGAAGCTACGAGAGGTGCAGGGTGGGGGTAAGGAGCCCCCCTCCGTGGAAGGCCTCTCTGGGGGTGGGGCAAGTGGAGGGAGATGCAGGTTTTCTGGGAGAGGGAAAGAGAGTCGGAGATCACTTTGAAAACAATAAGTTACTTTCAGCCTTTTGCTATTGGGTAGGCCATGCTGAGCACCAAGCAACACTTCTCGCTGCGTCCCTACCTCCACCCAGTGCAAGCTGGGGAGCCAGGCTGCCGGAATCAGATGGCAGCCCACGCTCAGCCAGTGTCAGACCCAGGATTTGTTACTAATTCTTCTGTCCTTGGATCCCTGGGACATTCAGCTTCATGGTGGAAACAGAATCCACCAAGCTCGCAGTGTACCCGCTCACACCCCACCCACCCGTGACCTTCCGGAGGCCACCTTTGTTTGTTTGGGTGGTTACCCTTACAGGAAAATAGATGCTAGCCCTGGAGACCAGTTAAGCGTCCTAACCGTGGATGGGTTCACACTGCCACCATCCCCCCAGGCTCTGAGCCTGGAAGGTCCCCAGATCAGCATCTCCTAAGAGCTCTCGGGGTCTTCCCTCCACAGATCATGCCTGTATCTGGCCCCCTGTGGCCCTTAACCCTTTCACTTCTATGACAACTGACCATGACATTGCCTCTTTCTCAAGCTCTCTTAGATCAGGGCATCGATGACCTTTCACCTCTATTTCGATAAGTGCTGAACCAGCAAATACAAATGCCTGAGCCCTGAAAGCCCCAGGCTGGCCATCAGTGTGGGGCATGGGAGATCAGCCAGGCTTCCCAAAGGAGGTAGCACTTAATGAACCCATGGGACGAGTGGCATGTTGACCAGACAATAACTTAGACTTGAGTGACACTCTGCCATGCTGCTGTTATAGAAGGGATAGAAGATTGGAAGAAGTCATCATTGCTCCAGACCAATCTGAGTCCCAGAGGCTGTTAGACTTCAGGAAGGTATTAGAATTAGAGAGGCATCAAGAGTTTTATGTATATACATAATATATATTATACATATTATATAAAATATGTATGTATAAAATACATATTATATAGTATGTAGTATTATATAAATATGCATTTATACATTCATATATTTACATCATACATATATGATTATACCATATATATCTATCATATACATGATAGACAAGAATTATATGAGGGTAGATAAATAAACATATAGATAGATGAATAGATACAAACAGATTGATAGATACATACACTGATAGATAATCGATACATACATATGCGTGTTCATGTGTGTGTATGTGCATGTGTGTGTGAGTATGCATGCATGTGAGTGTGTGTTCATGTGCATGTGTGTGTGTGTGCACATATGTGTTCGTGTGAGTGCACTTATGTGTGTGTGCACGAATATGTGTGTGTGCATGCGAGTGCGTATGAGTGGTGTGTGACTGTGTGGGTGTGGGTGTGAGTGTGAGTGTGTATGCATGTGTGTATGTGTATGTGCATGCATGTGTGTGTTCATGTGTGTGTTTGTGTGAGTGTGTATATGTGTGTGTGCACGCATATGTGTGTGTGAGGGCATATGAGTGCGTGTGTGAGTGTGTGAGTCTGTGTGTCTGTGTGTGCGCGCGCGCACGTGCACGCACGCGCACGCACGCATGTGTACAGGCCAGAGGACAATCTCAGCTGTCATTCCTCAGCAGCTTGTTTTCTGAGACAGAGTCTCTCACTGGGCCTGGAGCTCACTGACTAGGGTAGCCTGGCTGACCACCAAACCCCAGGGGTCTTC
Organism: Rattus rattus; assembly: GCF_011064425.1. Taxonomy (NCBI): domain Eukaryota; kingdom Metazoa; phylum Chordata; class Mammalia; order Rodentia; family Muridae; genus Rattus; species Rattus rattus. Next base: position 116,001,481 of record NC_046160.1, on the reverse strand, counting down.
ATGTTTTCCTCCCACTTGCTGGGATTACAAGCACAGGCAGTCACCATTGCCTTTTCCCCCAATGCAGGTTCCGGGGATTGAGCCCCGGTGCTCACACCAGCCAGGTAAGCTCTCAACCCACTGAATTCTCTCTGCAGCCCCACCCACAGCGTATTTTATCATACGGAAACTACTGGACTGCTTAGCATCTTCTGAGCATGGACAGTGTTCTGCTATCTTATCTCCACGTTGTCATGGACCTGGGGCTGGAGTTGAGGCTTCTGTCCCCTCCCCCACTGCACTCCCCCCCACCCCCAACACACAAGGTCTTTCCTAGGTAGGAGACATAGGCTCAGTAGGCTCTGGGCTTGAACCTGTTTTACCACATTTGGCCTCAGTAGGTTGGTCTCACCACTAGCCTCTGATTCTGGGGTTGCTAAAAAGACACCCTGAAACCCTGTGGGAGCCCTATAGAGGGCGAGCGATAACCTCGGGTTCCCTCTTCCCCTGGCCTGCGTTCAAAGCTGGTCTGTCTTGACTCTGAAGAACACAGCATTGTACCTGGAGCCCAGATGGAGCTCAAAAGATGCCCTGAGGACTGATCCGACCCCTGGGAGGCCAACCACCCAAAGGACCTGGTGGAAAGCTAATCCTATTTTGAAGCCTTCTGCTTCCCTGATTACAGGCAAAGTAGGATGCTGAACTCTCCTGACCTCTCTCCTCCCAGGAGGCTGTAAATCCTGCCAAGTGGTGATCAGATAAAAAACGTTTTCTTGTGAAGTTTTAACGTCCTCTTAGACAATAAAGGCAGCCCGTTGGCCCCCTCACCTCATCTCATGATAAAGCCAGGCCTCAGTGCAGGGCAGATTGGAGATCATAGGAACAGCTGCTGGAAGGCAGAAGATAACGGGCGCTGGAGAGGAGAGCTTCAAACGACCTGGACTCCACGTAGGATCCCAGCTCCGTCACAGCCCCCGATTAACTTCCTTAGCAACACAAATCTGATTTGGGCACCAAAGGGGAAAATTAAAACCAGACACCGACATGAAAGGCTGTGTTCTGTTGGGTGTGTGTGTGTGTGTGTGTGTGTGTGTGTGTGTGTGTGTGTGAGCCTTTTCACAACAAGAAATAAGAATGTGTTCCTGAGAAGATTCTGCTTTCAACAAGGTGAAGAAGCTTCAGGGAGCCGTGGTTCCCAGCAGCACGTACAGTCATTTTACAGCAGCGGGAATATTTTGCTGAGGGGCATAAAGTTTCCATTCTGTAAGCAGAAGAGGCCTGGGATGGATTCTTTCATCATCACCTGCCCTCCCTCCCCTCCCCCTCTCTACCTCCCTCCTACTTTCCCTTCCCCTTCTCTTTCTCCTTCCCTCCCTCCCTTGTTCCTTCCCTCCTTCCCTCTCTTCCTACCTCCTTCCCTTCCTCCCCATCCCACCTCTCACCTCCCCCTCCTTCCTCTTCCCTTCTTCTCCTCCCTCCTTCCTCCCCTCCCTCTCTCCCTTCTTCCCCCTCCCTCCTTCCTTCTGTTCTCCTCTCCTTCCATCCCTCCCCCTCTGCCCCCCTCTCCTTTCCCCTCCCCCTCCTCTTCCCTTCTTCCTTTGGTTCTTCCTTCCCTCCTCTTCTTGGTCTTCACATATCTTCCATCTCCCTACTTAGCCAAGGATGACTTTGAACTTCTGATCAGCCTGTTTCAACCTTCCCAGTGCTGGGATTACAAGTGTATGCCAACACCAGTTTATACTGTGATGGAGATGGAACTCGGGGCTTCATGTATGCCAGGAAGCACTGTTATCGACTGCAGACCTACATCTCCAGCCCCAAGGCCCCAGATTCTGTGAACAAGGACGATCTTGTTCACCATCCCCTCCCTGGTCATCAGCACAAATAGAACACCTAGTGGGCAGATGTCCACCCAACATTTGTCTAATAAACGAATTAACTCATATTCAGTTCAAACATTTCTGTGGTGGGTTGAATAAGAATGGCCCCCATTGTCTCATGTATTTGAATGTTTAGTCATCAGGGAATGGCACTGCTTAGAAGGATTAGGGGGTGTGGCCAATAGGGGGTGTGGCCTAACTGGGGTGGGTGTGGCCTTGGGCTTTGGGTTTTCAGAAGCCCAAGCCAGGCTCAGTGTCTCTCTTCCTGCTGCTTGTGGATGTATATGTAGAACTCTCAATTTCTCCAGCATCATGTCTGCCTGCAGGCCACCATGCTCCCCACCATGATGATAATGGACTAAGCCTATGAAACTAAGTCAGCCCCAATTAAACGCTTTCTTGTACAAGAATTGCTATGGTCATGGTGTCTCTTCACAGCAATAGAACACTAAGACAATACCTGTAAGATTATTATCCATAGGACAAACATTTTAGAGTTACAGTAAGTTACTATAGCAAAACACCATAGATGGGGTGGTTTATAAACAACAGAAGTTTCTTTTTCATAGTTATGGAAGCTGGAACTCCAAGGTCCCTAACAGATTGATTTCTGGTGAGAACCTGTTTCCTTACTCTGAGCTCACATGGAAGGAGTTAAGATTCTGTTCTTGACAACTCTTTGAGGCACTACCCCATGACATAATCCCATCCACCTCTGTGACAGTTTGTACCCAGAGTGTCCCAGAGGCCACATTTATAAGCTTAGTCCACAGCTTGGTGATTTTAGAAAGACTGAGGGAATTTTTAGAAGTAGGGCCAATGGGAGGTCTTGTGTACATTGTGGGCATGCCATTAAAGGGACTATGAGACATTGGCCTTTCCTTTTCTTCTCTTTCACACCCAGCCTTGAGGTGGCCGGACTTCCTCCACCACAGACTCAGAGCAATGGCACCAATTAATTATGGACCGAGTCCTTCAAAACTGGGAGCCAACCCAAATCTTCTCTCTTTCCAATGGGTAGTCTCGAACTACTGTTATTTCCAAACTTCAGAGCAGACCTTCATCCAAAGTTCCCTGGTTAAACCGTGCCCAGCCTTGCGTCCCTGAGGAACCTGCCTCCTCTCATGGGTTGGCCGTCTGCTCTCTTCTGACTGAAGAATGTGTCACATGAGGATGTGGTGTCCTTCTGTTCATTCCCAACACACATGGGTACCAGCACTTCACTACAGATGCTGCTGGAAGACGGTTCAAACAGGGCACCAACAGATCCATGAAGATCATAAGGGAGCTAGTGGGGGTGGGAAACTGATGACCAAACAGCCTTTTAACATTCCACAAAAATAACAGAAGAAGGGGCTATGAAAATGGAGGGACCGTTTGAAACTGGGTCTTTCTGGAAACACTCAGGGAGACTAAATTAGCACTGAAATAAATGGGAAGTCATCAGGGAAGGCCAGGATGTGGCTTGGTTGGGTGAGTGCTTGCCTAGCATCCACAAAGCCTTGTGTTCAACTCCCAGCAAAGGATAAACCAGTGCGGTTGGGATGCATGCCTGCCATCCCAATGCTAGGGAGGTAGAGGCAGGAAGGTGAGATGCTCAAGGTTATCCTCAGCTACATGACCAGACTGCGACTGTAGCCCAGGCTATGTGAGATCTTGTCTCAAACAAGTAAATAATTAAACCAGGGGAAAGAGTGTAAGGAGGATGGAGGTGACCCCCAACCATCGATGAAAGCAGACCCACACATGCTCATAAACCAGACTCGACTGTAGCCAACCATGGGAGCAACAATGCTCAGAATGATACGCTGTAGCATTCTGACCCAGCACGCAGGAGACAAGCAGAACTTCGTGAGTTCAAGCCCATTCTGGTCTACATAGAGAATTCCAGGACAGCTAGTACTTCATAGACTCTACCTGTAAAAACAAGACAAAGGGGAAAAAGCAAAACAAAGAATATGAAATATGACACAACACCTCCAAGATGGCTCAACAGGTAAATAAAGGTTGGTGCTCACCAGCAAGCCTGACCGCCGGAGTTCAATCCCAGGGCCCACACCCTTGAGGGAGAGAACCAGCTTTCATGAGTTGTCCCCTGACCTCCACCCACACACACCCCTCTCCGAATAACATTTACACATACACACTAGGTAATAGAAACGTTTTAAAGAAAATCATACAAGACTCAGAGAAAAAATGTAAACCAGAATATCAAAACCTAAAACATCAGTACGAGACACAACTTGATCTGAAACAGAAGAAAGAGTCATCTTAGAAAAACAGGACACGCTCCACAGAGCCAGCAGAAAACATTTGGAAAGGGGATGGGTGAATAGCAGGTAGTTGATTTTTAGAATCTTTAAAGTTATATTTATGTGCGTGCGTGCGTGCGTGCGTGCGTGCGTGCGTGCGTGCGTGCGTGCGTGCGTGCGTGCGTGTGTGTGTGTGTGTGTGTGTGTGTGTGTGTGCATGTGTACGTGGTATGTGTACGTGTGGCCACAGGACAACATGAACAAGTCAGTGTTCTCCTCCATCATGTGGGTCCCAGGAAGGAACTCAGGTCATGAGCTCAGTGGCAAGTCCCTGCCTGATGAGACTTGTAAAATTAAAAGGAGAGGTGAAGATTCGAGAGCAATGAGAGCCCTTGCACAAGTCGACCCTGTGTGGAGAGGACTGTGCAAAAAAGCCACAGCAAGGAAGTGGAAAGATCATTATGCAAGAACACTTGTTAAAATCATTTATTTTCATTTTATGTGCAATGACGTTTTACCCGCCTGCATGGCTGTGTGAGGGAGCTACAGATGGTCGTGAGCTGCTCTGTGGGTGCTGGGAACCCAACCCAGGTTCTCAGGAAGAGCAGTCAGAGCTCTCCACTGCTCTCCAGCCCCCAAAGACACTTTTTAAAAGAAGAGAACAAACTCTTTGCTGAAACAGTGCCCTGTTACTGACCAAACAGAACTAGCACCTAAACACGATCTTTCAAAAACATCACCTTCAAGAGAAAATGTACTAGCTGGATGTAGCAGTTCATACCTTTAATCCCAGCACTCGGGAGTCAGAGGCAGGAAGATCTCTGTGTGGGTTCAAGGCCAGCCTGGTCTACAGAGTTCCAGGACAACCAGAGATACATTGAAAGACTTTGTTCTGGAAAACTAAAAGCAACCAAAGAAAGAAAAGAAGGACAGAAGGAAGGAAGGAAGGACAAGGATGGGAGGAAGGAAGGAAGGAAGGAAGGAAGGAAGAAAGAGAGGGAGGGAGGGAGGGAGGGAGGGAGGGAGGAGTTCCTTTGAGTACTTAGAAACACAGAGCACATAAAGAGAATGGTGTTGCTGCCAGATTTCTTTTTTCAGTAGAACAATTTATGGCAGAAATGTAATACCTTAGTTGACATGCACAAGGCAAGCAGAGGAAGTTGTGTCTGAGAAAATGGGTTTCCAGAAGGGGAAGCGTGTAAAGATTAAACAAAGTCACCAACCTGTAGTTTCCAGAAGCCATTGCTGCAGAGTCCTCCTGGGGAATCCGACAGACAAGAGGGTGCAGAGGGCAGGTGACCAGTGACCCAACACAGGGCCATGTGGTCACACAACAGAGCACACAAGGAGAGGATTGCTGACCATATGCACCAGCAGGGCGTGGCAACAGTGAAGACAGAGAAAGCTGAAGAGAGAGATAGAAAGGAAAAGCATTGATAAGTTAGGAGAAGCTCCTGTGTCTGCAATTCCAGCACTCAGGAGGCTAAGGCAGGGGGATGGTGAGTTCAACCCCAGGTTGGGTTACACAGCAATACCTTGTCTCACGGAAAAAAAAAATCACAGACTGAAATCGGTATCACCACCACTACCAGCATCACCACTACCAACATCACCATCACCGTCATTTTTTGAGAAATGGGGTCTGTTGTACCCCACGATAATCCTGATACCAGTATGCACCCGAGTATGACCTGGAACTTCTGGCCCTTTGACCTTTCGATCCCAAGTGCTGACATTATGGGTGTGAGCCACCACACTCAGTTCTATGTGGTTGCTTGGGGTCAAACAGAGGGATGCACGCATACTAGACAAGTACTCTCTAAGGATTGAGCTACAACTGGGGGATGCAGCTCAGTGGTACAGTCTTTGGGCAGCATTATGAGGTCCTGGATTTAATCTCAAGTATCAAAAAAAATTCCCGCAACCACTGAGTCGAAGGTACACTGACAACTGGGCCACGGACACAGTGGTGATGGTTTTATGGATGTCACAGGATTGGGTAACAGTGGAGGGTTGCAACTGTAACCTCCTTAAGCCCCTGACCATCAGGATGACTGACATGAGGAAAATAGATAAAAGGTAACAGAAGTAAAAATGGCTGTAGCAAAAATCTAAACTAATGAGTTCAGTTCGAATTGTTGGAGCCGTTTGCTTTTGCATACTACAGACGCTCTAACTCCGCACACTGAAAGGCCTGCCGAGAGCAAGCACACCACAACCAACAGAGCTTAACTCAAAGGCTTGAAAGGAAGGGCTCACACCGGAAACCCTGCAGGAGAGAACGAAAGAACGCAAAAATCTTCATGAGCTTGAGATAGAAAAAGAAAAGTCTTAGGATGAAGAGACTACCAACCAGCAAAAAAAAAAAAAAAAGATCAATTGGACTTCATTAAGCTAACCACTTCCTGCATTAAAAATTAAAGTTACCACTAATGGTCACTTAAAATAAGTGGGTTTTTATGGAATTTGAATTATGCCTCAATAACGGTGCTATAAATTTAAAAACATGATAAAGTGATATTACTGAAAAGTAGCTTCCTTACTGTTTAAATAAATTAGGAAACTGAAAAAAGACTTGTGAATTCCAAACACAGCGTGAAGAAGATGCTCTAAAACTCAGCGTTCCACCATCCAGTAATAAGGAAAAGGCTTTGAAAGAACGAGCAGAAGACTTAACCAAAGGAAGGCGTGCGACTAGAGCAGACACCGCTGCAAATCCAGTAGAAACAGCTGCTATGCTGAACACCGAGAGCAGACAGCATATGGCAGGGCTGGCTCGCTCACTCGGGCGCTGCTGGTGTCGGGTGGAAAGCAAGAGACACCTTGGAAAGTTCTTAGAAACTTATAGCTGAGGTAGCTCCCCACAATTCCACTCTCAGGCTCTTCCCAAAGAGACATGGGAATGTAAAACCTTACGGAGACACACCGTGGGACGGGAATGTGTCTGTCTGTCTGTCTGTCTGTCTGTCTTTACTGTAACAAATGCCTGGGATAAGTCAACTAGCAAGGAAAAAGGGCTCAGTAGCAGAGGATCCAGATCCTTGTTGGTGAACGGATTGCTCTGGAGCCTATGGCAAGCAGCCCCATCATGGTGGGAACCTTGTGGTGGCATGAAACTGCTCACTTTGTGGAGGCCAGGAAGGGGAGAGAGAGGTGGGTGAAGGAGGGAGGGAGAAAGAGAGGGAGGGGAAGGAGAGGGAGAGGGAAGCAGAGTCCCACAATCCTCTTCATGGACATGTCTCCAAAGACCAGAACCTCCGACTGTGTCCATCTCTTAAACTCCCTGACTCCCTGTAGTGTCCCACAGAAGGCAAGGAAGGAAGGGGAAACGAAGGCAGGCAAAAGCTTTACTTTGGTGACAGGGCAGGCCTTGGGACCTTCCTGCATCCTGAAGAGAGATACCGGTGTCCCAGGAGGGAATGGGGTGAGGGTGGTTCACACTTGGAAAATTCCAGTATGAGAGCACAGGTAGGGTGTTGAGAATGTATTCACAGATCTGGGGTTAAGTGTGTGTGGCGCTGTGAGATAATCAGAGGTATATCTGATGTTTACACACGGCTCCACGAGCCCCCGAGACTCTGGAGTGAGGAGAGCCTGCACATTAGCAAGATGACTGGGGGTAGGAGCCCCCAAACAGGATGGTGTTCAGGTTCTCAAGAGCTTTGTTTAGTTAGATACTCGGAGGTTCCTGGAGAGTAGCCCATCTAAAGAAGGCAGGGAACTTGGTCCCTTCCCTGTGCCTGCCCCTGTATGTCTCTTCCACCCACCCATCCACTTGTGTCTGGTGTTACTTCCTTTATGACCCATGGCTAAATGGTTTTTCCTGAGCTCTGTGGCTCCTTCGGAGAAGTAATCAGCTCAGATCAAATCAAATCTCCTTACAGCCATTCAGTCGGGAGCCACAGGTAAAACAACCCAGGCTCCTGGCAGTCCTCAGAAAAAGGGGCGGTCTCTGGGGACTAAACACCCCCCCTGTGGTAATGCGACACTCCCCGAGTAGCTGTGTAAAGAGCTGGGTTTTGAAGTGCCCAGCTGGTGTCTGCTCAAGGCCTGTGTGTGTGAGAAACCACACACACAAACACATGTCTGATGCCAAAGATCCTGTGAGAAGCTGTGCCCCTGACAAGGCAGGCGAGTCCAGAGCAAAGATTTTTGCAAGAAAAGAGAAGTGTCTGAAGTGACTGAGGGGGCAGGGACCCCGGAGCCAGGATCATTACTGATGTTCAGCCCTGTGCTTAGTCAGATCCTGGGAGACTCATTGAGGCAATGGAGAGGCGGGCATGTGATGCCTGCTCTCTCCTCAGGACACCCCTGCTCCTTTCTGTCATCTACCATGTTCCTATGGTTGGCCAAAATGCTTCATGAGAGAGGGGCAGGGTGCCTTATTGTAGGACAACTATGAAGGGGACCCCAAAGAATCCGGAAGAGAAGCAGTTCTCAACCCGTGGGTCACCATCCCTTTAGGGGGTTGTGTGTCAAAAGTCCTGCAGGTCAGATACTTACATTACAGTTTATAACAGTAGCAAAATTACAATTTATGAAGTAGCAACAAAATAATTTTATGGTTGGGGGTCACCACAGCATGAGGAACAACTGTATTAAAGGGTTGCAGCCTTCGGAAGGATGAGTTGCCAGCGGATGGTTCATGAGATCCAAGGACAGCTGGGGTGACTGAAAGGCTGTGCTGGCTTGCTCAGGATGGGGCGAGCATCCTCAGCTCTACTCACCAGTCTTACTGCGTGAGCTCACACCCCCAAATCCACAGAGCAAGAAACAAAGTTACAGTTCTGCTTGAAAACTTCTGTCATCCTTAGTTTCTTTTTATGTCAACTTGACACAGAGAATCATTTAGACAGAGATGGAGAGAGAGCTCAGCAGTTTAAAGCGCTGGCTGCTCTTTCAGGGGACCTGGGTCTGATTGCCAGCACCAACTTGGTGCTTCACAAACACGTGTAGCTCCAGTTCCAGGGAACTCAATGCCCTCTTCTGACTTCTGTGGGCACTGCACACACGTGGTGCCCAGACAGATGTGGAGCCAAAACACCCGTGTTTATAACAACAACGACAGGAACAACAACAATGGGTTTTAAAAATAGAGGAGCCCTTTAGAGTGAAGGAGTCTGTTTCATTTAAGGGATTGCCCAGGTCAGATCGGCCGGTAGCTCTCTGTGTCTGTGGGGAATTGATTATTGATTGATGTGGGAGAGCCCAGCTCACTCTGCTAGTGCAGTTCCCGGGCAGGGTTCCAGGATTATATAAGGAAGCTGTTTGAGCAGGAACCAGGAGTGGGTGAGGAGACAGTAGGCAGGACTCCCCCAGTTTCTGCTTTATTTAGTTTCTGTGCCCAAGTCCCTCAGACTGTGGCCTGGGAAGTATGAGATCCAATACACCCTGTGCATTCAGTCAGCGTTTATCACAACAGCAGAGACCCAGGCTAGGCCTCTTCCCTTCCTGCTGCTGACTCTCTGAGCTCCCTAGCAATGGCTGGTAAACTACAGAAGGTTGGGAGGGTCAACGATGAGAACTCTTTTTTCTTTTTTCTTCACAGTTCTGGGAACCAAGGGCCAATGGAGCTTGCTTCTGATGAGGCTTCTCTTCTGACTTCTACTTGTTTCTCCCTGTCCCTCATGTGGTCCTCTGTGTGTATGTGGCTATATTTGAATGTCTTCCAATACACAGTCATGGGCTGAGGAGATGCTCAGTCAATAGAGTCCTGGCTGGGCTGTTTCTAAATGTAACCCCCTTACAGAACTGCTAAGTAAGTAGACATAAAGAACTGAGTTTGAATCTCCAGCACCCATATACCAAACCAGGGGTGGAGGTACGCACTTCTAACTCCAGGGCAGAGACAAGTGCACAGGGTGGGGTGGGGGTGGGGCTCACTGGACAGCCAATGTAGCTCAAAGACTTAGTGAGAGACCCTGTCTCAAAAAACTCAGGTGGAGATGTGATTGAGAAAGACATCCTGATGCCAACCTCTGGCTTCCACAGACATCTTCGAGCATGTGCACACACGTGTGCTCTCACGTGTGCGTGCGCACACATCCACATCCACACCAGAAAAAAGGAAGACAGAATTGTAGTGAATTAGATGTCCCCTAATACCCTCAGTTAGCCAGGTACCTCACTGAAGGCCCCATCTCGGAATAGTCACAATCTGATGGTCAGATTCTGAGGTATGAATGGCAGACACACCAGCTGAGTTCCCCATAGATCTTTTATTTCAAATAGGGTGGCTATTCGTTTGGTCTGGGGACCGATCAAACGCAGAAAGGCTTGCCTTAGCCGTCCTGTGGATGGGACAGGGCTCTCTTAGCCTGACACTTTCTCCCTAAGCCCTTCCCTGTTTTCGAATGCCAGGAAGGTGCTGGCCATCTGTTGCTCGGGCCTGGCTGCGAACTCAACCCCCAGAGTAGTTTTAGAATTTAAATCCCCTCGCAGAGTATTAATTCTGCCCGCCTCTTTCCTATCCCAGATCCCAAAGGAGTTGATGGTAATGGAGACCCAGCCAAACAGTCTTCGCACAGGCCAGCTTGGGTTCCCGAGGTGTAGGTGCTGCGGAGGGCTTTTATTTGCGTTTTAACGGCTTCGAACTCCAGAGCGTCTCCCCCCCCCCAGCCCTGGAGGGGCCTGAACTCTTTCCTTTCCACCTGCTGCAGTCTAACACAAAGCTCTCTGTTTGTGTCCCTGTGGCTGTGGAGAAATGGCTAACCCTCTGCGCCACCTCATCCACCAACAGGCCACAAAAAGCCCAAACATGAGGTGCGGATCAAAACAGGCCAGGCCGCGCCTCTGCCAAATCAAACAGAGAGGAAACAAGCCAAATCCTGCGGAGAAACCAGATTCCCCTGAAATGGCGGCTCCCTGCTGTGTCTGAAAGGCCTGCTCCAATAAAGCAGCTCTGAAAGGCCCAAAGGACCCCCTTGGCTCTCATCTTGATGGAGGTGCCAATAAAATTCTCAGAACATCCAGGCCGCAGGCCACAGGCCCCGTAGGCACTGCCCGGACAGACGTAAACCAGCTATGAGCAGCTGGGGAGTGGGCGGGAAGAGGCCTGCTCCTTACAAGACCCACCAGCCAGCAGCCCACAGGCCAGAAAGTAACGGAGAAGCCATTAGGGAGAAGAAGGTTAAGGTAGCTAGATGGGGTTGGGGGGAGTCTGTCACCTTTCCAAGCCTCTGCTCCAAAACCAAGCCCAAGCTGTTAATTCCATAGGAGCTTCAGGAAGGAGCAATGGCCGCCTGCAAACAGGCTCCTAGAGGAGTCTAGGTGGAAGCGGCCTCAGGAAACAACTGCAGACTAGGGGCTGTGAGCTGAACTCTGAGGGACTTAGTCTTGAGACACAGTGTGTAGTCCACAGAGAGGGAGAATTGTGTGTGTGTGTGTGTGTGTGTGTGTGTGTGTGTGTGTGTGTTGCATATATGTGACTAAGAATCCACGGTCACTGGACATACATACGAGTCACGTGTGCATTCCTCTCTTCGTGTGTACAGCTGGGCCTCTTTATTTGTGGGATGGTGGAACTGGCTGTAGAGTCGGCCACCTGCTGTCACAGCCATTTAGAAAACAATGTAGTTAGGCCTTTAATATTTGCATCTGTGCACTCTCATGGTTTCCTGAGAAAGACAGCATATTTATATAGCGTTTAGTGCATGGGAGGGTGTGTACAGGTGAAATACAAAGGCCAGGTCATTTACATACAGGACATCCATATCCGTGGGTTTGCATATCTGAGGGGATTTTAAAACCAATGCTCCTTGGATACCAAGGGGAACTGTGCGGTAGGCGTGGCTATGGAGAGGGCACATGCACACATGCGTATGTATGTTTATGTGTCTGTAGAGTTCCCAAGCTTAATAAGTCAAACAAGAGATGCATAACTAAATTTGGGTTTAGGCACACACACACACACACACACACACACACACACACACACACACAAATAGGTTTTAAACAGAAATATCCCCCAACATTTCATAATAATATTCTAGAATGTATCTCTGTTAGTTTACGGGCAGAAATGAATTCAAATCAGTTTTATTTATTATTTTTAGTCTGAAAAAAAGAGTGACACACCCCCCCCCTACACACACTCCAGAACACAAAGTTGTCCTTACAGAGGTGTGAGTGAAGCTCCCAGCTAACTGTGACTTAAATTCCTTGAGGCCATCAGCAGGCTGGGATAGAATCCAGTCTGTCACCTGGAAGAGAGCCATGAGACTCTCTTGATGGATGTTAGTGTAGCGGCCAAGCCATTGGCCATCTGGACAGTCTATGCCCTGGCCCTCGACGGTGCCTGTGGCTTGCCCGCAGCTTCCTGACTAGCCTTTCATTCATGCACAGACAAGGCACCCAGAGGATGAGTAGCAAGTGAGGCCTCCAGGGATACACCCTAGGGCCTCAGTGGGAGATGCTGCAGACCTAGTAGGAGATGGGCGGAGTCACTGGAGCCCCCATGATCTGCAGCTCTTTCCTTCAGTGTGGCAAACCTGTGCTTCATGACAGGCAGGGGCTAGTGTTGGAAGTCAGCTTCCAGCCCTTGGATAAAGACGCACAGGTCATCCTGGCACCAGGAAAGTCCATTTAATCACTTTTGGGCCTGCTTGCGTGACAATGTTTAGTTCCCAGTGCCAGGACAGTTTCCTGTCTCTCAAGAGGAGGATTCAGAGTGACTTTCTATCTGGGCATCTCTCACACACAGGTTGATAGATAACCCCTACCCTCTGCAGAAATGCTAGGGACAAGAAAAGGGACAAGGAAGTCCATGGTCATTCTGTCCTAGTGAACCACAGTAGAGCCACCCAGGGAGAGTCAGCTGGCTCCGGGCTTCTCTGTGTATCCGGTGTGCTTGCCTACCTCTGCCCATGGCTGCTGGCTCCTTGGAGAAGGAGAAGAGGGCTGACTGAGCATGCTCGCAGGTACAGGCCCCGCCTCCTCAGAACCTGAAAGGTGGGTGGGTGTCCAGTCACCACTAGCTCAGCCTCTTTTGTTTCCCCAGAGGAAGATACTAGATTTAAGTCAGAGAGACAGAAGGATGAACCTGGCTGGACCAAGAAAGGCAGGCGATGGTAAGGTGCGGGAAAGCGGCTTTTCTGGCCAAGAGAGAGCCGGGAGTTCATCTTCACAACGTGTTTTTTGCCTGGAAGGTTCTGTCAAACCCGCTGATGGAGGTGCCTCGTGGCAACCCCATAAAGCCCAGCCTCTGCAACCCACACTCCATAGACTCTCCAGGAGGAGGCGCTGTTAACCCCACATGGGCTAGCTCAAGACCTACTCCGTGTGGGCTATTGTTTTAGTGAAGGCTGCTGGGGCGCTGCAGTAGCACAGTCCCAGAATTCCCAGCGGCTTGCAGGCTGCTCACATCAGCCCTCCCTGGCACAGCCCAGTGACCTCTTGCCTCCTTAGGGCTGAGTCTAGCCATCACTGTCACAGAGACCATTTACTGAATGTGTCAGGTACTTCGAACTTTACACAAACCCACCGGAGTCCTCTGGGTGGGGTGGGGGGTGATTATTCCCGTTTTACAGGTGTGAAGGGCAACAAGTCTCAGGCCACTTAGGCAGTAAGCAGTTGCCCACAGGGCTTCTCTCTGTTGTCGTGTCCTTCCAGTCCATGCTCCTGCCTCAGCTGCTATCCTTGCATGGAGATGACCGCCCCTGGCCTCAAGGATACCCTAGGCTAGCTATTCTTCAATGTGTCATCCAGAGCACTTGAAATAGCCTCACCTTCTCTTACTGAGCCCCAAATCAGGACGGAGTATTGCGGGACCAAGTAGAATCCAATCCCTTTCCTCGCCTGAGGGAAATCTATCAGCTTCCGGGACGGGGTACCACTCCAACTTCAGATCCGCAAGGGTCTGGCCTGGAGGCGGGGTTAGATGAGCATTTCCGAACAGGACGCTTCCGTATCTGAAATGGAAGGCCCAGAGAGCTGGGTTGCTTGCGATTTAAAGAGCCCAGAAAGCAGAAAACAGAGAGCAGGTCCTGTTTTCTTTTTACCTGCACCAGGGGACAGGTGACAGTGTCTGCACACCGTTTTGACGGTCGCATGTAGGAAGGGTAGAACGTCTGTGATCTGGTGGGCAGTGGTCAGGGAGGCTGCCACACCTCCTGTGCTGTCCAGGACGGTCCTATGAGACAAGACCGGTGACTCCCACAAACACAGGGTAAGCTTTGAAGACCCCTGACTTAGTCCTGTCATTTTTGCCTGGATCATTCACAGAGGCATCTTGGAGCTCAGACTGGGAGATGCCTGATCTGGTCTGGAAGGTTACATATCACAGCTCAGAGGGACCCTGTTTGAAGGTCCCGAAACAGTAATGACAACACCAGTTGAGACATCTCACGGGCCTGACTCTGCACACGGGAGGGGTGGCTGGCTGGACTCTCTTACAAACCTCTAATAAATGTAATGTGTTCTGTAGAGGCACAGAGCAGTCGGACAGCCTGTCGAAGATCACACAGCCCTAGCAGGCAGAGCCCAGGTTTAAACCTAGAAGCAATAGGATCCAAAGCCTACATTCTTTCCATACTTGGCTACCCCCTGCAGAGTTCCCACATAACACACAGGCCCTTCACTTTCCAAAACAAACAGGGGCATTCTGTAGACTCCATTCTTTCATGAGCGTGTCCTCTGTGCTCCTGTGAGACCAGCGTTTTCCGGTTCTCGGTTCACCAACCCCACTTGGGCCTAAGCCTCACTTCTCCCCATCCCCCACCTAATAATAGCAATCTCAAGGTCTGTGCTGTGGCCGGGCTGCAGGTTAGAAAATGACAGGCTGTGCCTGCCTGCAGGTGCACACCAAAGGACAGGCTCAGCTCTGTTCCTGCGCTCACCTCTTTGGCCTTACACTTAATCCTTGCGCTGATTGGCCGGAGCAGGTATTTTCCACCTCCAGGGTCACAGAGTCTTTGCATGCTTGTTTGGACAGCCAAGCAACCGCACCGTGTGAGCCCTCAGACAAAGAGACCTCAGAGCCCCTCCCCGGACTGCACTGCAGCTGAATGCTGTACTTGAGACCAGCCCCGTGTTGCCTGGGTCCTACACACTACGCTTTGTCCGAGGCTCACCCTTTCAGTCAAGGGGCACAGCTCACGGCCAGATTTAGAGCAGGAGAGAAGTTCAGGCTGTGCCTACTGCCCCCACTGTAGCCTCAGGGCATTTGTCTCAGGGTCCCGGAGGACTTTGACAAGGTAAACGGTTCAGGTGCCTTTCTAGTCTGTATGAAGGGTCCCATAGCAGCTCTCAGAACTTCTGAGTAGCCCTGACTCATGGGGAGTCCCAGATTTTTCTGCAGCGTCTTGGACAGAGACAACCCTCGAACCCAGAATGGAATGCATCCCTAGCTGAGGCCAAACGCTCATTTTTCATTGAACCGGAACAAGCCGGAGTGCTTTCCAAAGTCATTCACTCGGAACATTGGTGCATTGTTTATTCATGTAATCTTTCCTCACCGGCCGACTGGCATCCTCTGGGTTGGAGCAGTTCAAGGCTGGTGGATGCTGGGAAGGAAGAAGGGAGGGCAGCCACTGAGAAGGTGCCACAAGGAAGAAATGGCCAGCCTGTGTCCTCAGTACCCACCAGTTTCTGCTACACCAGTGGTCACAGTAATGTGCTCAAGGCTGAAGAAAGAGTAGGGAGGGGCAGGCAGCTTGGAGACAGGAAGGGGTCCTAACAGAAGTGTCAGTAGGTACCCCAGAAACCAGGTAGGGCCTGCTTATGGTCTCAGAAGTCTGAGGAAGAGATAAACCTATATGTTCCCCCACCTCGCTGTCTGATTTTAACTAAAGGGAATTAAGTAAGTCAAGAGTATTTAGAGATGCAGTTGTGCTTTCAAAGGTCTGTGAGGTGTTCTGAGCAAAATGCCTGGTTAAGCATCCATCCATCCATTCATCATTACATCATTCATCATTACATCATTCATCATTACATCATCCATGGACCAGCCTTTATGGAACCCCTGCCTCAGCCAGAATCCTGGGAGTCTCAACCATTCCCTATGAACTTTCAGCTTCCATAGCAACAGAAAAGCATCCCCAGGGATGTGCTCTTAGGCATTGTCTCAGTTAGGGTTTTACTGCTGTGAACAGACACAGTGACCAAGGCAACTCTTATAAGGAGAATGTTTAATTGCATTGAGCCCCTCAAGCCTCTTGGCTTGAGGATGTCTAGCTTGAACCGATTCCTCCTGCTTTAGCAAGACTGGAATTTTGAGGTTCAGAGGAGGATTTCCAAGCATGGGACGACTGCTCCATCAACAATATCCTTGGCCTGTATACAATTTATAAAGTCTTCACTTCCAGAATGCCTTTAGACCTCCATAACAACTTCAGGGGTTGCAATAAGGTAAAATTAAGGGAACAGAAGGAGAAAGTGAGCTGGGGGTAGGGGTGAAGTCAATACACCAAGTGTGCCCACCTCTGGGTTAGAAGCAAGACATGAACCCAGAGTTTACTCTAAAGCTCTGGCCAGATGCGGTGAACTGATGCTGAGGGACTGTGGGGTGGATATCTCTAGTTAGTCACGTCCACCATCCTGAGAATCCCAGGGACAAATACCAAGCACGTGTCTCCTGTGAGGAACATGCTAGTCCAAGAACGTTCTATGGGGAATGTTTGGTGAGACCAATTATGTCTTACAAAGATAGCTCGGACAAACTGTCCTGTGTGATTTTCCGTGTATGTAGACTTTGATATCAGCACCCCCTTCCCCCCCACACACACACTCCAAATCTGGACTGGCTTTAGTGACTCACTCCACCAATCAAAGTGATGTTAGCGATGTTTCAAGCCTTCTAGGGTGTGATGGTTCACCTTCATTGTCAACTTGGCTGGATTAAAGTCACCATGGAAACACACCTCAGGGCACATCTGTGTGCTTCCGGGAAGGTTTAACTGGAGGGAAGATGCACACTGAATGTGAAAAGCACCATTCCAGGGCCTGGATCCTGGGTTGCAGAAAAAGAGGAAAGCAAGCAGAGAATTGGCACTCATGTCTCTCTGCTTCCTGATGGTGTGAGCGCTGGGCCAGCCGCCTCGACCTCCTGCTGCCATGCCTGCCTCCCTGGGAATAGACTGCATCTCTCCACATGAGAGGCAAATGAACACTTCTTTTCTGAAATTGTTTCTCTTGGATGTTTTGTCACAGCGGTGACATGGGCAAAGATTTAAGAGGCACAGAAGTATGCAGTAGGAACCTTGTGTCAGTCTCATGCTAATATTGGGATATCCCTCAGGTGTCGGCCACTGTGCTGTGGGAAGTCATGACTGTTTCCACAATGCCTGACCAAGCTCCCAGTTAATAACTAGTATGTCTCACGACTGCATGAGCTATCCTGGACACTACGTATGGTCAGGCCTTCAAGTAACACTCATGTCTAAATGCTAACCGCAAACAGCAGGAAACGCACGGAGAGGTTTCCAACCTGAGTTCTAGGCTGTCTAGGATGGTAACTCCCTATTCTTGTCAGTGAGGAAGCAGAGTCTGCAGTTTTCCTGCAAACAGCTCGGAGAAGGATCCTCTGCCCCTTGCGAAGCCTGGTTGTCACTGAAGTGTCCCAGAGAGTGACAGCGTGAGCAGGGGCCACTGGTGAGAGTGCCGTGACTCTGGTGTCTCTTTGCTTCGTCACTAGCTGTTCAGCAGAAGGCATCCTTCAGGCAGGGTTGAGTGAGTGGCAGAGTATAGTGCACCCAGGGCAGGTAAGTCATCCATGCTGCCCCCAAACTCCCAAGCATGGACGCCATGCTTCTCAGCCATGACCTGACTCACTGAGAGCGTCGGAGTCAGGCTTTCAATGCTCCCTGCACAGAACACACCCTTCTGCTTTCTCTGTACTCTCGGGAGTGCAACCAAGGCTGAAACACAAGCGCCGGCAGGGGGCTTGCTGTGCTGAGCGGGATCTTTGATGCTTCCCTATTTGTTAGAATGCACACATGCACACAGCTGAAGAAAAATTCAAGCGGAATGTAGTAGCTGGTGCTTGTGATTCCAGCACTTAGGAGACCAAAGCAGGAAGTTCAAGGATACCCTGGGCTCGTCTGTGTCTTTGTGTCTTGAACCGGTCTTAGTTTATCTGGAGTAAATTGAGGGCAACTTTCAGAACCAGGAGGAAAGGAGAGAGGGAGGGGGAAGGCCATTTTGCTAAGCACCAGCTACAACCAGTGCTGGCTGTTTCACATTTCCAAGGTTGTGACCCTGAGTGACTGAGGCAGGGTCTGTAGGACAGTACAGTTAGACTGGGGATGGGGGAGAGGCCAGGAGGGGCATGAGGTGGGGGCCATCATTGCACCACACTGCTGGCCATAAACAAAGGAAGCCTTTGAAGAGAAACTCGGCAACTTTGTCCATGAGTCCACTAGAACCAGTTCTAGGAGTTCCGGAGGAAAGTAAACCCGGGATTATCTCATTCTTGCATGGTCAGAGAACAGTAGACAAAGAGGCAGGAGAGAGGTATGGGGGAGGGCAGCAGCCGTGGAGGACAGGGCTCCGGTTATGGCTCCAAGTAGAGTCACAATCGTGTGTGTGTGTGTGTGTGTGTGTGTGTGTGTGTGTCCAACAAAAATAAGAAGCACTAAAAATCAACTGGAGTCTGGTGGGGACACAACTAAATAAAAAAGGGTTGGAGAGAGATGGTTCAGTGGTTAACAGCACAATGGCTCTTGCAGAGAACCTGAGTTTGGTTCCCAGCACCACAGCGGGGCTCCAACGCCCCCTACTGGCCTCTGTGAGCACTTGCACTCCACCCAAGATGGCTTTTTCTGAACACCTTTAGCATGATGCTAGTTTGTAACTGAATTCTCTACACAGTTGTAATTTTTTTTTCTTTCTCTCACCAAGGTTTGTTCTCCTGCACAGTAGATACTTGCCTTGCTGCGTGGTTCTTGTGTTTTGGAAACGATTCTGTTCACACGAACTGGGTGAGGGGCTGTGCCCTCTGTTTCCTTGGTTCTCCCCTTTCCTCTTTTTTTTTTTTTTTAAAGATGAACAACATTTTAGGATTTCACCGTGTCCTTTTAGCCAGGCCTCTTTTTTTTCCCACGTGGAAGGGGTTTACTGAGGATGACAGAAACAAGAGGGGAAAGAGAGAAGAGAGAAAAAGCGCCAGGCCTCTTTCTATCTGTTGGCAGCAGTTGTATCATGGTGCACACTTCGTACGGTGATGTGTCGCTCTTATTGTTACTGGAACTTTAGAGCGATGAGCTTCCGCTGTCCTCTTCTCTGGCCTTTGCACTAGTTTAGTATACATCCTAACGGACAAGTTACACGTGTCACAGTCGCCAGCACTTTTCTTTAAGCACCTCAGTCAGTAACTGTCTTAGTCAGGGTTTCTATTCTTGCACATCATGACCAAGAAGCAAACTGGGGAGGAAAGGGTTTATTCAACTCACAGTTCCACATCGCTGTTCATCACCAAAGGAAGTCAGGGCAGGAACTCACATAGGACAAGAATCTGGAGTCAGGAGCCAATGCAGAGGCCATGGAGGGATGCTGCTTGATGGCACCACCCACACTGGGCCCTCCCCACCTTGATCACTGATTGAGAAAAGCCTTACAGCTGGATCTCATGGAGGCATTTCCTCAACGGAGGCTTCTTTCTGTGATAGCTCCAGCCTGTGTCAAGTTGACACACAAAACCAGCCAGTACAGTGCCTTTTTGGTCTGCTATAGGAGCGAGCCGATGGGAATGTAAAAAGGGGCAACCATTTTGGAAGATGACTGGGCAGTTTCTGAAACCCTGCCTACCATCCCATCATTCCACACAGGTTAATGGCCTCGGGGACTGGCACATCCGTTTAACAGAACACTGTAAGACAGGGAGCACAGCTTTGACGCCTGCGCAGGATGTAATTATCATACTGCTGGAGGTAGCCAGAGGGCAGATTCGTGCTACTACGCACTGTCAATCCCCTGATGTCCCAGGAAAATGCAAACTCAGCAACCAGCCAGCCCAGTGGTGTTTCAGGATGGAGAGCGAGAGAAGGAATCGCAAAGCAGCACAGGACATGTCATGGGTTGTGGGTAAATCCAGTGTCTCACTATAGCGGCGTTCCTATGGCAATGCCCTAGGACTCAAAGCTTGCATTTTAAATATGTGTGATTTATTGCGGGTCAATCAGACAGCAATAAAACCATAAACATTTATCTGCTTAAAGCAGATTATGAGTGGCCTAGTGGTCAGTGAACTTGATAACCGGATCCAAACAACATGATCCAAACTGAGAAAATAATATTGGGGAAACAAGAGAGAAAATACCAGCCTGCTGTGGAACATCTAGCAAGATAGCGCAAGCGCACCAAGGAATTCCTAAGAAGAGACAAGGGGACAGAAATCACGCACAGAGAGATAATGGGCACAGTTTTCCCAAAGCTTTAGCAAAAGCTCAACCCCGGGGATTAAAATATAAAGGAGTTGACACAAGGATCAAATTCTCAAAAAGCAAAACTATAGAGGGTCATTAGGATTAGCCAACGAGCCGGGGGCGGGGGTGGGAGGGTGGGGGTCAGCGGTTAGGTCCTCAGATGGCAGAGAAGAAGGGAGAAAGAAGAGACAGGAGGAGGAGGGCAAAGAAAAGACAGAGAGAATAAAGAAAAAGAGGAAGAAGAAAGAGTAAGAGAAAAAGGGAGGGAGGAAAGGAAGGAAAGAGAGAGGGAAAGAGGGAGGGAGAGAGGGAAGGAGAAAGAAGGGAGGGAAAGAATGAAGGAGGGAGGAAGAGAAGGAGGGAGGCAGAGAGGAAAGGAAGGAAGGAGGGAGGGAGGAAAGAAAGGGAGGGGTGAAGGGAGGAAGAAAACCCACTTTTTTTTTTAAGTATCCAGAATTTTAAAAAAGGAAAGAGACCCCTGATGAGGGTGGCAGCGGCCTCTTGAATAGAAACAGAAGATTAGACAATGGAATCCAGTCCCGTGCTGCTTACTAACAGATATTCTCTGAGGTGCATGCTGTTGCAGGGTTTGTCATTTGAACACTGAGCCATATAAACTCAGATACACACAGTACCACTAGGCAACAGCATCTCAGGTCTGTCACTGACCGAAACATTACCTCATGCTGCCTGACTGGAGAGGTGCGTGCGTGCGTGCGTGCGTGCGTGCGTGTGTGTGTGACACAGGAATTCGTGCACACGTCTGTGCAAGCGTGCTTACACAGAGGTTTTCCAACTTACTTTTTGAGACAAGACCTCTCACTGAACAGGAAATGTTTGGACTGGAAACAGCTGGCCTGGCCAGCGAGCCCTTGCACTGAAATTACAAGCATATGCGATTGTTTGGCTTCTCTACGCGTGTTCTGGAGATGAACTTGGGTCCTCACGCTTGTGCAAGGCAAGCACTTTATTGAAGGAGTTTTCACCTCAGCCCAAGACAAGCACTATTATTTAAAAAGAAAAAAAAAAAAAGCAAAAAACCAAAAGAGACGGTCCAGTGGCTATTGATTGCTCTTCGAGAGATTGAGTTCAGTTCCCAGCACCCAGATAGTGACTCACAACCAGTCTATAACTCCAGTCCCAGAGGATCTGATGTCCTCTTCTGCCTTGCACAGGCACCAGGCACACACATGCAGCACAGATAAACACCCAGGCAAAATATCCATACACATACAATAAAATTTAATGCATAAAAACAACAGCAAACAAACAAACAAACAAAAAGCCAAGATCAGTACTCCTGGCCTGGCGTCTCCTCTTCTCTTCACAACAGCATTGATCAACGCAACCTCATTACAGACTTACAGTCTCTTCTTTAAAATTTCGCTGCTTGTTTAGTAATTCAGAGTCAAAGAAGAAACTGCAAAAGGAATTAGGAAGCACCTTAGATTGGATATTAGCATGGCACACCAAAATTACATGGGAAGCCGTGTTCAGTTTCCAGCAAACCTCCCAAAGAAGTGACCAGCTGCTGCAGACGCTGGTGGACAGCTTCTGGTGGGACTTCTGGCAGATTAGATGAAGTCTGAATAGACGGCAAACTGAGTCAGCACCACCCGTGAGAGTTGACTCAAGAGGAAATAGAAAGTGTAAAACTCAAATGCCTTGCCATCCTCCTGCATCTCCAACAGGCGTTACTGGTGGCCATGCGTACTTAGTAGACTGCCCGCTGTGTCTTTGTCCCTTTATCAATTTCACAAAGGTGTACTGAGTATCTCCCGAGTTTCAGGCACTTTACTAGGTGTGAGACACACAATGGCAGTTTTCATAAGTAGAGTCAATTCGTTACTACTAAACCCTTGGGATCTGGAGCCCTGGTGAAGGAGCTGGCTCATAGAGGGACTCAAAGATTTGTTGACGTTACTTCCATGCAGTAACTTTGTGTCAGAAACTTGGGAGTTATTTATAGTCTTTGGAGGAGACAGGATCAGGTAAGATATAATTTAGGGATATTCAAAACAAAACAGACTATAAAAGGGCAGAAGTTTCCAAATTAGTGTCTGTTGCCAGAGAATTATATACCAGGATTCTTTTTTAAAATTGTGTCTGTGTGTGCCTCTGTGTGCCTCTGTGTGTGTGTGTGTGTGTGTGTGTGTGTGCCTCTGTGTGTGTGTGTGTGTGTGTGTGTCTGTGTGCCTCTGTGTGTGTTTGTGTGTGTGTGCCTCTGTGTGTGTGTGCCTCTGTGTGTGTGTGTGTGTGTGTGTGAGAGAGAGAGAGAGAGAGACAGACAGACAGACAGACAGACAGAGACAGAGATAGGAGATAGAGAGACAGAGATAGAAAGACCTTGGGTGTGTTCCTCAGATCACCTGCATCTTTCTGTTTAAGGCAGGCTCTCTTATTAGCAGGACATTTTGCCAGGTAGGCTAGACTGGCCATCAGTCTCCAGGGGTCTACCTGTCTCCTCTTCCCATCTTGTCACCTCTGGGATGTCAAACATGAGCCAACGAGTCATGTCTAGCTTTTACATGGGTCCTGGGGAATCAAACCTAGGAACTCAAGAGTTATAAAACAGACACTCAAACCACTGAGCCATCTCCCCAGTCTTAGACCACGATTCCTGATAGAGTCTGAAAGAGAGACTTGTGGATGCCTGACTCATTTGGTATCCTTGCTCATACAGGGGAAGGAGTGCTGCTGGTACTGGAAAACTGGGGGAGGGGCAAGGGGAGGGGACGAGCCAAGTGC
Organism: Rattus rattus; assembly: GCF_011064425.1. Taxonomy (NCBI): domain Eukaryota; kingdom Metazoa; phylum Chordata; class Mammalia; order Rodentia; family Muridae; genus Rattus; species Rattus rattus. Next base: position 115,978,264 of record NC_046160.1, on the reverse strand, counting down.
TAACACTAAGCATGCTTTAAATCTCAGCTCTGCTATCTTTCAGCTTCACAAGGCGGGACAAAGCATGTATATATGTAGCATCCATCCTTGGGCATCCAATCATGGCAGAAGGGAGCACAGATCCCCTCACCAGGACCATAGATCTTACATGAAACACCATGATAAGCAAGTGTGGCAGAAATTGCCCTGCCCTTGGGTATCAGGGAGCTGCCCTGACGGGACAGCTGGCCAGCCTCAGGATCCCTCTCTGCCTACACTGTCTTCTTACCCACAAGCAGGGTGGGATCCCTTAATCACTAAAGAGCATGGCCACCCATGCAGAGGAGAGGCTGTCTGTAGGTTAAATCACATCCGTGTTTTGCTTCTGCACCCACCTAAGGGCATCTTTCCTTTCACTTGGCCTCTGTAGTGACCCCCAGGGTGCAGAATTGCTGGATCGTTTTGCAGATGGAATATCTATCCATCCTGGAAGAGCAGGGTGGATGGATTCTTACTCTTCTTCCACAGCAGTCAACGCGCCTGGGTCTGAAGTGGTACCCAAATTCCCTTCCACTCCTGTCGACGTACAACTCTGCAGTAGATGCTGAAGGTAGGTGCTAGGGATTTTATGTAATGACACTACTAATTATTACCGCCTATTAATTAACACGTGTAAGTACCCCCTGGGGTCAAATGAGGCCACTAACGTTGTAAACAAGTAAGAGCTGGCTCTCAGACTGTGCAGGCCATCTCCGGGAGGCAGGTTGAGCCGGAGTTGGGTAAGATGCTCTCTCCTGATGTAGGAAAGCCCATGGTAGCCGCTGAGAATCACCTTTTTCAAGGACGTCCCAAAGATAGGTGTTTCTGGGGTTGCCAAACATAGTAAGGAAGCTGTGGAGGGGCAACTTGGGCAGTGGTGAAGCAAGCCTCCCCTTGGACGAGAAGGGCAGCAGGAGAGCCTGCTAGGGTTTTCCTGCCCTGTTCTATCTGCCAGAGAGTTCCTTTCCAGGACTGTGCAAACAACCGAGGCTCCCTGGCCTCCTCCCCCAGGGACCTCTATTCCTGGCTCCCTTGTTCCCCTACATCTTTGAGCCTGCCTTGCTCATGGCCTTTGGCTTTCCCTCACACCTGCGTGAGACCTGCTGCTTTGGAAGCAGCTGGGTGTGCCTTTTCTGCCACGCCTCTTCTTCCAACCTCACCCTTTCTCTGTCCCTCTGGAGTTCCTCCTCCTGCTCTATTGAACAGATCTGGACTCAGCACCCAACCCAGTCCCAGACTCAAAAGCTGTAAATCCCAGCCAGTCAAAGGGCTCACAGATTTGAGGCAACTTAGTAAGATCTGTCTCAAAGTGAAAATGAACGCTTGCCTAGCACATGCCTAGAACTAATCTTAACTCTGTGTGTAAAACAGCAAGAAAACATTTTCTGTGTCGCCAGACTCCTCCTGTGGGAGCCCCCGAACCAGCTGGGGAAGGCACCATAGCCACTTCCACCCCCATCTCTGCTTGTCTCCTCCCTTCTGAGACGTGCCACATGGAGTCCAGATTAGCAGATAAGTAGTAAACTTCCGATGGGAGTGACCACTGTTCGAGTCTTTACCTCGCCTCACTCTCAGAGCATCCCATTCCAGCATCCTATCCACACAGGATCTGGGCTCCAAGACCTTCTACCACATTCCTCATCTGCTAGACTACGATGATAGATGATAACAAGGCTGATCAGAAAGACTCACGGACATGAGGAGAGGGACCGGGCTTGTATCAATCAATCAGGGCTTACAAGTGTAATCAGAAACATTCCACCCCGCCCTAGCAGACATATGTCCCTTCTGTCACTTGCTCAATCCTGCTCCTGAGGACTGTGCTGCCTGCCCCAGGAAGGAATCCTAGGCAGTCCCCATGAAGTCTCCTGCTCACTCTTTTTTTTTTTTTTTTTATAATGATTTCCTTTATTTTTTTTTTAAGATTATAATTACATCATTCTTTTTGTCCCTCCAAACCCTCCTATATGCTACTCCTTGCTCTCTCTTAAATTCATGGTCTCATTTTTTCACTTTCATACACACACATACATATCACCTGTTTTCAGGGCTGACCATTTGGTATTTTCTTCCCGGGGGAAGAGAATTTCTTCCACTCTCAGCATTCCTTAGCGACCTATGGTTCTCTGTGTAGTGACCTATAGTTCTCTGTGTACTGACCTATAGTTCTCTTTGTAATGGCCTATAGTTCTCTGTGTAGTGACTATAGTCCTCTGTGTAGTGACCTATAGTTCTCCTTGTACTGACCTATAGTTCACCTTGTACTGACCTATAGTTCTCTGTGTAGTGACTATAGTCTTCTGTGTAGTGACCTATAGTCCTCTGGGTAGTGACCTATAGTTCTCTGTGTAGGGTTGAGGCCTCTTGGTCTTTCCCATTCACTTTAGCACGTTTCTTGTTGCTGTTCTTGCTCAGCTCATGTTTAGGAAGTCTTATGGGTGAGACTTTTTATGGATGTAGCTTTTGGCTTTTGTAGGAGACCCAGTCTCAAAGCCAAATCCCTAACCCCCTGGCTTCTGTAATCTTTGGGACCCCCTACTTTAATGTTCCCCTGGCTTCTACAATCTTTGGGACCCCCTTCTTCAATGTTCCTTGAGTCTTAGGTGCCGGTGTTGTTACGTAGATGTAGCCATTGGGACTGGGCTCCACAATTCTGCATTTTCATTGTCTGAGGTTCTCTGTAATGGTCTCTATCTGTTATAAAGAGAAGTTTCCTTGATGGGGGGTGAGGACACTTATTAGGTTAGACTCTGGAGAAGGGTGTGTGGGATTTGGCTGGGTAAAAAGGTTGGACGAGGCATGTGGGGGAGCCTCTTTCTCAATCTTAAATATGTCTCTGAGGCCAGTGGTCCCCGAACTCAGATTAGTAAATATGTTCATTCATTGTAGTAGTCAAACTCCTACCAACTTCAGTCGCAGCTGAAGTACCTCTTCCTCCTTGGTGATGGCCTGATGCAGAGGGCACAAAGGATTCTGGGAACTCTCTAGCTGGAGTCCGGTTATCACAAGAGTACATGGCCTGCCCATCCTCTGGTTCCACAATCACTTCAAAAAGCCTCTTAAAAAGTGACATGTGGGGGCTGGAGAGATGGTTCAGTGGTTAAGAACACTGACTGCTCTTCCAGAGGTCCTAAGTTCAATTCCCAGCAAGCACATGGTGACCCACAACCATCTGTAATGGGATCTGGTGTGTCTGAAGACAGCGTACTCACATACATAAAGTAAATAAATCTTTAAAAAGAATAGAAAAGATTGACATCTTTTTCCTGTGTGTATACATCTGTGGAGTGCATGCCAGAAGAGAACCTCAGGTACCATCTATCTGTTTTTTTGAGTCAGCGTCTCTTGGTGTCCTGGGACTTACTAACTAGGCTAGGCTGTCCGGTTGGCCAGCAATTTCCACAGCACCAGTGTTACAAGCATAAATCACCACACCCTGCTTTTTCACAGATGTCCTGGGGATTGAACTCTGGTCTCATGCTTGCATAACCCTCACTTTACTCAATAAGCTGCCAGCGCAACCCACCCTTCCTTCTTGAAAAGATCACGTACCCCAGCTGAACTCAAGTCTGCAATGCCCCTGCTTCTGTCTCCAGAGTGCTAGAGTATCGGCTTTGTGATTTCCCTGGAGATTTCTTCTGGCTGAGTGAAATTATCCTGCTGTCCCTAAAGCTGGAAAAAGCATGTGTCCCACCATCTGAGGCTTTGTCACTTTCGGATGAGAGAGAAGCACTCTCCACACACCATTTCACCACCACCCTCCCACCCCAGTTCTGTGTTTGGGGATTCTCCAGGCTTTTGCCTGAGTAATAAGTGGATGTGTGCATCAGTCAGTTAATCAACTCATTGATCGCAAATGCTCAATGGATTGGGAGAAGTAGATCTTCCCCAGACTACTTGGCCCTTTACGGCTACCTCAGCTGAGCAATTTTAGTGGGGGTCTTGGCGATTAACTAAGCCAGGGAATTTGTCAGCATAAAAATTAATCTAGACTGTTCTACCCCATTCACCCTGAGCGGTGGACAAGATATGTAATAGAAGATATGGGGTTCACATTAGGTCAGCACAGCACAGCATCCCGGAGCCTCTGCTCCCAGCAGAAGCCGGTGCTCTGGGTGTGGTGGCTATCCTTCCTTCTCTCCTCAGGTTGCCATCCTTGTGATTCCTGAAGTCCAGCTGGTGAGGCCACAGTGCCTGTGGTACAGGTCCTGTAGGGCAGTGTGCATGCCCTGCTGCTGACAGTTCACGAGTTGGGTGCATTGCCACTTCCCTATAATCAATAATCGTCAGACTTCCTGGCCTACAGTATTCGATGGCCGATGTTCATCTCCTCTTTCCGGAGCAGCTGACACACTTAATGGACATTTCCTTTGTCTTCAAGCACACCCTTCACATGCATTCTGCCCTCTCCCTCCTTAGTTCATCACTCCCCCTACTCCTTTCCCCTCCCCCTTCTGAGGTGGTTAATATTCATGATCAACCTAAATGGATTCAGAAGCCCTTACCTGACTGCCTACGGATGGTGGGGAAGACCTGTCCCAAGTGTGGGTGGTCTCCAGATGTAGTAAGAAAAGAAAGGGGAAAACAAAGGGACGCCTAACTTCTGGCTGTTGCCTCTCTTCTCTGATCTCTGAGCACAAGAAGAAACTCCTACCTTTCTCCTACTGACCTGATCTCTGCCTCACAGCAGGCGTGAATCACGGAGCCAGGCAACAGCTGACCAATCCATTTGAAACTGGGAGCTGAAATACAAGATCTCTATCTCAAGTTGTTTCGAATGTTCCGTCACAGCAAGAACATAAACAAAACCAGAAAACCTAACACCTTCCCAATAACTCCCTCACCTCTCAGTCTCCTTTGTTTCCTTCCCCTCCTCTTCTCTCCCTCCTCCTTCCTCTCCTCTCCCTCAGTGACCTATCCACCCTCAAAGCATTTGATTAACACCACCCTCCAACTCTCCAGAGCTTCAGGCTCACAAAGCCTGCCCCACTGCCGCCTCTGGTTGGAAGTGTCAAACTGAAAGCAAGACCACTCACCTTTTGCTCACTTCCTGACTTATCCACCCCAGCCACTGGCCTGGCCTGCCTCAGTGTTGATCCAAATATCCGGGCCACTTTCTTTCTCGCCTCTCTCCCATCCCTCTCCTACATCAGCAGATTCCACAGGCAGTAACTTTAAAGCATCTCTGGAATCTGCATTCTTTTCCCTACCCCAACCCTGGCCCAAGTCACTATCAGTCCTTGCCTGGGTTTATTTCTTCACGGGCCTCCTCATGGCTTCACCCTGCTGCATTTTTCCTCCACACAGCAGCCAGTGTGATCCTTCAAGACAGCAAATTACATTATGCCTTTCTTCTGCTTACAACTCTCATCTGAGTAAACATCTCAGGATGTAGCTCAGTGGTAGAATACTTGGCTAACACACACAGTGATACCCATCAGCATCACAATACACACACACACACACACACAGAAACACAGATATAAACACACAGAGAGAGACACACATATAAGCACAGGAACACACAGACATTTATACACACACAGATACACACATACAGACACACAAACACAGACATAAATACACACATAGATATAAACACAGGACACACACACACAGACACACACAGACATCGATATAAACATGTGGATACACAGATGTACACATAGATAGACACACACACATACACAGACACACACAGACACATACACAAACATACAAACAAGACATAAACACACAGAGAGACATAGATATAAATGGAGTGACACACATACACAGAGACACAGATATAAACACATGGACACACAGACATATACACATATACAGACACACACAGAGACACATACACAGACGTACACACACACACACTAGCTATAGACACACACACACACACACACACACACACACACACACACACTGCCTATAGCAATGACAGTATAGATGAATCCAGACACAGATTAGATGAACCAGCAAACAGGTGCTGTCTTCATCAATGCAAAGTCCCTCGATAGAGTTATAACTGGCAGTGGTGTTGGGAGGCAATGGGAAGCAGAGGGAGAGTTTAAGGGAAGAGGCCACTGTGGGGGACATGCTTTGGAAGGGTATTGCTTGTCTCCACTGCCTCCTTTCGCTTGCTGTCCTGTTCCTCTCTTCCAGCCTGTCAAAATGAGCAGCTGCACCCCACCAAGCCCGGTCACCATGAAGTCCTTCCTGCAGACCAGAAACAGCGGAGCCAGCTGATCACAGACGGTAAACTTGGAGTTGACTCTTCCAGGCATTTAGCACAGCAATGGGACACTGACCCCATAACCCACGGTCACACGGCCTTTTATTACTGTGTCTTCGCCTACTCAGCCTTCCGTACAGGGTTACAACTCACCCAGGGCAGCCTCCTCCTGTTTACTTACCCCATGCCCTGTGCCTAGTACAACCGCACGCATTTTTAAGACTCTCCCTGTGTTTGAGCAAACCCACCTGTCCTCGCCTTCCTACACGCCCACATGAAGAAACTGTCCCCAAAGTCACATCCTCTCCCATGACGACCAAGCCCCTAGGGAAGGGGAGCCACCTTTCAGAGCTCACAGAGCCCTTTCCTCAGTGCTACTTGCACTGGTGAGGTCTAACTGGCCACGGTCCTTTGTGAGGCCTTGTGTCATCAGTCCTTGCAGGGGCAGCCAGGTAAACACCATCATTACTGTTTGAGGAAGAAATTGCAGGCTAAGCAGTGTGGGGCTTGCCCAAGGTAACTAACTGACTGAGCTACAACTTCTACGTTTCTCATCCTGAAAGGCGCTTCTGACCCCAGGTCTTCCTGAAATGCTTAAATACGGATGGAGACTGTCTGGTCCTTGTGTCAACAAAATGTAGGTGTGACCACTGCGGTAAAGGGCGTGTCACTTTTAAAGGGGACGGAGGACATGGCCACAGAAATATTTCAAGGGAATTTACATAGAAGGAAGAGACTTAAAAACAGCCCTGGCTTCTACAAGGAAGTAGAGATGTGGTTTACAGCACAGCATACACAGAAGCTTCTGGTAGGGTGAGAAAGATGAGGGTCTTGTGTCAAATAACCTCACACGGTACAAAGGTCTCGGGGTGTGTGCCTAGCTCACCTAGGTTCCCCAGAGTGGCAGAGGCAGTGTGGTGGGGGAAGGGCTAGACCAAGACACAGCACAAGTCATTCAGGTTGCTACTGTCTAGCCTGGCATGGGGTGGGGGCGTGAATCCATGGTGACGAAGGAGATCAAATGAGGAGCCAGGTAGATGTACAGAGGCCAACAAGGGGTGGCTACCATTGTTCTAGGAGAGATGGGGGCAGCACAGTCAGGAGGTAATGGTGGGCTATGGCTTTTATTTTATGTTTATGTAAATATGGCAGCTTGATGTGAGGGAAGTGGGAAGTAAGAGAGAGCTAAGGGGACAAAGGCTTCAATTGGGCTGGCCAGGACTGCAAGCCCCACTTGAGGGGTAGAAGACTATAAAGAAGGAAACTCTAGAGCAGTGGGTCTCAAGCCTCCTAACGCCATGACCCGTTAATACAGTTCCCCATGTTGTGGAGACCCCCAACCATAAGATTATTTCGTTGCTACTTCATAACCGCTGCTACTGTCATGAATCGTGACATAGATATCTGTGTTTTCCAATGGTCACAACAGCTGCCGTTTGAGGCAGCCATGTTGTAGTAAGAGCACACATCAGTGTGTGGCAAGGCCATTAAACCCCTGAGCTTGGCTAAGGTGCACTAACACCGTGCCCCATTGGGACAGGGCGGTGGAAGGGGAGACCTGGTAGGAAAGGTGGGCTTTTGTTATGCAGCCAGATTCAGGGCTGTGAAGAGTGGAGAGAAGTCAGCCCAGTTGCACTTAGTGGTATTAAGCCTGTTGTTCTAGTGTTTGAGGGGACTGAGACCAGTTCAAGGCCTGCCTGGGCAACTTGGTAAGGGTCTGGCTCACAATAAAAAGTAAAGAAAAGCAAAACCTAGAGTTCGGATATGGCTAAATGATAAGGGAGTGGCCCAGCATGCACCAGGCTCTGGAGGTCTTCTTATCTGCTCTAGAGGCTGTAGCCTCCAGAGTGGGCCTGAGGAAGTCCCCTTGTCCAGAGCCCACCCTCCCTCCATGACAGCTGCTGCCTCCTGTGGGCTGAGGAAGCCTGGTGGCAAGGTCAAGGCCACCCTGTCCCTTGGAGTAATTGAGGCTGACAACAGTATTTTGTGTCTCACGAGGCCGAGTGGAGATCAAAGGCAGCATGAAGGAGCTGCTGCGACAGGCTGGAATTCCCTGGCAATTCTGAAATTACTGAAATTGGCCACAGTTGCTGTTTCCATGAACACTGCTGGCTCCCCGACACTGTGGAGGGATGAGGGTCTGACAGCGGGGCCAGAGTGGTCCATGGCGGGCCTGATGGAGGCTCATGCTGACCGTGGGTCAGACTTCAGAATGGATTACAGGTCTAGAAATGACTAAAATGGAGCCTGGGAGCCTTCTTGGGGTAGAGAGGAATCAGAGGGCCTTGAAACCTGCAAGGGGAGGAAGTGAGTTCCAGAAACTGGCTGTCATGGTGGCTGTAATTGCCTCTCAGTAGAGGTGCATGTTGGTTCTCTGCCCCAGGAGCCTGACCAGAGGGTCACAGCATTAACATCGTGCCTGAGAAAACTGCCAAAGGGCCATGAAAGGAAAGGAAATTAGACTCTGAGGCCCCGCTGGTATGAGAGACTACTCCTGCCTTTTCTAGGATGGGATCTGGAGGACCAGTGCTAAAGAACTCAGGCAGCCTGATAGTGACTTTCAGGTCATCACTCAGGCTCCAAGACTCCAAGTCAACCTGGGGCTGCTCTCACCCACCCCTCCCAACCCCCACCTCCCCATCTGCTACCTCAGATCCTGAAAGAGTCTGCTGTGAAGGGAATGTTCCTCACAGAATGTCCCTGCTCCATCAGTATGGCACCATTATTAACTAAACCAGGAAGCTTATTTAAGCGAGGCCTCAGAATTTGCTTTTAAAAGTACATGATGAATTGAAGGCTTGAATAGCAGAGTCATTTGCTGACAGGAACAATCAAGATACCCCATTAGCTCTGGGCGGAGGGGGCCTGTGCCTGTGCTTCCACTGGATGCCTTCGTGGAGCATGGACCTCCGGGGCTGCTCCATGGTGACCGGCAACATCCCATCAAAGGCCTTTGCTGGTGCTTTTACCCCTCTTCAAAGGCTCTCGCTGTGGCAAAGCCACCTCCAGACCACCCTGGGCACTGGAGAACAGTGTCTGCCTGGGAGCCTGATGATATATGGGGGCCTTGTTTTGACTCAGTTACTCATTAGCAGGATGATGCTAAAGAATCACTTCCTGCTGTTTAGATTATGGCAGACCCAAGAGGCTCCTGCTAGGCTTATGGATTCTTGGTTAGAGGGATGGAGCAGAACAGAACAGGCAGTGGGAACCCTTGGGAATGTTCCTAGATCACTGCTCTGCCCTCTTATCGGACAAGTCAGCTTCTTGCATTTTAAATACTGCTTCCCTTTGTTCAAGACCGAAACAGCAGGAAGCGAGGGACTGCCCAGGATGGGCTGAGCTGGTCTTAGTTCATTCTGTGGCTATAGAACATGGATCCTGTGGTAGTTGAAAGGATGACCCCCCATAGGGTCATATGTTTAAAACTTGGTCCCCAGTTGGTGGAACTATTTGGGAAGGATTAGGGGGTGTGGCCTTGTTGAAGGCTTTGAGGGTTCAAAAGCCTGTGCTATTTCCTGTTAGTTCTTTCTTCCCTGTATGTATTTGTGGATCGAGACCTAAGCTTGTAGCTACTGCTCTAGAGGCCTGCTTGTCTGGGTATCGCCATGTTCCTTAACCATGGTGGTTATGGAACCAACCTCTGAAAGTGTTAATTTAACTGGTAATTAAACTTCACTACCAGTTGCCTTGGTTACGTGTGTTCCACAGCAATAAAAAAGTAACTAAAACAAGCCTCTTTGTGGAGAATCCCATCAGCTGGTCCATTCCCAGAAGTCACTCACTTCCCTACAGAAGTCAGGACGCTTGTATCAGCGGGAGTGGGTATGAATGTCTGACAGGCAGAATCAACATCAGCCTATCAGCCATTTCTCTCTATGCAACGGAGATGATGCCTTTCTCTCAAAATCATGGTACAAAGTTATGAGCAGCCATGGGCCTGGCCTAGCCTGTAAAACAATGGTTCTGGATGCTGCTACACTTTAACAGTTCCATACATCGTGGTGACTCTCTCATCCATTAAATTGTTCTGTTGCTGTTTCAGAACTAATTTTGTGAGTGTTAACAAATCATCATGTAAATTTCTGATGCGCAGGATATCTGAATATGTGAGTCCTGTGAAAGGATCTTTTGACCTCCAGGGGGTCATGACCCACAGGTTGAGAACCGCTGCTGTCAAGTGTCATATAGTGTGGTGACAGCCTCCCTGGGTCTGTGGCTGTTACACTGGCTGTGTACTCTTGCTTTTGGGACTGGATGCTTACAGGAACCTCTGAGCTCAGAGGGTGTCTCCTTCCATGAAGGAGAGAGGCAGACATCTCAATATTTATATCATTCTCTCCCCTTTACTTTGGTCTGCTGTCCATTTGGGGGTGACTCAGAGAAGTTCAGGGGATCCTTCTTACTACAGGTGTCCTGAAGTCATGGTGACAGTCTGAGTCATTAGCTAATGGGGGCACCATGTCCCTGTGGTCCTCATGAAACACCCCCGTGACCTTTATACCCCACACGTGTTTCTGCCTTCCCTTTAAGGGAGTCTAAGGATCCATTCGAGGTGTTCCGGGGCACTAGATGCTGGCACAGGGCCTTCCCTCAAGCCATCTGACAGGTATAACAATGTAACTTTGCTTTGCTTGAAAGAGAATGGTTCTGAGGGCTGGAGCACAAATTAAACCAAAGAGAAATAAGGTGATGTGTGATCATCCCATCTCAGGAATCCTCCCAGGTAGCCATTGCTGGAAACCTATGCCAAGTAACCTCCCAGAGAACTAACAAGATGCCTGTCATCTGCCTGGGACCTTTCACTGTAGTTAGCCATTAACCGTCCAAGAAAGAGCAGGCAGCGATCTCTTCTAGTGAAGCCAAGTGGCCAAACCTTGCCTCCCTCCTAATGCAGTGTCTGCTTTGTGAGAAGGAGGGAGAAAGAAGGGGAGGGAGGGAGACGGAGACAAAGAATATACATCAGCCTTTGCCATGAGTGTAGGAGGGAGAAAGAAGGGGAGGGAGGGAGACGGAGACAGAGAATATACATCAGCCTTTGCCATGAGTGTCAAGCATAGCTCACTCATGGATATGGAACCTTAGGCCAGGAAATAAGCTATTGATTATTTTGCAACTGAGGCTCCTAAAACAAAGCTCAGACCCAGGATAGTCCCTTTCTTCCTCAACCACATACTCCCCTGTGATAAAATTCTCGAGGGCTATCTCAGGGCAAACGGCAAGTGGTAAGAGCAAGAATGAGGTCGTGAATGAAGCTCGGTTTCCCCGGTGGCGGATCTGCATCAGCCATCAGCAGGGTGCTGGGTGCTGCCTGGGAGGGAGACAGAGCCTCTCCTATCTGAATGTGCCAGGCTCTGGAACACGCATGGGAGCATGGGATGGCCTACCAGGGCTGGGGCACCTCCACATGGCCTCCGTGGTTGGCTTACTTGGATTCTTCACAACTTGGTCTCAGCATTCCAAGCATCCAAGGTGAACAAAAGTCTGAACGTGTGAGTGCTGTTTGTGTCTTTGTGTGGGTCACACTAGCCAATGACCATAGACCAAAGCAAGTCCTCCCAATGGAGACACGAGGGAAGGCCTCATCCAGGTGACAGAGTTCCTACAGCTGTGTCTGTCCCCACTCACCGGGAGCACATCTAGCAGAGACACACTTTCTCACTGTGGCACGACACTGCTGTTACTGAGTCCTTCCACGTCAAACTGCCCTTTCTTTCTGTCCCTAGTGGCAGAGGCAGGGACTGGCACGGGACCACCTGTGCCCTGCACAGCGGCTGACGGTGAGTACCAGCGAGTCCTGGTGAAGGAAGTGGCCAGGGAAGGAAGTAAATGAGAGAGAGTGCAAGAAACCCTGAGAAGATGGAGACATTCTCTGACAGGGACATGTGGGGAAGTCTGGGCTGCTGAGTGTCCTGTGCACCCTCCCCATTCCTGGAAAGCTAGTCTGACACCACAATGGACTCTTCTGCCCACAGCTAGATACTCTTCCACTTTCCTGATTCTCAGCCCTTGGTTCCTTCTACGCACAGCTCTAACTTCCTTCCTACCACAGGTGCCTCTCCCTCTCCTCTCCCTCCCTCCCAGTGTCACTGTGACCCAGACGCTACACCCCTATTTGCTGCCTCATTGTCCTGAGCGTGTGTGTGTGTCCCCTTATATCACCACTGAGCACCCAGAAGCCCCCTGAGAATGCACAGGATTGGGGCATGGATTCTGCTATGAAATCCATGAGCCATGAGGTCTGGATGCTTAGTGACCACAGTTGTCCCATATCCTGTCAGGATCAAGTAGAGCCGAGAATCCCCCACCTGTCCGCACACTGCAGTGAGACCATGTGGCCCTGAAGTTAGGGTTCCATTCATTTGGGAGAAATGGGTTCTCTTTGTGATAGTTAAAGGGCCCTGCTACTAGGGATGCGCCACCCACGGTGCCTCTCGTGGATGGGGATGCTGGAGAGGGGAGCCTGACCTCAGGACCAGAGGTCTGTCAGGAGCCAGCCTCCTGCTTGGCTGAAGGGGTTCTGCAATGATCTGGTCGCAGGGCAGGTGATGTTCCCATGGGCAGTTCTTTCCAGAAAGGTTGGTATCAAAAAGAAACCTGTTCTTAAAACAGGGCACAACAAACCAGGCAGGCAGCTAGGATCCCGGAGAAGTACCAGAGTCCTGCTATCTCTGCTGTGGATGGATCTCCCCAAGCCCCTCCTCCCTCCCATCCTCTCTTCCAGCTTCCTGCTAAGGCCAGTGAATGACCCCAAGGGTAGAGGAACTGGTTAGAAAGAGAGTCAGTTTCCAAGTTAGGAGGAGAGGGAGAGGAGGCAGGGCTCCCACACAGCCCGCAGCAACTAGTGCCAACTTACTCCAACATTAACGCCACGCCACGTTGCGGTCCACACTGCTGGGGGTGGAGGGTGCTTGGCTACCTTTGACCCACATCCTAGGGCAAGCCCTAAAGTGAGGCAAATATGGCCCTGCTAACCTGGCACCGGGAAGGTTTGGCTGATTAGCAAAGGAGACACTGTCATAGGACTTTCTGTCAGTGGGTTCAGCAATACCTTAAACATGGGGCTGGCTACTGAGACACACTGGAGGATCCTGCAGGTCCAGCACCTGCACCTGGAGAGGGGCCACCCAGTCACAGCTGCTCCAGGCCATAGTCACTGCAGAACTGAGGATGCCAGGGTTACTGAACGAGTCAGGATCCCCTCCCACCAGGGATCTTGCCTCTGAGTGACATTAGTCTGCCAGAGCAAGCAGACTACAGGGTCCTTGCTGTGTACCTACTATGTGTAGGGAGCAGCTCTACACACTATGTGCGGTCACTGCCTCTAAAACTCACTGTGACTCCCTTTCACTAGGACAGAAGTCCAGGCCCACCCAAAGCTGCATAGGAAGGAGGTGCTGGGGCTGGGGTCCGAATCTGTACAGGCTAGCGGTCACCGCCTGAGTTCCATACTCGGTCTGTTCTCCACTCTGCCACTGAGGGGCCTAGACAGCGGGCCTACATCATAGCCTGCTGCTGGTTTCCTCCCTGGGTACTAACTCTGTCTGGATGGAGCCCTCCTGTCTGACACCCCAGCTCATGGGTATCACGTGCATCCGAAATAAAGAAATGTGAGCTACCAATCACTGTTCTCACTCACTCTCTTCATGGTCGTGTTTGTTTTGCGGCCACCGCTGACTGATACAATAGGAAAAGGGCTTCCTGAAGAAGAAGAAGAAGCCTGGTCTAGATGAGATCAACCTATAGGAGTTCACCAAAGAAAGTCAAGAGAAGATGAACTCCCCTGTGGAGGAAGGAGCGAGTGACTGCAAAAGCCAGTCAGTAGGGGACCCCCACTGTTGTTCTTAACAGAGTCTTAAACGTTCCATTTACCAGTGAAGAGTCAGGAGCCAGATGCTGGGGGGAAAGCCTCAGAGGGGCAGAGGAAGCACCCAGCTGACCTTGCTGCTCAGCCAGCATCCCCAAAGGAAAAGGCTCTCCTTCTCCACATTAGCCCAACAAACCTTCCAACTGAGCATTCCTCCCTCCTCCTTCCTGTGTGCCTCACTGTCCCTCCTCCTGACTTCCTCCCACTCTGTCCATTTACTTCAATGTCCACCCCGTCAGCTGGTTGCTTTGCTCCACTTCTTGATCTGTGGTTGATTTTATTTAAGACTGTTTATGATAAACGCAAAGCTCTTTGATTAAAAGTGTGTGCTCGGGATGGGCACATGATCTTGGGGTTCAAATATCCTGTGACACGGGACTCCCTTCTTTATCCACCCACAAAATGGATAAGCTGGTCTGTTAGAACGACCCACTCCAAAGTGTGTGACCAGACTCTAGTCAGAAACCAAACACACCCAGTCCTCAAGGGCTGCCCCTTCCTCTCTGCCTCCAAGGCAGATCTTCACCTTGGCCTCTGTTACGTCCCGTCACCAACAATCGGGACATTTTAGCCAACAGAATCCCACAGCTCACACTGCTGTGTCTGGATTCTCTTTGCTTCATGGTGTGGTCGTGACTGATCGTGTCTTCCAGCCTCCTTAATAAATAGGACTCTGTGATGTGTCCGTTCTCCTCCCAGTGGGAGGCAAGGTATTCAGGCAACCAAGGATGACGGGATGGGCACTCTCTCAGATGTGTTTCACATGTTTCATACCCTCCCTCCTCCCACTCTGGCAGGGTCTCATATAGCCAAGGTGTCATGGTTTGTATGTGCTTGGCCCAGGGAGTGGCACTATTTGAAGGTGTGGCCTTGTTGGAGTGGGTGTGTCACAGCGGGTGTGGGCTTTAAGACTCTCATCCTAGCTGCCAGGAAGCCAGGATTCTGCTAGCTTCCTTCAGATGAAGATGTAGAATCCTCAGCTCCTCCTGCACCATGCCTGCCTGGATGCTGTCGTGCTCCCACCCTGATGATAATGGACTGAACCTCTGAACCTGTGAGCCAGCCCCAAATAAATGTTGTTCTTTATAAAAGTTGCTTTGGTCATGGTGTCTGCTCACAGCAATAAGACCCTAAGACATAAGGCTATCCTCAAACTCCCTATGTAGTTGAGGATGGCCTTGAACATCGGATTCTCTTGCCTCCATCCTCAAGTGCTGAGACTAGAAACCTACCACCATGCCAGCTCATATGTTTGCTAGGATGGGAAGCCAGGGCTTCATGCACATTCGACCAGTACCCTATAGCATAAACCATATCCCCGGCCCTCTCGAACATTTGAGGGAGGCTCTGAAGAGTTGTATGTAAGCAGCTCTTTTGAGGAACCGACAGAGCAGGTAACCTGGGAGAACAAAGTGGGTGAAGGAGGGGGAGGGTCATACATGGCAGGGACTGTAGGCATACCAACGTGGACTGGAAACTACCTTCTCTAATGATGATTTAAGATCCCTTGCTGGGGAGGAGGTTGGAGGCCATGGGGGAAGGAACCCTGATAGTCGGTGATGGAGGGAGAGGGGAGGGGTCCCAGCAGCTGGGACAGAGGACTCTGGAGACACAGGACAGGGCTGGATTCTGGGTTCTAGGACTCCATGATGGTGTCTAGCACTTTAAAGCATACATATCAAGTGTCTCTTATACAGTTCCAGTGATTGCCCACCCTCCACAGTTCCATTGGCCTGGACATGGGCCCTGGAACTAGACTTCTCTTGTGTCTGTCTGTCTATCTCTCAACTCAGTTGCTCTAGTGGCTGGGTGGTGGGGTGGGACTTTCCCCATATGCTTGTATTTCTACCCAGTAAGTAGGCTCACACTGGAATGAATAAATGAATGAATGAATGGTAGCTGACTTGGCGGCATTCGGAGTTCAGGCAGGAGCTGCCAGGCTTCTTCTGACCTGCCTCAGATGAGCATCACAGTTGCCATGTTCTTCTCAGGCAAACCGTGAAATCCAGCCCAGGTCCAAGGGAATGCAGGGACTCCCACATCCCAGGAGGGTCAGGGTGAAGAGCCAGGAGGGAAAGCTAACGAGTCAGGTTGAAGTAGGACAGATAATGGGGCAGAGAAGTCATCGCATCAAGTGGCTTGATACTGGCTTAACTTCCTTTGCCCTAAGGAATCTCCATGCAAATCCATTTATACTGCAAGGAACATTGGAGTCATAGAACACACAACTACATGTTCATTGATGGTCCCTTAGGAATCTAGCCCTGGGAACATCACAGCTGATTTAGTCTGTGCAGATGCACGTTAAGACAAATGTGCCAACAAGGTACTCGCCAGGATGCAGGCAGTATCCCTTCCTTATGCCATGTACAAAGTCACCGTCCACAAAGACCCTGTTTAACAATGTGAAGCTATTTGGGGTCCTCGGGCATCCAATATTGGGATCTCCCTTGGATCTATGCAGAGCCCTCTGTTCCTGACCTGGAGATGAACTTGCTCTAGTGAGCTAAGGTCAGAAATCAGCAAAAGTGCTCCCTAGAGAGGACTCTGCCTTAGACAGCCCAAGTGGGAGCTGCCTAGTTCAAAGCTACCATAGACAGCACATGAAGATGGGGGAGCTTCTATACCCAGATGTTAGGCTTAAGTCTCTTCCTGGTTAAAGCTATCCAGTGACCTTGGGGACACTGTCAAACTTCTCTGGCCTTAGTGTCCTCATCTCTAACATCAAAACAGTAACTGCACCTCTCCAGAAAAGTCGCTGGGGAGGGTGAATGACGTTATAAATGCCCTATACTGGATGCTTGGCAGCAGGGAAACCTAAACGCCAGCTGCACAGGTAAACAATAGACATTCAGTAAAACTAGAAATGGCTTCTCCTGTCAGAGAACGTGAACTTCAGGGATGAGCCCAGGAGGTTTATGGGTACTGGTTCTGACTTCTGAACTATCTTTCCTGGGATTCTCAGCAGAAAACCTTGCTTCAGATTTCAAAATGCCTTCCCCCCAAAAAATGTTCATTGCTGCAATGTCATTGCAAACACCTGGTAGTGGGGACGTTTCTCTCTGTGCAGTTTTTTAAGCCCCCGTTCTCCACAGTACATGTAACCAGTATGTCCCTCTTTCTGGTGGTGAGGGTGAGGGCGATCATTAGTTTTTCTGGAAAATGTACACTCCTTAAATGGAGTTTTTATATCTAAAAAAAAAAATGAGCTGCTCTGTCCCCAGGGAAGCAGCCTTTGACTATTCAAAACTGGGAGGAATGAAGGGTTTTATTTGTGGAAAGTGGAGCATCCGGTACCATCTACCTAGGGAAGCACAATTTTTTTTTAAACCACCCACCCACACCTCTGCACACCAAAAAAAATTAATAAAATCTCAGGGAACACATTAATCTTGAACATTATAGGCAATCTCCCAATGCAGGGGCACTTCATCTTCCAGATGTGGTTTGCTTTGAGCCGTTGAAATGACCTGGGTCTCAGTGAAGATCTTTCTGAGGATAAACGTTTCTGAGCTCATACCTCAGCAGGCAGAGAGCGTGAACAGAGGGCAGGAGTCCAGAGAGGCTATTAACTTGCTTGGGATCACACAGCCAACACAGAGCCAGGCCAGGAGAAACCTGTTTCCTGTTGCATTCTCCCGTGCCCTCTGGCCTGTTGCTTGCCCATGGAAGAGACCCCGCCTTGCCTTAGGCTCCTGGACTCTGTGAGGATCAGGAGTCAGTCATTAATAAAGTTTAAACGTCACTTGTTTGCGAATGCTTGCAACTGTTATCTCTTGAGCATCAACTGTCTACCAATCAGCTACATTAGCCGATACAAAATAGCCCAACGTTCAAGGCATTTTTCCAGGAGTTTGTAGTAAAGCGGGTGCTACGGTTAGGATCTAAGTGTCTCCCAGAGGTGTTTGAGTAAAAGTGTATTGCTACCCAGAGGTGGCTAATCTTTAAGCAGTGGTGAGGAGTATTCAGGTCACTGAGAGCCTGTCTTTGGAAGGGCTAGGGACCCTACCTGCTTGCTCTTCCCCTCACTCTAGCTCAAGTGGTGATCTGTTTTAACTGGTTTTGCTTGGCCCTGTACATCTACCATGATGCATTGCTTTGCCCAAAGTAGCAGGACCAACCAGAGACTGAGACCTCCAAACTGTGAGCCCAAACCCACCCTTTCTCTTCCTAAGCTGATGAACTCAGGTGGTTGGTAGGGTAACAGAAAGTTGGCTAACATGGTGGGGATGACAGACAGAGAATGCTAGAAGCAGAGGTATATAGATGTGGAGCTATAGGAGTCCCTAGCCAGGCATCTGGGGCTATCAAATCTTCCATCTAAATAGTTCGAGAAACTATTTCCTCTGTTTTATGGAGGCTGCCACCCACTCGCTAGGTTACTGCTTCGTATCTGCCATCTTCCACAGCATGGTTACTGGGGCCAGGAAGAGCATTGGTTAGTGCCCAAAGGCTCCTATCTCAGTGCTGAGGTCACACCGAGGAGACGGCCATACCATATACAGGGCCTAGCCACATGGGAGACGCTCGACCAAGGTGCATTGAATGAATGAGGCCAAGGGTGTTTATGGCACAGTACAGCTTGGTGACATCAATGCAGACCCCTGGCTAGGAAATCTCTTGGTCTTCTTTTTTTAAAACAATAATCACTAGCTGAGTGGCTACGATCTACTGACTTTGAAACTTTTGTCATTTGAAATTTGTAAAGTTTTATTCGGATTTTTTTTTGAAATATGTTTCTGCCAGCATTCAGGCTGGACGTCCCTGAGGAAGGGATACTCTACCTTGGTGCTTGCGCCTGCTTCTCCATGGGGTGTGCTTTGCCACGGGATCTATGCAAGCATGTCATGATTGCCATATGCTGCTATGTAGCCAAGGTTGGCCTCAAACTCTTAGTCCTTCTGTCTGAGTCTCTGCAATTCTGGGATTACAGGCTCTAATTACTCATCTGGGCTCCCAAAGGTTTCTAGCATTCTGATTAGTATAGAGATTTTGATTGAGATAAGAATTTTAAACTATATAAACACACACACACATGTACACACATACACACATATATTTTATATATATAATATTAATACAGTATCACCAAGTGTTAGTGTAGCCTATGACTCAAGTCTTTCTCCAGTCATACTGGAGGACACTGTCAGTCAGGAGTGAGTAATACAGGACAAAGGGTTCAGTTTTGAACCTAGAGCAGGCTGTTAGTAGACTTAAGCTCTTCTGACAAGGATTCCTACCTCTTTGACCTCTGTCATCCCTTCTGAGACTGATGAAGGCTGTCTCTACACATACAGGCTGTTGTGGTTTGGGTGAGAAGTGTTAAAGTGTTAAATGGTTTCTGTCTGGTGGGCTTTGGTGAGGCGATTGGATCTTGAGGGCTCTGATCTAATCAATCAATTGATCCCTTGATGCAACTGGTCCCTCGAAGGATTCACAATATGGTGGCCTCATTGGAGGTGGTAGGAATAGAAGACTGAGACCTGGAGGAAGTGAGTCACCAAGGATGTGGCCTCCTTCCTGGAAGCCCTTCCTCTTCCTACGTATCACTATGTGGCTAGCTTTCTACAGCTGTGATGTTCTAAGGCTCACAGCCACAGAAGCCAGATGACCATGGAAACCTGCAAACCCGTGAGCCTAAGTAAATCCTTCCCCCAAGTTTTGCTCAGGTATTTTGTCATAGCAATGAACACACAGGGGAGTGGCTGTTTCCAGAGGGGGCAGCTTCCCTCCAGTTGGACCCCTCCCACCCCTCCCAGTGGGGTTGAATCCACATGCCAGTCATGTAGGCTGGAACACAGACAGAAACCTGTATTTGACCTTCCTGCCTGCATTCAGCAGTCCCCAGAAGCAGGGGTCACGAAGGTCACTCACTGGGCCAGATCAACTGGAAATCCTTGTGTGGGCCAGGGAAGGAGGCTGGATTCAGTGCTGTCTAAGCACTCCATAGTTCTCCAAGTCTTTCCCTTCAGGAGACGTCAGTTTCAAACAGTGACCAAGATTCTGGAAGAACTGGAAAACATCTAGAAAGATCACTTGTTGGGAACATTCAGGAAGCCAAGCCTGTAGACAGAGTACTTTTCCTTTCCCAAAAATGTCTAAAAGAGAGAGAGAGTACTGTTCAGTCATGCAAGAGGCCAAATGCCCAGTTTCCCCCAGAAGTCCACACCCTCCAGAAGGCTGGACATGCCTGAGAAAGGGAGACCCTTTCTTGGCGCTCGTGCCTGCTTCTCCATGGGGTGTGCTTTGTCATGAGAGCTATGCAAACATGTCTCGATTGCCTTCTGAGAAGTTTGCCTGAGCCCGGTCATGAAGGCCAGCCGTTGGGTCATACCAGCCCCCCTGCTCTCCAAGCTCTGGACTACAATCAGGGCCATTCATTCATGGTACTTGCAGCCTTCCTCTGTGCCAGGCACCGTGCTTCATGTTCAAGTGGAGAAAAGGCTAAGACTCAGCTGTGTTCTTCAGGGCCTCACGGTTGATGGAGGAAAAGCCACTGTGTAGACTTGGGACTGCGGGCTTCATGAGGTTATACCAAATAAGCCCAGGTTGGCACCAGGCAGGCCAGGGTGGTGGAGAAGGTGCTCTTGGGGTGAGTGAGATTCAGGGGGCATAAGCTGGGAAAGGAAGGAGCCCGGATGGTTTCAGAGGGGACGAGTTAGGTAAAGGCCTGGAGGTGATGTGTACTCACTATGGTGATGACATCATGGTGGGACTGAGTGTCAGGGAGAGTTGGCCCATAAACCAGGAAGCTAGGGAGCTGGAGGGATCGCCCTTAGTGCTGCTGGGTTTGGAATCTAGGACCTTGTGCATAGCTGGCGAGTGTACCAACACTCAGCTACCCTTAGCTTATTTGGTCTGTGGTAACTGGGTCTTGTGAGGACAGCCGGGGTCCTACGAGAATGACCTTAATTCCTTCTGAGGGGAACTTATCAATCGAGACCTAAGACCTCTCACGAGGTCACACCTCTTAGGGCCCAAATAACCTCTCGGATCACCACGCTGGGACCAGGTTTCCAAAACACGAACCCAAGAGGGACAGAGCACACTAGACCACAAGCACTGGGAGTAGCCAGAACCTGCAGAACTCATAGCATTAGATCAAAGTGGAGAACTATGATTGACAGGTGAAGGTATAAATCCAAGGACCAATCAGAGAGACCAGGTGAGCTCCCGACGCCTGCAGAAGTCCTGAATTGGTCCTATTTATTTAGTGACAATTTAAGCGCTCTTAGGGGCCAGCTTCACAGTCAGTTCTGGCTCCCAGGCCATTTGGAAAACCACCTAAATTTCCTTCCATTTTGATTCAAGGAAAACATCTGACCTATGGTTGGTGCTTAATCAGTGGTGACTCAGGCCTCTCCCTGTCATTCCTGAGAATAGGCTTCATAGTTCATAGTTTCTCGACAGATAGCTTATTCTTTTCAGGTTACTTTCAACCACAAGCTGTTTCAAGACACGTCCTCTGTCACCCATCTCATGATGGAGACAAAGCTGGTTTTCTCAGTACTTTGCTTTGTGAAGGCAACCATTTTCAGCCCACAGCAACGAGAGAAAACAAGTTTAAGTGTGGTGCTTTGTGGAGGAGAGGTGAAACCATGTGTGTTAACTTGACCTGGTTCAATAGAGTGACTATGCATCTAGGAAGGGACAAGGTGGTCTAGTCAGAGCCTCAGGCACCCATGATCTCCCCTCAGGCTACTCTGCTGAGTGGATGCTGGCCCCAGCCTTTGGGGTCTGGGGGGTTGGGGAGATGGGCCTCTTTTCCCTTTAGGCTCAGCTTCAGGGTCAGGCTTTAGGGGGTCCTTGGTGATGTCACCTCCACCTTGGCTCCTTGCCCCAAGCTGACATTGTCCTCCTTTCTGGAGCGCACTTTGATCTGTGATTGTCATCTCAGCTGCTTATTGGGTTAAACATAGATGACTTAAAGGTCTCTCATCCCTCCCCAGGGCCCGCTTCAGCCAGGAGACACAGGCCTGTGGCCTTCATCTTTGTTTGCACGTTGCTAGGTTTTCCACAGACACGGCAATGGGCAGCCTAGGGGAGTCTCCATACTTAGAGAGCTCTGTGCACTTCTCCTGGCACTCATTCTACAAATGGCATACTTTATTTCCTGGTAGTAGTACCTGAACCGGAAGCAAGGCACTGGGACTTGTGTACCCTCTTAAGTCATTCCTCACTATAGACAAACTCCCAGATTTTCTGCTGGCAAATGGATAAAGGAGTCCCGGCTGCAAGTACACAGGCCCCACAGAGCCCCAAACAAGATTAAGTGCCAGAATTCTCAGGTTAAAAGACACAGGGGCCCAGAGTGGGAGCCACAAAGGCCTGTTCTGTCTCAGGTATCCCAGGATGACCTCAAACTCATCCAGGTAGCTGTGAATGACCTTGAGTTTCCCCTGCTGCCTCCATCTCCAGAGTGCTAGGACCACCGATTGTGCGAACACCCCGTTTATGTTGGGCATGGGATCGAACTCAAGGCTTCCTCAATGCGAGGCAAATGGTACCATCTGAGCCACTGCCCAGCCTGTCCTTAGGGTTTCAATAAAATACCAGATTTCTTGTGACCAAGATCACAAAGGTACCCATTTCTGGAAGGGGAGCTGTTTCTCCCAACAGCTGGAGAGAACCGGAAGTGGCCTCTAACCTATACCGAGGAAGGAATCCCCCTCCCACCACCCCCTCACCCCCTCACCCCCTGCCGATCCCAACTCAAGTGCTATTGAAACTTCTTCTCCAGATCACTTGACCCATCATCACTCACTTTCCGTGGTCCTGGGATCAGAGCTGGACAGGGTTTCGATCCCTTTAGCAGGGAGGTGATCCAGGCATAGGAGGGGTTCCTACTGTGACTGAGAAGGGTCTCAGAGGGGCAGGATGGGAAAGAGGCAGACATCCTGGACCAGCTCCTGGGGCACCCTGGCTTGCGTCACCAGGCCCACCGCACCTCAAGACATCACAATCTATGGGCCGCGACCCCCCCGCGCCTCATCACTGTGCGTTTGCGACCAAACAATCCAACCAACACCCACCCTGCGTGTGGGGGAGGAAAAAAGGAAAAAAAAAAAAAAGGACTGTCCTGAGGCCGGCTCCTCCCGCCCTGCCCCTGCCCTCTTCCCTCCCGCCCGGGGCCCCCGCCCCTGCCGGGCAGTGAGCGCGCCGGGCGCCCTGCTCCGCCGCCCGCGCCTGCCCGCCAGCCTGTCCGCCCGCGGCGGGGCCGGCCCTTCTCCCTCCCACCAGCCCCGCGCTCGCCGCCCACCGCTCGTCGCCCGCCGCCCGCCGCCCGGCCCGCCGCGCGCGCTCCATGGCTGCTCAGGAGTGGGACTGGTTCCAGCGCGAGGAGCTCATCGGGCAGATCAGCGACATCCGTGTGCAGAACCTGCAAGGTACGGCGGCCCCGGCCTCCCCGGAGGGGCCGTCTTCACCAAGCGTGGGCCCCACTGCGTCCCCCGTGTGCCCCGGAGCCGGTGTGGCTGGCCTGCGCCGGGCTTGCAGAGCTCAGGGGGTGGGGCGGTGCGTGGGCGTGTGTGTGTGTGCACGCGAGTGCACGCGCGCGTGTGCACCCCATTCCCAGCAGTGGACCCTCACCCCCTCCTCCTGCCTCCGGTAGTTAGAGAAGTTTGTACGTGGAGTCTTGGGGGCGGTTGCCCAGGTCAGGGCTAGGAGAAAGTGCCACTGTGTGTTCTGGGCGCTCAAGCCAGACTTGAAGCACTTTCCGAACTACCTATGGGGCTGGGGACCTGGAGTGGGGCATAGCGTCCGTCCCCAGAGGCTCTGGATGATGGGGGCACTCTGAGGACCCCAGTGAACTGCGGTTCAGTAGACCTTCTCCACCCCCCACAGACTGGGGAGGGGCTGGGACCAAACCCCCTTGCCTGAGGCGGTTGACAAGATGAAAGAAACTCCTGGTGGCCCGTGTGTCAGACGGGCTCTATGGTAACCTATGAGTATGAAAGTATCTTTCAAAAGGAAGTATTGGGTAGGGAAACAGCAAACATTGACGGGGTGGCGGGGGTGGATCTAAGGAAAAGAAACCCATCCCTCCCGCTCCCAAAAGGCATTGCCCACAAGTTCTGTGGGTGGAGTGTGTTTCCAGCCCTCTCTCTCCTATGGGAGCTTTGCAGAATTGGGCATAAGTCCACTTCCGGCTTCCTCACCCACCTGGACCTGTGCACAGGTGAGGTTGAGTTAACCACTTCCCCTGCTGACTTGGGGGTGAAGAAGAGTCCAAGGTTGAATTTGCAAGGATCCAGCTGGGAGGTTTGGACATAAGTGGGTGGGGCAGGAGGATTGTGGGTGTCCCTTTTGCCAGCAGGGCAGGGAGCCCCTGCTGGGGGTGGGGGAAGAGTCTAGATTAAACATTACACCTGAGAGAATGTTTTCTGGGAGCTCACGTGGCCCTCTCCAACTGAGGTTTGGCAAGGACAGTGCAGGTCTGCAGAGGTGACCTGAAATGAAGCCAGCGGGCGGCTCAGGGAGTGGGCACTGGCAGCTCTGGGCAGCCCTGGGCTCTGGGCTCTGCTCCTGTGCAGCTGCTGTGATTTGTGTCAAAGGAGGAGGAGGCTCGGCGCCTCAGTGATGGAGAGAGGTTGGATCTGGTTTGGGGTGGGCAGCATACCATTGCCGAGATGGTATCTAGTTGGGGCTGTCAGATCTGGTGTGTCTCATGTCCCTTAGGCAATCCCTAGGCATTTTAATGAGCATGTACTATTTGTCACAGCCAATTATTCTTGTAGGATCAGGTCCCCCTTGCAGAGATCAGTTTTGCAAAGGAACATGCGGCGAAGTGAGGCAGAGAGACAGGATTACCCAGCATGATTTGTGATGGGTCCTGAAGGTTTAGGGGGTGTCTCAGCTCCTCCATTCGAGACTACCACACTTTTTAGGCAAAGTGTCAGTTATAATTTGAACAGTACTGGATTCTGTTAGTAAGAGGCAAACTTCAAATCATGTATCTCAAATGTCATATGTATTACACACATGTATAATGTAGACTAATTAAGTATAAGCTCACCATGCTTTTAGCTGTGGGTACACCTCAGGTAATTGCTACCTATGTAAAGATTCCCAGATCCCTCAATGGTTACCTCACCTTCCTTCCCAGTCAGTAACCTCACCCACCCATCTCCAAGGCAACCTTTATCCTGATCTTTGTTTCTAATTTGCGTAGGTTCAACTTGTCTCTGGACCCCGACGAAGTTGAATGGTGGAGTTCAATGTGTCCTCTTGATAGGGCCCGTTTTTGATCAACTTGATGTTAGATCCATCCACACCGTCTTTACTGTGGCTACAATTCTTTTTAACTGCTGAGTACTATTCCACTGAATGGATATACCACCATTCTAATCTCCATTCATCTTTGGGTTATTTGCAGCTTTGGGTGAAGTCAGCTGTGTTTTTGGGGTGAACATTAGTTCTGTGCAGTTGTTGAGTAGGACTTGTCTGCTTTGCCTGGTGTTGCTGAGATAAAGCAAGAATGGAGTTCAGGCCAAGGATCTTCTTGTCTTCTATTCCCCCTCTGTTTCTCTGTCTGGATTAGGGGCCTAACAGACATTCTCTTGTTTTGCTCCTGTGCTACTTAGAACGTCTCAACTAAAGGTTCAAGTCCAGAAAGCATTCTACATTGATCTCAGAGCATCTGCTGAACCAGCTGGTGGATGTCAGAGGCCCAGATGTGTCTGGATGAGCAGATGGGGGGGCAGGGTGTACAGGGGCCCTGGCTCGACTGGGCTTAGGTGGGCTGTGAGTGGGAGAAGCCAGCAGAACCTGGCTCAGGGTTTGATAAGCTTGCGACTGCTCCCAGTACAGGTGGTCACAGTGTCTGGGGGATCACAGTTGGAGACAGTGGGACTTCAAGGGTCTGTAATCTGAGGGATGGAGGCTCCTGGTACCCATTCCCAGGCAGCTGCTACTGTTGGGTTTATCGAGCCTGATTGGAGTCTGCCGTCCCTGGCACCGGGTGGTTCTGGGGTCAGCCATGAAGGCAGACTGAGGTTAGGCCCTGTGTGCTGCCTCTCAGAGAACAGCTTGGAGTCAGCTGGTCCTTCCTCCCTGTGTGTCCGAATGTTTACCAGGAAGCACTTTGACTCACACCGTCCGTACATTCCACCTCTGTCTCCGTCCCCCTGGCCTGTGGGGTTCTAGAATCCAGGATGTGATTGTGATATGGAAAACCTTCCCCAGAGGAACACTGGGGTGGAGGGAGGTCAGGTGGGCCACGTGGAAAACCCAGCCTCCCTCAGGAGGTCATTCCTCCCTTAACAGCCACGCAGCAGATGAGGTTGTCAGACAGAAGCACACGATGGCCATCGAGGTGTTTGTCACCAAGGCTCCCTGGTGCAGCATGGCATCCCTTGGCACAGACTGCCTGTGAAAGCTGACAGGATCCCTTGCAAGGAATTGGGGGTGGCTTGGGCTGTTGACCTTTTCACAGAGGAGAAAATGATCCATGGGAGGAACTTCCAAGCCTAGGTCTGCTGGTCCCTCGAGTCTACAGAGCCATGGTAGGTAGCATAGAGGTTAGAGGTGGCCAGGTGCCTCCTCTCAGCTGACTGCTGTCCTGAGGACAGTGCTGCCGGCCTCTCCTCTTTGCTTCAGAGTCCAGATGAGGAGTGACCCACTCTGGACAAGGGCTGTGGAGCCAGGCTTTGAGTGGGATCCTGCTCATTAGGAGCCTGATAAATATCTCCCAATCCCCCGGTTTTCTGTGTTGCTTGTCCATGTGGGGAAGCCACACCGAACCTTATAGAATGCCATCTCAGGCACCAGGACAGTCAGGGCTCAGTCCCCTGATGCGGCTGCGTGTAGGTCATTTCTGTGTGGGGGCTGTCTCCTGTTCTGCTACCTTAAGGACTCGATGCCATCATTTCTAGCCTGATTTTTCTAAAACAGCTTGGCTTAGACTCACCCATCCGAGGGGGCTAGGTGAGGTGATTGGGACACACACCAGGCTGTCCCACCCCTCCTGTGAGGGGCACTCAGTAGCATCACTGCCATTGTCTGGGCTCTGCTGGCTGTGCTCTCTGACAGGCATTGCCACCTTTACTCAGAAACCCCTCTCCCCCAAGGTCATGTGACTTGCAAGTCTAGATGGTATTTGAACCCAGGTGAGACCACTGAGGGCAAGCATCCTCTGGGTATAAACACCCAGGTAGAGAGGTTAATCTCATTGGTGGTGACTGTGAAGGTCCCAAGTGGGTCTTTGAATTTGGACTTTGAAGGATGACCATAGGGTATCGTTTGTATGTGCAAGGATTCATGCTTGTCTCTGTTACTGCTTCGTCCTCCTCCCTCTTCTCCTCCTCCCTCTTCCTCCTCCTACTCCTCAGTGGCCTGGGCCTGGGCTCAGGCTCTCCCAAGCTTGCTTGGGCTTTCCAGTGACCTTTTTAGGCTTTGGCCTAGCTTTCCCTCCTCTGAACCACCTGCCATCCAGCCACCCTGCTAAGCCCACCAGGGAGTTCCTGGACTAAGGCAGAGCTTCCTGAACCTGGTAGTGGCAGCAGGGACCTAATGTTGTCGTAAATTTTCCTGAGGAGACATGAGGAAACATCTCTTCACCCCACGTAGGATGCTCACAACAGACTGAAGGAACAGTTCCATCTGAAAGGAGCTTGGCGGGACAGTGAGTTTATTGGGCTCATTCTCCGAAGCACGGGTGAGCTGTTACAGGACTAGGGGTCACCCTAAAATAGCTACATCACTACAAAGTTGCCCCCCATTTACATGGGTGGCAGCTCATGAAGGCTGGAGTCCCCATTCAGTTGACATTGTACCTCCTATTTACTCTAGCACTTCCTGAGACCATGTGCTTTTTGGGATCAGAGGTAGGACATGGGAGAAGGGTGGCCGGCATGTTGGGGATGCCCGCAGGAGAACACCCGCAGGCCCTGTCTTGTGAAGCATGGTCATGATGCTCTGATTAAGATCATAGCGGTCATAGTATGCATAGAGGACAACATTCCACAACATGGGTAGCTGCTAGGTCTAGCCCTGAAGGGTAGTGTCAAAGTCTGTGGATGAGAAAAAGGCTGGGTTGGCCCAGCATGCTGGTGTGGCGCCCCCCAGCAGACCACAGATGGTCTGGTATGAGGCCATCTGCTGTGGTCTGCTCATCTCCCGGACTCTCCATGGTCTGTGTTCTGGGGTCAAGTCAGAGAGGGAAGAGACCAGGAAAGAGCCTTTCTCTAACCCCATCCCCTGACTCCCCTCCCCCTCCTGTCTGTCAGCACAGTTAGTACCCTGGAAGGTTCCATTTAAAAACCAGGAGGAAATCAGATGTGGAGTTTTGTCCCTAGAGAGCTGCCTGGCAAGGTCCCTGGCCCTGGGCCTGTGTGCTTGTTTCCCAGGCACGATTCTTGGCATGGGTCTTTTTCTTCTTCAGTTGGACCCCAGGTTATGAGCCATCTCTGGTTTGCAGCTCCTGGTCTGGGAAAGGTCTTTCTTGGGGCATTTTCTTGTGTGGTTAGGGGACACAGCCTGGCCTGGGAGGCTGACGGTCAGAGTCGAGGCTCTGATATTGTGGCTAACTGACTGCAGGGCCCAGGGAAATAAATCTTTTGCCTGACTTCCTTAGTTTTCTCCTTGGTAAAGTAGTTGTTGCTTTACTGGGGGCTCTAAGTTACCCCTGGAAGGTGGTGTCAAGAGAGGCTGGGCCCAGGCATTGTTTATCTGCCTGAAGCCATTTGCATTCTAGCCTGCGGCACACTGGCAGTGGGCTGCCCACGTGTGGCTCTGGGCTCCACGCAGCTCTGCTGGCTGTGTTCCTGGATTCTTTTCACATTCAAATGCCAGAGATGCATTTCCACCCTGGGGCCCAGCAGAAAAGGCTGCAGTTCACAGGTTTTCTATAGATAAGGCACACATCAGTAAATGCCCTGACTGGGGGGTTAGTAATTCAGGCAACCGGAGACCCCGGTCTAACGTGTGCACCCAGAACCAGAGTGCTGGGGGAGGAGGCAGAACCCATTTTGAAAATGGAGTGCTCATGGCTAGAGGCAAGCCCTCCCCTGGGAAGGTTGGTAATGGAGAGATGTAGAGGACTGAACACAGGAAGCTGGCGGTCAGAGGGGCCTGTTCTCAGAACAGCCAAGCTGCTGATGGCACCGTAGCCTCCTGGGGAAGGCAGAACATGGGACCAGATCAGCCATTCTAGGAAAGTGCCTCTTACCCAAGAGGCTTGGCTTGCATGAAGTGCCCTGTTGGCCTGCAGAACACTGTGGCGTTTCATATTTTATTGGAACAGCAGAGCTCTGGGCAAAATCCTGCCCAACAGGTCATAGGTTACGCCTACCCTGTGTCTGAAGGGAAGAAGAAAAATAAAGCGATTGTCTTTATAATGGTTGAGCCATTAAAAGTGAACTCCCGTTCCCATAGAAACCTACTTTCACGTCCCTTGGTGTGTCTTGAAAAAAAAAAAAAAACAACAAAACTGGTAGATTATGTCTGTCATAGGAGGAAGTAGAAGCAGCCTTTGGGGAGTCTGAAGGTTTTTCCTCCTTACTGGTGTGTTTGCTTTTTGTTTGCTCAATTTTCTCCTTGCTCTGCAGGCGTTCCATGACTTTAGCTATAGGTTACATTCGGCCTGCTGCTCGCTTTATAAATAAAGTTTTTTTTTGTTGTTGTTGTTTTGTTTTTGTTTTGCATGTAGCTATTCATTTGGAATATTATCCATGGCTGGGTAGGGAAGATGAAGGCGCCCAGAAGGTCATATTTACCACTGGTCAGGTGGAGAAAGAGAGTACAGTTGGGGAATGTAGAAACAGTAAAATTCAAGAGAAACAAGGTGTGTGCGCGCTCACGATTTTATATATATATATACATATATATATATATGTATATATATATATGTACACACACACACACACACAATTTAGATGCTAGTCATGAAATAAATGTTTTTCCAAGTCATTTCATTGCTTCACCCTGGACATGACCCACCAAGTTGTCCCAGGGGCTCTGGTTTGAGGTACACGCCAGCCACGCCTGCCTTCTCCTCCCTGCCGCACAGCAGATTTGCTCTAAAAGCAGTTCTAGATGAGGCCTTGATGTCATGCTAACACCCATGGCACACGCAGTCACCTTTCTTCCAAAGCAGGCTGCACGCTGAGGGCTCCAAGGAAGCTGTGTGAGGTATCGAGCCTTCCCCGGGGAGACGAAAGCAGCAAGCTCGTGTCCAGCATTGGCATGAGTCGAAGTCTTCCTGTCAGTACCATGGCAACCTGGAGAACTTTCTGTAGGATGGTGTGGACTGTATTTCTGAAAGCCAGGCTCGGTGTGACAAGTGGGCGTCGCTCGTAGGACCATGTTCTAGAGGGCCTCCTCTGTGCTTAACAACTGTCATCTTCCTCAGAATGGCTGTGACTTGTTGCAGGAGACCCCAAGAATGACTGTTGTCATTCTTCATAGGAAGGGGGGGTTCCTGGACACTCACCTGAGGTTCTAGCTCCTCTGACCTGCAGCTTTGGGGTGACTCTAGGTAACCACCCACGTATGCTTTATGGTTAAGAAATAAAGCCATTGGTTCCTCAGATTGGACTTGGGTTGAGATTGTCCTTTGGTTTGATCTTGGGACTTCATAAGGAGGGATAGCCGCTTGTGTACATCTCCCTAGGGAAAGAGTTTTCCCAGCCAGATGAACATAGAGTGCTCGTGGGTAAGGCTGTCTGTCCATTCTTACCACAGGGCTGACTGCATGTCTGGAGCGCATTCAAGTGGGTTTACCCACTTGAGTCAAGAGCTGCAGTTGAAAGGCAAGGAGCTGGGCAGTGGACTCAGGGGCCCATGCACTTCATATCCTCCTTGTATGTTTGCCCTGCAGCCCGGTGCTTCTTGGAGATTATTATCCAGAGTGCTTGAGGATGAGGAAAAGCTGAAAGAGGATTTGGGGGCATTCAAAAGCCACTTCATCATCTGCAGAGCGCTAGGTGGAATTGGATAGAGCCCCGGTGACATCACACCCACTCCTGCTGTTCCCTCCTGGGGGGGGGGTTCTCATGCAGCTGGAGCACTTGCCACTTTATATTCATCTCCTTTTCAGACTATTTTTAATCTCCTATGCTATGACATACTTAAAAGGCAGAGTTCTGAGCACTCCAGTTAGGATCTGGGGCAGCAGGTGGAGATGATCTGGTTTGATGGGGAGGGACCTGAATTTAGATGACATTATTCCTGCTTCCTCCTTCACCTAGAGCAGGCCAGCCCTGGGTCTGGAGCCAAACCTATGTGGGCCACACCTCTGTGCACCTTGTACGATTAGTTCGGCCACCAGAAGAATGGCTGTGACTTGTTGCAGATTCAGCCCTTCAACCTTACCCTCTGGATGTCTCTCTGCTCCACCAGCCACTCTTGTCTCCAAGAAAAAGCTCCTTCTTTGGATAAACTGAACCCCAGTGTTTCTCATGCTCACCCTTCCCAAAGTGAAGTGCTAGAATGTGTAGAAAAACTGTTGTAACTGGAGGTCATGTTGGACAAAGTAAGCCTGACTCAGAAGGGCAAACATTGACTGTTCTGTCATCTGTGCAATCTAGAATTAAAAATGTATTTCACACACACACACACACACACACACACACACACACACACACACACACACTCACATACATCACACAAAACACACATATTCTCACACACATACACTTTCACACATTCACACATACCACACACTCATACAGCACACACACAGACACACAATCACACTCACATACATCACACACACACACACATTCACATACACACCATACACACACTCACATATACACACTCACATACACACACCAGACACATTCACACAGTCTCACACATAGTCACATACACACATCACATATACACACACTATACACTCACACACACTAGACATACACATGTACACACATACACGCTCACACAATCAAACACATGCACACATACATACATACCACACACATGCATGCACACTCACACATATACACCACACACACCCACATACATACATATACACACATGCACACATGCACACACACCATGAAAGTAGGAGAGAGTCTACCCAGGAAGAGGAAGGTAACCAGCAAGATGGGGGGAGTGGGGGCAAGAGAGGGAAATAGGTATGAATAGCATCAAAGTACTTGGTAAACATATATAGAAATGTGATGAAACCCAGCATTTTAGGTAATGAATATACACTATTTTAAAACATCCCCAGTCCCCAGTCTAGACAGTACCGTCCCTAGTTTCCAGGGATTTCCATTCCCAGAAAATGACACCTGACCCTGTCTTGTGTGGGAGTCTAGCCATGGCCACACGAGTATTCCCAGGCTCACCTCCCTGTCTCTGTGCCTCCTCCCCTTGGTTAG
Source organism: Rattus rattus (assembly GCF_011064425.1). NCBI lineage: Eukaryota > Metazoa > Chordata > Mammalia > Rodentia > Muridae > Rattus > Rattus rattus. The sequence continues at coordinate 115,945,827 of NC_046160.1, read as the reverse complement.
AGCAGAGGTCAGCTTGTTTTACAGTCGTCTCCATGGAGAGTTTATGGCGCTGTTCACGATCATTGCTAAGCACACTTTGCTTTTGTCTCCGTGGTGTTTGCTAAAGCAGGGATGTACATGGAGATGATAAGATACCAGAAAAGCATGTGTTAGGATGACTCTTTGGTTGTCAGGCTGACTTAGGGACTGTCCAGCCCTAAGTTCGAGAAGACAGCTTGGGGCTCTGTTGTAATATGTTTGATGTTCTGTGCAGGTTGTGTGTAGGGTGGTGTCCTAATTACCTTTGTCAACTTGACAAGATCACATAGCCTAGAGTCATCTGAGAGGAAAGCCTCCTTGGAGGAATTGACCTCTGGGCAAGTCTGTGGAGAATCATTTTGAGTGATAATCTGATGTGTGAGGGTCCAGTCCACTGTGGGCGGCACCATCCCTAGGCAGGTGGTCCTGGGCTGTGTAAGAAAGCTAAGCATGAGCTGGGGTGAGTCAGCAAGTGGCATTCCTCCATGGGATGCTCTGCCCCATGATGGTATTTGTACCTGAAAGGTGTAGATGGCACCACTGAAGGGCCAAGCAAGACCCAGAGTGTTGGCTGCTGGGCTTTTGAGAGCACAAATCAGAAATCAGAGTGAAGTCTGCAAAGATGGGGCTAGGGCGGATGCTCTAAGAGGAGGCTGTGGAGGAAGTATGGAGACTTGGTCATGTATCAAGGACCAGTTGATCAAATAGCAAATGATACCGGGCAAGAAGTCACCGCCTCAGGCGGGCTCGCCACCTGCCTCTTAGGACTGGACAAAGCTCATTGTCACTTATACACCAGTAACTGCAACTAACAAGACAGAAGGCCAAGCTCTCAGTCTATAGTTCCTGGTGGTAATCGCGGGGCAGCTGAGAAGTGTGGGGACAGGGCTCCCAGTTTAAGGAGCTGGAGAATATGATTCTTATACTCTGAAAGACGGTTAGAGTGACTTGAGGTGGCCACGGGGACTGTCTTGTGGTGAAGACAGATTGTAAAGCCTTCAGTGTCTCCTATTTATGCCATTTCATTCTGATGTCACCTTCTGAGGTTGGTCTTATGGCCCCACTCTACAGACACATAGACTGAGGCCCGTGCAGGAGGGAACGCCTGTCTAATTGGAACTTGATCCGAAACAAACCCACACACTTTCCAAATCCGAGTCGAGGGCCTTGGGCACAGACAGTCCACCTAGCCCACCCACTGTCACCTGGGGTTCTCTGTCAACCTCACAGGGGTTCTCAGGAGCACATGTACCATGAGATATCTCAACTCTACTAAAAAATGAAGAGGACCAGAGGGGATCAGATAAAGGCCATGGGTGAGATGGCTCAGGTCAGCACTGCTGCCCTTGGATCTGTCTTGGCGGTGGTGGCTTTCAGTTTGTTGGCTTGACTAGAATCTGTGTCAGACTTGGCACTAGAGTGCTGTGTTCGTGTCTGAACATATGAACAGATGAGGAATTGGAGAATCTAGACCCTGGGCTTTAGCAGACCCATGTGTGAGCCTATTGATGCTTGGTGAAAGGGGACACATCCCCAGGTCTCCTGCCTGTTAGAACATCCTGAGGTCTCACGCCTTCGCCCCGTTCTCTCTCCCCTCAGCCCCTCCCCCACTGCCCTCTCCTTGGACAATTCATTTTGACATTCTTTTTTAAGCTGGTGGTTTTGATATTTCCCTCTGTCACTGAATCAAATGCGTGCACGTCTTCATCTTGACTCCCTCAGTCTTATGCTCCGATTCCTAAGAAATGTAGGCATGGGTGGCTCTGCTCCTGTTCTGTGGTCCTCGACCCCCTACTTCCTGATCTAGTTCCAACACACTTTGTGGGATCTCAGTGTTCTAGTAAGTCTGTGCAGCTCAAAGCTTAGTCTGTCAGAGGACTTGATCGCCTGTTGCCTCCTGTTCTGCCTTTTACATTCTTGGGAGTTTGAATTATGTTAATCTTGGTGCTAACTTAAGGGTTTATGTATTTAATAACAAATGCTTTTGGCATTGGATGACTTTTTTTTTTTTGTGGCGGGGACATAGGGTGAATTCTGTCTCCTGGTTCCGACTGCCTGAGTAAATACAAGGCCTCAGTCTGCTCCACTCTGGACTTGTCACCCTCCATGATTGGGATCTGGCTGTCTCCTGGGCTGTCGGTTATATCACCATGCTTCCCGCCACCTTCCACTGCTTCCCTGCCTTCCGATGGTGCCAACTTGGGGACACTGGCACACATCCTTGCTGAGAGCGGGTACCTGGGCGGTGTGTTGTCTGAGAACTTGAACTGGGGAAATAGGTCTCCTCTAATTCTTGATTGCCACATTAGCTGAACATCATGTTCAAGACTGGCAGTCGCTTCCTCTGGGGCCCCGAAGGGCTCCCAAGGCTGCAGTCAGGATCTGTTAAGCCATGCCAGATCCCCTCACTGTCTTCTCCGCCCCACCCCACTGAGTCTTCAAGGGCTCCCTCCTCCTCGATGCTGACTTCTTTCTGTCTCTCTTGCTGCCCAGTTATGGAATCCTTCCCATCTGAGACTGTCCTTCAGTTCTGGAACATTCTCTCTGACTCCACCATTATGATTTCCGTTCTTCGGTTTTTCTCTGACCTTCTAGAACTCTATTTAGACAGTGGCCCAGGGAGCCTTCTACCATCTTTAATTTTCTTATCTTTTCTATTTCCCATCCCTGTATCCTGAGAGATTTCATCCACTTCTAATTCTGTATTTTATCTGTTGCACTTTTAATTATTAGCAGGAGCTGTTGTAGAGGAGAATCCTGCTCTCCCACACTGGGGGCTGGACCCTCCCACACACACACACACACACTGGTGGTTTGGGGAAAGTTCTTTGGATACCATTTTGTTCTCCAGTCACCTTGGGTGAAGTGGGAAGCGTTGCACCAGACGTGTACCTGCCTCAAGGGCCGGGACGATTGCTGGCTGAGTCCTGGAGGCAAAGGGCCTGCAGGCATGCTGCACCTGCAGCCCAGGGGTTTTGGCAGGATTGCTGGGAGCAGGTTGGTCACGTCTAAAGGCTTTCCTCAGTCATACTATAGCTCACCGGTGTCCCAAGGCCCAGGTCAGGAAGAGTCAGCTGCAGCGACCAAACCTGAGGACTTACTGCCTGGGTCCTCCCTCTCCAAGGCTTCCACTCACCCATTGGTGGTCTGCAAGCCCTGCCCAGCTTGGCAGTCAGCCTTTGATTGGACAATGATATAGGCTAGTTGCTGTTTTAACAAGGAGCCTGAGCACAGTGGGGTCTGAGAGAGAGCACGCTGATAGCAGGATCCTTGTTCAGGTTCTATGCAGTCAGATGCTGACTCCCTGCCCGTGTTTACACATTTGCCCTAGCCTGAAGCTGTAGGCTTTCTGGTGCCAAGCTTTTAAACACTTCGCTTCTGGTGAGGTGATAGTTAATTGCTTGGCCTTCACCAGCCTCTGGCCACCAGGTTGACCTTAACTTGTTCGATAGATGCTTGAGGGGTTCAGGCCAGCTGCAGGGAGTACCGTGGGAGCGACCTTTGGAAGTTCCAGGAAAGAACAAATCAACGTGTGGTCCTTCTGCACTGCTCGATTGAGGCCTTTTATTTTGCAGCCCTGGCTGCTTAAACACGGTTGATCAATCCAGGGGGGAAAAATCAAAACAAAGTCCGGCAACAAGAAACAAACAAGGAAGGGCAGCCTGTGCCTGCTGAGTTGGGCCTGAAGACAGCCTGGGGTTTGAGTTTCCTTCTGGGGGTAGCAGCCCTCCTCGTGTGCTGGTCTCTTCTATCTGTGATGTGTGGTGATTAAGGTGTGGACACTTAAGTGTCCACCTGCAACTGTTAGGGGGTGCAGTGAGGTCACTGGCCTTTGGACAAATACTGATATTTGACCTTTATGGTTTATTTAAAGTAAATTGTGTGCAGTGGTAGGCACTGGGGAGACAGCTTAGTTGGGAAAATACTTGCAGAGGACCTCAGAGACCATGGTTTTAAAACAAACAAACAAACAAAAAGCACAGTGCTTTGGATCTATAGGGCCTATTGGATCTATAGGGCTCCTTGGATCTATAGAGCTCATTGGATCTATATGGTGTGTTGGATCTATAGGGCATTGGATCTATATGTTGTGTTGAATCTATAGGGCATGTTGGATCTATAGAGCTCATTGGATCTATATGGTGTGTTGGATCTATAGGGCATCTATATAGGGATCATATCATCTATAGGGCATGTTGGATCTATAGAGCTCATTGGATCTATAGGGCATGTTGGATCTATAGGGCTCATCTATAGGACATCTATATAGGGATCATATATTGCATCTATAGGGCACGTTGGATCTATAGGGCTCATTGGCTAGCCAACTGAGCCTACGTGGTGAATGCCAGGCCAGTGAGAGATCCTGTTTGTCTGCTTGTTGAGCCATTTGAGGAACAGCTGAGCTTGTCTTTGGTCTCCACACACACATACATATGTACCTGCACCCATACGAACATGTATACACACATGCATGTAAAAATAAAGGGGTGTTCCTTCGTTTCGGCGTGGTGGTCAGTCTTTTCACTGGAGCGCAGCTGGATGAGCTGAGGGACTTAGGCACTCAGGCAGTGTGTGGGCCTAAATCACCTCAGATTTAGGCCGCTTGATGAGAGATGACTAGAACCAAATGTCCAATTGAAACCTGAGTCATCTGGGGGAGGAGAGAGTAGGGCTGAAGCATGGGGAAGGTGCCCTGTGATGAGACCCTTTGTCAGGTGGGCATGGGCAGAGGTGGCTGCCAGATGAGTGGGGGCTGTGAGACGGTAAGATGCCGGTGTAGGAGTGTGCCCCAGAGATGAGTAAGAGGCGGCCAGTACAGGACAAGTGGGAGTCCAAGGATGCGATTGTGAAGAAGACTAGACTTTTGGCCACTGTCTCTCCTACAGCCATTTGCCAGCATCCCTCCACGTGTAAAGCCAATCAGGGTGCTACCAGTTCCAGAACAGGGAGGGTTTCCGGGAGTGATACACGGGAGGCTTAGTGCCCTTAATGGAATCTATGACATAACAGTCATGTTACCATCAGAGTCCCCTTGAGCATCCCAGTGGAGAGGGGACCATCTGCTTGAAAGCTCAAATGAAGGAGCTGCGTCTTTGTGCCCCTCGTTCAAAGGGCCCTTTGATGCAAAGGTCCAGCTTTGAGGTCCATGGTAAGTCAACAGATGATGTCATATATACCATCAATCAGGTCCATTATAGCTCAGTGTTCTCCAGTCATGGGAAGGATCCAAGAGAGGGGCATGATGTCGCCTCCCCCTTGGATGACACCGTGGAACATTATGTAATGCATCAGATGCACATGATGCAAGTTTTATTTGCTTTTCAAAACACAGACTGTTTTCAAGTCGAGCCAGCTAGAGCCCTCCTGCTCTTGAAGTGACTTTATTATAGCACACGTGTTCATTGATATCTGCCTTGTGGCAGCACGTTCAGGGGCAGTAATAAGGTGGTGGAAAAGGTAACTACCCACTTAATCAATGCTTTCTTCAGCGCCAGTACGTCCTCAGGATAGTTCTCTGTCAGAGATCAATCCAACCTGATCCCAGGCAAAAGAAATCCAACTCCCATCAGAGGACAAAACAGTGCAACAGTGGTTTCTGAAAATGCTATCATCTCCCAGTGCTCTCCCTCCAGTCCATCTTTAAGACTTTTGGTTATCCTTGCTCACCCAGGAGAAACTGCCTACATAGATGGGTGCTCGCTGACCTTGCAGGCCACTGTACGTGTACAGAATTGCAGGGGTCTTTTTTGGTTTGGGAGCCGGCTCCTGGCGAACAGGAGGGGGTGGTCAGTGCTACAGCTTCTTCTGTTTCTGTCATCTGAGGGCTGTGAGGCAGCCATCAACACATCCCTCATATAGGTCATGAGGGATTGATAATGGGGCCTTCAGACTTTTCAGTTTGTTTCTTCTGCTTCGTTCTAGTTGATTTAGGATCTGAGGGAGCAGGTTACTGACTGAGTCATCCCCCTAACCCCAGCGTATGTGTTTGGTACCATTCCCAAAGTCGTGCAATTTCTTTAACCAAAGCTACAAGGGGTAATGTGCCAATCAGTCAAATGAGCCTCCATCAATGGTCCGGCTGACAAAATCAGGTAGATGCTGTCAGCCGACCTGTTCTGGAGGCAGGGTGTGTGTGTGTGTGTGTGTGTGTGTGTGTGTTTGTTTGTGTGTCTGTGTCTGTGTCTGGATTTGACTACGCAGCTGCCACAAGTAAATCTCTGTGGTTATGCAAAGGGGTTGGGAATTTTAGACTTTTACCTTGGTAGCCATAGATACCTTCCACCTGTCTGTGGGCCTTCCAGTGGACTCAGGGCTTTGACACAAGGTCAAAGAGTTAAAAGTTACCTGAACGGTTTTCCTGGAGTGGGGCTGGCTACCGATGGGGGTTAGGGCATAGGAGTTGGAAGAGGGTAGGGATGGGGGCGTTGAAGGGGAGGACAGAGAGGAGGGACAATACTGTCTTGTCTTAAAATGACGTGACCAGTCACACATGGAAGACAGCTCTGGTTTGGCAGCTGGTCCCGAGGTCTCCCCAGGGACCTTCCTCTCTGGACATGCTGGGGAGCTGCACCAGGTTTGGACAGCACTTGGTGGGTGTGGCATGCAGCCTGCAGAGGAGTTACTATATCTATCTACTGCTCATCTATACGTCTGTATAAAACGTGGCCATCACGTCATGTGGCCTCTTTTCTGGACCACCAGCCTTGTCTTCTCCTGTTCCTTTTCCCTCACAGGCCTGGTTCTCATTATACCTCACAGGTACCCGTGACCTCACTGTCAAAGACTGGCATCTGACTTGCCCAGTGTCTTCCTATACATGTTGGGCGGTCCTTCCTGGCCTCTGGTGAGAGAGAGCTCTCTTCTCTTGGCAGTAACCTTGTCACTTCCCTGGCCTACTCTCTGTTCTTACTCGATGATTGGGGACCAGCTGGTCCCAGCTGGCCCAGAGTTGGCCTAGGAGCACCTGTGGAGTGGGCACAGCAGGCCCTGGGAACAGTGGGCTTTGACTTCCTTGTACCTTTCCTAGGGACACAGAAGCCTTTTCCTAGACAGGGCTGCCCCAGGTGAGGCTCACCCTAAAAGGGTAACTTGCCATGAGGTAGTATTTTCTCAGGGTAGGTTCTGAGAAAAGTGGTGGCCCAGGCTCTTGGTCAAATTTGGTTAGATTTTAATTAAATTTTATTGACTTTCTGCATGTGGCATGGGCATGGGGTGATAGGCACATGTCATGAAGCATGGAGGTCAGAGGTCAACTTGTAGCAGTCCGTTCTCCCCTTTCCCTTCTCACCATGTGCGTGGTAGGGTCTCCCTCAGGTTGCCAGGGTGGCAAGCATCTTTACCTGTTGAGCCTTCTAGCCAAGCCCTGAGATGGATTTTAAAGTTGGAGTTTCTATTCACCACCTTTGGGGAATAGGTTTCTGGCCTAGAATACTATTTTTATTCTGCCCTCGGGCAATAAAAAACCCTGACCTCTTAGCCCACTGAATGTGAGAGGAGGTGAAAACCTGGGAATCAAATCTAAAGGAGCAGTCACTGCCATCGCAGGCTTCTCAGCCTCTCCTCCACTGGCTTGGGTCACTACCTAAGACGTGGTGGGGCCCCAGGGTAGGCAGGCTGGAGGGAGTAGCCACTGCACTGAACTTCTGGACGAGGGGGACTGCAGGGTAAGAGTAGCTACCTAGAGAAACAAGGACGGGGTGGGGGGTGGGGATAGGGGGTGGGGTCTGGGACTCGCCCGATCTTCTGTCCGGAAGGAGGTCTGGGCTCAGGTTCTGACTCCTCCCCTTGGAGCTCCGGTCCTGGCTCCTCCCCTCTTGGTAGCCAGGTGCCTTCCAGCCCTCTTTGCTAGTCAACAAAGAGTGCCCTGAGACAAGTCTGTGGTCTCCCGGTTCCCTACGGGGCTTCCCTCCCCAGTGGGAATCTTTGCGTTCTCAGGGAGGGACCCTGTCTTGTGTACTCTGCAGCTGAGTCCTCAGACTTCAGGCCAGTGCCTACCTCAGTCTCTAAGGAGGACTTGGTAACCTCTGGGGAGGTTTGGGGTTTCAAGACTACAGGGGTGCTATTTTTTCAGGAGGTGGGGGTGGAGTAGAGGCCCCAGTACCACTTAATACCCAGGCACAGATCAACCCCCAGTTGGATACGATCCCCCCACGGAGTGGGAGGAGGAACCCTGCCCCATTCTGGGCATTTAGACTACAGGTGTCTGAGCCTCGTTAGAGACTCTGGCTGGGAGATCTGGTTGGGGCTGAGAACAAGCATATCTAACAGGGTCCCCCCAGGTGTGCCTTCTGTCCCTGCTCTATGCTCTCCTAAGATCATAACAGGGCCAGAGTCATGGCCGCCATTGTTCCTGGGGTACTGAGTAGGCTTTGTGCTGTGGGAAGGGTCCTGTGACCATTTTATGACCAAACAGGAGTGGGTGCTTTATCCCCCCCCCCAGTTTCCTTATGGGTAAACTGAAAGCAAGGGATGTTTTTCCTGTGAGGCATATGGAAGCACCACCCCCTCACCTCACCAGCCTTCCCTACATCCCACAGAGCTGAGCTGTCACTCTGTCAGTGGCTAGATGTGCCCAGCAGGTCCCAGGAATTGCCGGGCTGTGAAACCCAGTGCAAGGAGTTATTCAGGTACCCTAGTCTCACTCTGTAGACTTGCAGGCAGGAGAGATTCAGGGCTTGAGTGGGCACTGCGACCTGAGCAGGTCGCTGTATGCTTCTACTGTAAGACAGATGGTGTGACAGCCTGGTGTCAACCTGACGTGCAGCCATGGCTACTGTTCCCTACTCCTGCCTGAGACACCGGTCTATAAAACAGAAGCCCCGGCTGCAGGCTCCTGCCTCACACCCATCCTACTATGTGACTTCTTTATAAGGAAGCTGGGTGTGGTGGCGCGCACACACCTTCAACGCTAGCACTGGGGAGGCAGAGGTAGGAGAGTCTCTTTGAGTTCAAGGCCAACCTGGTCTAGGGAGTAAGTTCCAGGACAGCCAGGACTACATAAAGTCCCTATCTCAAGGAACTACCACCCCTCCCAAAAGCGAGCATTTGGGGTCATCACAAGTTGTATGTGGGGGTGTCACATCCCTGTCACTAAAGGCCTCATTTCTGTATGACTGGCTCTTGAGTTTGGGGACTGTGGCGGATGGCTGCCTGGCTCCTTAAAAGACCTGTTTCCTTGCATGTCTTAGTCCAGACTAGACAAGGGTGGCCACTCTGCTTGGGTTCTGTGGTAGATGATGTCATAAGTAAGCTGACCTTTGAAATCTCTCACTCATAAACTCCCACGACACAAAGCTTCCTTGTCGAGGAGACTTTACCAGGATCTTTCAAGACTGGTAAAGCCAGACCTTCAAGGAGAGTGGCAGGGAGGGGTCTGCTGGCCTGCCTTTCTCTTCCACTCCTGTGGGCCCCCTTGTCCCCCTGCCCCCCAGACCAGAGCTAGCCAGGAAGCTCCAGCTGACGCATTTTACTCACAGAGAACACATTCTTTTATCACTGGCTGACATGCGGTTCAAGGACATAGGCTTTGGTCTCAGACAGACCCCGGGTCATTCAGGATCAGGGTCTTTCTGACTCACAGCTCTGCCATCTCCTGTGTGGATCTTGATCTTACGGTCCAAAGTGACAGCCAGGACTGCAACTGTTACGTTAGTGTCTGAGGAAGCAGGTTGGAAGAAAGGAAGAGGAAGGATTGGAGTAGATGCCCGTGTCCTGTGAAGTTTCTAGAACAACCTTAAGGCATGTTTGCTCAGATCCCATTGGCTGACATGCAGTTACAGGAAACTGCAAAGGAGACTGGTTAATGGAGTTCCCCTGAAATCAAGGGCTTCTCAGTTGCAGAGGAAATGGAGAATGGAACTGTGAGGTGACTCTGTCAACCCATCTCTCTCCTACAACTCCCAGCAGCTCCAACAGCAGGGCCTCAGTCCAGTCCTGGCCTCATTACATCTTAATTTTCTCCGGCTGCCCGGAACTAGGGTTGACAGCTCGCAGTCCTGACCTGGCGTGACACATCGTGGGAACCAGCAGTCATGTCCGCTGTGTTCCATCACTGGCTGTGGATATTCTGGGGCGGGCGCCACAGAGAGCAGGGTGAGCTGAAGACACACTGGGGGTCCCCACATTTTAAGCCTCCTTTGTGTCCTTCTCTCAGGTGCCATGGTAACAGCAAAGTGAAAGTAACTCACACAGGGACTGAGGAGATGGCTCAGTGGGTAAGAGGCTTCTCTATAAGCCCGAGGACCCGGGTTCAAATCCTGACACTGGCATGGAAAGCCTGAAGTGGTTGGCACACGGGTAATCCCAGTATTCAACCTACACTATGTGGGTGACCAGGACATGGTGGTTACCTGGCTCTCTCTGTGTAGCGTGTGTGGCATAGTGCTGTGAGTGCTCCCCGGGCTGTCAGCTCTTTGTCCCCTGGGGCCTAGGGAGCCTGTGTTTGCAAGGGACAAGGGATGTGGAGAGTGAGAAGATACCCAGGTAGCAAGATTAGCAAGATCAAGGCTTCCGTGAAGCCATGTGCTGGTGACTCCATGCTCTGTATCCAATTTAGGGATGATGGGAGGAATTGGCAAATGTATATCGTACTTACTGGGGTGGTCTTGCCAAGGTTATGGAGACTTACTCCACCTCCCATCAGAACAGAATATTTCAGAGTCATGACTGAATTTGGGGATGTGTGTGCCAAGCTCTGTCACCTTCCAGATGATGGCTTCCAGGGCTTCAGTTGTACACCCACCATCTGCAGTTTTAAAAGTATGGGTGTGTGAATGCATGTGCACTGAGGGCCGAGGAGGATGTTGGGTGTCCTGTTCTATCTGCTTTGACTTATTCCCATGTCACAGGGTCTCACACTGAACCTAGAACCTAGGCTGGTGGTCAGCAAGCTCCAGAAAGCCCCTGCCCCCCTGCCCCACCCCAGCATTGGGTGCATGGCCACTCCAGGTTCTTAGATCAGTTCTGGGGATTTGAACCTGGGTCTGAAGGCCTGTGCAATAGCGTTCTTCCGCACTGAGCCATTTCCCTCATTACTTATCTTTGTGTTACTGTGACCACCATACTCGAGGGAGCAGCTTGAAAGGAGGAAGGACTGACTGACTTTGCTGTTTCAGAGAGCGTAACCTGTGACCCCTTGGCCTTTTGTGCTCAGGTGGAACATCAGGAGATTGGCGTGTAGGGAGGAGGCACTGCTTATGTCATGGTACGCAGGAGGCAGAGATGGAAAGGGACTGGGGACAGGTATAACCCTCAAGGGTACATCCCTAGTGACCTGCTTCCTTTATCTAGGTCTCAGGCCTTCATGTTGTCAGAGCCCCCTGAAATAGCACCATGGCTGGGAATAAAGTGTTCAGCATGGAAGCCTGCAGGGGACATTTCATATCCAAACCATTCTCCAACTTCTAACCCCCTTCCCACTCTCCCTCCTCCCAATCCCGCTACCCCCCGCATCCCTGCCTCTGTGCTATGGGTCAGACAGGTATGGTTGAAGCCTCTAGGACTGTGCACTGTGAGAGACCCTGTCTTAGCAACTCAACAAAAGTGGGGCAGGGGGGCTGGAAAGAGAAGAACAGAATGCTTGAATGTCCCTTGAAATACACAGAAGGGAGCCTGGAACTTAGCCTGGTAAGGCTCGTTTCCCAGTTACACGATACATTTGTGACATTTTAGGCTACCATATTTGGGGTAACTTGTTACAGTAACCAGTGAAAAGACAGGAGAGTTTCTCTGTGGCCAGGGGAAGTTTCTCCAAGGAGATGAAACCAGGGAAACAAACCAGGCAAATTTTTGAGAGAAAAGTACCCTGGGCAGAAGCATGAAGTACAAAGGTTCCCGAGGCCAGGAAGCACTTGACTGCTCAGTGTAGGTGGCCAAGTCCTTTGGTCAATGTGAGACTGCTGACCTTCGTCCCAGTGGACTGTCCGTCGGCCATCTTCCTGGTTTTCCTTTTGTGCCAAGGGCTCTTTCAGCTCAGAGAACTCTCGTATCTCAAGGCAGGTCCACTGTCATTTCTTTGAGAGCCCTCTCTGTCCCCTGCTGCTCCCAGCTCCTGCCTGGCTTGTCCTGTGGTACCACTTGCTGATACACCTGTGGCCTCTGCTGGGCAGCTGCCCAGGGTGAAACCTGGCTCTCCTCCACCTTGGTCTCGCCACTGCCTGAGGCACAAGAGGCAAAATATTTGTTAAGTGAATGCTGCCTCTGCCAGAAGTGTGGACACATTCACCTCACTTTGGACTATGACCGGGCTAAGGATGCTAAGGACTCTGGCTGCTTGGACAGGGGGTGGAGGGTGCTGGGGAGAAAGCAGCTTGCAGGAGACTTCCAGCCCCACCCTCCCTCACCCCTCCCCCGTCCTCAGCGTTCCAGCCACACAATGAGACTGGTACCTCTTGCCTGCATTCAGCAGGCTCTCACTCGCACGCACGCTGAGGGCTGGCAGGATTAGGAGGCACTGGGCTCACTTTTCTCTGCCCTCCTCCTGTGGAGTACCCTGGAGACTGTAGGCTTGTGGACATCCCCAGACCTCTGGGTTCCCAAGGAGGGAGGGAAGCAGGAGCCGTGGCCCCATCCTCAACTAGGGACAACTGGGCAGGGGCGGAACCTTGTACAGTTCATGGTGTTCTTTCCTTTTCCAAGCAGAGGAGCTCACAGGGTAGGGGTGGGTGCCTCTGACCCCTGAGCTTCCTGTACACCCTGCAGCTCGCTCACCAGAGTCAGGGTGAACTTGTATCTAGAGAGATCTCTGATGAAGACCACATCCTAGTAGACCGGGAATGGGATGGGGAGAGGGGCATTTGATTTGACTAAACGACAAATCAGAGAAGGTTTGAAAAAGAGGAAGGGGTGGGGGAAGGAGAGATTGAGGGAGGAAGAAGGAAGGAAGGAGAGAGAGAGAGGAAGAGGAGGAGAGGAAGGAGGTTCCTGTTAAGATCCTCATTTTTCCGGCTCCTTTTCCTCACGTGCGTTCCTCTCTATTCTCTGACTTCAGCCTGCTTTTGGCTTTGCTGCCCACTTCCTGCTACCTGGTCTTGGCACACAGCTGGTGTCCTGTGCAGGGGTGGGGGTGGGGGGACCAGAGCAGTCAGGCTCTTGCCTATGTCATGGCTCTCTGGTACCTGGTGTTCTGAGCTCCTGCCTCTCCCAGTGCCCTTGGCCTCGCTGTTAGCCAGTCCCGGCTCCTGAGAGAACCTTGCAGGTGCCAGCCAGGGGATCTGAGAGCAGGTGAGATTAGCGGGTGCTTGGTGCCCCTTGAGACTGTGTGAGGGAGGGCACGGTGTTCTGGGGCTTACACCTGAGCCTATTTAAAGTCAACGTGTGGTCTGATGACAAAGGGACAGTCTGTGCAGGAAACAGTCCCTTCCTGGAACTTGAGGAGCCTGTGTCTTGGGTCGCGGGACTCAAGCACCTAAGCTTCTTGCTCTGAGTGTCCTCATGTTCTCTACATCTTTAGCCCTGCACTGCTGGTGGAGTAGGACAGACTCACAGAGCATCTGCTGCATGCTGAGATCAGCAGCTGCCCTGAGAGCCAAGGACTCCCAGGGCCCTGGTATGTATATGTATATGTGTGTATATACATACATACATACATACATACATACATACATACATACATACACACAGTCATGCATCCATATTGTCACAACTGCATCCCACAGCAGCATCATTTCTGTGGATCAGAGTATGACAGTCACTGGTGACAGTCAAGGTATCGGTGAGCTGGTTTATTGCTGTCAGGAGTTTGTAGAGACCTCTTGCATTCCCTAGCCTGCGCCCCCTTCCTCACTGCCACAGCCGGGGCCCTTTCCTCTTCCATCCTCCTCCTCTGTTTTTGTCAGTGTTCTGTCTCTCTCTGCCTTCCTGGGGACAGAGAGCCTCTTGTCACAGAGCTGGTTGGAAATGGCCCTAGTGAAGTTAGGGCTGTTATTTTAAGCCATTCTAGGAGAGGCGGTGAACTCTCTAGAGACTTGTAAAAATAGCATCATTTCTGGTTTGCAAAGTGGTACATGTCCACTGTCTACGGATGATATCAAAGACACAGGGGAGAAATCAAATCATCTCCCTGCAGCCGCTCCGTGTGACTCAGAGTTCACATGGATGCATTGTTCCTTCTGGGCTTTTCTGAAGGTGTGCTGAGCTCAGACCCTCTCAGTGACCACACTGGCTCCTCAGCTCTATCCCCTAGACCCTGAACACTATAATGATGTGGAATGCAGTCATGGGTAGACATACCTACCCTGGCTGGTGCCAGGAGCACAGCAGGCACCCTATGCATTCTGTCCTGGCTTTTAGGACATCTGTATAATATACCGTTAATGTCACTTTACCCTCTTTGTGCCCCCACTTCTCCTGTGCCCATTGCTGGCTCATGGTGCCCTGTGCTATGACAGTGCCCCCGTGTGGTGGCTCCTCAGCTCTTGGCAGCTTGGTTTGTCCCTCCAGCACTGGTGAGGTCTTGGCATCTTCTCTCTCACACCCATGTCTGAGGACATCATCCTAGGACATGTGCCTATCTGGAGAGACACTGGGTCACAGGAGACAAGAATTGAGTTCTGGGGCTCTGAACCATGGCTGAATTGTTTTGTTGGTTTTGTTTTTGTTTTTGTTTTTAACAAGGGTGGGACTTTGCGAGAGGCAGGTGCAGCCTCCCCCGTGAGCCGGTCCCTTCGGTGGATTTCTGCTGAAGAAGCATTTGTTCCTGCAAATAGGAGCCCCCAGGGAGAGGAGGAGGCAGCCTCTGTGGCCAGGGACATTTCCATGGAGCGTGCTGCTGTTTGGGTTTTATTTTCTTTCTGAGTCAGGCTGTGGCTGTCAAGGTGCTTAGTGGTAATAAGACAGGAGCCTTCTATGTGCAGAACCGGGTGGGTGGAGGAGTCTGGTAGGAGCCATTGGCAGGCTTGTGAGGCATCTGGCACCCAGGAGCTGACAGGTGGTTTCCTTCATGGGAGCCAAGCCCCAGATGGACAGGAAGCACCCACTTGTGCTTAGCCCAGAGTGGGTGTTATCACTAGGGACCAGAGATGATCACAGCCCCCGGGGTCCACTCTAGCTCGCCAACACTTTTTTTTTTTCCAAGATGCTTTTTTAAAATTCTAGTCCTTGAGAAGAAACGGGATTTGGTACTATCTGGTGGAAGCCAGGCAAGTATGGGAAGTGTTCGTGAGGATGGTGACTGTGATCTCAGTGAGAGATTGGGCACATTTTCACGGGGTGTCTGCCCTGGCATCTGGGCCCCCTGCTCTGAAAGTCCTCGCTTTCTCTGCACCCCTAACTCCATGCCACTTCTATGACAGAACCAGCCACACGGTGTGCCTGCTGCACTCTGAAGCCAAAGGGCAGTGGGAGGGCAAGCGCCCAGATTGACAGCTGCCCTGACAGTCTGTGCCTCAGCACCACGAGGTGTGGTGCAGGATACCGCTGGCCGCCAGGACAGATTGTCACGACTCTTATCTTTTGGTTCTGCAGGCCAGAGTCTGTCACGGTCACGGGTGGCATTCGAGGCATGAGCCAGCACGTACTTTGCTATCTCTAGCCTGCAGAGGCCACATGCATTCCTACAGCTTGGGGGTTAGTATAGTTCAGCATCCAGGGGTGATACATGGCTGCACATGGCTGCACATGGCTGCACATGGCCCCGGGGAAGGAGCCAAGTTCACATGCAAACAGGGGTTTCTACTGCATGATTGACAGTGAGAAGCTGGATATTGAGTGGTCACGGGTTGAGGACCATCTGCATGTGAAGTAAGTGTGTGTGTGTGTGTGTGTGTGTGTGTGTGTGTGTGTGTGAGAGAGAGAGAGAGAGAGAGAGAGAGAGAGAGAGAGAGAGAGAGCGCACATCACTATCACCTCTGGCTCCCCTGACTCTAGATTCAGTGGCCTCTTCCATGGGTCAGGCTTTTTTGCCTCAGCACTGTGGCTCTTGTGCTAAGGGCCACACTCTTTGGGGTCTGCTCTGTGCTTTGCAGCTGGACAGTTGTGTGCTGGCCTCTGAAACTTAGATGCCATTAGCATCCAAGGTAAAACATGCAACGTCTCCAGCAACCGCTAGATGTCGTGTGTGGGGGTGGGTGGGGGGTGTGTGGGGGTGGGTGGGGGGGAGCCTCACAGGCTGGGGTATCATTACAGCCTTTCCCCTCCCTATCCCTCCTCCTCTCCCTCTCTGCTGGTCTCCCGGCTCACTGGCTGCTGTCCCTGGTACAATCTGTGCCTCGCACTTATTTCTCTCTCTGCCTGGTGACCTTCTCTCTACCAGACTCCTCAGCTTTGCCTGTGAGGGTGGATCCTTGCTGTGTCCCCAGAGCCAGCACCCGGCTGATTGCTCACTGAGCTCAGTCAGTGTTTATTGAAAGGCTGAGAGATTGTTGCACAAAAGCCCCAGAGGACACACACTAGACCGGAGAGGAGGTATGGGAGAAGTCTCCTTCCCATGTGGGGTTTCCAGAATAAAAGCTCTCAGGGATAGCGCAGCAGGAGGGACCAGCATTGTG
Source organism: Rattus rattus (assembly GCF_011064425.1). Lineage (NCBI taxonomy): Eukaryota > Metazoa > Chordata > Mammalia > Rodentia > Muridae > Rattus > Rattus rattus. The sequence goes on along the minus strand of NC_046160.1, from coordinate 115,929,322 downwards.
ACACTCAGGGGCTGCTTCCCTCCCACGTATGGCTAGATGGGGACCTGGGGGAGGGTGCTCAGGCCCCTGACAGGATGGTATGTTTGTTGCTTGAACACATGCCAACTCATCACTGACTGGAGACACCATGTCTGGTCAGAATGGACACACATGCTGACTGACTCCAGGATTGGGGATACCAGGCAGCCTGTGGGAGCCTGGGAGGCATCTGTAGTGTGGGGCTGCTGGAAGAGGAAAGAGGAAGACTGAGCACTGCAAAGCAGATCAGTGGAGGAAAAAAAATCAGGATTTGAGGACTCAGGGGTGTGGTGAGGGGTGCTCCAAGAGAGGGGAACAGACAGTAATCACATTGACAAGTTACCACAGTGGACTGTGTCTTAAAACATGTTTTATACCACAAGTGTTCATAGCAAAATCACAGCCTCAAATGCCCGCCAGAATCCCAAGTCCATCATAGTAACTGTAGGTCATGCCACACCTATAAACTGTGGTATGTCCATGTTATGGAATATTACTCAGCAATCAAAAGGGATAGGACACTAATAGATGCCTACTACTTACATGCTGTGGAATACTATAAACAGCAATGATGTGTTGGTGGGTGTTACAACATTACGGGAAGTGAAGGAAGTCAGTCACAAAGGCCACATGTTGTATGGGTCCATTGATATGAAATAGCCCACGTCTTTAGAGACAGAGGGTGTATTTGTGATTGCTTGGGGTGGAGATGTCCGCCAGAAGAAATAGGAGGTTTGCTAGCAAATATAGCATCGCCTTTGGACAAAGTGTTTAAAAAAATATTTTATTTTATATGAATGTTTGCCTGTATGCGTTTATGTGCCCCAGGTATGTACAGTGCCCACCAAGACCAGAAGAGGGCACCAGGTCCCTAGAACTGGAGTTACACATGATTGTGAGCCATCATGTGGGTGTTGGGAATAGAACCTGGGTCCGCTGGAAGGGCAGCCAGTGCTCTTAACCACTGAGACATCTCTAGCTCTGGAAGAAGTGTTTTCAAATTAGATCGTGGAGATGGGTGGACATTTTCAGGCACAGGCTAGAAACCTCTGAGCTATGTACTCAAGCAGACATTCTGGTCCGTATTTTAATAATATTTAAAAACCGAGAGACGCCCAACAGGTCTAGTGGGAAATAAGGTACTTGCTAGTGACGGGTCTGAGAAGAATTGATTAGAGGTGCACGTGGCTGGGTAGCCAATGCAGGATGGTGAGCAGGTATCGGGAGGAGAGTCCTCTCCAGGTTCCTAGGTCCTGGTTTGGCTCTGCTATTCCTACACTGTTTGGTACTGGCCAGGTCATCCTACCTCCCTGGGATCTGCTTCCTACTCATGAAGCAGGACCATATTTGGGGAAGGCCAGCTAGCAATGAGATACAAAGGAAGTTAATTTATTTTTAATCTTTTGAGACAGACTGATATTGAACTCACTGCATACTTGGGGATCTTGTTTTTTGATTTTCCTATTTGTTGTTTGTTTGTTTCTGGACAAAGTCTTGCCTTGTCTGGCTATGGCTGCATAGAACTGGTTATGTAAATCAGTCTGGCCTTGAATTCACAGAGATCCACCTGCTTCTGCTACGTGAGTGCTAGGATGAAAGGGGGGGGGTGCCAGAAGCTGGACTCCCTGGTGTTTCATTTGTTTGTTTTTATATTTGTTTTGATTTTCTTTTCTCCTTTCCTTTTGGAGAGGGAGAAGAATGAGAGAGAGAGAGAGAGAGAGAGAGAGAGAGAGAGAGAGAGAGAGAGAGGGAGAGAGAGGGAGGGAGAGGGGAGAGACATCAAGTTGGATGGGCAGAGAGCTAGGGTACTGCATGAAGAATTTAAAAAAGAAAAAGAGAGCAAGCAAGCAGAGAACCCAATGTGGTTCCTGAATGGCTGTGAGCAGTTTCTGCAGTGGCAGCCTATGGCACGTCCAGTTTCTGTGAGGAAGCTTGCTGGAGATCCCAGAGGCCTGTGTGGGGCTGGAGGCAGGGGTGGGCTGTTGCTATGGAGAACTCTGATGACACTCAGAGTTAGCGCATTAAAACAGTCTGTTCTTCTCAAAGCTGGGACATGCGCGCACGAACGCACATAGGCACACACAGCCCGCCCTCAAGCTGGCTGAAGGTAAATGTTAAACAGAGCTCTGTCTGGGCATGAAGAGAGAGAGCAGCTTGCTCCATCTCATTCCAGCCAGCCGCAGGAAAATGATTCATCAGCAAGCAAAAATGAGAAATTGATCCAGTGGGGGCAATAACAAGTCATTACCCACAGACATTACAGAAAACGCGACATATAGGCAGGGCTTTCTCCTCTCCTTCTCAGGCTCTTGAGTGCCAGGGGTCACACCTATTCCGAGGAGTCCAGATTGGCTGTGTTTGCGTGCACACACACATAAGAATTAGCTTATGCGTTGGTGGAGGTACGCAGGTCCAAACTCTGCAGAGTGGGTCTGCAGACTGATTAGACACACAACTCCAGGTGTCCTGACCCCCTCCTCCAGGTGTCCTGACCCCTCCTCCAGGTGGCCTGACCCCTCCTCCAGGTGTTCTGACTCCTCCTCCAGGTGTCCTGACTTCTCCTCCAGGTGTCCTGATCCCTTCTCCAGGTGTCCTGACTCCTCCTCCAGGTGTCCTGACCCACTCCTCCAGGTGTCCTGATCCCTTCTCCAGGTGTCCTGACCCCTCCTCCAGGTGTCCTGACTCCTCCTCCAGGTGTCCTGACCCCCTCCTCCAGGTGTCCTGATCCCCTCCTCCAGGTGTCCTGATCCCTCCTCCAGGTGTCCTGACCCCCCTCCTCCAGGTGTCCTGACTTCTCCTCCAGGTGTCCTGATCCCTTCTCCAGGTGTCCTGACTCCTCCTCCAGGTGTCCTGCCCCCTCCTCCAGGTGTCCTGACTCCTCCGTGGTCCTTTCTTGCAGCATCCTTGGCTCGCCCAGCTCACCTTTTCCATCTAACAAGTCCATTCTAAGTCTGTTTATAGTGCAAGTCCACAAGGACCTTCACCCCCAAAAGCAGGTTGAAGTCAGTGTTGTAGAGATAGCTCCCTCTCCTCCCAGCCTCTTCTTGAGTGGGTATGGCTACTTGGCCTCTCCCTTTTGGGTCACATAGGCCTGTCAGGTGCCAGGCTCCAGTAGGCCATATGATCATTGGACAGCAGGATGGGGCCCTGCAGGAAGAGCCCTGGGGTGCCTGTCAACACCACGCAATTACAGACTCAAGCTGAACTCTAAGGGGATTCCTTAGAATCCCAGAAGGACAAACTGAATGTTGTAGTTTCTCTTTGTTGCTGTAACAAAATATCCTGACAAAAGCAGCATATTTTTTTAACTGAGTAGTTCTGGTGGGAAGTCAGGAGCTTAAAGCAGCTGGTCACATTGTATTCCCAGTCAGGAGAGAGGAATGTTGCAGGCAGACCAGGGCTCACCTCCCTTCTCTTCGTTTACACAACCCAGGATCCCTTTGCCTAGGGAATGGTGCCACTACCCACATCCAATGGGTCTTCCCACCTCCGTTACTGAAATGGAGGGAATTCCTGCAGACATTCTCAGAGGCCCTTCTCCCAGGTGATTCTAACTTCTGTCAAGTTGACAGTTAACACTAACCACTGTGCTGTGTGATTTTAGATCCATTACCTGCCCTGCTACTGCAGAAAGACAGTAATCCCCACTTCACAGTGGATACGATGACCTCTCTGAAGTCCTCAGCGCCAGCCCTGCGTGGCACAGGCTCTGTGTTGGTGAAGTGGCATCTTCTTTCCTTAGGCAGGCGGTAGATGCTAGAAAGACCTTTCAGTGCACTCTGCTCATTCTAGATTGTTCTCCAGCCCAGCTCTTGCTGCATGGCACTCTAGTGGTTGGCATGGGTTTATTTGCTTGACTTCACTTTGGGGCGATGGTAGGCTGACTTTTGTGGAGCAGAGCAGCTGGGCAAAGGTGAAGTTTCCACAGCAGAACAGCAGCTAACCAGCCTCAGAGCATATACAGGCATCTGAGACAGAAGTGGCTCCGTGTCCGTGGAGTCTGTCTCTGAGATGAGCTTTAATGCATTTGACCGGGCAAGGACCAACACTTGTTCAATGGCTCCTCATACCGTGGGAGATGCATGGAACAGTCACATTGATGTGCAGTGTTCAGGGGAATTGGAGAACACGGACATAGATGCTGCCTGGCTCCAAGGGATGCTAGCCCAGCTCCAGGGGATGCTAGCCCAGCTCCAGGGGATGCTAGCCCAGCTCCAGGGGATGCTAGCCCAGCTCCAGGGGATGCTAGCCCAGCTCCAGGGGATGCTAGCCCAGCTCCAGGGGATGCTAGCCCAGCTCCAGGGGATGCTAGCCCAGCTCCAGGGGATGCTAGCCCAGCTCCAGGGGATGCTAGCCCAGCTCCAGGGGATGCTAGCCCAGCTCCAGGGGATGCTAGCCCAGCTCCAGGGGATGCTAGCCCAGCTCCAGGGGATGCTAGCCCAGCTCCAGGGGTGCTAGCCCAACTCTAGGGACTGCTAGCCCAGCTCCAGAGGATGCTAGCCCAGCTCCAGGGGATGCTAGTCCAGCTCCAGGGGATGCTAGCCCAACTCCAGGGACTGCTAGCCCAGTTCCAGGGACTGCTTGCCCAGTTCCAGGGGATGCTTGCCCAGTTCCAGGGGATGCTAGCCCAGCTCCAGGGGATGCTAGCACATAGCCCTTGTGACAAGTGAAGGAGCCAGACTCTTAGCACAGGATGGTTTGGGTTGGAAGAGTTGGCCCACTCAACATTACTTGTGTTCTCTGTTGGGTACTACTGAGGTCTTGGTGACCCCCCAGAGACCTCCATGACCCCCAGAGACCTCCAGGACCCCCAGAGACCTCCATGACCTCCAGAAACCTCCAAGACCCTCAGAGACCTCCATGACCTCCAGAGAACTCCATGACCCCCAGAGACCTCAGTGACCCCCAGACCTCAAGACGGGCAGAGATGTTGTCAGTCACTTTCTGTTCTCTTTAAAAAGTATATCCATTTTCTTATTTTTATTATGTGTATGTGTGTAGGTATGTGCAAGTGTTCACAGAAGTCTAAGGTATCAGATACCCTAGGAGCTGGGGTTACAGGAGGTTGTAAGCCATCTAATCTGGGGGCTTGGGGATCGAACTCAGGTCCTCAGGAAGAGCATATGTACTCTTAACCCCTGGGCCATTCCCTCCAGCCCCACAGTCAGTTCTTATTGTTCCAAGATACTGTACTTAAGAACTCACCAGCTCCCAGATGTTTTATCTGTAACTCCAAAGTCTGTGACCACAGTTCTTTCATGATGGTGGTATGTGGGTGGGGGAGAAAAAAAGAGAAGTAGAAGACAGATGAAGGGAGGAGGGAGGGAGAGAAAAAGGGAGAAGGGGAGGGAGGAGAGGGGAAGGAGGGATAGAGGGGAGGGAAGGGGAAAGAGAGAAGGAGGGGGATGGATGGGTAAGGAGGGAAAGAGGAGAAGAGGGTGGAGTGAGGAAGGAGAAAGGGAGGAAAGGAGGGAGAGAGGCGAGAGAAACAGACAGAGACAGACAGACAGACTGACAGACTGACTGACTGACTTGGAAAAATGTCTCAGTCCTTCAAAGTGATGGCTCCTAGTCTGACAGCCTGAGTTGAGTCTGGGACTTACATGGAGGAAGGAGAAAACTGACTCCCTCAAGCTGTCCCTCTGGCCTCCACGTGCTTGCCGTGGCACATGCTCTCCTCTCAGGGAGAAGTAAACGCACTTAGTTTTTTAAATTAAAACACGGACACCTGACGCAGTCCCAGCTAACACTGGTCACGGCGATGGCTCAGCCCTTGCTTCAGTCACCAGCAGTGCCCTCCCTCTCTGAGTCCAGTTGGTTCGGCCTCACGCTCCCCAGGTCTGAGCCTTTTCTTGAGGCAGTTGCTGGGAGGTGGTCCCAAGCATAGTGCAGACGTGCATGAAGGCTTCGGTGAGGGCATGCGTGTGCTAGGCAGGGTATTCTTGGGCGCTCTGTAGAGCTGTCAGGGTGGTGAGCGTGAGTTCAGTATTTTAGAGCTGAGCATATTAAAGGCATCCTTAAAGCAAACACATAAAGCAGGGTCCTTTCATGTAGATGTGTGCCCAGCAGTTCACAGCAGCTCCAGTCCCCTCTAGGGACTCTAGTGGCTCTTATAGGCTAGGTCAGCTAAGGGCATCAGCTGGGGCTCATAGTCACTCAACACCTGACTGAAAGCCACCTCCTCTGGGAAGTCTCCCAGGGTCACAGCTACCTCCAAGGATCTTTCCTGTCTCGTTTTGCCTGACTGTATGTTCTGTTAACCGCTGACTTAATGTTTGTCTACAAGACATTAATCTGTCTGCCGTGTGGGTCTCTTATACATGACAATGGCCTGAGCTCCCTCGGGCTGGGAATGGGCTCAGAGAATGTCTGTGCTCAGAGTAGACCACATCAGCCATGACAGTCTTTCAGCAAATACTGGATTCAATGATTTGGCTCGTTACCTTCTCATGACCAAATAGCCTCGGAGCTGAATAAATGAGTGAATGAGATATCACTGGACCCCTGCTGTGTACCGCACGACTTTGGACAGCAAGAGGCTGTCGTAGTGAGGCCACTGTGATGTTAGGGACCGAGGAGTGTATCAGGGCAGTGGTGTGCAGGAAGCATGGTGGCGTGTGTGAAAGCAGGTGTGTGTGTGTGTCTGCGCTGATGTTTCTGTGACAGCGGGTGCCCTTGGTTGGGAGCAGGTACAGGCTCAGTGTTCTCCATTCGGGGAGGGAGACGCCCAGGAAGAAGGCAGGGTGAGCAGTTTGTGTCCTCAGGAGCTCTCTGCCCAGGGGTCAGGTGGGCTGCTTAGAAGGCAACTCCTTTCCGGGCCCCAGCCAGGCACAAAGACAGGAGTCTCTGCAGATTGAGATCTTGTTTCCTGGCTCCTAGCCAGCCAGTCCTTTCTGTGGGAACCGCTGGTCTGACCTGTTTCCTCCCTGTGTCTTAAAGCCTTAGAGGGGCAGGTTCTTTGTAAGGTGCAGCGTTCTGACCACTAGAGGGTTTGGCTGCCTGTCTTCCTCTGCCCTGGTGTTTGAGGTGAGGCCTTCAGATGCTTGCAGAAGGAGCTGGCCACAGCAGGAATTGCTAGCCTTGTGGAGGTCTCAGACAAACCTCACCTACTTTGCCTCTGGCTTAGGGTGAAAAGAAGCCTGTCTATGTCATTAACAAAGGGGTCAGCTTCCTTTCCCAAGCTCTGTATGCTGGCCTAGCTTGTTGTTCCAGATTTCACATCCTGCCTTATCCCACCGCACGCACGCACGCACGCACGCACACACGCACGCACGCACGCACGCACGCACGCACGCACTGACTGCATCATTGGCTCTACCTACTTCTCCGGGCTGTCAGAGAACCCCCCTCTGTGGCTCTCATCCCTGGCCCTAGTACCCAAGCGCAGGGTCCTCTGCTCCCATTAGGGGTGGTGAGGAAGAAGGGGCCTGATGGAGGGAATGGAGTAAGTTTCCCAGGTTTGCAGATGATGTTCCTAACCCCAGGAATGTTCCACGGTCCTCGCTCCCAACAGAAGAACCATGTGCCCCAAAAGATGGGAGCTGAGAATAGGGAAGTGAGATTCGAGGGTTAATATTAGACCTTCTGGAGTTGTGACTGCCCCAAGTCCCGTTTTTCTCATTAACGAGATGAGGACTGTGCTGTGTGCTCGAATTTTAGGTAACAAGTCACAGAAGCACAGAGTCCGAAGGAACTACTTAGACTTCAAGGATGAGAGGAGGGATGGTGGTACTGTCCGGGCTGGGGCAGCTGCTGACTGTGGAGACAGGACAGCTGGGGCCCGAACTTGACTTTCTCTGTGTTTGATCTGACACCTCATTTGGTGTATGGATTTGCCCCCCAAGTTCAGCTATCACTGCTTCCGCTGTGGCAGAGGCTTCTGGGTTCAAGGCTCCCAGGGAAGCAGCTCATTAACCCCTCCTGGGTCGAGTGTCCTCAGAGCTAGTGTGTGGCCTAGAATGTGGCGCCAGAGTGCCCGTAAGGCACCCTGCAGCCTGGGCAGCCTAGTGGCTGAGGCAGGGAGCAAAGAGGAGACCCAAGGAAGGGACTGTGAACACACGCCGTCTCGGTTGAAGTTGGAGACAGAGTTGATGAGAGCGTTTGGCCAGCTGCCCAGCTCCCCTCCTCACTCCCCGCCCCCCTTAAGTACTGCAAGCTATTTGAAAGAGAAGACTAATTTGAATTAATGAGGTCTTGTTAAAATATTATGAAGACTTGAGCAGGCAATTATTCTCCGAACCCTGTGTTTCCCATGGCACCTGCTGGACCCGTGGCAAAGAACAAACTGTCTTTCTCCGTCTGTGTCCTTCACCCACCTCTCAGAGAGCTTGAAACCTGTT